>NC_049253.1:38615839-39325372 GCF_011100685.1 Canis lupus familiaris
CCCTTTTTTGGTCAAACAAACAAACCAAACTTAAAAAAAAAAAAAAAAAAAGAATTGCTGAAGTTCTACTCCTTTCTCTTCTGACCATCCTACCTGTGAGGTGGAGAAATCATACCTCAACTGCCAGTTAACCTAATGATTCAGGAAACGGTAGGAGAAACAGAAAGGAGGGAAAGGCAGGAACCCATCACAGAAGCCAACGTGAGGCAGGTGAACATATTTCTGCCAACAGTGATAGAAACACACAAAAATCTATTTTTTTAAGCTGCTTTGTGTGAGATGGTGCCAAGCTGGCATTCCCTTCCCACAAGATCTGCCGTAGAAATCTTACCTGTGGGAGCAGGAAGGAAACCAGAGGTCAGCTGGCTTCACTTTCCCATCTGATAGATGGCGATACTGAGGAGCAGGGTGGGAAAATGACTTGCCATAGTGGCAGGGCTGGGCCACGCTAGAGTCCAATTCTCAGTCCAGCGTTCTAGTCACTCTACAATGCTGCTACCAAGAAAAGCTTTCAGGAAAATTACTGGTAGGTGCTTCCTAACTTGAGAACTTACGCTCATTGTTGCGTTAATCTCTGCCACTGTTTCTTCATCTGTAGGGAACTGATATATCTGGACTCCATTGCTGACTAGTTCACTCATGATCTTACTCTTGAATTTGTGCAGTTCATTTTTGGCAATAGTGTCAGCTTTTGCAATTATTGGAATGATGTTCACCTATAAAACAAACACATCCATTTTTATACAATTCCAATGTAAGAATCCTAAGACAAATGAATGAAATATAAATAACAAAAATTATAAGCCTTCACTTAAAAAAAAGAGATAATACTGAAAATCAGACTTTCTGCCCAGAAGCAATATTAAGAAGATATGGGAAAAAAAGAAAAAAAAAAGAAGGTATGGGGTAATCTTTTCGCTCCATCTGTGAACACTTTTACTTCCTCCCATCCGGCACTGAGAGCATACTTGTAATTTCCAATTCTGTGCGACCTCATTTTTTTTGTTTGTTTAACAGAGTAGAAGGAAGAGTTATCCTATGACAGCGATAACAAAGAAGTCTATTCTTTGAATAACCAACCCCTCCTTTTAGACCCCTCCCAGCTACTTTAGGAGGTTGATTTTTACATGTTCCTAATTTTATAATAGCCAAGACCATGTTGGTTAGAATAGTGGAATATCCGGCTCCTCACAGGATAACATCCTCCCTTTTTCTAATGACTGCTAGGATTGGACAACCTATGTGTTAATCAAAACAAAAAAGGTTCCACCTACTTTTAAAGTTTCAAAATCACACCAACTAATTCTTTTGAAACACCAGCTTTTTTTTAAATTTATTTTTTATTGGTGTTCAATTTACCAACATACAGAATAACCCCCAGTGCCCGTCACCCATTCACTCCCACCCCCTGCCCTCCTCCCCTTCTACCACCCCTAGTTCGTTTCCCAGCTTCTATCACTGCTTTATGCCAGAATGAGACCCAGCACCAAAGACAAGGCTTGCCCTCAGAACATGGGCTACAAAGACCAGAAGAAGGCAGAGTTTGACAACCATGGCAGAAAGCCCAGCATGAGAGCCAGGGACACCATTAGGTGCAAGCCCCAAACTCCAACGTGGGCCATTCTTCCAACTTTCCCCAGCATTGTCCACATAGCACAGTTTTAAAAATTCCCTTTTTAAGATTAACTTTCTTCCACTCCATGGTAGGTACAGAGATTTTAGGAAGACACTGCTGACATCTGATACCTGGGAACCACACTCTCCGCCCAGCTCAGGGGAAAGGGGGATGAACTCAGTGAGAAAGCCGTCCTAGCAAGAGAAGAGGGAGTCTTTAGGGAGGTTTTCTTGGTCATGTCTGCATTCCTTTGCTCCTCCTTTTATTCCAAGACCCAAATCAAAATCCCTGATACACCACAATGAGAAGACATGTGGAGAGAAAAACTTGTTCCTCACCTATTCCTCCATCTACTCCTACCCTCATCATGCTTAGGCTTATCCAGCAAGTCACAGACAGAGAAAAACACTGGTGGTGTCTGGGTCAGGACCTGAGGAACAAAACACTTTCCTGTTGTCTCCTGTTGTTCTTACCTGCTAGCTTTTGTATACACTTAGTTAATATGACATGGACAAAATGGCAGAGGTTCATAGTTTCTTGGGCCAATTGGATCAAAGTAGATAGATAAACCAAGCAATTTAGATTAAAAATCTTTTTCCTTGGTGGCAGGTGCTCGAAAATCTTTTCTGAAATTATCATATGCTTATGATATACACAGCTAAGAGCCTTAATGCTTCACTTTACTCGCGGAGACAAACCTTTTTGCAAATACTGTTTTCAGATGCTATCTAGCACTCCTGGCTCTACAGCAACAGCAATTCTTTGAAAGCAGTTTAACCTGCTTTCTGGGGATTTTTTTTTTCCCCCTCAGCTGTGTTTGTTTTGCCTTATTTTCTTTCTCTTTTTAAACCAACTCTACTAAGCATCACCCTCTTGCTGAATATTAGCCTGGCTTGGTCTACAACCATGGCCTCTGTTGGACCCTGCTTCCATCTCTGCCCTTCCCCCAGCCCTGCTGCAAGGACATGAGGGCACTGGGGAGCCTGCCTCACCGCCTACATACCTCCACCGGCCCAGGTTAACTGCAGCTGAAACAATGCATGAAGCAGGGTTTCTATTTGTTCTCCTGAGAGTACTCCAGCTGCAATAATCCCTTCATGCCATTAGACTATTTTTTTCTGTAAACCAATGTGTCTGCACATGCTGGAAGCCCAAGGAGCCTGGCTCTGCTTCAGCCACTGCAGGCACTTTGGCAGCCAATTCAGATGGGGACCTTGGGGACAGGCTGGTCTTCTGAGTGTTTTCTATCATGTTTCTCTGGAGAGAAAGCATTTTTCAAACACTGATGTTTAGACCAAAAATAACACCCAACAAAACCCTCTCAAGATGATAAGACTTTTTACTGAACTCAACAACGAGGCTTAGAAAATACCACAGATTTTTCTGTGGCAGCTCCCACCGTCATTTGAGTCTTTGTTTTCAGAATGTACTGGTTTCCATTATTTCAAAATGGAAAAACCAAGTTGATTGTAAAGCAGATCACTAAATGCTACCAAACCTATCAAGACCTCCCTTCCAATGTTGTGAGAGGGAGAGGTTATTAATGTGGAATGCTCAGGTGTCCAGCTGAAACTACTTTTTAAAAACACGTGGGTGTAGTTCAGTTTTATTTTATTTATTTATTTATTTATTTATTTATTTATTTATTTATTTATTTTTGTAGTTCAGTTTTAAATCTCAGAAGCTGGACTGTCCTTATCACCTAAGTGAAAAAAAAAAATTAACACCTTTTTTTTTCCCATTCAGAACTTCGTATTAAAGCCAAACTTTTAAAAACCTTTCAAAAAAATTCAGAAAACTTTTAAAGAAATAAACAAATTGTGACTTCATGTTTCAATCTCCCTAAATTTAACCCTTCCTGTGACCATTTAGGTGTCTCCAGTATATAATTCTCCAAACCTCATCAGAGTATCCACTGGTGCTAATTTAAGAACTAAAAATACTTGGTAAAGAGTTCCATGGTTTTATTTGTTTGTTTGTTTTATTTTGTTTAGCCTAACATCCGGAGGTTTGGAAGCATTTTTCTCACATTGCTAAACCCTATTGTTCTGTAAGCCAGAAAAGACAATTATGGGGCTGGAGGAAGGGGGAAGGATGAATAGGCAAGAGTGCAAAGGAGTCTTAGAGCAGGAAAACTTGGTCTGTATCCCGTAAAGATGGATACAGGCCTCTATAAATGTGTCCGAACCCACAGAATGTACAGTAGTACCAAGAGTGAACCCTAATGTAAACACTGGACTTGGGCGAGTGATGAGTCACTGAGGTGCATCAACCATTACACAACATGCCCATCGGGTGGGGGTGTTGCTGTGGGAGCAGGGGAATAAAGGGATCTCTGTACCTTCCTCTTAACTTTGCTGAGAACATAAAACTTCTGTGAAAAACACTCTTGTAAAAACAAAACAATATAACCAAATTACATTAAAAGGAGAAAATAAAGCAGGGCCTTCAGATAAAGGTGATCTAAAAGGAGAGTAGATGGCGACCAGAGCAGCAGGGAGTACCTTGCTGTCCAGCTTTTTCATGGTGACTAGGTCCAGAGACTTCAGGGAATGGCCGGTGGGGGCAATGAAGTAGAGGCATGCATGGATCCTGGTGTCGTGGTAGTTGAAGAGAGAACGTTTGATCTTCAATTCCTCTTGCAGGTAGGCCTCAAATTGGGCATCGATATATTCCACTATTGGCTTATAGCTAGAACACAGAAGAATGGTTTTTAAAATACATCTTCAAATCAGCCATGTTTCTCTAGTCCTAAACCTCTTGTGCAGTTCAGTGTGGGACAATCTTTCAGGAAAGTCTTCGATGGCTTCCTTGCCTAAGAGCTGAAGCCCTAGTGCCTTATCTGGGTCTCCCAGGCCTTCCATGATCTGGTTCCTGAACATGTCTCAAGCTCCTCTCTCCCACTCCCTCCCTGGCTCACCATTTCTGTCCCAGTCACACACACACTAAGCTCTCATCTGTCTCTGCATCTTTGCTCCCACTAGCCCCCTTACTTGGAACAGTCTCCTTCCTAGTATTCTCCTGGCTAACATCCATCCTTTAAAACAGAGATTATAAATATGTGAACTATGCCGTCACTTCCCACGGAAGATCCTGCTAAGAGATTGTGGCATTCTTTCCTGCTGGGCCAAATCAGAGTCTCAAAATCTGTCTCAATAAAGTGATTTTGACAGCCTCTACCTCTACCAGCAGATTGGTTTTGGTGCACAAAAAGCAAGTGGTTTTTGATTTCTGGCAATGGCATCACCCTAGTGGGAGGTTTCCACTGATGGTTTGCCTCCTTCCACCAGGGATGAGGGGACTCTCTATGCTCTTATTTAGCCTCTTAGCCCTATGCTCCTTCTACAGCTTCATCTACGAACTGAGGAGCCTGGGAGATTATGAGCTTCAGGATTACTTCCAACCCTGAAATTTTATAATTTGAAGGTAAACTCTATAACCCTTTCTTCTCACCAAACCAGAATTCAAATCTATGGTCAGTATTCTGTTAACTGACCATAATCATGAATAACATATCAGGAACATTTGATAAACCATATATTCTCCAGGGACTCAGCAAAACATGAAGTAAGTCATTGTGGAAAAAGCTCTAAGCTTTGAGGTCTCTCGGGGACTGCTCAGAAGTCAGTGTTAGCTGCAATGAGATTGGTCTACTAGGAACACAATGGGTTACTTCTCCCCAAACTTACTACCTTGCTGAGGAATGACTTAGGCTTTAAGAAAAATGAAAACCCTTCAACAGTCAACTCCCCTGATTCATATTAAACTGAAATCCTTGAAAGGAACTACAAGTCTTTGATAATGTGGATGACAGCAGACACCCTAAGAGAAAAAACAAACAAGCAAAACAAAAAACACATTTATAATCAAAAACTGGAAGCACTCAGAAAAAATTTGGTATTTTTCCTTGGTGATTCATCACAATACACTGATTCAATTTGAGCAGACAAAATCTCTAGTGGTTTAAAGAAAAAGGATATTCCTCAGTAATGATATAGTTCTAAATATGACAACAGAAATCCCAATATATTCTAATAGAATGAACAAGTGGTAAGTTTCTTCTATGTTTTCCACTTTAAAACACAGGCAGGGAGGTGCCTGGGTGGCTCAGTCAGTTAAGCGGCTGCCTTCGGCTCAGGTCATGATCCCAGGGTCCCGGGTCGGGCTCCCTGCTCAGTGAGGAGTCTGCTTCTCCCTCTCCCTCTGCCCCTCCCCCTGCTTCTCTCTCTCTCTAATAAAGAATGAAATAAAATCTTAAAAAAACACAAAAACACAGGCAGGTATTACATAACAGTACAAATAACCAATATTATCATAGGATAGTGCTCTTAGAGGCCTGGATTCAAGCCAAACCAACTCCAACTTCACAATTTACTACATATGTGACTTTGAGCAATTCACTAACCTCTCTGTGTCTCAATTTCCTCATAGGTAAATCAAAGACAAAAAAGTACCTATAGCAGAGAAGTATTGTGACAAGCCAATATATGTAAAGGACTAGCATATAAAAGTAAGATATAACTATGCCACAATAATATAGTAGAAAATAATTCACAACAAATAAGAGCAAAGCAAGCCTGACTTTTTAGACAGGGGGTGTGGGAGGAACCCTACAGTCGCCAGATTCCATGGTAACTATTCTGCTACTGAGCTTGTGCTCTGTAGGGAAGAGAACCAGGCCAGTCCCCTGAGGTCCACCCAGGCTAGTCCAAGGCCTGAATTTTTCAGTCTCCTGACACAGAGGCACGTGTTTGGGGAACCATGATCTTTCTCTAAAACCCTCTTAGGAAAGGAAAGGAAAAGCAGCTCACAAGCTCTTGCTCCTTCCTGCCACACCAGTTCCTGATTTTTAGCTTCTCAGCACCTCCTCCCCAACAGGGTAACAAGTACGTTTCTGCTTTCTATTAATTTCCCTCTTGCCTCTGGTGTTGATTCTGATCCTCCGAGATTATGGGAGGCATTATATCTCTCCTTTTCCAGTCAGGAATGCTTTCTGCCCTGGATTCAATATATCCAAAGAAACCTTCTGTTCTCCACTGACATGTAGGGCTTCTTTCTGCCTTCCCCTGTCAGGCAGTTCTGGCTAATATTCCAATCTCATTCTTTTCCCTTTATGGGATCACCCTGAAAAATCACATCTATTCCTGTGTTTACTTACTATCTAAGTAATGATAATTCATAAATCTCTGTTTGTAGCCCAGATCTTTCACCCAAGCTTCAGCCCCATTCATCCAACTGCTTATGAGGTATCTCCATTGGCTCTTCTAACTAAATGTGTCCAAGATCGGACTTCCTCATCTTGCCCCCAAACCCACACTTCCCTTCATTCCTCCGCTCGGTGAATGGCACCTCCATCCACATATCCAGGGACCTCCTCTTCTACTCCCCCCCCCAACTAATCAAGCATGAAGTTCCACCAATTTTACCTTCTAATTGTTATAAACAAATTTAAAGAAATGCATTCCAGGAGAACCATTTACCAAAAATCACTATTCCTTGTGTTGAAGTCAGCCAGCAGTTTTGTATTCCCCTCATAATCCTTTAAACAAAGGATCTGCACCTCTTCTCCTACTCCTTTCTACTTCTTATCTACATTCATGGTCATAAAGATAAGGGAGTTTAATCCCAATTTTGCCTTTTGCTAGTTTCCATTCTTAGGGAAAGGATACCCATTTATTTTCTGTTTGGCCAATTCCAACTTCTCTGGATTGTAGTCACACCCAGCAGAGGAAAGTGAAGGAGGGCAAATCAAACCTGCTCCTTACATTGTCACATCATTTCCTGTTAAGGCATGGGGATAGTCCTTTTTGCCCACAACTCATTTTTTTTCATATACCTCCAGCCACAGAATTCACAAAATACAGAGGTTGACCCTGAAACTGATGGAAAAAATGTTTTATAGAGTCTTTTCTATCCACCCCAGATACCCATTGCTCATTGCAAAAGAACCAGTGCCATTGTTCAGGGACCAACTCTCCATTTCATATATGGCCAGATACCTACCATTTATTTTTCTCTATCTTGCTGCAAGTCAACATTAGTTTTCCTTATCTTTCAACTCCCTCTATCAGAAAGCACAGTAAAACAGAAATTAAAGACCAAATGGTCCACTTCACTACCATTTTATAACTCTGATATAAAGATTTGGGGACTTTGAGGATTTCAATTATTTATGCTTTTCAGGGCTGATTATCATTACAGTTAGTGATACACCATTGACATTCTATCTCCCATCCCCCAAATGTGGGGCAAATCAATCATTCTATTTCCAGTTCTATGACAGACTTGATTTACTTTCTTCTCCAGACCCCTTCCCGTCTTCACTGAAGAGTACAGACAGCAAAACAAAGGAGCCCTTAAACCATGAAGAGTTAATCATGCTATTAAACATAACAGGAAATCTCACCAGATCGCTCTTCCTGCCTCCTTCTAGCTAGCCCAGTCCCAGGCAGATACTCATGCAGGAATGCTGACATGACTGAAGCTTACATAAACAAGCCAGGACATTCTTGAAGTCCTGTATTCATGGCAGAAAAGCTTGCCTCGTCCCCAAAGTAGTAAAAAATAATCATGGGTTTAGAGAAACAGCATATTGCTTCCCATATGGTTACGTATCAATGCAAAAATGCATAGCTCACTTCCAATTCTTTGATGGAAGCGAAGAGTCCAAAAAAAATTTTTTGAAACAATATTCATTTGGGTTTAGAGTCACAGTGTCAACAATACCTTCTGGGGCACAGAGTTCTAAATGCCATTTAAAGAGGTTATGCAACAGCTGTCAAGAAATTTCAGAAGAAAAAAAATATTTGGTATCTAGGTTAGGTTAATATCACACTTCCTCTCTTCTAAATCTCCTTGGAAACGATTATTTGACCCAAATGAGTCAGATAATTTCTTAAAGAGGCCTCCAACTGCAAATATGAGAATTGGTATTGTAGTAGCCACTTGCTGTTCGGTGGTGGCCAGTGAAAACCACCAGGCTGAAGGACAATCCCCACCTGGGGAGAAGCAATTCAGTGGCAGTACCAAGGCAACAACTCTCAGTGGGAAGAGCACATGGAATCTTACCAGAAAGATACTGGAAGATGGTTCTCTCATTCCTGCATGAAAGGATCCTGAAAAGGTGCAGTTAATGCCTTCCAATCAGGGAATGCACAAGCAGGACAACCTCCAACCCCAGGCGGGTCAGAGAGATGGAGATACGTCTTGCTCTGACTGCCCAATGACAGGGAACCCCTGGCGCTCCCCCTTACTCCCAGCTCCCATGAGGCATCTGTGCTGATTATTGGGCCAAGGCTTTCCTCCTTCATCTCTTCCACTTGGCATCACAAACAGCCTTCAGGCAGTAACCTCTCCATCGTTCCTTGGTATTGAAGTAAATTAAGAGCAAAAGCCCAGCTGCAGGGTCTGAGCTTAGTTGGCCCCCACCCTGCACAATGTACAGATAGTTCATTTTGACCAGATGTGAAATTAAATCCTTTTCACTACATCTAACAATTGCTCCTGTTATTATAGGACAATGTTTATTGAAGAGCATTTAAATTGCTCTATAGATAAAATGGAGCTCAGTGCTCAGCTAGAGGATGAATTAAATATTTCTTCCTAATTACTATGGTGCTTATATATATATATATCAGGATAGTTTAAATATCTCTAGGCAATATACATCATAGATAAAAATAGTTCAAGTTCCTCTTTATAACAGTTTTGAGGAAAAAAAACGTTTAAATAGAAAGAAAAAACCCTGGTACCAACAAAATTTCTGAGCCCTAAGCAGACACAACTTACTGATTTGGTGTTTTATTCCCATAATGTTGTCATTGCACAAAAATGTCTCTGGAAGCCCCCTTCTAGAATAATCTTTGGACCTGGGACAATTTAAATTTCTCTAAGTTCTTTTGAAAATGAATACAATTTTTAAAGTAGTCATAAAATATTTGATGTTAAGAAAGATGAATAGGATAAGGATAGGTGATCTCGAGAAGGAATGTGAACAGTATTTTGGGACTGAGGTTAACATATGGATTGAGCACCAGGAAATTTTAAGATTAACAGCTTCCCTCAAATAAAGGCATCCTGCAACTCATAGACACAAGAGCCAAACCTACTTGGTTTTATAAATTGAGTATGTGTTTTATAAAAATGAAACCTCACTGTATTTTATAATTATATCTTCCAGTTTATGTGAACCGATATATATGTATGTATTTTAAAGATTTATTTATTTATTCATGAGCGACACAGAGAGAGAGAAAGAGAGGCAGAAACACAGGCAGAGGGAGAAGCAGGCTCCATGCAGGAAGCCCGACGTGGGACTCGATCCCAGGACCCCAGGGTCACACCCTGAGCTGAAGACAGACGCTCAACCACTGAGCCACCCAGGTGTCCCTGTAAACCAAACCGGTTTATTTAATGAATGACTATATTAGACTGACTTACAGGTAGTAGCCTCTATCTACATACAAACTGCTGGAACAAACTTCTTAGAAATTGTTTTATTTCTTAAGCAGGTTAAACATGTTCTTTCTTCCACATAGCTAGTTTATTGTGTATATTACTTCATTAGCTTAACAAACCCCACTGGGTAGAGAGGGAAAGTTCAATCCAGTTGACCTAAATCCTCATTAGGTTTCCTAACTGAAGAAACCACCATCATTCAGACTCAATTTGGCAATTCTGCACCCAGTGTGCTGCCCACTCCACTACCAGTGGCCTAGAGGAAGACCCAGACACTTCACAAAGGGACTCAAAATGCCTCACACCAAACACTAACATCAACAGCAAGATCCAGTCCCAGCTGGAAATCAAGATTTTTCCAACAGATCTTCCATAGAAATGTCTTCTTCACTTTGAAGTTTTTAGGAGCTAATACCACTTTGACCAAAGACTTTAAAATTCAGGATGACCCTCCCTCATGACCACACCCCCTTTCCAGGCCTTGCCTTTCACAGTGTCCTTCTCAGGCCTCTAAGAATAGGGCTGTACACAGTATCACACACTGGAAGAGACCTCAGATAACGTCTAGTGACATCCCCTTAAAGTGAGGTAAATTGCCACATCCAATAGCTTGTCACTGGAATCCAGGCTATAACCCAGGTCTCCTAAATCCTGGGGTGAGGCTTCTTATGGAAGATTCCTCATCACCTCTCAGCTTTCATTCAAATCTGTAAGAATTTGGGGATTAAGTCAAATATCCCAATCCGCCACAAGGACTAAGGGAGCGTGGCAGATGCTCACTCCAAATTCCTCTTACTCTTTAATGCTTTCTTATTTTGCAGAGTTGCAAAAAACAAAACAAAAACCACATTTCCCAGATTCTTGCAGCTAGTGTTCTAGATGTGGTTTAGTTTCTATCAAGCAGATGCAGCCATACGAGACCTGGAAGCAGGGAATGGCCAACACACAGCACAGGCTACACACAGGCCATACTTGTTCTCCTTGCAAGTGATGCTAAAGGCATTTGGCTATTTGGGAGAGAACTGGTAGAGGTTCTAGGGACGTCCCCCCAACCCCCAGTGTCACAGGTACCAAGTTATATAAGGTGACTGGTGGTAGGGGCTTCTGCCAACTATCCTGTAGAGTTGTTGGGTGTTTCTCTAGATTGCTTTTCCTGTTGGGAAAGCCCCCCAATCCAGTTCCATGACCGTCCTGGAAAAATGCCATAAGCCAACTTATTCCTTCTAAGAAATCCCTTTTTTTCCTTACCCTAGCTGGAATCAACTATGATGTCTGGTTCTGACCTCAAAGAAGAACATTCTAAGAACATTTCTCAGAGAATAAGAATGTCTTATCTTCTAGGCAACAGAAGACCAGCCCCATAACTAGTGAACAATTTAGCCTTTGAATTTACCCAGGACAGATCCTGCTATCTCCTGGTCGATTTACATCCCCATGAAATCCCAACATGTACCTGTCATCTTTATTTATCTGGTCTCCAAATCCCACAGTGTCAACGATGGTTAACTTCAGCCGTACATTGCTTTCCTGAAGCTCATAACTTCTGGCTTTTAACCGGACACCTGGTTCATTGTGAGTAGCTGGGTCACTTTCAAATTTCGTGTTGAATAAAGTGTCCATTAACGTGGATTTGCCGATGCCTGTCTCACCTACATGACCACAAGGGAGACATGAAAGAATGTGTCAATGCCTCTCAGACATCAGTTCAATTTATCAGGAATTTCTCATACTCATATTTGTAAACTTTTGTAAAAGTTTCACCAGAAATCCCACTACAAAAAGATAGTTCTTTGCATGTGTGATCTACCAAATACCCCTCTAAATATATTTTAATGAATTCCAGAAACCATTTAGCATAAAAGATCTT
The DNA here is from genome assembly GCF_011100685.1 of Canis lupus familiaris. Classification (NCBI taxonomy): domain Eukaryota; kingdom Metazoa; phylum Chordata; class Mammalia; order Carnivora; family Canidae; genus Canis; species Canis lupus. The sequence goes on from NC_049253.1 coordinate 38,627,779, forward strand.
GCACTTATAGACTGAGATGCTCTTCTTAACCTCTGTATAGAGAAAAAGAACCTGTCAGCTTGCCTTTGCATCTTGTACATTACAAAGACATAAACCGTATCTCTTCCTCCCCTAATCATTGGTGTGTAAAATTACATTAATTTTAAAAAGTTTCCTGTTTCTGTTCCCAGCAAAAAAAAGACTAACCCCATTTTGTATTATCTGATACCATCTAACATTGTTGAAAAGAATTACATTTTTCAAAACAACAAATACGGGCAGCCCCGGTGGCGCAGCGGTTTAGCGATGCCTGCAGCCCAGGGCGTGATCCTGGAGTTCTGGGATCGAGTCCCACGTCCGGCTCCCTGCATGGAGCCTGCTTCTCCCTCTGCCTGTGTCTCTGCCTCTCTCTCTCTCTCTGCATCTCTATGAATAAATAAATAAAATCTTAAAAAAAAAATAACAGCAATAATAACAGCTAAAGCAACTGGGGGTTTTGTGCCATCCCCTGCAGCAAGGACTTCCGATGCATTATCACATTTAAATCCTACTACTATTCCCCATGAAATAGGTACTATTGTTTCCTCCATCTCACAGATGGGGCAGTAAGGCCTAGCTATGTTTAAGTAACTTGTCTAAAGTCACACTGTTATGTGGCAGAGCCAGGGTTTTCACCCAAGTTTGTGTGGTTCTAACACCTACACTCAAACAACACAGCATCCTAACTTTACTATTATAGAGAAAAGCCATGGCCTGATTTTCCAGTTATAGTTATGCATCTGTGTGACTGCTCCACATTACTTCCATTTTTCTTTCCCTATTCAAGTGGAATGAAGATGGGAAACATTTATTAGATAGTTTTTCCAGTTTCAGGGTGATATCTGTGACAATGAAAGTAAATGAGGTTAAACAACCTGCAACAAAGGTCTTGTTATTTCACATCAATAATTCAAATCAGCATTTACTGAAGCCCTAATGTGCAAAAAAGAGTGGCAGGGACCTGGTACCACTACAGTAATCAAATGATAAGACCCAAATGTGCAACAACAAAAAACATTAGCTAGGCCTCCAAAATAGTGTCAAGCAAAACTCTCACTTAATCCTAAATCTTATGTTGAACCATAGCTGGCAATGAGAAAGAACCTACCCTTGTCGTTGGTGGTGGCGGCGGTGACTGAGTCCGACAGTATAAAGAGGGAGGCAGAAATCAAGAAACGTTATCCATGAGAAGGCTTTTGTTTTTCAAATCTGGAATATTTCCCAATTACATTTCTAGCTCAGTTTAAACATGCCAATATGTTGCAGCTCTTTCTATAAATAATCCAAATCCCATGATATTCCTCTTCTAAAGGGTTGCTACCAAGACTTTTAGGCTGGTGACAATTCTACAAGAGAAAGAAGGGCTCTGGGATTTGTAGCCTTAAAGCAACTGTTCCACTGCAATGACAGAATCCACTTACTAATGAGAGGGTCTCTAATACTCACTACTTTCAAACACATGCGGAAGTGAAGTGGGATGGAGCCTTTCTGGATTTGAGCTTTCTCTCCTTAGCAGCTTTATGTTTCTTACCACTGGCTACAATGATTCTCTTACAGGATAAAAACTATGTAAGTACATTTGCCTTATACTTTAACCTTTCCCATTAGAAAGGTTACATCTAAGATCAAAGAACGTCCTCCTTCATCAGGCTTCACCCAGCCATTGCCTCCCACGTGCCAAGCTCTGTGCCAAGTTCTGGGAATGCAGCAATGAAATAGCTTGATGTGGTACTCTCCCAACTGCTTAGAACCTGACCTGGAACATGACTGAATACCAGTCAGACTCTAATTTAGTACCCTGGAATGACAGTCTAAGTGTCTGCCATCTACATTCCTCTTATGAACAAGACCATAGACTGTGACCTTGCTAGTGACCACGATAACTGGACCAGGGCTAGCCCCCTGACCAAAGGTACCTATAGCACCTGATCACTATGCTCTAAGAGAGTGCTCTATACCGGATAGTGACCTGTCCATCCAATCAGAACTCTCTTTGGGAGATACACAGTCCACACACAAAGCAATAGCATGGAAAAGATATACAGAGGGAAGTGAATGAGCAGAGACCTAGATGCAGAAAAGGCTGTAAGTAAATAAGTAAAGGTTGCTTATACACCTAAAAAAAAAAAAAAAAAAAAAGATGTGTTGCTGATAATTAGTTGGAAATACAGGAGAAAGAGAGCTGATAGACACTGTAGAGCTTAGTATCCAAAATTTATTCATTAATATTTAAGTGCATACTATGTGACAAGCATGGGTGCTGGAGACAAAATGGTAAATAAAAACAGACAACTGACACTCACTGAACTTCTGTAATGTCCCGAATGCCATTCCAGACTGCCACGAAGTCTGGATGTATAATGGTTCAGACTATTTCCTGTCTTCCTTACTTTCCTGAATATTCTTACAAAAGAGCCCATCAATAAAAGATACCTAAACCAGTCTCTGCTCCCTAATGTGATAGAGCATAAGAGCTGATATCCATGATTCATGGCTTAACAGAATAACTTCCAGCAAAACAAAGTTACTGTGTAATGGATACAGAAACAAGTAGAGCTCTCACTCTTGGATACTTAGAATCTGGCAGGCAATTCAATACTGAAAGCACTGGAGTCATTTTAAGTATCTGCTATGTGTGTAATTTTCACAAGTGCAGGAAAGTTCTTTTCCAGATTTACCCATTTTTCAGAACATGGACAAAGGAACAACAGCAGAACTACCTTATAAAGGTCTCTCCAAAGGCACCTGGCTGACTTAGTGGTTGAGCCAGGGTCCTGGGATCGAGTCCAACATCGGGCTCCCTGTGGGGAGCATGCTTCTCCCTCTGGCTATGTTTCTGCTTCTCTCTGTACGTCTCTCGTGAATAAATAAATAAAATCTTAAAAATAAAGGGGGGGGGTCTCTTCACAAGGTTAAAGTTTCTCTCAGTACAAAGTGACCTATTTAACTTTCATTGCTTTCCCTAACAACAATGAAGACTTCAATTTACATGGTAAGGATTCTTTTTTTTTTTTTTTAAGATTTATTTATTTATGATAGACATAGAGAGAGAGAGAGAGAGGCAGAGACACAGGAGGAGGGAGAAGCAGGCTCCATGCCAGGAGCTCAACGTGGGACTCGATCCCGGGGCTCCAGGATCGCGCCCTGGGCCAAAGGCAGGTGCTAAACCACTGCGCCACCCAGGGAATCCCCTATGGTAAGGATTCTAAGTTACCTAGATAGGACTGAAATTACCAATTCATTTTACTAGGTTGAGAATTAGTTAAGCACATGTGAATCAGGAATATCATGCCCCCTTTTTTAAGGCAAGGTAATTTTAATTATCATTTACATTAAGGTGGAAATTATGAACAATTAGCATTCCAGGCACTACTTATAGCATGGGGTTAATCAATGGGTTGGAAAAACCACCATTCCTCTAAATTTCAGAGCGCTTTACTTTCCATTTCTATGCTCTGTGCTTCCAAGGGCCATAATTAGACACAGCTACTCTAGCAGCAGCGTGATTCACCAAAAGCAGTTGAGAAGGAAATGACAGATTTGGGAATAAAAGGAATTACAGAACTAGGGGAGTTTTGAGTGCATCAGTTTGTGAGGCCTCTCTCTCTATCCTCAGAAAGCAGGGCATCTTCTAGAATTTTGAGATACCCAAAAGAACAAAAACGCTTCATTCTAACTGAGTAACTGAAAGCCTACTGGGCATAGATTTGGATTCAAACCCAACAACCATAACAATATTTTGAGAAAACAAATGACTAACACCAACTTTGAAGCATTTCAGAACTCCCTAGCAGACTATCTGGCACAGATCAGGCATTTATTAAAAGTTAATTGAAGGAAAAAATGATCATGGTGATAATTTATACTGAGATTTGCCATTTGGGTAGATTTTTCTGAGTTTGTTGTTTATTCTGTTATAAATACATCTGCCTAACATTCCGTTGTTCCAGTAGAGGTTTAGTCTTAAAGTGCTATCTGTGGCTTCTGTTTTTCTTCCTCCTGCCAATGCTGGTGAACATGACACCCACATCACAGTAGAAAGCAATGCTACCTCTTCCATTCTATTGTCAGGCTTATTTAAACCACAAGCTCTAAGCTGGACATTTAAAAAGAAGAAAAAGAGTGGTGCCTGGGTGGCTGTCAGTTAAGTGTCTGCTTTCAGCTCAGGTCATGATCCCGGAGTCCTGGGATTGAGCCCCATGTCAGGTTCTCTGCTCAGCCCCTCATCCTCCTTTTACTCTCTCTCTCTTGCTCTCTCTCTCTCTCTCTCAAATAAATAAAAATCTTAAAAAAAAAAAAAAAAAAGGAAGAAGAAAGAAAAAGATAAAAAGACGCAGAAGGATTGTATTATTAATTAGAAGGTAACTATAGATTGATCAAAGAGCCAATCCATGATTCAGCATCTTTTACTGATTGCCAAGTCTGGCAACCTATATAATTATCCAAATAATTGTGCATGAAGGTCTGCCTGCCTCCTCTAAATATCCTAGATTTTATTTTTGGATGAAGGCAGATAATCAGAGAGCTATATACCTAAGCTGTGTTGTTTTAACTCCTCTTCGGATCACCTTTGATGAAACAGGCTTTGGCTAATACCACCAGCCTACATGACAGACTTGAAAGAACAACATATGACGCTTGGCATTGCAGGGATTAACTTCAAGGATCTAGGGAATACTTGGGAATCTAGACCTGACTGTAGTGATACGTACCATATCTCTTCTGAAAATCCACAGGAGAGATTTTTATAGGTGAAACTATTTCATCTGGAGCAACTATTTTTACTTTGCAAATACTATAAACCTGTCATTGTTAAACTTTTAACTTCTGTTTGGCACATAATGTATGCTAAACGAGTATCTTTTGGATGAATGGATTCATTCTATGCTCTGACCACTGGCTGAGAGACAAATGTATCCCTGATAGAATTAACTGCTACAGACTGACTTGATAGCTTTGAGTTCTGATTCTATTCTTCACTTCACTTTATTTTCTGGGGTTAATCTTATCTTTATTCATTTACTCATTCATTTCACTCTGTAAATCATTTCATATTCTTTCCTGGAAAAGCAAAATGGGATAAAAATGTAACCTGAAACTAATGTAACATTGTGTCTACTACACCCAAATTTAAAAAAAATTAATAGAATTCTTGAGAAAAAAAAAAGATTTAAGTGTAAAATTCCAGTTTATGTTCACACTATAGTCTTGGTGAAAAAGGTCTTAAAATTGGGTGGTTTCTATTCCTCTTCCGTCATCCTCTCAAAAAACAACTATGGTTGGATTAAAAGAAAGATTTCCATTTCCAAGACATATTGTTAATTTACTACTATTGAACTCGTTGCTCTTCAAAAGCAGGGATATTACAGTATTTTATCCATCTTTGTATATACACAAAGAACTTACATACTTCTGGATCAATGTTGAAACTTCACATAGAGCTAATGCCATTTTGAAGAACAAATAAGGTCTATAAATTTAAAATTATGAAGAAAGACAATAATTTAGATTCCCTAGAGAAATACAGCCTGGCTAAGAAAAAGGCTTTATTTAAATACAATTACAATTTTGGGGGTGATTTAGTATGTTGCAAGCAAGATGGAGAGGGGGGCGCTCTGAACTCCTGAGTGTTCTGGCACCAAATTTAACATCGAGAATTTTTTTCCCTGTTGACTGAACACTATTCCCTTCTTTATTACACTTCTTTACAGGATTCAACAGAGATGGGTTCTAATACCAGACACTTAACTCATGGCCTCTAAAGATACACTAAGCTCATGCCAGGATTAGTTTCTGCCCTGGTTTGTTTCCCCTCTTTGTAACCTAAAAGCTCCTGCCACAAAACAAAATTAAAATCCCAAGACTTTTTTGCTAAACACAATCAGTTTCTTTACTGGAATCATAACTCTTTTTTTAAATTCTCAATTCCCGGGGCACCTAGGTGGCTCAGTTGGTTAAGCATCTGCCTTCAATTCTGGTCATGATCCAGGGCCCTGGGATGGAGTCTCACATTGGGCTCCCTGCTCAGCGGGGGGTCTGCTTCTCCCTCTCCCTTTGCCTGCAGCTTCCCCTGCTTATGCTCTCTCTGTCAAATAAATAAAATCTTAAAAAATAAATAAAATTCTTGATTCCCTCCCATATTTATCACATGAAAATAATGATGCTATAAATACCACACATGTGCATACTGTGTTAAAAAAAATACGAATGGGGTGACAAGGTGAAAACAAAGTACCATGGATATGCCTCAATTAAATGACACCTACTCCTCTAAGTGGCTGTCAAAATATTTTGATCAAGTAGAATACTTTTTCATAGACTCTTACTTTAAAAATAGATGGACCATTAATTGGCAGTGAGAAATGTTTTTTTATACAGATATTTTGCTGTAAAATATTTGTGACAACAGGATTCGATGTGTTCTACCGTCTGTGGATAAGTATGCTTAATACTTGATGCTGACACCCCTGTGTCCCTTGCTGGCTCCAACCAAAGGGTTCCAAAGAGTCAGGGAAAAGAACCTGGACAGCTAGATACTGGCATGGAAGGACAGCCAGGACTTGCTGTGGAGTTTTAAAAAAAAAAAAGAAGAAGAAGAAGAAGGTGCAGAAGAATATGAACAGCATGATCTCATCTGTGTAAAACCAAAACATAAAGTACTTATATAATTGTGAGGGAGCTGTTCATCTCTGTCCAGTGTGTGTCTCTTCTACGCCCAATCTTTCTGATCATGTCTTCTTTCTCACAGGGAACCTCTTGTGTTTTGCAGTGGCCTAACCCATTATCCCACCCTGAGTGGGCATATAACTCAGGCCTGCTCAATCATAGATGTCCTGTGTCTGTTCAGCGAGACTTGTCAGGAACAGCTGCTGCTTTCCTGCGCTGCTAAGCCAGCAACAACCGCTGGAAGCCATACTAGCCCTACAAAGAAAAAGCCTGAGCATGAAGCCAAGCAGAAGCAAGTAGGATCAAGAACCAGAGACACAGCCTCGAAAACACTCTGTGAATCCCTAGAGCCAGCTGTTCTTAATTACGTGATTCAATATATTACTTTTTTAGTGTGTTTTGGAATTGCAGAGGCCTCTTAACGGGGTTTAAACTGGATTTCTGGAATGCTCTGTCGAAATTTTCCAAATACAAAAACCATCAGAGAGAAATACAACACTGCTGGCCTTGAAGATGGAGGAAAGGGCCCGCGAGCTAAAGATCCAGGTAGCCTCTAGAAGCTGGCAACAAAAAGGAAACGTCATTCCCCTAGAGATTCTAGAAACAAACTCAGCCCTGAGGATGCCTTAATTTTAGCCTGGTGAGACACATATGGAACTTCTACAGAACCATAAGATAATAAGCCAGTGTTGTTTTAAGCCACCAAAAATCATTTTAAAGTACATAAAAATGTAGAAGATTTCTAGAAGGATTCTACAGTGCTACCTCTATGGAATGGAAATGAGGGCAGGAGGGGGGAGGGGGTAGAGGAGAGCTTACAATTTTTTAAACAACAAATTTGTATTATTTTAATTAGATTAAAAAATTAATTTTAGCAGATCCCTGGGTGGCTCGGTGGTTTAGCGCCTGCCTTTGGCGCAGGGCATGATCCTGGAGTCCCAGGATCGAGTCCCACGGTGGGCTCCCTGCATGGAGCCTGCTTCTCCCCCTGCCTGTGTCTCTGTCTCTGTCTCTCTCTCTCTCTCTGTGTGTCTCTCATGAATAAATAAATAAATAATCTTTTTTTTTTTTAATTTAATTTTAAGCATGTTTAAGAAGGAGCCCAGAATAAAAATCTAAAAATCTTAGGTATATCACTTACCCAGGAGAGTCAGAACAGCAGCCACTTTACAAATCCATCGGGGCAGTATGGATGTAGCACGTGATGAATTCCAACTAGCATTATGATTGTGCTACTTAACACACAGGGTCAGCCAATGAACCAATACACCCCACTGCACACCACACACTGGGTCAAACCATGTCCTTCCAGCAAGCCCAATCCCACTGAAAGGCTTTATCCTACTTGCAGGGGCTGGGACATAACTCTCACATGTATTCTTAAAGCTGATTTTGGAGACAGAACTGGTGGAAGCAGGGAAGAGAAGCCAGAATAGTAATTGGCCTATAATTTAGCACACTTTTAAATAGAAAATCAACAAATTGCCAACAAATTGCTATGCTAATGAAGAATTGCCCTGCTCTGCAATGAGCATTTACCCTAAGAGAAAAGACAACTCATTTATGCCACTCTGTAGAACTAGCTGCCATTCAAGAGCTCCCCTGCTGAATCTTAAACAGCTTTGTGTAGGGAAAACGGGAATGCACGACAGCTGGCTGCTTTGGTCATGTTTCTCTCCAGTTATTCTCATATCCAATGCTTAAGACATAATGTCACAGTGTGAGCTGGTCTAGTGTACAAGTCAGTTGTGGCTTTCTACAAATGAACCCCCTGTACAAGAGCTACATTTAATATGTTCAAGTTTTTGAAAAAGAAGATATCTGTCCCTTCCCCTAATAACTAACAAAGTTTTTAAATGATGATTCTTATATGCAATGCATGCCTTTTTAAAAGTCCCTTCATTTTACTTGGACAAGAGAAATAAGTCTGGTAAATTCTGCCAAGCTTAGGGGAAGGATGGTCTACTTGGCTTTGTATGGAATTTCTTCTGGTCTATCTCAGAGTGATGTCTCAGAAATATACACCCAGGGGACAATGGCAACAAAACAATGCAGCTCAAACCACTTCACTGCTCTACAACCTGGCCATTTATCACGAGTGACAGTGAGGGAAAGACCATTATCTCTTCCAGGGGCATTTCTGCTTCAAACAGAGTTATACTTCTATTTTCCTCGTTTTTTTCCTACCTTCTTTTGTATCTTTCCTTCTCTTCATTTAAAAACAATATGGCTGGAGAGAAGAAAAACACCAAGGCCAGAGGCTTAATCTAATGTACATGTACAAGATATGAATCAAACATATTGAGGAGACAGATAAATCAAGTCTCTTGGGTTTTTTCCCGTTTATCTGCCAGGAATAGACAAAGATCAATTTTAGATTCCAATTTAAAGACAAAAGTTTGATTTGATAATTTGGGCATAAAATTTATTTCGAATATAAAATAGAATTTTAAATTCTTTTGCTCTAAAAAACAAATATGTAAATATCAAGTTTATTACGGAAGTTAGAGTCATTTCAGGTTTTATTTACATTAGGTAATATATCTTTAAAAAACACTTCAATAGAGGTTACTATTGCCCTGTAGTCAGAGACCCTACAAATAAATTCTAAAAATGCTTTTGCATGATCTTACTATATGCATGTTCATATCAGCTCCTTCATTCAACTTCCAATAGTCCAGCTGAGATCTAAGTCCCTTCCCCTACCAAAAATTAAAGTAAGTTTTAATTAACAATATTGAACTGACCATTGGACTATGTGGCACAAATAAAAATAACAATTTGAGTAACATCAGGAAGCTTATGAAACATTTACCAAATATAAGTCTCAATCTTTGTAACTGTGTGACATATATAAGTGTGTTATTGCCCTACTTTACTAACGAAGAGAGTAAAAATATCATTCCCCTGTTTCCCCAAAATGTGCCCCTCTGACAGTCACCTGCCAACATCTAAGGATCAGACTTCTTGCTCAGCAGCAAAAGATGAGTCACTTACCAACACACAGGATGTTGAAACAGAATCCTTGAGAAGTAGACTTATTGACCAGCTGGTCAGGGAGACTGTCAAATCCAACATGTCCAGAAAGGGACAGGTTTCGAAGCTCTTCATTCTGTAATTTCAAAGGTGAAATATTTGAGAATTCAGGAACTATGCCACCTGGGTTACCACACGTTGTTAGATATTACCCTCTCCCTCCCTCTTTTCTTGACCTGCACAGAAAAAGAAGATTCCTTCTGTACCCACATCCTCCTTGGCTTCTACGCATCTGAAAGAACTAAAAATTCCAAAGCCCTGCTCTTTTCACAAAACCACACTGACTCCCAAAGCAGACTCTCTCCCAAGGTATCTCACTTCTGGTTACAAGTGTACTGGTCCAGGGAATTATGAGCTTCTAGAGGTGGCTATTTCAGATATGCATTAAGTGACATAAAAACAACCATGTTGATGACTTCAAGAATTCAAGAAGAACTTTCGATTTCCTTTCAACCCAGGGTGAAAAATAAATAACACTCTTCCAGATAAAGAAAGGCATTTTGAGACCCTCAGGGAAGAGGATACATACTCGTTACAATTATAAAAATTGTGTAACCACCACAACCAACATATTTAAAACTACTCAGCACCTGAATTGGTCTCAACTCCACCACCATTAACCGTATAGGCTTTTTGGGGCATCTTTGCATTTCCCTGCAGAGCACCCAACACAGGCTCTGCACTTGCTGGGCCTTCTCAGAGTTTATTGAAGGAGACTGGGGTAAGGTAATCACCACATACTTAAAAAGTTGGGTGATTTATGTTATTTTATAATGGCATTGACTACCTCCATGACTTTGAATGCATCTCGTACGTATTGGAGGTAATCTGTGAAAACCTTCCTTCCCAAGAAAACAGAGGTCATGGTATGGTTTGGGATTCCAGAAACTAGATATTGAAAGCCTCCTTGAAAACAAGACTCTTGGTGTTCTTTCTGGCTCTGTTACCAATGATCCTTATATACAAAATACTGAAGTTTGAGTGAGAAAATGAGCCTCAAAACCCTATTTAAAAAAAAAAAAAAAGAAAAAAAGCTTTGCACAGGATCATTGATATTTTTAAAAAGACTGGTTCATTATTCTTCTATTTGTTACATAATGATGACAGTGATTTCTTTTAATAATCAAGGGCTGAGACTCCATTTCCACATAACTACATAGGCAGAGAAATAGGACTCCCTAAATATAGTGTGTTTTTTTTTTTAATTTTTTTTTTTTTATTTATTTATGATAGTCACAGAGAGAGAGAGAGGCAGAGACACAGGCAGAGGGAGAAGCAGGCTCCATGCACCGAGAGCCTGATGTGGGATTCGATCCCGGGTCTCCAGGATCGCACCCTGGGCCAAAGGCAGGCGCTAACCTGCTGCGCCACCCAGGGATCCCCAAATATAGTGTTTTTTAAAGGAATGTTTTATGAACAATATAATGGGTAAGGTCCTTGCTGCTCTAAAATTCTAATTCTGTGAAATAAAACTAAAAATCAGCACACTGCCTTAATACCATGGTGGCAGCTGCAGGTTTGAGGTCAAAGGGGCAGAGAGCAGATGCCTAGTCTATGAATAGTTTCCTTGAAACCTGCCAACACTGAATAGGAGACTCAAGAGTAGGCACTCTTCCTTGAACAGGATGGCATGGTTGACAGCTCCACAAGCAGCTTTCATAGCAGGCCCCCTGGGCAGGAGGCCCAGTAGCTGGCCAGGCCTCCTCACACTACCACATGGACCTAATTCTACCACCTGCCCCTCCCTTCCATACCTCAAAGGTTCAGACACAGGTATTTTTAGGCTGTTTACCACATCCTTGAAGACGTGGGGGAGGAGGGTTTGAAATGAGTCTGGGTTATATTTAGAACTCTTTCCGCCACAGCTGTGCAGTGGCTATTGTGCATCAGGCTGGGAGATGCCACCACACCAGCCTTTGTTTGAGTTGTACCTCTGACCTGAACAGTCAGTGAATGGCCTGAAAGGAGGCAAGACAGGGAAAAACCATCTTCCTATGCTTCCCCTCGTTCCCACCACAACAGTTCATTTCCGGGGATGGGAGGGGAGTGGATTATTACTGTAGATTCCACATTGTTGGGTTTTTAGATTCAGATAGATATCCACCCATAAGCCAATCCTGGGAAAGAATCAGAGTTAGTAATTATAGCTCTCCTACCAGAACCCCATGCACAGCATCTCATATTCTCACCATTTCCAAAACACGAGAAACCACCCACACACCCACTGAATATTTTTATATCCACTGAAAACCACATACAAAATGAAGGGTTATAAAACAGTTTGGTCTTGAAATTTTTTTAATTTAAATTTATTTCTTCAGAGTCCGTCTTCTAACTTTGTAATACAAAATATGTAAATTTTATATGGCCATTTTAAAATTCCATAGTTGGAGCTTAATTCTCTGCCCAATATTAAAGTAACTTGGGGGGTTACTGGCCATCAGTATGTGACTGGAAAAAGGGAAGTAGGAAGTTCCTCCTGTGGTTCATGAGCAGGCTTAAAACCTAGGAAATGCTGTAGGAAAAGCAAAGGAGAGGCTCTAAGTCACACACAACAGTAGCTGAATTCCTATGCTCCAGAATTTTGTCACCATGTTTACTGCTTCTTGCCTTAGCTGTCTCTCCCCAAGAAGTATAGGATCCCTTTGAAGTCTATGGGTATGGTCTTTAGGAATTTCATATATTTTCATGTCCTTAACCACTACTACACACCTGGAAATGACTCTCAGCTTTTTATCTCTAATACTGAACTTTTTGCCTGAGTTCCAGTTCTGAATTTCTATCAAAGGGATGGTTCTCTTGGGTTGTCCCATCTGTACCTCAAACTGATGTTCATGAAACCAAAATCTCTATATTTCTCTATCCCAAACCTTATTTTCTGTTAATGGCACTTAATTATGCTTGAGAGCCTCCTACCCCTTTCATAAATTCCAAAGTGTTATCAAGACCACATCCTCTTCCTCTTTATTCCTACTAACTCAACCACCTTCCAGCTGGTCCCCTTACCTCCACCCCATTCCCTCTTATCTTTCCTCTCTCTACTTTGCTGCAAAAGGGACCTCTGAACTCAAAGGCCCCCAATCCAAACTCCTTGGCCTGCCATCTCAGGGCCTCCATGAGCTAATCCCAAATCTCCGACCTAACCTCTCACTTCTCCCCATAGGACACCTTACACTGCAGCTAACGTGAATTACTATTCCTGAGACAACCACACATTTCTCCCCATCAGAACTCTTTCTGCCATCAGAGTTTATTCACATCATTTCCTCCATCTGGGAAGACCTTATAGCCAATGTTTTCATATCCAAATCTTTCAGATACCACTGAAATTTGATCTCTAACATTATCTTTACTATTAAATCTCAGAGGGAATTTCAATAAACATTCCCCTTAACAATGAAAGAAAAATAATGACTGGATAAAGATGGGTCACGTCATTTGGTGTTCCATGACCATCATAATGTTTATTGACCATTTCCAGTGTCCCAGAAAAGCCTTACTAATGAACTAATTTATCTTAACAATTCTGTTAGATGGTTACTATTATTACCCAACCTCAACTTTAGATGAGAAAACAGACACACAGAAGTTTAGTTACTTGTCAAAAGTCACACAGCTAGTAAGCTGAGGGGCTGAAATCTGAGCCCACAAGTCAGGTTCTAGAATCCGGAGGCCTTGCATTTAGTCACTGGTATGGCAGGATGACCTACTAAATTCTCAGATAGTCCCAGACAATATAAATGGTTTTAGCTGCTATTAAAATCCAATATGTTAAAAAAAATACAATATGTTAAAGTAGGAAAAAAATTCTTGGAAGTTATAATTCTTTGGCAGCCATGAGAGATAGAAGTCGAGAATTAGAATTGGCAAAGTAGCTCTAAATATATTTTCACTGGTCCTGGCAATGCCAAGGCCAGCCTTTGATTTTTGCAGCCATAGCACATGAAACCAGTACTATAGGGCTTAGTTTTGACCATTCTTTAAATGAAAGTACCAACAAGAGCCACCAAGTAAGTAACTCAAGACCTTAATTGATTTAGTCCTCCATTTGCTATCTACGGAGGGATTTGTACTTACATTTCTATGCCCACTCCATCTTGAAATGGGTTGTGATTAATTCTATGGTATAGAATAATTTAACGATTTCATTTTTCTCTTTTCAGGTCACCTCCACATGGACACAATTATTTATTTGCTCATTCAAAAACACTCACTGCTCAAAGCACTAAGGGAACAGATATTCTTTGTTATTCGTTGATAAACACTCTTCCTTTTTTTTTTCTCTAAAGATTTTTAAAATTTATTTATTCATGACAGACACACAGAGAGAGCAGAGAGAGGCAGAGACACAAGCAGGCTTCATGCAGGGAGCCCGACGTGGGACCTGATCCCGGGTCTCCAGAATCACACCCTGGGCTGAAGGCGGCACTAAACCACTGAGCCCCCGGGGCTGCCCTCTTCCTGCTCTTAAAAGGTTTTGCAAAAAAAAAAAAAAAAAAAAAAGGTTTTCCATTTAGGGGTACTTGGGTGGTTCAGTTGGTTAAGCTGCTGACTCTTGATTTCAGCTCAGGTCCTAGGATCAAACTCCCACATTAGGCTCTGCGCTCAGCAGGGAGCCTGCTTGAGGATTCTCTCTCTCTCTCTCTCTCCCCCCCCCCACCCTCCCTCCACTTTTGCACTCACATGCTCTCTCTCTAATAGATAAATATATCTTATGGGACAGGGGGAGCAGAGGGAGGAGAGAAGCAGACCCCATGCTCTGCACAGATCCCAATTTGGAGCTTGATCTCAGGACTGAGAACCCCAGCCAGAGCCAAGAGTCAGACCCTTAACCAACTGTGCCACCCAGGTGCCTCTAAAATAAATCTTAAAAATTTTTTTTAAAAAAAGAGGTTTCCCATGTAGCAGTAGAGACAGGACATCAATTAATAATACCACTAAGGATGAAAGTGATAAACACCATAACTTTACAGTTAGTATGAGGAGAGAAGTAGCTTTTGGCTAGGGAAATTCAAGGAACACCTTTTGGAGGCCAGAGCTCCCCAACTCTACCAGGGGAACAAAAGTCCAGCTTGCAGAAGCCTCCTAGATAAATGCTGTCTATGTACAACAGGTCACTTTACTAGGAATTGACAAGTTTTTTCAGAATATGCCCTGGCTAAATTCATCATTAAAATAATTATAAAGTAAATTATTTAAGAATGTGTGCCAACACCTACATTCTGAGTGCTGCTTTAAAATAAGTTCCACAGGGTCACCAGGGAGGCTCAGTGAGCTGGGCATCTGACTCTGGATTTCAGCTCAGGTCGTGATCTCGGGGTCATGAGATTAAGCCCTGCATTGGGCTCAACACTGGGCATGGAGTCTGCTTGGGATTCTCTCTCTTTCTCAGCCCTTACCCGCCCCCCACCACCTATGTATACTCTCTATCTCAAAATAAATAAAATAATAAAGTAAAATAAAATAATAAATTCCACAATTCCAACTCTTGCTTAACCAGGAACAGTATGGCACAGGGTTTGGAGTAAGACAGCCATGGATTTGAATCCCAGCTTTGCTTCCTACTTTTCTTAGTCTCTGATGGAGCACTTGGCAGGGTGGTTGGGAGGAGTTAAGGAATAAGTATGATAGTGCCTGGCACTTAACAGGTCCTCAGGAAACCTGAGTTTCCTTCCCTAATTAGGTGGGAGGAAGAGATAACTGATTTTCAAATCTGAAATGAGACAGCTCTGCACTACTGCTGGGCGAGCCAGGAGAAGCTGCTGATTAGCAAAACCCTCAGAACTAATCAAGAAAGAAAAATCACAAAGGGAAGAACAGAAAGAACAAAAAGGAAGCAGAGGAGAGAGACAGGATCTAGGCAGGAAGAAAACTCACCTCAACCCGGAGAACCATTTAGAGAGCTGAGGGAAAAGCCATAGAATCACATTCCTATTTGCTGGCATCAACATCCTCCACTGCTGGAAACCATTCTGGAGTCCCCTCTTCACTTTTCCCTTTATTTTAATCCAGCCCAGAGCCTCCTGAAATTAACTGGATGTGCCCAGATGGGTTCTATTCACTGCATTCAAAGTGAAATGATATCCCCTTTCCTTGCTTTTAAAACTGAAGACTTGGGATCGCTGTGTGGCTCAGGCGTTTAGCACCTCCTTTCAGCCCAGGACATGACCCCGGACTCCCGGGATCGAGTCTCACATCGGGCTCCCTGCATGGAGCCTGCTTCTCCCTCTGCCTGTGTCTCTGCCTCTCCATCTGTGTCTCTCATGAATAAATAAATAAAATCTTTAAAAACAAAACAAAACTGAAGACTTCAGGAGGTGTAGGTAGGTCATCTATGGCTGCTGATCCTTATCAGCCAGCGGAAGCAGGGGCGCATGTTACCAAGGTGATAGATGTTTTAATGTATGTTGCAAACAATTAGACTTGATTTTTACCTTTACAAGTAGATATTACCGTTTCAATTTAGAAAGATCTCACCCATTTAAAATGATATATTTTTTAAATTTAAGCAATAATGTTATACATTCACTTAGAGAGCTGGAGATTTTGTTGACAAGAAGTGGCAATTACATTCTTCTCAAAGCCTCATTTTATAGATAGTAAGTTATATTGACCCAAGTCAAACCCTGGGCTTCTATTTTCTCATTGGTAAATGAGATTTAATCAAATGGCCTCTAGGCAAAGTCTTTGGTTATAATGCTAATTCCAAGGTTTCTTGAAACTGGAAGTCACAGATACATAAATCCAATTCTTAAAAGACAGCCAACAGGAGGTGAAAAATTCCTGGTAGTATATTTTCTTTTGCCAGATCAAGACAGCTCAATTTTTAAATGACCTTTGAAAGTGAGTTTTTATGGGTTATCCTAGGAAACTCCAAACGTAATAGAAATCTGTGTGTATGCCTCTGTTTTCCAGCTTAACTTTTCATTTTTGCTTAACTCTAATGACTTAAAAAAGTCCACCCCTTACAACTGCCTTGCTTTAAAACATTTTTTCCTTCAGCTGTATCTGCAGTCTTCCACAGGATTTTTGAAAAGTGGATTTATAGCCTTGAAACAAACAGGAAATAACACTTCTATGTAAGTGTTAATCATCCATGTTCAAGAAAAAAAGTAAATTTTCATGCTTTCATTCACTCAACAAATATTTATTGAGTACCAATGTGTGCTAGATACTGTGCTAAATGGTAAGGAAGTGATGGTGAGAAAATAAAGCATCCCTAACTCATGGACCACTCACAGACCATATAGTCTAATGGGGCACATCGATGTTAATCAAATAGTCACAATATACAATCATAAGCTATCCAAAAGTACAGGATGCAATGCATCCTTACAACTCATGTGACTGGCTGTGTCATTTTTCCAGTGAATCCACCAGCCTGCAGTAGTAAAAACAGTGTTAGTCTGTAGCATTGTTGGATATTAATTCAGTAGACAGTCCCTAGATGGTTGATGTGCAAGTTTCATGCATTCAAATGAAAACAAAGAGTCTTTCTGACCACCACTGCCTGATGGGAAGAGGTAGAAAAGATTGAGACTCAAGTCTTAAGAAAATGAATGTCCAATTTTGAATGACATGCTCCCTTTGCTCTCTTTCTTCCCCTACCTCCATAAAGATGCCCACTTGGAGAAAAGAGGAGGTACATGTCCCTTTTTCATCTTAGGTAGATGTTTTGAGGTCCTGTTTCAGTGTACAGATAGATGCCACCTACCTGAAGATAAGCAGAGAAGAATATGCTATTCCTTACATGAAATCCTTGACTGAACACCAGCCAATATTAGAGAAATCCTGGCCTCACAAGAAGTTTTACCCAAGTGCCTGATTGGTCATTTTCATAAATACACACTCTTATCTAACTACATTTTAGAGATTTAGAAATGGTTTCATATTCTCTTTTAAAGAAAGAAAAGTTGGTGGGAAGATGGGAAACGCCCTTAGTTCCCATGCAAAAGGGAAAACATTGGAATGCTAAATATCCCAAACCACAACTATGAAGTCCACATGGGGATGTTTTCAAAGCTAGGCATTGCGGGGGTAATTTCCATAATATAAAATGTCTGAAGCATCTCATTACCAGTGAGGATCGCGTTCTTTAAGGATGACCTGGAAAACATTTATGATTCTGCTTGTCATCTATACCATGAAATCTCAAGGTCAGAGCCAAGAAAACCACCAAGGAAATTGTCTCACACAAGCAAGCAGCAGAACAGAGAAAGCCAGGAAGAAGAGGGAACAGGAGGAAAACCATAAGAGGAAAGAACTTGAATGCAACCCAGCTGGGAACGGTGACTAAGGAGTATCCAAGGGCCAGGCCCCAACTCAGCCAGCCAGGTAGATAGATCAGCTCTGACCAACAAACCCAGGGAGCCACCCTTGAAAACACCACCAAATAACCAGAAAAGATCTGGATTAAAATTGAATAATTGCCTTAATTTCAAGTGTGATTTCAAAGTGAAGTCTCTTTCAAAGAGAAGGAACGCATTTTGTTTCTCCAGATTCTTGCAAAATTAATGTGTAGGGGGGTTTTCTTTGGGAAATGTGTATGACTATAGGGCAATTTTACTTTCTGAGTCTTATAGTTATAGTTCTATATTTGAATTATTGCAAAACACCTTTTAAACAAAATAAAAGATTTTAAACATCAGGGAATGCTAAAAATAGGAACAAATAATAAAAATCTTTTTAAAGGAAGTAATGCTGTAATTTTTATTGCAGCTAATAGATGGATGATAGGATAAAATATACAAGTATCTATTTTTTTCTCAGAACTAAACCACACTGAAAGTGATAAAAGTGAGCAGAAAGGTAGAACAATGCAGTGGGAAACTGCTTGATGGGTGAAGTCAGAGGACTCAGGGCAACTCTGCCATTGTTTCGCTGTGTGACCAGGGTAAGTCATTTAACATTTCAGCCTCAGTCCTGTCAACTTTAAGATAAAGTACTTTAGAGGGGTATTGCAAGAATTAACATAATTCGCTATCCTCAGCTCAGTTTACACACTTTTCTCAGATGACTTCTTCCTTGCCCACTTTAGTGACCTTCCATAGGCTAATTACTGCCTAGTCATAACTTGCAGCTCCTCTTCCCTCCTGCGCATCCATGGTCTTCACTATGCCAACATCTCCTAAGTGGAACTCCTCCTATTCCCCATTCTCAAATTTAATCTGTCCTCCCTCACTTTTTCTTTTATCAAATGGCAACATCTACTTCAAGGTATCAGAGAGTCCCCTAGAATAACATCAATTAGCATACATATTGCTAACCTTGATTTTAAAAATGTGCATAAATTTATAGGCTTCCACCCTCTTGCAGGAAAAAAAAAAAAAAAAAGTCCCACTGTATAAATCATTCAATGCCTGCTGGCCTCTGAATTCTAGTCAAGGCTTCTCGAGGACATCTGTACCAAGCTGGCTTTTCTCCTCTGTGCCCAGATGTAACAAACACCTACCGTGCCTTTTTTAGCCAAATCTTTCCCACCCAACCCTTTAACAGACTGAATCCAGTCTATCAGTTGATTCATTACTTGGATAGTCCCCTTCTCCTAAAACTACCCCCATTAGACTTCACCAAAATTTATATCTGTGTGACATTTTACAGGATCATATTCCCCAATGGCCTCATTTTCAGATAAGGAGGCAGGTGCAGTGGCTGACTGGTTTTCCCTATAAACTGGAACAGGTGGAGGAGAGACAGGGCCACAGTGAATACCTAGTGCCCTGGCGCGCCTGATCCACCCTTCTCTCCATTACACTCGGGCTCACTTTGAAGGTAAGAATTCATACTGGTTGCTATCAGAAGCCTGATACCCAAGAGCTGGAAACAGCACTGCCTGGGTTCCTGTTCTCCTCCATCAGTGCCCCTAGCTCCTATCTTCTCTACATCCTCCCTCCCATCAAACAGTAATAGCCCACACTTCCTCCAAGATCTGCCTGGCTTGTCTGTGATTAGATTCCCACCTTGGACCCAACAGAAATTAGATTTCTCACATAATTAGGAAAAATTCTGATTAAAAGCAGTCCCCAGAAATGGGTACCTGAACTGAAGAGGGCCCCAGCAGCTGCTTACCACCCCGGATCCTGAGGGGACAGGTGGGGGGATGGGAGAGGTAGAGCTGAATTATTAATAAATCAGACATTTGGCAATCCAAAAATTGTAAAAAGTGGAAGGATGCACTTTTTTTCTTACAGACAGAATGTTTTTCTAAAAGTCAACGTAAACTCTGAGAGGCAAATTTAACTGCATGCCAAGAATTAACAACAAAGGCATTTTCTTAAGTTTCCAAAGACTACCCTTTCTTTTTGAGTCAAAGTGACTAATGCCTGCAACAGCCTAATGTTACAAAGTGTAGATCAGCAGAAAGTCTCCCTGTTTGAGAATGACAAGGCCCACCTGTGCATTCCAGACACAAATGTTGCAGTGCTCAGAGGAAGAGGAGGTGGGAGGGAAGCAATGTGACAGTCATGAAGTATTTATAAAGGCACGATCCAATTAGAAACAGATGCTACAGCTGTTCTCATGCACTGCTCGACATCCTAGAGATGATGAGAGGCTCTTCCCATGGCTAGCCACCCAGGAAAGTTAATGAGAAAACCATGGAAGAGGTTCATAATCATCTTAAAACCCTCTGGCTCTGCGGTGGGGTCCCAAATAACTGGATTCCACTTCAAACATATCACCTATCTTGCAGAGGAGAAGACCACCCAAATGTCTCACAGTTGCTCATTTGCCCTGTCTCTACAGTGTGGTATAGGTTCCACATAAACTTTTTCAGAACAGTGATGAATAGGAGGTCAAAGATTATTAAGAGCCCTTATCAGTTGGAAGTTTTTCCTTCAACTTCTTACGTACAGTTCTACTCCTCATATTCACACATCAACTCCTTAGTGCTTCCTATCTGAGAAATCTCATGGCTCAATTCACGTACTTCTATTTGCTGAATGCATTAATCTGCAAATAATGAACTATGGATGGGACACTTCCTTCCCTATGCCACCATTTCTATCACCGGATATAAATTAGCCACTTCCTTTTTGAAAGATCTAATTTATTTCTGTCCCTTTCTGATAATAGAAGAGGATTTCAGTTACGGTAATGACCATGTAATAGTAGTCCCTGAAAAAGAAGAAAAATCCAAACCAGCTCTAAGGCAGTCCATAAACAAAAGCACCACGGATATTTCAGTCCCAACCACTCAAAATAGTCATATTCAGGCCATATACAGTTCCTAAACCAGGCTGGCCTAGAACATTTCTGAGTGCAGTGATAGATTTCCAGCCCCTGAAAATTGAGGGGTTTTACCACAAATGACCAAAGCCATGGTAAATACATTCTTAGGAAATAAACATACAAATTAACATTTTATATCACTCTGCAAGTATTATTAATCCTGGCCAAAATTCTCAAGCCTTCCTAAGAGCTCTACTTCATCTTAATCTTAGCCCTGGATGAAACACTATCAGTGTGAAATAGAAGTTGTTACATACATTTGGCAGCATTTATTAGTTTCCTGTTGCCACGTAACAAATTATCACAGATTTAGGGCTTGAGACAACACCTATTTATTAGCTCTTGGTTGTGAAGGTCAGAAGTCTGGGTGTGGCGTGGCTGGGTTCTCTGCTCAGGATATCAAAAGGCTGAAATCAAGGTGGCAGACAAACTAAGTTCTTTTTGTTTATTTATGATAGTCCCACAGAGAGAGAGAGAGAGGCAGAGACATAGGCAGAGGAGAGAAGCAGGCTCCATGCATCGGGAGCCCGACGTGGGATTTGATCCCGGGTCTCCAGGATCGCGCCCTGGGCCAAAGGCAGGTGCTAAACCGCTGCGCCACCCAGGGATCCCACAAACTAAGTTCTGATCTGGAAGCTCTGTAGGTGAATTCCACAACCAAGCTCATCTGGGTTGTCAGAATTCAATTCTTTGCAGCTGTAGGACTGAAGTCCTTTTCTCCATGTCTGCTATCCACCAGGGAATGACACAAAAGATCACCCAGTTACTAGCCATGTGACCACCTCCTCTTCACAGCCAACACAGAATCCCTCATGTGCCTCTTCACATTTCAAATCTTCAAAAAGAGTCTAGTTCCTTTTAAGGGACTGACTAGGTCAGGTCCACCCAGGATAATCTTCATATCTTAAAGTCAGCTGTGCCATAACAACTTAATCATGAGTGACTATCCCATCATATTCCCAAGTTCTGGATGTTATACGGGATGTGTTCACCAGGGAGCTGGGATTTGGGGGCCATTTTAGGGTTCTGGGTTATAATATTCCTATATTTTTCTGTGTAAATTTAGGATAGGCTTGATAATACCCTATGATATGATAATAGCAAAAAGACAAATTAGTAAAAGGATAGAAAACTAGATCTCCCTCAAGTTACCAAGGCAAGTTACCACTAGCTAGCTAGAGAGTCATTTTGCTTTTGGAGGAAGCCTTCCAATAATGGAAGTAAACTTTCCAAATATTTAAGTGACTCTACATAGTAAGAATTCTAGGAAATGCAAAAGCTTTTAAGGAACTTAAGCCTTATTAGGAGGAAAAAGCATTGAGATAAAACAGAAGTGCCAAATGTTTGGTGATGAAATATGGCACAAAGGTTATCAAGGTTAGACAATGGAGATTGACATGGGCCATAGCAAAAAAGTAAGGCTTTCTTAGAGGAGGACAGATCTGGCCAAGGTCATGATAAGATAAAAATAAGATTCAGACTATTGTGGGGAAGGAATGGAGACAGGAGGAGAGAAAGGAGTAGTATGTCAAGGGAAGCAGCAGGAAAACAAAGAGATCCAAAGGGCATAGAAATCAATGAAATGGAAAAACTGAAGAGTAATTAGAAATAGAGGATATAAGACTAAAACTGGTTTGCATTTCAGCTTACTAGAAATACTCCTTAAAGTATTATGAAGATACATATAAGCAATACATAAGTAAGTACATGCCCAGGCTCTGTCACTGGGGGCTCAAGTGTTGAATGAGGGATGGGAGTTAGGAACAGTC
This sequence comes from Canis lupus familiaris, assembly GCF_011100685.1. Lineage (NCBI taxonomy): Eukaryota > Metazoa > Chordata > Mammalia > Carnivora > Canidae > Canis > Canis lupus. The sequence continues at coordinate 38,650,497 of NC_049253.1, forward strand.
ACTGAGCAGTCACATCATATTTCGTTTCCTACCAACCAATGCACTTATGAACATATCTTCTCACCAGAGCAGCAGACCAAAGAATCTGAAGTTTAAAGAATGAAGAAATGAAGAATTAAAATCTGAAAGAAGTGAAGAATCTGAAATCTAGCCAAAGTTTTAACCCAGATTATAAGGCTGGGTAACCATTCAAATGGTAAGCTATTTCATGCAAGCTTTCTTTAAAGCATTAAAAAAATAAAATAAAATAAAATAAAATAAAATAAAATAAAATAAAATAAAATAAAATAAAATAAAATAAAATAAAATAAAATAAAGCATATCTTGCAGAGACAAAAACAGATTGACTCCATTAGTTAGGACTATAATTTCGGCTATTCTTTTTTTTTTTTTTTAAGATTTTATTTATCTATTAGAGAGACAGAGAGTGAGAGATTGAGGGGGCGGGCAGAGGGAGAAGCAGGCTCCATGCAGGGAGCCCAATGTGGGACTCGATCCTGGGTCCCCGGATCACACCCTGGGCTGAAGGCGGCGCTAAACTGCTAGGCCACCAGGGCTGCCCAATTTCTGCTATTCTAATCAAGCTAAAGCTTTCTTCTTTCTTACTCTGTTCTTCTGCTCAAAAATAGAACCAAGTGACCTCTAAAAAAAATAAATACATACTCCCATCAGGAGACTAGACAACTCTGTGCCTTAAAGATGTTAACTGCATATTACAGAAGCATACATCCAGCTGTACAAGAAAGTTGGTTTAAGGGTTTTCCCATACATATTGGTGTGCTTAGGAAAGTAGACCCAAGGGATTATAACTTTCCTCTACTCTCAAAGGTTTGCTATTGATGGATGGTTCTGGATGCTGGCTCTCTTGTCTTGATCAACTAATGCAAAACAAACCTTCTTTTCACATGCTGCCACAGAAGAATGTTCCCACAGTCCCCTCTACCCCCTCCACTGTCTCTTAAAGAGGCATTTTCATTATCATTATTATCACGGTATTTCTGAATAATCAAGTAAAACCCAAGGAGGATACTACATACAAAATCTGTTATAAAATCCCATTAGCTCTTAAAAATAATATGTGCAGCAAAAAGCAGAGGCTACATATTCTTGCATGTTGTTCCCACAAAGCACAAAGGGTTTGGGTCTACAGCCCAGATTTCTCACTGAGATGGTGTCAGGTTCCATCTCAATGCTCCTAGATTAACAGATTAAAAATTAGGGGATATGTGAATGGGAATATGTTTCTGACATAGCATGATTACAGGGAGGCATTAAGCTGAAATCCAAACTTGAAAAATTACAGCTTGGCTGTAATTCATATATTCCGTATGAAGAAGAAACTGAGAAAGTTAAATGGGATCCAGGGTAAAAGAAAGTCTTAGGCATCGATCCAAGTAGTTGCCTTTAAACTCTTCCAAAGCCTAATGGTTCATTAGAATAATTATTATTCACATAGTGAAATGAAAGGCAAGGGGGAGGGGTGGAAAGTGATCTTTATACGGGCAAAAGCAAGAAAAGCAACTTTGGCCATTTGGATTTGAGAAAAACCCAAGGCTCAAATCCCTCCCACATAAAGAGGGTCAGACCATATATCTTACTATAATCATGGCTACACAGAGTTAAACCCCTTTTGCCACAATTGCACCAACTGTACATAGTGAGGTTGGTTATTACCAAGAGTGGGTTTTGTGCATTGTGGTAGCTGCAACCACCAATGTAGGGAAACCAGGCTTGGCATCTTTCCCCAAAATGCCTGCTCAAGCCAACTACCTACACACTCTTTAGCCCAGGTATTAATAATTTGGAAGCTAATGTGACAGCCACAAGTCATCTGGCTACTCACATGCACAAAAACATCAAAGAATAATCACTAATTATTAGTGAGGCTTCATTCCTTATGGAGAGTAAAGCATTAATAAATGTACTTCATATTCTGGGCTCAAGGTAGAAAAGTAGATTGATATCTTTTATTTTTTTATTTTTTTAAAAGATTTTATTTATTTTTTCATGAGAGACACACACACACAGAGAGAGAGAGAGGCAGAGACACAGGCAGACAGAGATGATATCTTTTAAAGGTATCAAATCAAAGTTGCCTGAAGTACCTGAATAATGGAGGTTAAAATACTCAGAGTAGCAAAAAGAGGCAACAGGCTCTAACACTTTCTTAGCCAGGAAACTAAGAAAGGGGGGGAGGGGGTAATATTTCCCTTGATTGATCAACCAAGAAGCAACAGCTGAAGATTTATGTGAAGACTGCAATGCTAAGTGTGGTTTAGCAAAAACAAGATACTCTGAGACTACCATGTGTGGTCTCTTCTTTGAGCATTTCAGTATTTTCCTCCTTCTACAACCCTCTACATAAATAATGGTTCACTGGATGCTTTTGTGCCACATACAATACCTGGACCTTTATATAAAATCTTCCCATTGAGGTACCTGGAGGCTCAGTCAGTTAAGTGGACAACTCTTGATTTTGGCTCAGGTCATGATCTCAAGGTCCTGGGATCTAGCCCTGGTCAGGCTTTGCACTCAGTAGGGAATCTTTAAAGGACTCTCTCTCTCTCCCTCCCTCCCTCCCTCATCTTCGCATGCCACGCACTCTTTCAAATAATAAATGAATCTTAAAAAAAAATCTCCACTTAATCCTAATAACCCTGTGAAATAGATATTATTGGCTCCATTTTATAGATGAGGAAATAAATCAAAGCTCTATTAAATGACAGAACCAGTATTCAAAACCAGTTCTGCCAGATGGTAAGTCCATTACCACCAACACCTAAAGCTGGACCACTTCTTTTCGAAGCACACCCACCTCTGCACAGAGAATTTTTCCCTCCTCAACTCTACCCGTCAAATCCTTCTCATCCTTAAAATTCCAGGCAAAAATTCCTCTTCTGCATTAAGCTTTACCTGGATCTTGAATTACACACCATTGTTCTCTATGTTGTAAGTGTTTAATTCACTCTGTTTGGGCCACTCAGCACATCCAGCATTTGGCACTACACTTCTACACTTAGCTTTCCACTGGTCCACCCCCAGAAGAATGTGGATTTCTTTAAGGACAGGAAACCTGTCTGGCCCATCTTACATTGAACCCTACCGCAAGGTCACGTGTGCCAGTGCTGTATATTTAGGGTGAATGAATACAGAGACTCAGTTCTCACACAGTTAACAGTCTTCCTCTGCCTACTTTAACAAAAAATAACTGCCATAGAAGAGTGGCATTATTATGAGCTAAAAGCCTCAAGATACGTTTGATGGAAGAGATGAGGTTTCAGAGGTCATTGGAAAATGGAGAATTAATGCTTCAGCTGCATGCCTCAGTATGGTCACTTCCCAATACCAGAGGCAAGCAATTGTGCCTAGTTTGAGGTCAAAAATCACAGAGGCTCTTGCTCTCAGGACGTAATTATTCTGCTAAAGTTAAAGTTAACACTTATAAAGCACTTGTGTATGCTTACACACTCTCTCTATATATATTTATATGCATATGTCAGGCATCAACCTGGATACTTTACATTGATCTGACTTTTTTTTTTTTTAATTTTTATTTATTTATGATAGTCACACAGAGAGAGAGGGAGAGGCAGAGACACAGGCAGAGGGAGAAGCAGGCTCCATGCACCGGGAGCCCGACGTGGGATTCGATCCCGGGTCTCCAGGATCGTGCCCTGGGTCAAAGGCAGGCGCTAAACCGCTGCACCACCCAGGGATCCCTACATTGATCTGACTTATCATCACTTCTGAGGTATGTACTATTACTATTCCCATTTTAGAGTTGAAACTCAGAGACTGAGCTGCTCAGGGTCATGCAGCACACATCAGTGGTTCATGGGTAAAGTGGCTGCCTCCAAAGCGTATGCTACAACATTAACAAGGCCTGGTCAATCTGGTATACACCAGAGTGATAGGTGTGTCTTGGCCATCGGGGTACATCCACAGCTTCCACAAGTGCATTGCACGACCGAAGTCACCATCTCGCAAGGCCAGAAATACTAGAAGCTCTGCCACACACACCAACCCTAGGCTGCCATGTGGGAGGATGCAAGGAAAGTAGAGGCTAAGGGGAGTGTGGAAACAAGCAAGAGAAAGGAGAGTCTAAGAGGTGCACTTCTACCACCAACTGCCCAAATTGACTTCTTTACTTCTCACACAGAAGGAACATGTCTAACCTAAAGATTATAGACTAAAGCTGAGCAGCCGACAATACTCACTGGCTCATCTAAAAAGCAAACATATCAAGCCTCTTTTCTTATTTCTCTCTGGCAGGGCTAGGAAAACTAGTCACAAAGAAAACTCAACCAAAGCTCTTACAGAAGATACAAAGAACATGCATGCATCAGACAGAAGGGTAAGAAAGGCAGTGGCTGCCCTAATTAAAACCACATGACTAAAGCATCAAGTATCCTCCCTTCTGCCTTAGTGATTCACATACCACTGAGGAGCAAAGACAAATACAGTTGTGTTTCCCCTAAAATTTCCAGTAGTAAGGACTAGAGAAGAAGAAATATTTTCTGTACCCCTGCCTACTGTGTGCAAGGAACTGGCAAGCCATTTTAGCAACTTAATTCTGCTAAACAAATTAACAAATGCACCTTGAGATGAGAAGACATCTCCAGATTCATGACCTCATCCTGTCTAGAGGAGAAGGTTTAAAGAGATTTATCACCGGGATCCCTGGGTGGTGCAGCGGTTTGGCGCCTGCCTTTGGCCCAGGGCGTGATCCTGGAGACCCGGGATCGAATCCCACATCGGGCTCCCGGTGCATGGAGCCTGCTTCTCCCTCTGCCTGTGTCTCTGCCTCTCTCTCTCAATCTGTGACTATCATAAAAAAAAAAAAAAAAAAAAAAAAAAAAAGAGGTTTATCACCCACAACTCTAAGACTAAAGAGAAAATAAGTATCTGTTGATATACAGATGGAGCACCATTATCCACTTCTTCTGAGTTTATATTACAAACTAGACCTTTTCAAACTAGTAATATTGTCACCCTCAGGGTGACTAACATTCCTAATCCTAAAGCTCACCCTGAGCAAGGCATTACTTGGCAATTTCACTTAAGTTGTTTCATTTATTGTAATATGTATTCAGACTCCCATCTAGAGTGCAAGGCATTTTACTTGCAATCACTTCTGCAGCTTACAATTTGTGCAAATGTTCAAATTACTAGCCACTGTGGCACTGACACAAATACGCATTTTGTTTCCTTAACAATCTATGAGGCAATTACAAACAGTTTACTCAGGCCCATGGAAACCATATTCAGATTTCACCTATTTAGGCAATAATATTTTTGCGTGGGCAAAAAAGGCAAAGCCATCTAAAAATCAAACTTCTATAAATCTGAAGTTACATATTATTGAATACCATTTTCTTCTCCTCCAATAAAAACTAGTAGTTGGCTTTCTCCTGAATTTTTCCTATGGCCTAAATTTCTCTCTCATCCAATATGCTGCCTTCAGAATACTCTCCTCTCCACCTAATTCCATATTATACTGTGCAGCTCCACTAATCCATCTTAAAGCAAATAAGCACACACACATATAAAACTCCTTTAGCCATTACATTCCAAAGCTAAAAATCCTCGAAGGCTTCCAGCTCTATTCCAGGTAGGATCTACTTTAAATGACATATACTACCATTCCCCTGGGCTTCAGTTTCATCATCTATAACACAGATAGATAAGAGGAAAGGAGTGGTTGAGGAAGAGTATATGAATAATGTCTACTTCTTAAATTATGGGACTCTGTAACTCACAATGTGGTAAGAGAAGAAAAGTTGCCAGAGCCTACATTAGAGTAACTATCAGGCTTCAAATAAAACCTTACTACAAGTATTCAATCACCAAAACAAGTATAAAATATTGAAGCCAAATGTGAAGATACAACAGAGGGATGGATCCTAATGCAAGTCAAATAGTGGGTTGCCCTCTCCAAGAAGTACAACCTTAGTATAGTTTTGAAACCACAAAACCAGCCTATTTTCTAGCAGAAAGCAAAACAACTAACCAGCCTTTGTGGACCTGTATTAATGAGACACCAAAGGCTCAAAGCAGTGGGAGGCTTTTGTCATACCATTCCCACATCAAGAGAGCTCAGGATTCTAGCCCCCTATTTCAGTTTGAGAATCTCTAATTTTGTTTATTCACACAATGAGAGAATGATAAGCCTTAGGCCTTGTGTTAATACCTTGTACAGGAAGTGAAAAAAGACTGATGGATATAGTTATAATTCATGTATCCAAACAGGTATTTTTTAGACCTAGAAAGATTCAGAAGATCCATGCAAAAAGAAAAGAAAAAAAAAAAAAAAAAGAAAGAAAGAAAAAAAAAGAAAAAGAAAAAGAAGAAAGAAAGGATTAAATGAGAAAAAGAACAGATTCATTGGCTTCCTCGGTACTAGAAACCAGAGCTTTCTTTAAATAGGTCTGTAACATACCCTTACCATGTAAAGAAAATATAACAAACACTGGTACACCCAGTACCTAGCCCAAGTAACTGAAGATTATTGAAAGTTTTGATGCTCTATGGTACTTTACATGATGGCACCCCTGTCTCTCATGTCCACCACCAGACGAAAACACTATCCTTATTTGCATTGTCATTTTCTTGTTTTTCTTTACAGTATTAACTTATACACCCCCTCAGCACAGTCACTAAGAGTCCTAACTTCAAAATAATAGAAGTGCCCACTTCCTCCTACATGCCACCCAATGCTCTTCACTACAGGGGAATGAATGGGGAGACAGAGATAGGAGAGTTACCTTATTCTTTTTTTTAAGATTATTTATTTATTTATTCATGAGAGACAGAGAGAAAGGCAGAGGGAAAAGCAGGCTCCCTGTACTCCCTGTAGGGAGCCTGATGCAGGACTAGATCCCAGGACCCCGGGATCATAAGCTGAGCCAAAGGCAGACTGTTAACCACTGAGCCACACAGGTGCCCTAGGAGAGTTCCTTTAAAGGAGTAGTTATCAAAGTATGGTCAGAGGTTTGCTGAGGCCTCTCCAGGAACCTATTAGGTGTATGTAAGTTCTTCCTTTTCTAACTATCTATGTGTGAGGCTAGATCTTTGTGTACTTCAACCAAAACAATATAGACCATTAGATTAAATGAAAAGCAGATCTGAAGACTCAGCTGTCTTTTATTAAGTCAGACATTATTTATTTCTTTAACTTTTTATTATTTTTTTTATTTAATTAAGTCAGACATTAAAAAGAGCTGCAAAAATGTAAAACAATGCATCTCATTAATTTTTTTCTTTGAAAAACATGATTACATTTCATAAAACCATAGAATGTGATTATTGTTATTTTTAATAAGTAAACATTGTTAAAACTAAAAAAAAAAAAAAAATAGATTGATGTAACAAAAACCCCTTGGGAATGGCTATGGGACATACTTTCTTTTGTAAAGTATACCAACTACCCAAAATGTCCCAAACTGACATTGTCCCAGTAAGTACTTTGGTATGGCAGAGAGAGCTTCCAAATGGTGTTCTGTGCTGTCTCTAAGTCACCGGTTACTCTTAATTCTGCAGGCTAGAGAGAGGGGCATACACAGGCAGAGCCAATGGTAACCCAACCTATGTTACATAAGACTTTTACAAGGGCTCACATTTTTTACAAATGGTGGCTGACTATAAATGTCTAAGTGCACTAAGGACCTAAGTTAAACTCAATTCATAGCATCTGCAACCCAGCTCTGAAACTGTTGAGATATTTTGCATCATAAATCAGTGGGTGACCAGCATCCTAAACATGACATAAGAGACTGGAAGGGGATTTAGGTTTTCTCCACTGGGGAACTAGAAACCACCAAAGAATCTGCTGACAAACTACCTATCTAGAATGCCTCAGTTCTACTGTCCTTGGATTTGTAGTATAAGCAAAAGTCAGGGAATTTGGCTCCAGTTCTGAGTCTATGGGCTAAAGCAGGTCACTTACTCTCCCGGGTCTTGGCTTCCTTCTCTGTAAAATGAAAGAGCTGGATGAGATTATTTTCTTTTAAAATCCTTCCTGCTCAAACACTCTGTGAAAGCCCGAGCAACAAAAACCTGAAGCGGTGCTCATTTTGTCTCCACAGCATCTAGGACAGTGTGTGGCAGAATGTCAGTGATCAACATGGGTTACTGAGCTGTAAACAGTTGACAAGCACCACAGCTAAGGGCTAATTTTAAAAAGGAAGAGGAAGTAGGGAGCGTCAACATGTGACATCCAGGATGTTTTAATACAGACTTTACCTACTGGGTAGAAGGTGTAACCACCACCAATATTAAAGGAGAGAGAACCCAATTCTTAAGGCTTAAATGGGCAGACTACATCTGAGTGATCAAAAGAACATGGCCATGGTGAAAACAGAGACCCAAAGCCAGAAGTAGTATTCCTGGGGCTCAAATAAACCCTACTTCTCTAGAAACCTCAAGAAATGCCTTTATCTACAAGAGGAGGTAAAAGTGCTTTCAATTCACCCAAACTAGCAGAGATAAGAATGCAAAGATGGGGATCCCTGGGTGGCGCAGCGGTTTGGCGCCTGCCTTTGGCCCAGGGCGCGATCCTGGAGACCCGGGATCGAATCCCACGTCGGGCTCCCGGTGCATGGAGCCTGCTTCTCCCTCTGTCTGTGTCTCTGCCTCTCTCTATCTGTGACTATCATAAATAAATAAAAAAAAAATTAAAAAAAAAAAAAAAAAAGAATGCAAAGATGTCCATGAAGTGTACTGGAACAGTGCAAGGACCCCACTCCAGAAGTAGCGGCTTATTGCTTTAAACCGATAAAACTTGCTAACATTCATACAGTTGTTTATATCTTGGACACTACTTTACTTGCATTAAAGTATTATGCATCCTCAAAGCCTGTAAGAAAGATCCTATTATCTGCATTTCACAGATGTGGAAATTAAGTCACAGAGATATAAAGAAACTTGCCCAAAGTCTCAGAGCCAAAGTAAGTAATGAAGCCAGAGTTTTTAAACATGCTTTATCACTATTTAATTATTTCAGTGATTTACCTCAGCATTTCTTCCATATAAACAAATTTTGGTTTCTGCCCTGTTTGCTTGATACATGTCACATTTCCACTGAAGTGGGAAGGTCAGGTTTAGGATAGTCTGACAAAATACATGCCAAGTTGGGGAGTTAACTGTTGACAGAGAAGTCCTGGGAAGATAGTCATGCTCTGAGCACCAGTAAGGGGGCTGCTTCCCTCATGCATGCTCTGTGTGGCTGCCTCACACACATGTATGCATCTCATAAAGCCACAGCAACAAAGTCCATCCAATCCCCTTGCACCACAGCAATATGGAGGCTTGCCTGTGACCTGACTGAGTGAAGGGTACAGAAAGCCAGGCCACAGCTTAGAAGGAGACTGGCCCATTCCTCACTTGGGCAGAAGGTAGCAAAGCCAGGGTAGAAAAGTGGGACTTTGATTTGTTTTTAAAGGTTTCAAATAGGGATCCCTGGGTGGCTCAGTGGTTTAGCACCTGCCTTTGGCCCAGGGCCTGATCCTGGGGTCCCGGGATCGAGTCCCGCATCGGGCTCCCTGCATGGAGCCTGTTTCTCCCTCTGCCTGTGTCTCTGTCTCTCTCTCTCTCTCTCTCTGTGTGTGTCTCTCATGAATAAATAAATAAAATCTTTTTCTTTTATTAATCTTTTTTTTCATTCATTCATTCATTCATTCATTCAACAGAGAGAGGGAAAGAGAGAAACCACAAGTCAGGGGAGAGGCAGCAGGGGAGGGAGAGGCAGCAGGGGAGGGAGAGGCAGGCTCCTCACTGAGCAGGGGATCCCACTTGGGGCTCAATCCCAGGACCCTGGGATCGTGACCTGAGTGGACACTTAACTGGCTAAGCCACCCAAGTAGGCACCCGACTCTTGATCTCAGCTCAGGCCTTGATCTCAGGGTCATGAGTTCAAGCACTGCCCTGGGCTCCATGCTGGGTGTGGAGCCTACTTAAAAAATAATAAAATGAAAAATAAAGACTTCAAGTAGTGAAGTCCTACAAAAACTTCTCCAAGTAAGAGTAACTAATGCAAGGGCAGGACAACAGATCTTGAGAGAACTTGATTTTCAAGTAGAACAGGCACAATCATCAACTTCAAGGACTCATCATATAGTATCTTCCCAAAACCTTTTTTAGTTTTAAAAAATGCGTAACAAAAAAAAAAAAATGCGTAACAATCACATTTGGAAGGCTTGGAGTTCAGAAAGATTTGAATTCAAATCTTGATACCATTTTACTTACTAGCTGTGTGACATTGGGCAAGTTATTTAACCTTCTAGAGCCTGTTTTTCTTCTGTAAAGTAGCATACATATAAGTTTGACTAAATGAGATAATGCACATAAAGTGCTTAGGCACAGTGCCTGAACACAGTGTCCAATATTAGTATTATTAGTATTATTATAGTATTACTAAGAGAACTTTAATCTATAAACCTGCAAATAACCCACTTGAAAGGAGTGTTAAAAGGGGATTTCTCCACTCCCCCCCACCCCCGCCAAAAACAACCATTTAACTTAAAGACCCCATCGCTAACCCAAGCTCCTCTGCTTGTTCCTCCATCTAGCTCTAGTTCACTGTGTACTCAACTGCTAATTACAAGTTAGGTGTTAATTATCTCATAAAAGTTTCTTCAAGTCACAGAGCACTGAATGTCTGCGTCTCCAAAAAAGGCTGGATTCTTGAGCTCTGTTATTTTTCGTGTCCTGGGTTCCAGCCTCTTCTCTTTCTGTCTCCTCTTTGAGTTGTTTCTAATTTATTATTTCAGGACATCTCACACTGGATGAATGGACTCTGTTTCTTAACAGTTGCTACATTCTTGTCCCCTCTAACCACTGAGCAAAAGACAAAAACAGTTGTTAACCATAATTAAATGAACTTCAGTGAAGAGTAAACTAGATTTCTAAAACAAGACCCAAAATACATGGGATCCCTGGGTGGCGCAGCGGTTTAGTCCTTGCCTTTGGCCCAGGGCGTGATCCTGGAGACCCGGGATCGAATCCCCACGTCAGGCTCCCGGTGCATGGAGCCTGCTTCTCCCTCTGCCTGTGTCTCTGCCTCTCTCTCTCTCTCTCTGTGTGACTATCATAAATTAAAAAAAAAAAAAAATATTAAGACCCAAAATACAAACCAAACAGAAGATGGCACACTTAAAGCTTCTGTACAAAACACCAAAAACAAAAGTAAAGACACATGGCAGACTGGGAGAAGATCATTTGCACATATAAAAGGATGAATGTCAACAAGATAGACAGAAATAGCCCAGCTAGGGGTTGGAAATGAAGGAAGAGCAAGGATGTAAATAGGTTATTGATAGTAAAGTAAGTACAAACGGCTAATGACTACATTAAAAGATGTCCAACCACACCATCATCATGGTAGTGAGATATCATAACCACCTAAAGTTTGTTGTATCTTGCAGAGCCACTGACCATCTTAAGAATTATGACTTCAGAAAAGTAATTTACATCCCTATATTTTAAAAGTCCTATTTTTTAAAGATCATGTAAAGCTGGACAGAAAAGAGGCGCTGAAACAACTTGGCATTTCATACCCACACTCTCACTGGCTTATTCCAATATTCTTTTAAGATGCGAACTGTTATCACTGAATAAGATGTGCACTGTTATCACTGAATAGCCCCAAGGTCACATCCCTGTCAAGGTGATTTCTTTTCCCCACTCTCCCAAGCAAATACTATACTGTTCTAAAAAGGTCATAAAAGTCTTGGTATATTCACAACTGTTGTGCTACCTGCAGACAAGATTCAATGATCATAATTAAGGAATATTTAGCTAAAATAACTAACTTCAATATTCTGTTCTAGAACAATGCATAAAATGACTTAAGTTTTAAGAATAATTTGTGTTACCTTTCACCAACACACACCTCAGGCAGGGATGCATGAAGTCTCTGGTGCCGTTTTTAGATTTAATCTTTAAATATCAATATCTTCAGTGACAGGCTTGAAAAAAATATCTCTGAAATCAATATAAAACATAAAGCAAAAACAAAAAACAAAAAAAACATAAAGCAGCATGGAACAGTGTTCTAACCATTGGCTGCAAGTCAATCCGGAGTAAAAAATTGCAGCTCTGCAACTTTTGGGCTGAATGACTTGAGGCAGGTTACTTCTAAGTCTCTTTTTCTTTAATTGTAAAATAGGGATACTATCTATATTACAGGCTTGCTATAGTTTCAACTGATATAATAGAAAGCCCCTGGTACAGTCTTGCCCATTTTAAGCAATTTTCATAGTAGACAATATTTAAAATGTTTTTCTCTACCAATTTAATGTTAATTTTGCTAACTACTGAGTATGTTTATGTGAGATCTACATATCATACATAAACTTCTAAAAATATTCTAAATATTTATTCTTGCCCTGAATGCTGTACCCTCACTTCCACAGGATACCTACGAAAAACCACTTCTCATGCTATAATTTATAGTATTTTCACCAAGCATGTTCAGAGTTCTCTGAAAGATTTTAAATAATGAAAATACTGAAAGCAGCACACTAATTTCCACACATAGGGGTCGTTGCCACACATAATTTCAATAATTAGGAAAAATAAGCCCAGGGAAGGTGCTGAATACAGCATCAAAGAGAACTACAACGTGAACTACCTTTACCATTTCCTGAGGCTGCCTCACCTGGTCACTCTACAATATTTTCTGATGAAAAGGAGCAAATAATCTTATGCTCTGTCAACTCCAGTTCTTATGGCCTGAACAACCGCAGGCTGAGAAAGCTTGGACTGAGACAAGAAACAGATGAAATGAAAATTAAATCTTCAGCCCCACTGCATTTGTGTTCATCTCTCAGCCCTCCAAAGCTCCCTCTGTAAACCATCAAATAATGCTAAGAATTCCTGGGGAAATTTAGCAGATCATTAAATTCTTTGTTCTGTAATCTCCTTCTAGGATGTTATGCCAATTATTTTTACTGATAAAGTCCCTTACACATGCAGAAACTTGGGCCAGCACAGTTATTTTTTATACATTTATTGAGGAACTCCTTTTGCCAGGCACCGTTCTTTGCTGGATGTACAATACAAAAATGAATAAGGCATGAACACTATTATAGTTCTACAAGGTATTGCTTATTCTAAGAGCCTAAGATAAATGGGAATTCAAGAAGATAGTTCTCCTAACTATGCCCAGGGGTGGCAGGAAGCAAAGAGGCCTGTAAAAACTTGAGGATGAGTAGCTGCAGAAGGTGGGAAGAGGCCAGGAGAGAGGCATGGACATGAGGTGCAAAGGCAGAGTGTGAAAGAAGGGGATGTATGGTGCCTACTGCGGATTATGGAAAGAAAGGCATCAAATCATGGAGAGACATACATGCCATCCTGGGGAATGTGAGTCTTCATCCTGAACAGAGGAGTAGGGAAAGGCATTTTTGCCGAAATAAATTAAGAGAGGAGAAAACAGATTCAGCCTGTCTCATACTTTTTTCCTTTGGAAAACCTTTTATCCCAATAAAAAGGCCCTTGAGTTCTACAGTTTAGTTCTACAGTTCTTTAAGAACTGGAGTAAAGCATTCAAATTTTAAAGTAATGGTCAAAAGGAGTTTAAAATGTCAGAAGTGAATTTCTAACTAACCCCCCCTAGTTCAAAGTAGTACAGAAAAATCACATTTCCAACTTGCTGTTTGTGATGACTCTTTAGTTGTTATTTATTCAGCTGTGGTGCACTAAGATCTCTACAAATCAGGAATTTTGTAGTTTGGCTTTCTCCAATTGACTGGATTTAGAGTGGATTTCTGTTTTCTAATTTCTTAAGAAAAATGAGCATGCATATATTTAGTATTAATTTCCATGATGCCTAAAATCAAAAGATTTATTTTATTTGGTCAGGGGTCTCAAATATGATTCAGAGGTCATAACATCCTTCAAATAAATTTTCCCCTATCATAGTTAAGCACAAATGCTTCTTATTTTATACTTATTTTTGGAATCTCCAAAATGCTAAAATGATACTTCTTTTACAGAAGTTGTATTGACAAAGCCAATATTCAGTGGATTCAATTCAGAAAACTGGAAGGTGTAAAGTTTACGACATTTCTTTCTGTGGACTCATTTGCTTCCTTCTCACCCCTCACCCAAATCACTATTAGGGTTCAATTACAGGGCAATGTTTTCAAGAGTCACAGATCCTCAATTCAGGGTTTAATATTAATATAACTGCATATCAAACTACTGTGCTGTTGACCAAGACTGAGAATGAAAATCATGCCCATTCCAACTTGCTTCCGTTGGCCTGAAAAATCAGAAACAAATCCAGCATCTGACTTTAGCGTGGTCATCTTTTCTTCAAGGCAAGGAAGGCTTTTTCAAGCCAAACATAGCCAGTGGAAGGAAGACTGCTCCATGTATGCACATGGAGCTTTCAATTCCACATGTTTTAGTAAAAAGATGCTCCAGCATAACAATGTTTGAGCAGGATAAATCGAGAAGGCCTGAATGGTCAATGATCACGTAAATGCCAACAATGTCATAAGAATAAGAAGCTACCCTTTTAAAGTACTCATAACCCTTTTGCTCAAGCTACGATCTTAAATCATATGAAACTAACATTTTTGTACTTTAGAAATAGCTGAAATCATCTATTTCACGTGGTTCAATGAAACGCTACAGAAGGGTAATAAATTGCTACATTTTCCTGTCAAATATCTAACTGGTTTTTTCCTTTCTAAAAAATAATATGGAAGAGTAGGCTTTTGGAAAGAAGCATATCAAAACTCATAAAACAGCAACAGGGGGAGCCTGGGTGACTCAGTCAGTTAAGCATCTGTCTCCAGTCATGATTGTGGGGTCCTGGGATTGAGCCCCAAGTCAAGCTCCCTACTCAGGCTCCCTGGTCACACAGAACCTGCTTCTTCCTCTCTCCCTGCTCCTGCTATCTCTCGCTATCTCTGGCTCTCAAATAAATAAATAAAATCTTAAAAAAAAAAAAAAGTAACAGAAATTTTATCAATAAAAAACAAAGACAAGCTAAATCAAACTCCAGGAAGATCTTTTCTAAATATTCAGTTTACTAAACATCTTTTTTTTTTTTTAAGATTTGTATTTATTTATTCATGAGAGACAGAGAGAGAGAGAGAGAGACACAGACAGATAGACAGACAGACAGACACAGGCAGAGGTAGAAGCAGGCTCCCTCCAGGGAGCTTGATGTGGGACCCGATTCCAAGACCCTGGGATCACACCCTGAGCCAAAGGCAGATGCTCAACCACTGAGCCACGCAGGTTCTCGGACTTCTTTGTTTTTCTGAGAGACTCTCCAATTCCTGGCAGATACATTTCCCTATAGGCAGGAAGAAGAGAGCGAAGGAAGGGAGAGGGCTGGGCAGGGAAGAGTTAATGAGAACTTTCAGCCTCAGCTGAAACCTAGGACTCAAGTTTCCTCATCTTAAAGGAAGGCCCTGGATTGGATGACCTCTGAAGTCCCTCCTGGCTCTAGCACTAACAATTTATTGGGATTTGGTCACAGACTGTATTCTACCTATCTCCACTTGTATTTTACATCATCCTACTGTCAAACTCATAAATAATTTCACAGCCTATAAGGAACAGTCATTAACTGTCATTGGACCTAAACCAAAAAGAAAAAAAAAAAAAACCCACTATATATAGCACATGTTTTTGCAGAGGGACATTGGCACTGGACACCATACACTCAGGAGTGCCTTCTGCTCTCTCTGCTGTGGGCCCTCGATACTCACACAAGGTCCTGCTTCTCCCAATCAGATCTCCTACAGTGCAAACCTGTTTGGAGATATCCTGTTAAGGAAACAAATTTCAAGTTTTGATACCCCCCTCCAACAATCTAGACACTGTCATTTTAGAGTTCAAGTAATGGCTTCACTTCTGTTTTAAAAACAAGCACATTTTCTACAAAAAGCACTTTATTTATTCAAATGTTAAAGCATTTAAAAAGACATACCCCCCAAAAAAAAGAGTTAATGGTTTCTTTATTCAAATACAAGAAAAATAAACGAATTATTTTCAGTGGAAATCAGATTACAAGTTGGCAGTTATAGCCCACGAACATGTTTATGTGGCCCACACAGTATTTTAAAAATATTTCACTTTACTGCCAACATTTTTAGGTGGGGAAATTTCACCTCAAACTCTAAATGTTCATTCCATGTTCTCCTGAAAAACTGAAAACTCTGGTTCTGCTGAGGTCCTCATTTGCCAGGCAGAGATAAGGGGCACATGCTTGCCCATTTACACTGGTTGAACCAAAGAATCTGAGAGTTGTCTTTTTGGTATTTTTTTTCCCCCTCCAATAAATGAGCCAAATAATGAAGCTCACTCTGGTCAAAGATGGTTTATGTTACCATCTTTGGTATTTTACCTTACTATTTTACCATGCCATAACTAAAGCAATCCAGAACCAAACAGGCCACTGAAAGCTGTGAAAAGCCATTCATCAACTATTTTAAAGAGAATACATAAGATAAGCTTCTATTTCTTATTAATGTGATGGCTACATCAAGTTCTGCATTTTTCTAACTGTAATAAAGTGTGATCATTAATTGAGGCCTAGATTACATGAATTTACTTTCTTTTTCAAGATGTGTTATTGCTGAGTTTAAATTTGAAGTTTTTCAAAATCTATTAACTTAATACAATAAAAAAAACCCTGCTACTCATACTAATATTTCACCCTCTTTGCTGAAAATAGGTCCTGTATTTTCCTAATCAGGTGACAGTTCTGTTATAAGCCTTAACAGGTTGTCTCTACCCTTCATGAAGAGGACAATGCATGTGATTTAACAGAAAGTCTTCCTAAATTTTGTTCGTAGCCCTAACGTGGATTCAAATACTTGTCATGTGGAGATAAGAAAGCTCATTTCACAGGAGTATTATTTGCAAAAAATGGCATAAACCTTGAGTTGTAGTAACGTTAACATGCAGGGTATTAACCAACTATTCACTATCTCTAGGAACCATGCAAAAAAAGTAGGTTGGACTAAGCTGCAATGTAGATGATAAGATGAGACATTGCTCTTCCCTCCTTCCCAGGAATGTGGTTAACAAAAGTCCAAGGAACACAAAGGGCAGATTCTGTTGGAGAATTGACCATGGAAAAGGAATGGCATCCTATTGCAACAGTAGGCTTGCAGTTGTTCAGAACGTTGCTGAAATTCTTAATAGCTCTTATTCTGAAGCATATCATCTTTTTCCATCAATAAAACAGCTGAGCCAAGGCCTGAGAGTATTTCTGATGACACAAGAACCTTTTACCATCACAAATTCATTCCCCTTAAACCCTGAAATCCTAAGTAGAGTTCCAAATTTAGAATATCCATATACTGCAGTCTATCATAAGGAAGAATATCATTATTAGCTCCTAAATCAACTACAAAAGAATAACAATTCTTGCTTTATGTTATGAACTAAAAATGCACTTTTAAATATCATCAATACAAGCATTATTTCCTTCAATGTGTTTACATGACCAAAATGTGCTTGCTACATGGTAACTTTCTTTCATAAACAAAACACAAAAAGTAAGCAGACATTTTCCACAATATTGTACACAAGTAACAGGCATAAATTCTCAAAAGAGAACATTTTATGTTAATTAAAAAAACATTTCTCTCCAATAAGAATATCTTTAATACCTCAAATAGACTTAGAAAGAACATGTCTGCTCTAAAAGAGGCCCTAAAAGTCTGCCATTTTAAAAAGTAGGCAGGAGAGACTTCGTGCTGCAGATTTTAACTCGGCCAATTAGCTGATCTGGCAAGTGTGGTATGACAGTGCTGACCACTAAAAGGGAGCTCAGAGCAAGCTACTGGGATTAGGCATTCTGAAGAGATTGGGCTAAAACCAAAAATGACCCTCAGCTTGCTTTCCACTGTTAAAGGTCCTATGACTCTACCAGCACTGCTGGCATTAAATAAAGCTCAATGATAAATACTGCATATGAACGTTTCAGTGTTTAGGGACACCTGGGTGACTCACTGGTTGAGTGGCTGCTTTTGGCTCAGGGCATGATCCCAGAGTCCAGGGATCAAGTCCCACATTGGGCTCCCCACCAGGAGCCTGCTTCTCCGTCTGCCTCTTTCTATTTCTGCCTCTCTGTGTCTCTCGTGAATAAATATATAAAACCTTAGAAAAGTAATATCCATGAACTCAAAAGTTCAATAAAAGCATATGTAAGCAAGCTTGGTACAGTAACTGTTCCCTCTATGGGCTCATGCTTAGCATTTCATGATGATGATGATGATGATGATGGGGATGAAGTATCTTAAAGATATAGAATATTATTCATCTATATATTCATTACCGATCTCTGTCAAACCGTAACTTTTATTATCCATACACTTGAAGGCTTTTTTTCTTTTTAAATCACAAATTCACTTCAGGAAGATCTCTGAATACCTCTTCCTGATGCCATGCTCCTCCTAACCCCCAGGTTGTCAGCTTAGTTCTTTAAAAAATTTTTATTTATTTATTAGAGACAAAGAGAGAGAGAGAGAGAGAGAGAGAGAAACAGGCAGAGGGAGAAGCAGGCTCCATGCAGGGAGCCCGACGCGGGTCTCAATCCCGGGTCTCCAGGATCAGGCCCTGGGCGGAACACAGCACTAAACCGCTAAACCACCAGGGCTGCCCATCAGCTTAGCTCTTAAAATGAGATCAGGTAGTACCTGGGATTTACTTCAAAATAAATTTGGGGGTTGAGGGGCACCTGGCTGGCTCAGTTGGAAGAGCGTGCAACTCCTGATCTCAGGGTTATAAATTCAAGCCCCATGTTGGGTGCAGAGATTACTAAAAATACATAGATAAATAAACAGCATGGTTGGCTGACTCAGTTGGTAGAGCATGCAACTCTTGATGCTAGGGTTGTAAGTTCAAGCTCCAAGTTGGGTTTAGAGATTACTTAAAAAACAAAATCTTGAAAAACAAACAAACAAACAAACAATTTGGGGAATTTGGAGTAGGGAGAGAAGAGGTCAGAGAGAAAGGGAAAGAAATGACCTAAGATTGGCCTACATGATGGAATAGAAGGATTCATTATACCTCCTCTTTTTGTATAATGTTTGGAATTTTTCTTAATAAAAGTTTTCTAAAAAACGAAAAAGAAATATCAGATTATAAATACGTTTAGGCCATACTCTTAAAGCTCACTATTCAACATAGTAGCCACTAGCTACATGTAGCTATTTAAATTCAAACACAAATTAATTATAATTAAGCAAGACAAAAAAATCAAATTCTATACTTGCACAAGTCCCATTTCAAGTGTTTAATAGCCATATATAGCTGGTGGCTACCATATTGGACACTGCAGTAATAGAACATTTCCATCATCTCAGAGAGTTCTGACAGCATTATTCTGCAGACTGCAGTGATATTTCCATTTGGAAAGAAGGTTGTATAATCAATAGAAGACTTGACCTTAAGATCATTATTGTTTATCTTGGGAAAGTGTAAGTCATGATTCATCAAAGAGGAGCTGAAGGGGTTGATTAGTATCTAATCAAACTATGAGAAAACTATGAAGATCAGTGTTTACCCATTGAAATCTAATCCCCAGGAAAAATGTATGGAATTGTACAACTTCAGTTAGGACATCACTGCAGTGGGTGCAATGAGTTCGGTGGCAAAGAGAATGGACAAATTAGCAACAACATTCCAAATGTGTGTATTTATTTATTTATTAAAGATTTTATTGAGTTATTTAAGAGCAAGAGAGATCACAAGCCGGGGGAGGGACAGAGGGAGAGGGAGAAGCAGGCTCTCCACTGAGCAGGGAGCCAGATAGGAGACTTAATGCTAGGGCCTTGGGATCATGACCTGAGCTAAAGGCAGACGTTTAATGGACTGAGCCACCCAGGTACCCTCAAATTATATTTAAAGACAAGAAAAGAAAAGAAGGAAGGAAGGAAAGAAGGAAGGGAAGAAATCTGAAAAATAATTCCAGCTTTAGTTTGAGAAATGGAAAAATCACACATTTCGGTATTGAGTTTAAGTTTTCTCCTCCTACTTCCTTTATTTTGGAATTAAAAAAGAAAAAGACTGGAAAAGGCTTTGCAAACAAAGAGGTATGTAATAAACAATCACATTGTACCAACAGGTGGAAGTACAGTCCTATATTACACGCCCCTACAAAAAGTCAAACCAAACTTCAGAGTGAGAGCAAAGGTAACAAATTTTGGGAAAACTGAACAATGAATCTGTTTGGCCTATAGTGTTTCCAAGCATGTCTCCTACATTATCAGAAATGCTTCTGGGGGGGGGAGCCCAGGTGGCTCAGCGGTTTAGTGCCACCTTCAGCCCAGGGCCTGATCCTGGAGTCCCAGGATGGAGTCCCACATCAGGCTCCCTGCATGGAGCCTGCTTCTCCCTCTGCCTGTGTCTCTGCCTCTCTCTCTCTTTGTCTCGGTCTCTCATGAATAAATAAAATCTCTAGAAAAAAAGAAAAAGAAAAGAAAAGAAAAGAAAAGAAAAGAAAAGAAAAGAAAGAAAGAAAGAAAGAAAGAAAGAAAGAAAGAAAGAAAGAAAGAAGAAAGAAGGAAGGAAGGAAGGAAGGAAGGAAGGAAGGAAGGAAGGAAGGAAGGAAGGAAGGAAGGAAGAAAGAAAGAAAGAAAGAAAGAAAGAAAGAAAGAAAGAAAGAAAGAAAGAAAGAAAGAAAGAAAGAAAGAAAGAAATGCTTCTGGGATAGGCTCAAAGTGAAGAGATGATTTGAACAACTCAGATGAGCTGAAGAATTCTCAGGCAGATACTTAAAAGTTTATCTGGGTCCTTTAATTGCTCAACATTATTACCTCACTAAAAGTTGCTTCAAAAATTTTTACCTCATTTTTTCCAATCAATGCAGTGTAAGCCACAAAATTTCTCTTTTTCAAAAATAGTTTTAAGCCTTGGCCCAAGTTTACAATTCATATATCAAAAACGTATTTCCCCTATACACTCTGTACCTAGTTTCTAGATTATAAGATATGTAGTTGACTTGAAATGGGTACATTAAAGAAGTTCCCGAACAAAGTACACAACAAAGTAGGCGCTATACACTCAGAGACAAGCACTTCTATCCTGAGACAGTGTGGGTTCCACTCCAAGGAAGCGGAAATGAAAATCATAGAAAAGATTAGATGATGTATCCAGTTTTTCTCTTTTCTGAACCTAGCTTCTGACAACAGTCTGAAGTCTTCCCTCCGATAAATAATAAGACTCTGATTAAAGAAAGATCAGTTTGTTCTCAGCATATATTTTTTTAAGTCCAGAGTAATCTGGTATGTTACAATGTGACATTCACACTCCCTCATTTACATAAGGTAAAAGAGCCTTGAACCAGGAAACAAGGTGTTTTCATCAAAACGCAGGGTTCTCCGACAAGGGCTTGCATACATGCAGCTCTTTTATTTATTTATTTATTTATAAATTTTTATTTATTTATGATAGTCACAGAGAGAGAGAGAGAGAGAGAGGCAGAGACAGAGGCAGAGGGAGAAGCAGGCTCCATGCACCGGGAGCCCGACGTGGGATTCGATCCCGGGTCTCCAGGATCACGCCCTGGGCCAAAGGCAGGCGCCAAATCGCTGCACCACCCAGGGATCCCTTTTTTTTTTTTTTTTAAATAAATTTTTATTTATTTAACATGCAGCTCTTTGAGGAAGTGATCCAAAAGAGGAGTTGGGACTGAGGAGGATAAAACAGAGAGAGGCACAGCCATCCTAAATGTATATACATGGAGATAATCACCCGTGCGGACTGGGGCTGGGGACCATATTGGACCCTCTGAGGAGCCATATATATTGTGGCTCTGAATTGTCCAAGTTAGTTACAAAAGGGAGAAGTATTTGTTCACCAGCTTCCATCCTCCATCAGGCAAGTGTCAGCCCATGGGATGGAAATGCCCTTGGACATCCAGATGTGCACACAGGTCAAAATAACTAGACAGAGCCCAGGTGGCTACAGCAGAGAAACAGAAAGCTCCGAGGTCTACACTTGCCTGAAATTCACACAGCAACAGTTTGAATCAAAAGGTGGACTGAGGGGACGCCTGGGGGGCTCAGCGGTTGGGTGTCTGCCTTCAGCTCAGGGCATGATCCCAGAGTCCCGGGATGGAGTCCCACATCAGGTTCCCTGCATGGAGCCTGCTTCTCCCTCTGCCTGTGTCTCTGCCTCTCTCTCTGTGTCTCTCATGAATAAATAAAATCTTAAAAAAAGGTGGACTGAGATGAAGTGGACTGGCACAACTCTTCCCCAAAGGATCAGTTTTCACTCAGCCACATGTTTATTAATGAGGAGTGTACCACACAGTCTCTTCCCTTATATCTGGTAATACAGGCTAAGAATTCATGAATATAGTTGAGGCTAGCAGAACAAATGCTTGTGGAAATGAGATTTTTTTTTTTTAAATATTCCCTACTACACTTGATCATTCTTATTTAAATAGGAACTTAAAGAAAGTGGTGGTGGTGCAGAGACTCCAGAACACCATTAGGGCGATAGATGGGTGCTGCAGGGAATCACTGCTGCAGGAATTCAGAAAAAGAAAAATAACCAAAAACGGGTTAGCGAGTTGAGGCTTCAAGGGGAGGGTCTATTGGATCTGTGCCTCCAAAGTATGCTCTGATTAGAAAAAGGGAACACTGCGTTTCAGGTGTGTGAGAGACGTTTCAGGTGTGTGAGAGACGGGACAAATGCTCACTCCCTGCTGGGGTGGAATGGGTTGGCAGTTCTGCTTGGAACTCAAGTCTTTGGTATAAAGACACTATTATTTCCATACTAATTTCTTTTTTTATTGAGGATGAATGTTTCATGTATCACTGCAAGCACTTTGTGGATCTTAACTTATTTAATCTTATAAATCTTTGAGGAAGGTACTATTATTGTCTTACAGCTGATGAATGTGAGGTGCACAAGGTAACTAACTTGCAAAGGTGGTTAAATGGCAGAGCTGATACCCTAGAACCCAAGCAGTCTGGCTCCAGAGCCTATGTTCTTAACCAAAATGGGATATAGTACTACTGCCTCTCAGTGAGAGAAAACAAGGAAAAGAAAGGTGCCATCTGACGCATCTGCATTTAGGGGCAGATGGGCCAGGAAAGGACAGATTTGGAAGCATCCCAAGAGAAATAATTCTGTCAAGCAGCTGGAAGTCTAATGGCCTCAAAACCATTTCCCAAAACAATCCCAGAGCTGGGGCCACCAGAGAAAAACACAGAGGTCTTTCAGAAGGTCACCACCCATCCCTTACTTAGTGAGGATGCTACTGGAAGCTCCCTGTGAGTGAACAATAGGAATAATCACATCCTCCGCCTTCAATTCATCCTGGCTGCTTAACACACACACTTCTCATTCTACTATGTCCAACTGGAATCAGAGTAAGGGACAAAGGGAGTGAGAAAAATCATATGGATTGGGAACAATTTAAAAAATAATAATAAAGACCCTTGCCTCTATAGTAGATACCCTAACTAGTACAGTTTGGTGAAGTCTTATTATTTAAAATGTTTCCTGCCCTCTCTAGAAGAGGATTTACTTCCCCATCCCATGGCCCTCAAGCCTGGTCAAGTGACTGGCACAGCCACTCTTTGCAGAAGGATGATCCGCCTCATCTTGTTGAAGTTAGGAGTGACCAATTTACTTTGGCCAATTAAGTTTGTACCAAAGTGATCCATCTAAGAACTTGATGCTTCAGGATTCCGTATCTTTTTCCTCTGCCACCAAACTAGCAAAGTCCAGACCTACCTGGGTCCTGGAGTCAACACAGCATGGAGATCTCAAAGGATGGAACAAAGACTATGGGTAAGAAACAAACCTTTGCTGTGTAAGCTACCAAAATATGGGACCAATGTGTTACCTAAGCAAAACCTAGTCTAAAAGACAGACACAAATGGTAGGTCTGTATATATGGTGGTATAAGACCTTAGCTCTAAAACCTAGGCCTCCCAGTAATTGGCCGTACCACATTAGAGGTCAGCTCCCTTTTCCTCAGTTTTCTTGTCTATGTCACTTCTTGGGAATTTTAAGTATAAAGTGAGATGAATATCTTGACAGTTTAAGTAGAAATTTAAAAATCAAGATACCAAGAAGGCTTTCAGTGCACAAAGGTTTTTGGTTTTTTAAACTGAATTATAGTTGATTTACAATGCTATCTTAGTTTCAGGTGCACAACATAGTGATTCAACGACTCCATACATTAAGCTATGCTTACCAAAAGCATAATTCCCATCCGTCACCACCCAACACCATTACAATATTATTAGCCATATTCCCTGTTTCAAGTTTCATCCCTGTGACCTATCCACTCTGTAACTGGAAATTTGCCCCTTTACATCTCCTTCACCTATTTTGTCCATCCCCCATCACTGCCCCTCTGGCAACCACGTTTGTTCTCTGTATTTATGACTGTTTAGTTTTTTGTTTGTTCATTTGTCTTTTTTAGATTCTATATAAGTAAAATCATACGGTGTCTTATTTCACTCAGCATAATACCTTCTAGGTCCATCCTTGTTGTCAAAAATAGTAAGATCTCATTTTTTATGGCTGAATAATACTCCATTGTACATATATATGCCACATTCTTTATCCGTTTATCAATGGATACCTAGGTTGTTTCCATATCTTGACTGCAAATAATGCTGCAATAAACATAAGGGTGCATGTATCTTTTTGAATTACTGTATTTATTTTCTTTGGGTAAATATCCAGTAATGAAACTACTTGATCATACAGTATTTTTAATTTTTTGAGGAACTTCCATACTGTTTTCCACAATGGTCACACCAATTTACATTCCTGCCAACAGTGCATGAAAGTTCCTTTTTCTCTACATCCTTGCCAATACTTGTTATTTCTTGTCTTGATACTAGCCATTTTGAAAGACGTAAGGTAATACCTCATTGTGGTTTTGATTTGCATTTCCCTATGATTAGTGATGTTGTGCATATTTTTATGTGTCTGTTACCTATCTACATGTCTTCTTTCAAAAACATCTTTTCAGGTCCTCTGCCCATTTTTGAACTGAGTCTTTTTTTTTTTTTTTTTTTTTTTGGTGTGGAGTTGTGTAAGTTCTTTATATAATTTGGATATTAACCCCTTATTGGCTATTTCATTTGCAATAGGCTGCCATTCAGTAGGTTACCTTTTAGTTTTGTTGATGGTCTCCTTTACTGCGTAAAAGATTTTTATTTTGGTGTAGTCCCGATAGTTCACTTTTGCTTTTATTTCCTTTGCCTCAAGAGCCATATCTAGAAAACTGCTGCTAGGGTCAATGTACAAAAGATGTTTTCCTTAAAGAGTTTAACGGTTTCAGGTCTCTCATTCAAGTCCTTAATCCATTTTGAATTTATTTTTGTGTACTGTATAAGAAAGTGATCCGATTTCATTCTTTTGCATATAGCTGTGGTTTTCCCAATACCATTTATTGAGAAGACTGCTTTTTCCCCATTGTATATTCTGGTCTCCTTTGTCGTAGATTAATTGGCCATATAAATGTGGGTTTACTTCTGGTTCTCGAAGCTGTTCCATTAATCTGTGCTTATTTTTGTGTCAGTACCATAATGTTTTAATTACCACATCTTCACAGTATATCTTGAAATGTGAGACTGTGATACTCCCAGCTTTGTTCTTTCTCAAGACTGTCCTGGCTATTTGGGGTCTTTTGTGATTCCATATGACTTTTAGGATGATTTGTTCTAGTTCTGTGAAAAACACTATTGGTATTTTGATAGGGATTGCATTGAATCTATAGATTGTTTTGGGTAGCGTGGATGTTTTGACAATATTAATTCTTCCAACCCATAAGCATGGTATATCTTTCCTTTTGTGTCGTCTACAATTTCTTTCATCTTTTAAAAATTAAAAAAAAATCAAGATGCTGAGCAGACTTTCTATGCAGAGGGTTTGAGCTAAGCCTTTTTCTTTCAACAGCAGGTCTGAATAAACGTAATGGGCACACTTAATGAGACTCAAAATTTATGTTGACAATACACAAAGGGATGAA
This sequence comes from Canis lupus familiaris, assembly GCF_011100685.1. NCBI lineage: Eukaryota > Metazoa > Chordata > Mammalia > Carnivora > Canidae > Canis > Canis lupus. The sequence continues at coordinate 38,676,472 of NC_049253.1, forward strand.
GAGAATGAAAAAGGTGTTAGGTCTTGGCTTTTAACAGACTTTTTTCCTACTTTCACAGAATCCAAAGGATTTTTAATTTTCTTTATGGAGAACACTGACTGACACTTGCAGTCCAAGGTAGGAGTCCTGCCATATTTCCTACCCTTTAGGACTCAGTTGCTTCAATGTTTTAGAAAACAAGAATCTGTAGTTCTACATCAATGAAGGCCTCAATAAAGAAGACTATGCTAGAGATGTCACTGGACCCCTCCTCCTCTTTGTGTGCTTCCTCAGTCTTCACTTACTTCCTCTATTCTTAAGGGTGCAATTTGGTCATAAAAGGAATTAGTTATCCTTTCTCATCTTCCCTCTATTCTACTGAATCCTGAAGAATTCATACTCTACAGACTTTGAAAATCTTCTACCAATCAATTCCAAAAATCTGGAGTTATCCTTAGTTGGGGAACAGGAGTGGATAGGATATAAAATATTTTAAATTTAAAACTGTGTAGAGAGGCACCTGGGTGGCTCAGTTGGTTAAGTGCCTGCCTTTGGCTCAGGTCATGATCCTGGGGTCCTGCTTCCCCTGTTTGTGCACTCTCTGTGTGAAACAAATAAACAAATAAATAAAATCTTAAAAAAAAAACTGTATAGAAAATATGCACTTTTTTTTATAAATTTATTTTTTATTGGAGTTCAATTTGCCAACATATAGAATAACACCCAGTGCTCATCCTGTCAAGTGCCCACCTCAGTGGCCGTCACCCAGTCAAGAATACACTGCATGATGTGGTCTCCCCCCACCTGCCTAGAGTCACATATGTCCACTTTCCCTACTCAACCCTGAGTGCTGATGTCATAGCTGGATTTCCTTAAGAGGCTCTGCCTCACATCCAGAGCTTTGCAAATGCTATCGCCTTGGCTTAGCACACTTTTCCACCTCACCTTCCTTACTCATCCTTTCACTTCCTCACTCCTCCTACTGCTTACTCATCCTTCAGAGAAATCTAAAGAGAGCATCAGAGATCAGTATTTGGCATCTCAAATACTCAACATCATAACTTCAGTATCTGCTAAGAGAAAAGGATGGAAAAAATATCTGATGAAGCAGATAGATTGGGAAGCTAAGCATAATTACTGATGTGTTTAGGTTGCTGAGGGTTGTTCTGTTTTTCAATTTCTAAGCTATCTGTACTATTGTGATTCTACTTCTATAAGAATAAATTATGAAGAAAATCATAAATTGATCCCAAAGTAATGTTAATTATCAAAACAGGTATACTTTATTGGGTTTTGCAGACATAATTCCTTTGTAATTAATACGTGCTAGAAAATGGAGTTTGACATTACTTACAATTATATCAACATTCCCAGAGGCTGAACATCACAGACATATGGGTGTACTATCACTACAAGATGTCTTTACTTCACAAGTAGTTTTAAATTTTAGCCATGAAGGTCAGTTACCAGAGCCAAATTTGTTCTGAACAAGTAGAATTTTTACATCCATTCAATCAAAGAATCCCTTACATCTTTCTGGGCCCATTCATTTGCAGATAGTAGAAATTGTAACTGGGTTCTTCATATCATGCATTCACATGTGATGCCCTTCTTTATATCCTAATTTCTTTAGGATAAAAGGTGTGACTCACAGCAGGGCCACATAAACCAGAAAGTTCATATGGTGGCGATCACATCCTCATACACCTTTCCTTTCATCTCCTTAGGGTCCAGCTTCTGCGCAAGGCCCTTAATTGGGAACATCTCAGCTTTGCTTCTCCAGCCTCCAGCTGCTCCCACACTCTGCTCTTCTCTTCTCAGAGGCTTATATTTTATGTTATGTATATTTTTATAACAATTTTTAAAATGGAAAAAAAAAAAAAAAGAAAAAAAAGGAGAGGGGTATGACCAAAGCTGCTTCTTGCTGGGTACCAAAGATAATCTTTTTGGAGCATGAAGCCTTTCCAGCCTCTTCACCTCTGCCTGCCCCCTCCAGCAACACATCACCATCCCATACAGTCACGGTTCAACAGGTGGAGAGAATGCATCCACCAGGTAAACTTCCTGAACCCTTTGACTGGAGTAAGGCACTCACACTCACTGACATAGATCCTAAAAAAAAGATGGTTCTAATGCCTGGATTCCAGTCACATGAAAGAACAGACTCCGGATTTCTACCTCGGACCAGGCCTGCAATGATGCAAATTTGATTTATCACCCAGCAAATTCTTTTTAGAAGCCTGTCTCTAGCACCTTGGCCCCAGTATTGTTTTTAAGTTTTACAGTGGTTGCATTGATGGGCTGCCAGCAGGCCTGAGTGGGTCAGGGGTGTTACTGTTTAGTTCGAAGGGAGTTTTCTGTCAATCTGGATTTTAAAAACAGCAACAACAAAGGGGGTATCAATTATATTGTAAAGTAGGTCTCCTTGGGGCAACGGAGTAGAAGCTTTAGATCTTCTGGGTCTTTGTCTAAATAATGGTTCTGCTTCACTGACCCCAGTTGAGACAGGTCTAACTAGCACAATGAAAGAGTTTTCAATAAATTATAAAATCCAACAATTGCCCCTATACACCCCACCCCCAATCAAGTTTAAGGTCCTATAAAGAGAAACTAGTGGCATAGAAAGCTCTGATTGTAGCCTGCCCCACAGGGAGTCTAAACCCAAAGATCATTATCAGCTGTGGCATCATCAGTGGACATACACACTAGATCTTCTGGCAATCAATCAAAGTAGGACATCCAAATCATTCATTCCTTTGTCTAGACACAGGGTAGCCCCTTTAAAAGCACCGAGCATCTGTTTCCTCTATTATATGAGTGTCCAAAAAGACAGGGTCTACTGGGCACACAGTTTGGTTTCTAAGTTGCAGCTTATACGAGATGAGTTATGCTTACCTATGCAAATCTCTCGTAATCGATGCAAATACACTAACAATCTATGAGCTCTTATATCAGGATGGTGGGATGTGGGTAGTTTTGTTCTTTTAATCAGTTCCGTGGGTCTGTTTTTCATTGCGGTGTAAACACATCATTTTAAAAGATATTTTAAAAGATTAAAAAAACCCTAAGACTTTCAAAAGATTTAAGGAAAGACTACCTCAAACACTTCCTTTGTTCCTTAATAATTGTTTTTAGAGTCTCAATATGTATCATTTTTACCACTGAATGAAGAGCTTTAGTTTTTTTAAAAACCTCCCCCCAGGGAGGTCTGGGTGGCTCAGAGGTTGGGCACCTGCCTTTGGCTCAGGGCTTGATCCCGCAGTCCCGAGATGGAGTCCCACATCGGGCTCCCAGCATGGAGCTCATTTCTATTTCTCCCTCTGCCTACATCTCTGCCTCTCTCTGTGTGTCTCTCATGAATAAAAAAAAAAAAAAAGACTTTTTTAAAAAATAAAGACCTCCCCCCACGACAGCCCCTTTAGCCTTTAGGTAGCCACCCCAGGACCTTTCTCAGCTCCATTAATTTTTCTCCAGGTACAAAAGAACCAGAGCCCTCCACATGGAAGGCTACAACCTCAAGATGTAATCGGCAAACTTATAGCAGGAGAAAATAACATTTCATTGTCAGTCCCCAGCCTCTTCCTGGTGAAAACAGACCATATCTTCATGAACTTCTCTAATGATTCCCAAGCAAGATCTTTATCTGCATTATAATTGTTGACTCAGCAAGAGGCATGTAATTCCCTTTCTTCCTAAATGGCTTACATACTCCACTGAAGTTCGTCACTTTTATCCACATGGACACTAAATCTCTCAGAAAATAAAAGCTCCAGGTGAAAAAAGAGAATTTCTGTCTTGTCCACTGCTATAACCTTGGCTCCTAGAACAGTACCTGGCATACAGGAGGTACTCGATTAATGGTTTTTAAATGAGTGAATGAATGAACTTGGTTTTCCATTTCTTTTGGCTCAACAGAAAAAAGAACAATTAAACATGTCTCTTGAAGGATATCATAGAAACTCTCCACCGCCAGAAAAGTTTAAATACATACCTTGTTAGGGATAAAGTAGGAAATATTTCTGCATTGGGAAGAAGGCTGAACTGAATAACCTCTAAAAGTTCCTTTCACCTCGTAGACTCTGTAACCTGAACATCACACCTTAAGAGAGTGGATCAGCTACATAAAGCCTCATTCCCAGGTACAGTAAATTACCATGCTCTGTTTGAAATAAAGATAATAGCTGTCCTGGGATTTGGATGCAAAAATACCAACTCATCCAAAATGTGGACACATCCCTAGGGGAGAACGCTCTTGCTAATCATTAGTTTATATTCTGGGAACAGCAGATATACTTCAGGATCTTCTCTGACCAAGACCATCCACGAGAAAATGGAGAAGCTAGGGGTCGAGATTAGAACAGAAATAAACAGAACCACACTAACCTGAAGCCTTTATGTTTTCCGGCCGACAAATCTGCTTTAGAAACATCTGAATTCAGCCTTAAGGTTTAAACGTTTGTAAGTGAATGTAACCACTTCATAAGACAGAAAATATTCCATCTGACATATAAGGAATTTTCTCCAGTAAAATCTCGTATTTACCTAGGATATCTCACTAAGATGTTCCAAGTTAAGAATGCCTAAAATTAAGAGCAAATTATCCTAACTGAACTTTCTTTCAATCTGGATGGGAGAGGCAGTTTGTAGGGAAAGGAGTCTGTTCATGTTTTCCTAAACACCTTTAAAAAAAAAAAAAAAAAGTCTAATTCTAAAGGAGTAACTAGGGAAACTCCATCCATACATAAATCAACTTCGGAATGATTCTTTTCTCTCAATACACCCTTCTATTTGTTCAAATCATAGAATAGATAAAGGCACAGGAGGGGTAGAGAATTCTAGGACGGAGGATGTAGTGTTGATCCCTTGGAGCTGGGTTTGGAGAAATATTCTGCATTCACCAGGGTTGTTTTGAAGACACAACTAAAAGCACCACACTTAAGAACTGAATGAACAAAGTGAAACAATTCAACAATTCCTTGGAACTATATGAAAAGACTTTTCAACTCTGTAGTCAACTCTTGATGACCCATTCCACAACGCAGTCCAAAAAAAAGTCTTGTTTTTAAACTGTAATTTAATCTTAATTCCAACAGGGAATGTGCAGAGACAGCAGTTACCTCCTCTGTACACATACACTTTTTAAAATCTCCTCCATTATTTGAATACAAGAGGTCTTACACAAGAATTGTGTGGGATTAAGCTCACATCTGGTTAGCAGACCTGGTGTTGGATATGATTATGGCCACACAACTAAACCTTAAATCCACATACTGTTCCCATTTAACTGACATCTATGAACTAACTAATTTATAGAAAACGTGCAACAAATTATTTCTTCCACATCCCCCAAGCCTCAAGAACGCACCAGCAATAGGTGTTACTGAACACTTCCCTCGCCCCAGATTTGCATTCCTAGATGCTCTCCAATGATCTAAAGTGGGTAATTGTTAGTTATTGGAATCTGTGCCCTGGAAAGAAGTATAGCGTAGGGACAGGGGAGAGGGGTGGGAGTAATTTACTCAGATAAACTTGACCTTGCTGGACCTCAACTTCCTCGCCAGCAAAATGCACCGCGCAATTCCCTCGGTGACAACAATCCCTGACCACGAATTGTCAAGAAGGCAACTGTGTGCAAGAGGAGACCTGGGTTCTTTACCGTATACCATTAAATATTAGCGTCTAAGACCCCTAAAGGACCCACCGTTATGCTTCAACGTGACCACAGCACACTGTGACTGTGGGGAACGTGTCCGAAGACACCTCGGCAGCGGAGCCAGCAAACCGCGAGGACACGCAGAGGGTCCCCACGGACCTCCCGGGGCGGGGTGGGAGGGGGTGGGGGAGGGGCGGCTGGGGCTGCACAGGGCGCGGGTTTCCGGAGTGGACTTGTAGGGAGGCCTGGGAGTCGGAGCACCGCCTGGCGTGCCCGGGGCTTCGGAGCTTCCAGGGTCTCCGACTTCCGTGCATAACCCTAAGACCTCTCAAGCCACCACCTGCAGCTACACAGTTGCGGGGAGGAGGGGAGAGAGGAAAAAAGGGGTGGTACAGGGGGGGGGGGGACCTCGCTCGAGGCGCCCCGATACCCGCGGTGAGAAAGTGGACTTTGAACATCGATCGGCAAAGACCTGGGGAAAGAGGCGGCCTCCGCCGGTCCCGAGGAAGCGGCACGGCCCGCGCCCCTTCCCGCGCCCCTTCCCGCGCCCCTTCCCGCGCCTCCCGCTCGGGGATGCCCAGCGCCGGCCGGGACCGCGCCCTCCAAGCCGCGAGCTCAGCCGGCGCCCCCGGGGCGGGAGCGTCCCTCTCGCGTCCTTCCCTGGCTCCCCGCGCCCCCTCCCTCCCTCCCTCGGTCCCCGGCCTCGCGCCCCCGCCTCCTGGGTCCGCCGCCCCCGGCCTCCCAGCCGCGCCGCTCCGTAGCGCTCGCACCCGCACGGCCCCGTGAGAACGCGGGGGTCTCGGGCTTCTGTCCGCGTCCGGGGCAGGGCCGGGGGCCCGGGCCTCACAATGCACCGGGAGCCGCCAGGGCACGCCCACGCTGCAGGCTCCAGCCGCCCGTGCACCCTGGCGCCCGCTCCCCGCGCCCCGCGCCCCGCACCCGGCTCCCGGCTCCCGGCCCGGCTGTCACCGCAGACAGGTGTGCGCGCCCCCGGGGAGGCCGGCGCCCTGCGCCCTGTAAAGGGACGCGGGAAGGGCCCTTGCCCCGGCGGGCACGGCCTGGGGCGCGGCGACCGCCCGACACCCTGTTGCATCCCGCAGCGCAGCAGCCCCCGGGCCCGGCCCCCGCTGCAGGCGCGCCCGACCTCAGCCCGCGGCCCCGCCCGCCCCGGGGCGCCGACCCCCATCCCGGCAGCCGCGGGCACCGCGGGCGAGGGCGGCGCGGCCCGGCACTCACAGACGGTCTCCCCACGGCCACGGCCATCGCGGCTGCCGCTCCCGCTCCCGCTCCGGCTCCGACCCCGGCTGCGCCTCCCGGGTGCTCTCGGCCGACGCGGGCTGCTGCTCGGGCTGCCGCTGCCCCCGCCCCGGCCCGCCCCGCCCCGCCCCGCCCCGCCCCGCCCGCCTCCCCCGCGCCTCCCCCGCGGCCGCGCGCTGCTCGCCCCCGGCTCCCGCGCAGCCCGCGGCATCTGCTCCCCGCCGCCCCGCCCGCTTCGCCGGAGCAACATGGCCACCCGCCTGGAAGGGACCATTTGCTTCCCCGGGAAGGGGTGCGAGTCCGGCGTCCCGGCCCGGCCGGTGGGGGGCGGCGTGCGGGCCCGGCCGGGGGGGGCGCGCGGGCCGGGGGGCTCCCCTCCGCGAGGGCGGCCGCGGGCCCTGCACGACCCTGCACGACCCCGCCGGGGCCCCGCAGCCTGTCGTCCGGCCCTCCCCGCTCGACCGCGTGCTGCAGCCCGAGCCAGCTTCTGCGCGCGGAGCTCCCCCCGGGTCCCGCCGAGCGCTTCCCGCGGCGGACGGGCCGGGAGGCTGCGGCGCGGGGCCGGGGGCGCATCCGAGCCCGGGGCCAGCGCGCCTCGCCCGGCGGGGCCGGCCTGGGAGGGCCGCGGGCGGCCGAGCTGGGGCTGGGGCTGGGGCTGGGGCTGGGGCTGGGCAGAGCCGCCCGGGGCAGGGGCGGCCTCTCCGCGACTCTCCTCTCCCCCCGGGGAGACCGCGGGGCAGGCAGCTGCAGGAGGCTGTGGCCGCCGCGCGCGTCCGGGGGGACCACGGGGCAAGGGAGGCGGCCTGGTGGCTGCGGACGGAGGGGGCCGCCCTGGAGCGCGGGCCCAGGCCCCCGGGAACGAGCTGGGCGCTCACACGTGCGGCTCGGCCGGCCTCAACCGACCGCTGGGTCGGGCCCCACGCCGCGGAGGCCGCGGGCCTGCGGGGTCGGCGGGGCCGGGAGGCTCCCGGGCGGCGGGAGGGGCCTGAGCAGCAGCTGTGGGGGCGTCGCCGCGGGTGCGAGCGCAAGGGCAGAGCCGGGTGCGCGGGGTGCGGGGGGCCCGGGGCGCGCGGAGGCGGGAGAGCCTCGGGGTGGGCCGGGACTCGCCGACCAGAGCGCGGGGAGGGGGCGCGGCGGCCGCGGAGGGCCGTGATGATGAGCCCACGCGGCTGCGCCCTCGGCGCGAACCCGGGCCTACCGGGGCCGGTGAAAGACGCAGCGCGCCTTCGGGCCGGGGGCGCCTCCGGGTCTGACCCGAGACCCAGCGCCCAGGTCTCCCCGCCTGGCGCCCGCCCGTCCCCAGGGGGCCGCAGCAGCCCGACGCGCCGCCCTCCGCTCAGGCTCAGCGGGTTCCCCGCGCGGCCCGGCTGCTGCGAGGCGGACGCTGGGTTCCCGGGGCAGGGCTCCGGGGCTTGAGCAGGATTCCGGCCACGCGGGCGAGAACAGGACGGAAACACTCCCGCGGAGGAGGAGGGTCTCTGGATGGGGGCGTGTTGGGCCTGAGGGCGGGCCCAGCCTTGGAGAGCGGGAACCTGCGCGGTGCCGACCACTGCCCGCCCCGCCCCCACCCCCACCCCCCCCACCCCCACCCCCACCCCAGACTTCAAAGCCTTTGAAGAGGAGGACCAATGTTGTGTCGAGAATACAGTAGACCCTAAGTGCTGAACTAAGATCACCACGGGGGGGGGGGGGGGGTTGCTATGCAAAGGGCAGGGGAAGAGAGAACTACTTGGACGCACTGTTCTAGGTATATGGCCACTTGGTTCCCTCTGCCTTAGGGAGGATTGAACCGCGGCACCGACCCGGGCCAGGAGGTCCCACTTAAATCCTGTGAAAACCGCTCTCCGCATGTTGCCAATGGGATGAAAGGGCCTTCGGAAACCAGCTCTCCATTTTCTGTTACATTGACCAGACCAGATGGCAGGATTGAATTAATCAATCGTTTTTATTTTGATTTATGTCTTTGATTTGTAAGTGTTTATGTTGAAGACCTTTGATTAGATCAGAAGAATATGAACTCCCTGCCTTGGTGGGTAGGCTAGATTACTCTCAATCGCAAAAGCTTAAAATCACTTATTCCATCATCTGTTTGAGGATGTTTGTCCTTTTAGGACAAAATCATCGCAATTTACCCCACGTCTGCGTGAATTCTTTGGTGGACAAGAAGTAATGCCTTAAATTCCCTCCTCCGTGTGCTTTTTGTTTGTTTTGGCAGACAGGCATAACTATATTTAATGAAAATACAATATAATTACTTTTGGCCAAGGAAGGCTAGTGCAGAATGTCATTTCTTATCATGAAGTTATATATTATCATTCTACAACCAGACTACCTACGTTCAAAAATCCTGGCTCTACCACTTCATAACTATGTGACTTTAGGCAAATTATTTAGCCTTTCAGCACTTTAATTTTCTCATCTTAAAATCTGTTTAATGATCGTTCCTCCCTAACAGAGTTGCTAAGGGATTAGAATCACCTTTTGAGATAGCTCTATGCCTAGCACTGTGGCAGGAACTAAAAATCTTTAAATGCGGGTACCTCTCTGACTCTTAACCAGTGTGCACAGTCTGCTGAGAGACAGATGTTCAAACAACTCTGATGGAGAACACGAATCCTAGAAAAGATACATGAATTATGGGATTAAAGGAACTATCCACTCTGCCTGTCATCAGAACGGGAAAGGCTTCACCAAGGAGGTGGGACAGGAGAGCAAGCAAGGAAGACCCTGCACGTTGTTCTTTTAGCCCCGGGAATCGTTCCGGCTTCTTAAATGTTACTAGTTCTGAGGCGCCTTGCCATCTCATTGTCCTTCTAATTTTCCCTTCTTCAGTGCTTCTCCAATTTTAGTACCTACGAATCACTCAGAGATCCTGTGTAAATGCAGATTCTAATTCACTAGGTCTAGGTGGGTCCTGAAAGTCTCCATTTCCATCTGGCTCCCAGCTGAGGCTGATACTGCTGATCTGGTATCATACTAGACTAAGAAGTTTACGGTCGTGAAGCAGTACTTTTATGTAAGTTTCCTTGTTTGAAAAATCTGCATTAAGTTCTTTTTTCCACTAAGACCTTGACAAATATAAATGGAAACATGAAAAATTGAAACTCTCATTCATGAGCTCAATTGCTTTTCCTATTGCTAAAACATTTGTTTAAAAATTCTTTTGAGGGGCACCTGGCTGGCTCAGTCAGTAGAGCCTCAGACTCTTGATCTCAGAGTTGTAAGTTCAAGCCCCACATTGGGTGTAGAAATTACTTGAAAAAAAAATTTTTTCATTTTAGACATTGTAAATTTACCAGTGATCCTCAGACTCTCTTGCTTTTTATGCTTTTTGAAAATTAAAGCAGTATTTGCCCCTATTTAATCTTCTGGCATTTATCATTTTTCTCTAGTTTCTCAAAGGTGACCAGTATGGATTCTACAATCACTTATGCAAAGTCTTTCAAGAATAATTTATTTAGGCCTGGAATGTTTAACTCAGAACAGTTGGTTGCTCATTTACCACATTGGATTTCAGTAGCCTTTTAATCATTAAAATATTTTTTTTTCTTTTTTTTTTTTAATTTTTATTTATTTATGATAGTCACAGAGAGAGAGAGAGGCAGAGACATAGGCAGAGGGAGAAGCAGGCTCCATGCACCGGGAGCCCGATGTGGGATTCGATCCCGGGTCTCCAGGATCGCGCCCTGGGCCAAAGGCAGGCGCCAAACCGCTGCGCCACCCAGGGATCCCCATTAAAATATTTTTAATGAAAAATTATTTTGCCCCTTCCTTTTTTTTGTCTTTTGATAGCATTATATCATCAGCACCCAAATAGTAGCTTTCATCCTTTCTTGTTCACAGTCTTCTGGCATTACTTGAAAAACAACAACAACAAAAAAAAATTCTGAAAATTCCTTGGTGTTCTTTTTAAAAGCAAAAATTACTTAAGCCTACAAGAAAGTATCCGTCCCTGTAGGCTTATGCTATTCTTTAATGCATGCTCTTTTAAATTCTGATCTTAAGAAACACCCCGTGAAATGACATGCTCACTGGAATATGAGGACTTGGACTCTGGCTACTCCCTTTGGCAGCCAGCCTTGGAGTGTGGTCACTCCAAGGTTCTAGCTCCTGGTTCTAGCACCTATAATTATCAGATAATTCCTTTTTCCCTGTGGCCATTGTGATGCCAGTTACTATTTCTCTTTGAGAGCCTAAAAAAAAAATTATGTAGTTGAAGTCCCTCTGGCTACTAGACATTGTCACTGGGAAGAGAATCATACATACACACCTATATATTCTGACAGAAATATCACTTCTATATTCTCACCTTTCATCTCAACCTATTCGCTAGCTACCGTTCTACCATTATCAATTGCCACCAGCTGGATAATTCTAGTGCATGGGGCTACACTGCACTACATTTCTTGTCTTGTAGACTTGTTCCTTTTAAATGAGGTAATACTTCCTTTACTTATTTCAGTCATAAGTTCCTTACAACTTCATCTACCAAGATCTATTGGATTGTGTTCATTTCCTTCTGTTAATTTCTCCAAGTTCAATTTGCTTTGCCATTAATTCTCCTTTTCCAACCTGACTTCAAAAGTCACCAGCATTATATTTCAGGTTTCTTCTGTTTCATTTAGTCCACCTGGATCAACTTCTGTTGAAAAAAATCTGTTGGCAGATTTTTTTTAAAGATTTATTTATTTATTTATTCATGAGAAATGCAGAGAGAAAGAGTCAGAGACACAGGCAGAGGGAGAAGCAGGCTCTCTGCAGAGAGCCCGACACGGGACTCGATCCCGGGATCCAGAATCATGCCCTGAGCCAAAGGCAGACCCCCAACCACTAAGCCACCCAGGCGTCCCAAATTTTGGCAGATTATGCTTCATGCCTCATCATTAATTCTCTTTAGAAGAATTAAATTGCAGTTGGGGTATAGGCTATTTCTATAATAGAAACACCCCAAAACTCAGTGACCTGAAAAAGACTTTTCTCATGAAAAGTCCAGGAGGTGGTAAGCAGTCCAGAGGCCTGACAGCTATGCTTCTTGAGCATGTCATCCAGGAGTCCACATTCCTGTTGCTATCTGGTTGCTCCATCAAGTTCTGATCATTACCTCATCTACTCTGATCAAAGCTGGTTTACCAACACCATAGCCATAGTTTAGCCCATGGGGAAGATAAAGAGGAAATGGAAGGGAAGCAATTTCCTTTTAAAGAAGTGACCTAGACATAGCACACATCACTTTTGTTTACAATCCATTGCAAAACTCAGTCACATAAATGTACTCAGCTCTAGGGGAGGCTAGGATATATAATCCCTCTTTTTTTTTAAATCTCTTATATGGCACCAAATGCCATACTAAAAGTTGGGTAGAGGACCCTATTTATAAAAGGAAGAAATGAAAAAATTGATACTGGGAGAAAATCAGTCTCAGAAGTAATATATTTATATGGTTAAAAAAAATAGTATAAAATTGTATAGAATGAAGTCTCCCACTCCATTAACAATCTGTCCAGTCCCCATCCCTTCCCTGAAAGATAATTGATTAGTGTCTATTGTATCTTTCCAGAGTTTTCTTAAAGCAACTTCAAGTAAATGTAAATATATATTCTTATTTCCCACCCTATCCCATGTTTTACATAAAAGAAAAAAATGTGTACCATTCTGCACCTTGTTTTGTTTACTTAGCACTGTATTTTACACATCCTTTTATATGAGTGACCAGTTATCTTCCTCATTCTTTTATACTGTTGCCTAATACTTTTAAAGATGTATCATCTATTTAACAGTCCCACTGATATATTCAGTGTTGTTTCTAAACTTTTGCCATTACAACCAATGCTGAAATAATAACCTTTTGCTTGTCATTTTGAACATGAGAAAGCATATCTCTAAGGTACATTTCCAGAAATAAGATTAGCCAATCTTATGATACTGAGCCAGTCTTTTGATCTCATTGAGTCCCATTTTCCTATAAAATGAAGCTCATATTTACATCATAGAAAGGGTCATTATGATAATGAAATAACTAAATATAAAGCTATTGTAAGACAGGATCAAAATCATAAAATAGAGATACATTTATCAAAATATGCACAAGCTTTGTACCGTATATAACACAGCTGAGGGTAGCCTGGTGACTCAGCAGTTTAGCGGGCCTTCGGCTCAGGGCGTGATCCTGGAGACCCAGGATCAAGTCCTACATCGGGCTCCCTGCATGGAGCCTGCTTCTTCCTCTGCCTGCGTCTCTGCCTCTCTCTCTCTCTCTCTCTCTCTGTCTCTCATGAATAAATAAAATCATATATATATGTGTGTGTGTGTGTGTGTATAAAACACAGCTGAGACAAGTTCCAGGAAACCTAAATTGAGAGATATACCATCTCCATGGATTAGATGACTCAATATTTTAAAAATGTAATTCTCCCCAAATCAATCTATAGATTCAGTATAATCATAGTTGAAATTCCAGGGAGCATTTGTAATAGAAATTGACAACTTGATTCTAAAATTTAATGCAGAAACACAAAAGACCTAGGATAGCTAAAATAATTTTGAAAAAGAACAAAGTTGGAAGGGATGCCTGGGTGGCTTAGCAGTTGAGAGTCTGCTTTTGGCCCAGGGCGTGATCCCAGGATCCAGGTTCCAATCCCACAGTGGGCTCCTTGCAGGGAGCCTGCTTCTCCCTCAGCCTATGTCTCTACCTCTCTTGTGTCTCTCATGAATAAATAAATAAAATCTTAAAAAAAAAAAGAAAAGAACAAAGTTGAAGAATTTAAACTACTTGATTTCAAGGCTTACTAAAAAGCTAGTTATCAAGACATTGTTGAATTGGCAAAAATACAGTCATATAGTCCTTCAAAAGAGCACAGAGTATCCAAATATATACTCACACATGTCTGGTGAATTGATTTTTGACAAAGATGCCAAGGTAATTCCATGGAAAATGATAGTCTTTTCAAGAAATCAAACCAGAACCATTAGATGTCATATGGATAAAAACATTAAGAAAATTGTCCAGTGTCCAATCATCATTGTGACACTAGTAAGAAGCAGAGCCAAGATTCACGTATTCATACAGATACATGCATATGACTGATTTTACTTATACACAAAGCTTGAATCCAAATGGATCATAAACCTAACACTTTGAGGTGCCTGACTGGCTTAGTAGGTGGAACATGCAACTATTGATCTCAGGGTAGTGAGTTTGAGCCCTATAGTGGGCTTAGAGATTTCTTAAAAAAAAAAAAAAAAAAAATGTAACCCTTCTGGAAGAAATCATAGGAAAATCCTAATGACTTTGGATTAGACAAGGATTTCTTCAGACACAGAAAACACTAACCAACTGGATATCATCAAAATTCAAACTTTTGCTCCTCCAAAGACACCGTTAAGAAAATGCAAGCTACATACTGAAAAAAAATATCCGCAATTCTTGCAAAGAAGTTTTCTTAATGAGCAAAATATGTGAATACACACATCATAAAAGAAGATATATGTTTGGCCAAATGTGCATGAAATGGCACTCAACATCATTGTCTTTACAGAAATGCAAATTAGACCATAATTAAAGCTACTAGAATGATGAAAATCAGAAAAACTGGCAATACTAATTGGTAGGTAGGATGTATTGTATCTGAACTCCAATGCATTGTTAGAATATACAACCACTTTGGAAAACAGCTTGGCACCTTCTTATAAATACCTATCTACCATTTAACTCAACAGTTCCAATCAGTTATTTACACAAAAGAAATAACAACATGCATCCACAGAATGTTTATAGCAGCTTTATTTATAATAACCAAAAAATGGAAATAATCCAAGAGTCTCAATTGGTTAGTTGATAAATTGTGCAATTTCTATATAATTGGACACTCAATAGTAAAATTTACTACAGATACATGCAACATGTGGATAAACCTAAAAAATATGCTGAGTGAAAGAAACAAGACAGAAAAAGTATATATAATATGATTCATTGATATGAAATTTTAAAACATAACTATAGTTACAGAAAACAGGGATCCCTGGTTGGCACAGTGGTTTAGCGCCTGCCTTCAGCCCAGGGCATGATCCTGGAGACCGGGGATCGGATCCCACATCGGGCTCCCGGTGCGTGGAGCCTGCTTCTCCCTCTGTCTGTGTCTCTGCCTCTCTCTCTCTCTGTGACTATCATAAATAAATAAATTAATTTAAAAAAAAAAAGAAAACAAAATAGTGATGACCTGGGCAGCCCTGGTGGCTCAGCGGTTTAGCCGTCTTCAGCCTAGGGCATGATCTTGGAGACCTGGAATCAAGTCCCACGTCAGGCTCCCTGCATGGAGCCTGTTTCTCCCTCTGCCTGTGTCTCTGCCTCTCTCTCTGTGTGTCTCTCATGAATAAATAAATAAAATTTGTATTAAAAAAAATAGTGATGACCTGGGGTCCCAGGT
Source organism: Canis lupus familiaris (assembly GCF_011100685.1). Lineage (NCBI taxonomy): Eukaryota > Metazoa > Chordata > Mammalia > Carnivora > Canidae > Canis > Canis lupus. The sequence goes on from NC_049253.1 coordinate 38,691,784, forward strand.
AGGGAAGATTGACTTGAAAAGGGTACAAGAGGAATTTTTGGAGCAAGGAAAATGTTCTAGGATTATGATAGTGATTATATAGGTGAATTAATTTGTCAAAGCTCATTCAACTATATACTTAAAATGTATATTATTATATATCAATCATATATCAATAAAATTTATTTTTAAAATTACTGTAGTTGCTTTTATATCAAAAACTCTAAACAGGATCCCTGGGTGGTGCAGCGGTTTGGCGCCTGCCTTTGGCCCAGGGCGTGATCCTGGAGACCCGGGATCGAATCCCACGTCGGGCTCCCGGTGCATGGGGCCTGCTTCTCCCTCTGCCTGTGTCTCTGCCTCTCTCTCATTCTCTCTGTGTGTGACTATCATAAATAAAAAAAAAACTCTAAACAGGTCTCTTTCTCTAGAAGTCATCACATAATATCAAACTTCTGTTTAGACTTACTGAATGCTTACTCTGTCAGGCACCATGTAAGGTATTTTGCATGCATTTCATTTAATCATCACAACAAGCTCTCTGATATCTCCCTATTTTACAGATGAGGATAGTGAAGCACAAAAACATTAAGAAAATTGCCCAGTGTCCAATCATCATTGTGACACTAGTAAGAAGCAGAGCCAAGATTCAAATTCAGGTTTGTTAGACTCCGTCATCCACATCCTTCATCATGCTATGCCTTTCCTCAGCACTTGCATCATTCTTAACAAACACACTTCTTTGGAGTTTTACTTACCAAGAAGAACTTCCATTATTAAAATAGTAACACAAGCTTTATTGTTTGGAGGAGAATCTTTATATGTGAAGAGATAGCAACCAAGCAGACCTAATTTGATTTTTACTGAGTATATGTTTGGCACAACATGGAACACGGAGGCACTCAACATACATTTGGTATTATTGTTGTTCTATTATTTTACCTAACCTCTGAGATTCTCTTCCTTTCTGCTACCACTATCATACAGACACCCAGGGTCCACTGATCCCATTTAATGCTCTGGCCTCAGTCTAGCCAGACTACCTCATTTCCCCCTTAGCCCAATAGAAATTGGCTGGAACCAAAAAAAAAAAAAAAAAAAAAAAAAAAAAAAAAAAAAAAAAACCAAGAACAAAACAAAACTTTAATGCTAGTGAGGTAAGCAAAGTGAACACTTAGAATAAAAACCATCTGGCTTACAAAATATATCTTCTTACCATTTCTTAAACATTTACGAATAATGTACTACACAAAAAAGCGAAATGTGAGACAATATGCTACCATTCCTCTAAAAAGAGACTAGAAAGAGAAGGACTCCTAAAAATGAATATGCATAGAATATCTTTAGGACGCACAGGAAACTGGCAGTAGTGTTTGCCTCTGTGAAAGGGCACATGGGGCTTCCCGGACCGGCTGAGCAGGAGGTGCCGTCATGGGAGTCGACATCTGCCACAGCAAGGAGCTCAGGACGTCTACCTGAGACTGTTGGTCAAGCTGTACAGGTTTCTGGCCAGACGAGCCAACTCCACTTTTAACCAGGTTATGTTGAAGAGGTTTGTCCCTTTCCCGGATGATCCGGAAGATGAAACTGCCTGGCCGGGAAAACAAAACAGCTGTGGTTGTAGGGACCATAACGGATGATGTGCGTGTCCAGGAGGTGCCCAAGCTGAAGGTGTGCGCACTGCGCGTGGGTAGCCGTGCCCGGAGCCGCGTCCTCAAAGCTGGCAAGATCCTCACCGACGACCAGTTGGCCCTGGACTCCCCCAAGGGCTGTGGCACCGTCTTGCTCTCCGGTCCACGCAAGGGCCGAGAGGTGTACACCTTGGCAAGGCCCCAGCAACCCCACACAGCCACACCAAACCCTACGTGAGATCCAAGGGCCGGAAGTTCGAGCATGCCAGAGGCCGCAGGGCCAGCCGAGGCTACAGAAACTAACCCTAGAGCCTGCCTTGTTATTTAAAAGATTTTGAATAAAAATGAAGAAGAAGAAGAAGAAGAAGAAGAAGAAGAAGAAGAAAGAAGAAGAGAAAGGAAGAAGGAGAAGGAGAAGGAAAGGAGAAGGAGAAGGAGAAGGCTCCGCTCCTCTTCCGCCTCTCCTTCCATCCTCCTCCTTCCTCCTCCTCCTCATCTCCTCCTTCCGTCCTCCGCCTCTCCTCCTTCCTCCTCCTCCTTCCTCCCTCCTCCTCAAAGCATAAGCAAGAAGCACTCCTCCTCCTCCACTCCTCCCCTCCCGCATCCCCGACCCCTCAAAGAACCTCAACCCTCCTCCTCCCTCCCCCTCCCCCTCAAGAAAAAAAGACCAAAAAAAAAAAGAAAAGAAAAGAAAGGAAAAGAAAAGAAAAGAAAAGAAAAGAAAAGAAGAAAGGGCACACGGGGCAGGTGTGGGCCAAGGTAATAAACACTGGATGACTCAACCATAGCCATTTTATTCAAATGCATTTGGAAGACTGACTTTTTCTCCAGGGAGGAGATTGGTATAAATACGGTTCCATTCTCTCGAAAGTGACCTGGTATGAGTGACCCAATTCTGTCTAATGAAAAGAAAGGAGAGGTTTGCTGGAAGGTTCTCAGATTTATGCTTTCTCACTCTTATGAGAAATTCACAGGAGGTCAGCTTTTCTCTCTTCTGTTGGATGCAAACAAGGAAGCATGAAGCCTAAGTGTTTTCATTTTACAACTATGAAAGAAATTCAGCCTTAGGCTAAAGCCCATGGACTAGAGAGCAGACACACAAAATACTGTTAGGCTGCTAAATCCACTAACTCTGAGCCCTATCTCCCACCTCTGATAAATAAACACATTAGTATTTAGTTCATTTATCTAAGCCAGTTTTAGGTGTCACATTTCTGTTACTTGAAGCTGAAAACAAATAAAGCAGGTAAGAGACTTTTTTTTTCTTTTACATACTTGCTGTAATTTGCTTTCATAATCATGTGCATGTACATCTTTTTAAAAGACTTAAGAGTTCATTGTGTTCCAGGCATTGGAAAATAGAGAGCATTCAAGGAAAATTCCCTTTAATTTTAAAGATTTTTTTCTCAAGATGTAATTTCTTTTTTTTTTTTTTTAAGACTTTATTTTTAAATAATCTCTACACCTAACACAGGGCTCAAACCTACAACCCTGAAATCAGGAGTTGCATTCACTGACTGAGCCAGCCAGCCAAGTGCCCCTCAAGATGTAATTTCTTAAGAGACTTGCTTCTTTCCTCTAATGAGCTCAACTGTCTCCACTGCTTTACAAGGAGCCTGTGGATTTAGCCTTATAGAGTCAATATAAGTTGAAGTATAGGAAGATTTATATGTCAGAATAGTCAAATATTGACAATTTTATAGTATAAATTAGTAACTAGAGGTTCACATAAAAGAAATACATATGTTAGTACCAAGGGCATCAGTATCCCCTACCAATGCCCCAAATATTCTGGCTCTTGATGACCTTTTTCCTTGGGCTTTCCCCAGTTGCTGACAATTTGCATCATTTATACTCCTACACCACAGAACTGATGAAGAAAGAACAGAAAAGAGTCTCATAGGGGATCCCTGGGTGGTGCAGCGGTTTGGCGCCTGCCTTTGGCCCAAGGCACAATCCTGGAGACCCGGGATCAAATCCCACATCGGGCTCCTGGTGCATGGAGCCTGCTTCTCCCTCTGCCTATGTCTCTGCCTCTCTCTCTCTCTGTGACTATCAAAAATAAATTTTAAAAGTTAAAAAAAAAAAAGAGTCTTGTAGATCAGATCACTACACATTTGTGCTATCTACACAAATAGCACTGTTTTTTGTTTTTTCTATTATGTGATATTTCCTTTAGCAACTATTCCATGCTTCTTACCTAGAGAGAAAACCAAATATTCCCACAGAATAAGTGTATATGTGCCCTTATACACCCTCAGGTACAACTTGGCACATGTTTCTGTAGCCCTCAACATCCCTCCTCGTTCCAAAGATGCTGCCCTCAAACCCTGTCCTCTCAATTGTCTGGTGTTGGAGCAGAAAACAAAACAAAAAGATGCTAATATATTATGATTTCAAATACTGGTTAGATATTGCTGTATAACAAATTACCCCAAAATGTAGTGACTTAATAAACAGTGATTATCTCATAGTTCCTGTGGGTCAGGAAATCAGAAGCAGCCTATCTAGGTGATTCTGGGCTCAGCATCTCTTGATGACATTGCAGTTAGAGTGTTGAGGCTGCAGTCACCTGAAGGCTTGGAGGGGTAAAGGATCTGCTTCCAACGTGGCTCACTCAGATGCCTGAAAACTGGCACCAGTTGTTAGTAAGAGGATTCAGTTCTTCTACCATGTAGACTTTACAATAGGGCTGAGTGTCCTTATGACATACATGGCAGTTGATCTTCCCAAAACAAAGAAAAGGGCAAGATGGAAGCTTTTACAACCTAGCTTTAGAAAATTGCACTGTATCATTTCTGCAACATCCTATTGATTATCAAATTATCCCTATTCAGTGTCAGAGGTGACTACACAGGGTTGTGAATAGCAAGATACAAATGCACTAGAGACCCTCTTGAAAACCAACTACTATGTATAGCATAGTATTATTTTCTCCCTTTTATAGATGAAAAAAAATGATGCTTGTAGAGTATATCTATGGGATATGTCATATCTATGGGATATGTCAAAGGAAGTGGCAGAGACTGATGGGAAGCCAGTACAATCTGACTCTTCAGTCCATACACTTTCTACTGTTATCCTGCCTCTAATGTGGTGGCATACTGTCCTGGAATGACTTTATATCATTGTTATTGTTTAATAACAATTCTGGGGCAGCCCCGGTGGCTCAGCAGTTTAGCGCCACCTTCAGCCCAGGGTGTGATCCTGGAGACCCATGATTGGGTCCCGCACTGAGCTCCCTGCATGGAGCCTGCTTCTCCCTCTGCCTGTGTCTCTGCCTCTCTTGTTCTCTCTCTGTGTCTCTCATGAATGAATAAATAAAATCCTTAAAAAAAAAACAATAATTCTGGAATGACCATATTTTGTGATTTTTCATTTTTCTTATAAGTCCATGTATATTGTAGACATTCAGTAGTTATTTATTCATCCATCCAATAAATTAAGATTAAAAATGGAAAAGCTAACACACAAAGTTTTAATGTGGCTACTGTGCATGCCTGATTGACATTCTAGTTTCAGTAGGAGCAAATTATATTAATAATAATAATAGTAATAGAAATAAGGGGAGTTAGAAGAGTGGTCGGGTATGAATCAAATTGGCCCCAGCAGAGGTGATTGGCAGAAAAAAAGATGTCAAGTCCATTTATTCTTTTTAGGGTTAATCCCAAACTGGATCTGATTACCTCTCTCTCTCTCTGATCCTTCTTATCAACATCCTCCCCAGTCAGATGAAACCAGCTAATCAGAAAGGGATTGAATTTAAATGTGTAATACTCTTTCTCTGGTCTTATGCAAGAACAGGGTTTATATTTGTGTCTAGATTCAAAAATTTTTTTAACTTTTATTTTGTTTTTGTTTAGATAAATTATATATGTGTGCATGTTTGTGTGTTTATTTGTTCATTATTTATGCATAAGAATATTAGAATCTTTAATAATCTAGGTTCTTAGAAAAAGCACATTAATATGATGGTGCATTTTGTTCTAAAATAGTGAATATTTTTATAAAAAATTAAGGTGATACTAAAAATAGTACTTTATTCCTTTTTCTACTTAACATTATTTTTATATTGTTGAAGATCCTTCAAGAGTATTACTTTTTAATAATCCACTGATTATTTCTTATTATAGATGTACCTCTGCAAAAAAAACTGGAAAATTTCTGAAAAACATAAAAACCAGGATCACTCATAATCCTACCATTCAGATAGCTGCTGTCAATATTTCTGCATATTCATTTCTAGATTTTTTCTATGTATATTCACATATACAGATATAGACATATTTGTAAAAACAAAAATGGTATTTCATTTTACATCGCCTTATTTACTTACAGGTATACAGAACATCTTTTCATATTAATACATACAAGCCTTTATTACATTTTTAATGACCATAACTAATACCTAGATTATTTCTATATTTCATTATTTTGAAGATTTATTTGTTATTTATTTTGAGAGAGAGAGAGAGAGGCATAAGTGGAGGGAGGAGCAGGGAGAGGGAGAGAATCTCAAGCTGACTCCCTGCTAAGCAGGAAGCCCAATAAAGGGGCTCCATTTTACGACCTAGAGATCATGACCCAAGCCTAAACTAAGAGCCAGATGCTTAACTGACTGAGCACCCAGGTGCCCCTATATTTCATTTTTACAAGTAACTCCGGAGTCAACAGCCTAGCACATACACCTTTCACTGCTTATTTAAATACTTCCTTAGAAGAAATTCCTGAAGTAGGATTGGTAGATATTGTAGGGACTTGAGAAAAATCCTCACCTTTAGCTACCTTGCTCTAACTGTCCTCAATACTTTGTAATAACTCCCTCCACTTTTCAGAAGTGTACAAATAGTCTTCTTGTGTTTTTATTTTTTATTTGGATATAGTTGATACACAATGTTACATTAGTTTCAGAGTGCAACATAGTGATTCAACTTCTCTGTACAGTAAGCTTTGCTTACCATTAAGTGTAGCTACCAACTGTCACTACAAATATTCTTTATTTCTGTGGATTGCTATGTATAAAGATTATTAAGCAAAAATATATCCACTAGGGTCATATTTTTTGTTGTTATTGTTTTTAGTTCAAGTGAAAGAAACACTGGCTAAAATTGGCAAAACCAATATTCATTACAAGGATCTGGGTAGCTCACACAGGAGTGAACAGTCAGGCCTCACATAGAAGAGAACCAACTCTTTAGGCACTACATCACCTATGGTGGGATTCAGCTTCATTTCCCAAATTGCAGTCACTCTGCTCAAAATTCGAATGCCTGCGTGGAAGTCTGGTTGGCCTATTTTAGATCCTTATGCTAGTGTGCATGTACATGTGCACGTGTACCTTCATAGATTCCACCAAAATCCCAAGGCACAGACATATTTAGTTCCTAAAAGAAAAAATGGAAATACTCTTTCCAAAAGAAGAATTTAGAGCTGCTGGACAGGCAAAAGTTGTGCTATCAGGATGCTATTTGTATCAGAATATGGGTATGAAATTAGGATATAAGTCCATGTCTAAAAACGTCTTTAGATGATAACAGAGAAGGCATTAAGTAAATATGTTTCAATATTTAAACATAAGTTGGGGATCCAGCTAAGGCTTAGAGGGAAATTATTTTTAATGCTAAATAAAAGTCTTCTGTTAAATGAGGAGGCTCATGATTGGCAGAGAGCAACCTGGGAGCAGATGCTAAACTAGAGTTTGGAGTGCAAGATGCTTATTAGAGATAAAACTTGTAAAAAGAAGTGGGATGAAGCAGGATTGGGCACCAGGGGAATTTGAACCATAATATAGACCCAACAAAGTAAGGAGTTCTAGAGCAAATACTGGAGAGTCAGCCAATCCAGTTAGGAGTTCTAGAGCAAATCCTACTCATTAGAGTTGTCCATCTTTAGGCAGAAATGGCCATGACTTTACACCCACCTTGTTCAGTCACTAGATGGGCTGCTTCTGGAAGCTGTGACCTTATAAGGGTCATCTCTTCACAGTTGAGGAAAACTTTGAAGGAGTGGATACTTGAGATTGTTTGCTAACCGCACTCCCAGTGGCTAGAAAGCAAATCCTCCCTTGAAAGGGATCTGTGTTGTGTATTTGTTTACTATAAGCCACAGGTCCTTTTAATTTTTTCCCAGTGTAGAAGCTATTTTTTTTATTGGCTATCATTTTTTAAAAATAAAATTCTATTAAAAATGTTTCTGTGTTTGTAGAAAAATTGTAAAGATAGTATACTTTATATAACCCATACTTAGTCTCCCCTATTATAAAGTTTTTTTTTAATTTTTTTATTTATTTATGATAGTCACACACACACAGAGAGAGGGGCAGAGATGTAGGCAGAGGGAGAAGCAGGCTCCATGCACCGGGAGCCCGACGTGGGATTCGATCCCAGGTCTGCAGGATCACGCCCTGGGCCAAAGGCAGGCACTAAACCGCTGCGCCACCCAGGGATCCCAGTCTCCCCTATTATAAACATCTTATATGAGTATGGTACACTTATTACAATTAATGAACCCAAATTGATAAATTATTATTAGTTTAAATCCATAATTTATTCAAATTCCTTCAGTAGGTTCAGATTACCTAATGTCCTTTTCCCATTCCAGGATATTTAGCTATCATGTCTTCTCAGGCTTCTCTTGGCTGTGACAGTTCCTGAAACTTTCTTTGCTTTTGATGACCTTAACAGTTTGGAGGAGTACTGGTCAAATGTTTTGTAGAATGTCTTTCAACTTGCATTTGTCCGATATTTCCCTCAAGCTTAGACTAAGGTTATGTGTCTGTGGCAGGAAGATGAAAGAGGTAAAGTGCCATTCTAATTACATCATAGAGTGTGGAAACTTGACAAACACTACTTCAGCCATATGACTAAGGTCAGTGTCAACAATGAGTCATGTTGATAGTTTGGTATCCTCGATAAAATATAATGAGAATAGGTTTGGGAGCTCCTTCAGTTGGCTACTAAGTCCCTTTAACATACCCCATTATTGGCTTTTGTTTTTGTTTTTGGGTGTGTTGAGTTTGTTGTTTGTTGTTGTTTTGAGCACTTTCTTAATTCTGACACTTACAAAATGCTTCAGGCTTATCTTGTATATTTTCCTCTCCAGGCCTAGAATCTACCATTTCTCTAATCGGCTCTGGTTTCTTTTACTGGAGAATGGTATTAGAAACCAAGATCTGGGCCTTAGGTGTGCTCATTGCTTATTGGAATGTGATTGCTTCGAGGCGTTAGCTGTCCGAGTAAGCAAATATGTGTGTATAGGAACCAATGTTTTGGCACATATCTACAAATATTTCTTTATGTAGTGATTTGTATCTATATGAAGATAAACATGAGTGCATACGATGTCTCTAATTCAAATCCATTAGTCCTTAGAACATCCTAGCTTTCCTCCTTGTTTGTCTGTCACCTCTCACTCCAGCAGTGAGAAACTGGGCTCAGATTATATCCCTCACTCATTTACTTCATTGTTCAATCTTAGTTCACATGTTCAGCAGTTTCAGAATTGTTAACATATACCCCATAAGAAACAACTGTATCACTTGGAGCACGATGTTTATTATGTGCTCTGCACTGTGTACAGTTTCTTTTCACTTTAATCTTTAGACTCCATTCATTTTCAAAGCTACTCAGGTCAGCATCTTTCTCCTACTACCTCTTTAATGAGGATATTTCATATCATTTGTAATACACTTAGATTCTTTTGTCACACTCTGTATTCTCTCCTGGGATCCCCAACCTTCTAAAATATTTTTTTAATTTGCATTCATTAAGGTTTACTCTTTATGCTGTAAAGTTCTATAGGTTTTGACAAATGCATAATGTCATGTATTCACTACATATATGATTCATTATAGCATCATGCAGAACAGTTTCACCACCCTAAAGCATCTTTAGTATTATACCTATTCAGGCCAAGTATTATACCTATTCAACCCATCCTAAACCCTTTGCAACCACTGATCTGTTTATAGACTTTATAGTTTTGCCTTTCACAGTGTCACAGAAATGGAATCATACATTATGTAGCCTTTTCAGAATTACTTTCTGCCAGATAGCAATATGCCCATACTTCCTTTTTACCTTTCATTCAATATCTAACTACCATTGGGTGGAAACAAGCTCCTACAAAGAAAATTTTAAGAAGTCTTAATTAAGCTATTATTATTATTATTATTTTGCACATTTTGAAGCTTTTGATACATACTGATGTTTTACAGAAAGGCATTGCACACTGCTGAATAGTGGTTACCTAAGGATGAGGAAATTGGGGAGAAGTTGTTTAAGGGTACAAGCTTGCAACCAGTAGATAAACAGGTCCTGGAGATCTAATGCACAGAGTAGTAATTACATACACCAATACTATATTATAAACATCAAAGTTGCTAAGAGTTTCATCTTTATTGTTTCCACCACAAAAAGAAATGATAATTACATGATATCATTGAACAATTGAACCTTAAACTTACATGATGTTGTATGTCAATTATATCTCAATAAAAATAAATTTTAAAAAAATAGAAGAAAAATTATGCCTTTGCATGCACCCGGCACTGCCCAAGGGATGCCCTTCTGCTCTTGGAACAAGCCCAGAGAATTTAAGCCTGTTCAGATAAACCCAGAAGTCTTACAGTGGTCATTTTAGTTAGCATGTGTAATTAAGAACTTGTTGTATTGACATACCTACACCTGCTTGTTACAAGATTCATTTTATTCCATTTCATCATTTTTTTTAGAACTACCAAATAAGCAAAGAATGCATTTTATTTGTTTTGTTTTAAATAGGTCCCACATCCAGCATGGAGCCCAATGCGGGGGTTGAACTCACGACCCTGAGATCAAGACCTGAACCATGATCAAGAGTTGGATGGGAATGTGAACTGGTACAGCCACTCTAGAAAACTGTGTGGAGGTTCCTCAAAGAGTTAAAAATAGAACTGCCCTACCACCCAGCAATTGCACTGCTGGGGATTTACCCCAAAGATACAGATGCAATGAAATGCCGGGACAAAAAAAAAAAAATGCCGGGACACCTGCACCCCGATGTTTCTAGCAGCAATGTCTAAAATAGCCAAACTGTGGAAGGAGCCTCGGTGTCCATCGACAGATGAATGGATAAAGAAGATGTGGTCTATGTATACAATGGAATATTCCTCAGCCATTAGAAACGACAAATACCCACCATTTGCTTCGACGTGGATGGAACTGGAGGGTATTATGCTGAGTGAAGTAAGTCAGTTGGAGAAGGACAATCATCATATGGTTTCACTCATAAGGGGAATATAAGAAATAGTGAAAGGGATTATAGGGGAAAGGAGGGAAACTGAGAGGGAAAAATTAGAGAGGGTGACAAACCATGGGAGACTCCTAACTCTGGGAAATGAACAAGGGGTAATGGAAGGGGAGGTGGGTGGGGGGATGGGGTGACTGGGTGACGGGCACTGAGGGGGGCACCTGACGGAATGAGCACTGGGTGTTATGCTATATGTTGGCAAATCGAACTTCAGTAAAAAATTATATACAAAAAAAAAAAAAAAAGTTGGATGCTTAACCAAGTGAGCCACCCAGGCACACCCCCCAAAGAATGCATTTTAAATTGAATTGGGACATACTGACCACAAACAACAGCATATTTGTTAAATACAGTTAGTTGTCTAGGAAAGATATAGACTAAGAAATAATTAAAGAAATTCAATCCTAGTACTGAAAAAAACAAAGTTTCTACCATTCTTCTGTAGAATTGTCATGTTAGATAAAGTCAAATAAATGAACTTTTCATGATTAAACACTTGTGGAATCATTGAATAGTTGTCAAAAAATGTATATTTATACACAGGCTGTTTCTTATATTATTAATACTATTCTACTTATTTCTTCAAGGAAATAGTAAAACAATGACCTCAATATAGAAAGACAATGAAAAGGAGAAATGAGAAAGTGAAAAGAAAAGGAAAAAATCCTTACCAAATATTATTTTTCTATACCAGACTTTTTTTTTCCTTTTTGTTAAGTAAGCTCTACACCCAATTGGGGCTTAAACTCACAACCCTGAGATCAAGAGTCACATGGTCTACCAACTGAGTCAAGCCAGGCACTCCCTCTATACCAAATTTTTAACCTAAAGTTTCACCACTTACAAAATTTTCTATGCATTTTAGATAACCTCATAAAATTACGTAAATACACTTTAGCAGGATGTCAACGTTGGCTTAACTGTAGAAACACAATCTAAGCATTGCCTAGAAACATGAAATTCTGTTGTTGTTGTTTTTAAGATTTTATTTATTTAGTCATGAGAGACACGGAGAGAGAGGCAGAGACATAGACAGAGGGAGAAGCAGGGAACCATGCAGGGAACCATGCAGGGAACCCGATGCGGAACCCAATCCCAGGACCCCAGGATCATGACCGGAGCCGAAGGCAGATGCTCAACCACTGAGCCACCCAGGCGTCCCTGAAATTCTGTTTCAATTGCCAGATATAATAATAATTACAATTTGTTAGCATCTTAATATAGGATCTAGTAGATGCTATACACGTGTTCTCAATTAATCATACAGCAATTGTGAAATGGGATTACTAAAAGCAAGACCTGAGACAAGAAATTGTGTGCAAATAGATTATTTGGGATGTGAGCCCAGGAAGTGCAAAGCAGATGGTGGGAAAAGTGAGACAGGTAGGTGAGAAAAGCTAATACAGGGTTGATTGATGAGCTAGGTAAACTGTGGGGAACAGGGGCTCAGTCTAGTTGGAGACACACTGAGGAATTTGTTAATGTGCCCCAAATTGCCCCACTGAGAGTCAGGAAGACTCTGTCTCTCACTGGTGGAGGTTTTCACTTGGAGACATTAACTCCCTGTACTTCTGGGCTGCGCAAGTTCTTGTGTGTCAGAAAAAGCCCAGGGGCAGCGAAGGAGATGGAGGCAGGCCCAGAGGTGGGCAGCTGACAGGGCATGAGAGCTATACCATACAGCAGCAGTGGGCTGAGGGGCAATGGGCCATGGCATTAACAGTGTCTGTTATAGTATTAAAGTTAATAAACTGGAAGCTTATAGTTAATAAGCTGGAATTCAGAAAGGTTACTTGCCTAAGGTTACATTGCAAGTAAGAGGCAGAACTGGGGATCCATTTAGTGTGACTACAATCCCATGCTCATTACAACTCCTACATATGTTCATGGTGTAGGCACACCCTGAAGATTATGGAATTAATCACAGAAATTTGGAGCCAGGAAATATATTAGAGACTCTTGAGTATGTTCTCCAGAAAAAGGAATCAGGAATCAGGAATGCTACATTAACTTATAAGTCTGAGATTATAGAGCTGGATGGTTTCCGAGTACAACCTAGAACCAATACCTTAGATTTCCATTCAGTGCTCCTTCCACTATGACGCACAGCTCTTTTTGTAAATATATTTAAATCATTAAGAAAGTAAAAAGATACATATGTATTTTTATTACAAATATATGTTACATTAGAAAGTTAAAAATACACAATGGCCTCATTCCCTCTAAACAGTATCATGAGCCCCGCCTGATGGAATCTTAAAGATTATTACATATTTGATTATTACTCTTTTTGTTGCCTAATACTTTCTCCTGTGAAGTCTTTTCCTAAATAAAAGTATTGGAGCTGAAATTAAATTTGCAATTAAAAATAAATGAACTACTTACTTGCTACAGACTCTAGGAACCACTTTGGATGAACTAAAGTGTGATTCGATTAGCCAACTAAAAATCGTCTACATAATTTTATTCATGTTCACCATTTCCTCAAGGTGCTCTGAACAGAGACTCCTGTCGTTTTAAAATATTAGGAAAGTAACAAAAGATGTTTCCTCTAGTACAAAGGCAACCCATCATAAGACTGTAACTACAATTTTTTTTAATGAGAAAAAAATGTCTTATACCATTTTTATCATGATTCAATGAATTACTTCAATGAAGTAAATATTCTCACTCTGAAATAACAAGAAAACCACTGATTGTGTCTAGGGAAGAGACAAATCTTTCACTATAATTTTAGCTTATGAATTAATGCCATATGTGGAGATTCTGATTTAGTAAGATTAGTCACACATATGATAATGATATGATTCCTCATAAGAAAGACCCTGTGTTCACATACATCAATAAACTATTTTCTGCACTATTTTTGCAGTTGCAAATTTAAAAAGTCCTCTCATTATTTATATTCATTTTATAAATATTTAGCTTACATTATGCCACATATATCGCTTTGAAGCTTAGAGAGGTGCATAATTTTTTCATAATTTTTTTTCATAATTAACTGTTTCTTCTCCCTTTAAAATTCTGGAGCCTTTCTGCCATTGTCTATATTAATTACCAAGAATGGCCTTCTCCCTATCTGGGAGCGGATGGCACAAAAGTAAGAGAACAAAGAGGAAAGGAGGGTGCAGGCCAAGTACGGACATAATCAACTTTCCCAAAAGAATCAATGGAATAAAATATCTATTGAACGAAATATGTGTGGCATTCAGACTTCCTGGGATAGCAGCAGCCGTTTGGTTTCAAGATCCAGGGAAATTCCTCCTGATGGAAATATATCTACTAATATTGCTAAAAGAGAGCCCCGATTTCATTCTTTCATCTTTAGACACACCTGCCACTAAATAATTTTGGGTAAAGAGGCTTCTATATCTTTGTAAAGGTTGATAAGCAGAGAAGTGTCCTTTGAAAAGTAGCGCAATTACCTCCTTCTGTCTATATTCAAAGTTTAGTGCTTTTGTACTAAGTACTCCCCTGTAGTGTTCTCAGACCTTTTAGATAATGGCCCACTTAGCAAATACTACCTTCCCCGGTACAATCCAACAATTCCCCAGCACCAAATGGGCCAGGGTCTACCTGCATTCAATAGACCAGCCTGAATACAAATTTGCGGCTTCTTATGATCTCCCCTTCAGGTTTCAAAATTCACTGGCATAACTCCTAGAACTCAGGAAAGTACTGTATGTTAAGTTACTGTTTTATTATAAGGAATGCAACACAGGATCAGCTAAATAGAAGAGACACATAGACAGGGTCTGGAATGGGAAAGGCTGGAAGCTTGTGCCACCCTCCTAGCACAATTGATACATTCAGCAACCCGGAAGCTCTCTGAATCTCGTTACAGTTTTTATCAAGGCTTCATTATTACATAGATATGACTGCTTAAATCACAGCTATATGATTGGACTGTCTCCCCATACAGTTAGTAGTCACTCATCATTCCTGCCTCCCCCAGCCACCTACCTATGTCTCTGTGGATTTGCTTATACTGCATATTTTGTATAAATGCAATCATACAGTATATCGTCTTCTGTGATTGGCTTCTTGCAACTAGCGTATTTTCAAGGCTCATCCATGTAGCAGGAATCATTACTTCATTCTTTTGAGTAATCATATTCCATTCCATTGGGATATGTCACATTTTGTTTATCCATTTATCAGTTGATGGACACTTGAGCTGTTGCTGCTTTCTGGCTATTATGAATAATATTGCTATGCACATTCAGATACAAGTTTTTTTTGTTTGTTTGTTTTTAAAAGATTTTGTTTATTTATTCATGAGAGACACAGAGAGAGAGAGAGAGAGAGAGAGAGGCAGAGACACAGGCAGAGGGAGAAGCAGGCTCCCCGGAGGAAGCCTGATGCGGGACTCAATCCCAGGACCCATGGATCACAACCTGAGCCAAAGGCAATCACTCAACCACTGAGCTACCCAGGTGCCCCTGGGTACAAGTTTTTATGTGACCACGTTTCCTTTCTCTTGGGTAAATGAGTAGGAATAGAGTTGCTATGTCACATGGTATCTCTATATTTAACCTTTTGAAGGGTCGCCAAGTCTTTTCCAAAGTAGCAGCACTGTTTTACATTCCTACCAGTAGTAGTATGTGAAGAGCACTGGATTTTATCTCTTCACCCATGAAGAGATTAAAACTCTTACTCTAGCTCTATTTTTTTATTGAAATATAGTTGATACACAATGTTACATAAGTTTCAGGTATATAACATAGCGATTGACAAGTCTCTACATTTATGCTTCTCCTAGCCTCCGGAGTCTCTATCACCTGAGCTCACCTTACCACAGGTGTAGCTACCATCTGTCACCATACAATGCTATTACAACCCCTATGCTGTACCTTTTATCCCCATGATTTATTCATTCCATAATTGGAGGCTGATATCTCCCACTCTCCCACATCCATTTTACCCATTTCCCCACCCCTACCCCACTGGCAGCCATCAGTTTGTTCTCTGTACTTAGGGAGTCTGATTCATCTTTTTGTTTGTATATTCACTTGCTTTTTTGCTAGCTCCAGTTTTTAAAAACCAGGGAAAAGATTTTATTTGGCCTGGCATGGGTCAATTCTTGCTTCCTGCCAGCTGGAATGCAGATGTGATGGGTGGTGCTAGAAGAGCCATCTAGACTATGACATAGAAATCCCATTCCGAGAGTGGTGAGACAAGATGGGAGAACCGTGGATATACAATAATTGCACACTGTCATACCAACTCTGGGCTGCCCATGTCATGTGTAAAGAAAGAAACTTTCGTCTTAAGTCACTGTGGCTGGTCTTCTGATACTCTTAGCTGAACTGAATGAATCCTAACTGATAATCATATACTACGTGCTGGGTGCCTTCTCTTTGTGCCAAGTACCATCCTGTCAGAACATTCTATATGCCTTAACTCAGTGATTCCTTTTTTTTTTTTTTTTAAGATTTTATTTATTTATTCATGAGACACAGAGAGAAGGCAGAGGCATAGGCAGAGGAAGAAGCAGGCTCCTCGCAGGGAGCTTGATGCGGGACTCGATCCCAGAACTCTGGGATCACATCCTGAGCCGAAGGCAGATGCTCAACCACTGAGCCACCCAGGTGTCCTTCAGTGATTCCTCACATCAAACCAATGAGATAAGTACTCTTACTCACCTCCCCCACTTTTTGAGATAGAAAACTGAGGCTCAGAAAAATGAAATAACTTGCCCAAGTTCACACAGAGTACAACACAGAGGACACTGCCTCCAGAGTTCATGCCTAGAACTATCCAGCTGACAACACCAGCAAATTATGAACCAAGGACAAATTGATAAGGATAAAACTAAACTAATAGCAATATACAATTAATAAGCAAGAAGAACTATAATCAGAACTTCAGGGATCCCTGGGTGGCGCAGTGGTTTAGCACCTGCCTTTGGCCCAGGGCGTGATCCTGGAGACCCAGGATCGAATCCCACGTCGGGCTCCCGGTGCATGGAGCCTGCTTCTCCCTCTGCCTATGTCTCTGCCTCTCTCTCTCTCTCTCTGTGTGACTATCATAAATAAATAAATTAAAAAAAAAAAAAGAACTTCAGCTACCTCAATATACTCATGATGATGCATAAGAAATTGGTCTTTTGAAATCTAAGGGGAATCCAACTATCTGCATTTGCAAAGCATTTGTCAAGCATTTTTGTGGCTGCCAGGCTTTTTAGTAGAGAGCTAAATTGGAATCTTTAGCACTCTTTAAATATGTGTCAATTATAGTTTATAAACATCAAATTTTAATAACTCATTTAGTAGATTACTAAATATCCCTTAGCTGCCTGCAAAAATAAAAATCTGTGGAATTACACATCTTTCACATGTAATGAATGAAGATTGACATTTGTTAAATTCACAGCCTGTCAGAAGGACTTACAGACCATACCTTGAGAATCATCCTTATAAAATGCTGAATGTGAAATTAAGGCTCTTGCTTTAATTTCAGTCTGTAGCCCTCTGTTTCTTGTTTCTTTATATCTCATATGTATCTCTATATCTCATATTGTTTTGAGATTTAAGATAATCAATGTTTTGAGATGATTAAATTCAATTAACATTTGCAACCCCCACTAATAGCAGCTGTGTGGCATTGGGGACAAATGATGACTAAGTACGATTACTTCCTTTCTGGAGACTCACAATCCACTAGGGAGATCCTAACAAAGTAAGTATAACGCAAGGTGAGATGTACATAATAGAGGTAAATTCTAGGGATGCCTAGGTGGCTCAGTGGCTGAGCGTCTGCTTTTGGCTCAGGGCATGATCCTGGATCTGGGATCCAGTCCCACATTGGACTCCTTGCATGGAGCCTACTTCTCCCTCTGCCTATGTCTCTGCTCTCTCTGTCTCTCATGAATAAATAAATAAAATCTTAAAAAAAAATAGAGGTAAGTTCTAAAGGAATAGAGAGGAAAGGGATTATTTGTGCCTCTGGATATTGGAGAAGTCTTAAACAATCATTAGGGCCCTGCCAAATGGAGAAGACAGAAGCCAGACTGGAAAAAAAAAAAGAGTAACAAAAGCAGAAAGCTATAGGAAAAATGGAACAGGCTTAGAGAATAATAAGTAGCCCAGGATGATTTATTTATTTACAACTATATGCATGTGCTACTGTACTAATGTACATTATAAAAACAAACAAATATAAATTATAAGGAAAAAATAAGCAATTTTAAAGAGACTGCTATTCATGACCTTGGTGAGCATTTAGTTAGAAACAGCAAGAACTGAAAGCTCATGAATTTGTTTTCTAACTTTGTAATATCTAACAATATGAAACTGAGCAATTTATTTTCGCTTGGCTGGGTGCTTTACTTTTCCAGGAGAGAGATTCTAGGAAAGGTTGCGAGAGCTAATAAAAGCACAATACTCTACTTGGAATATTTGTGAACCATCCTTTCATAAACACAAAAATTATAGTCATATTAGACTCTACATGTATGTTGCCAAGAAAGAAAAAAAAATATATTGCTAATCATGATAGCTTTTTTAACACTATCATCAACTAACACTTCAAACTCCGATTCATACTTAAGAAGTAGCTCATCATTTAAAATGGGGAATAGAAATCTCAGTTTTAAATGTTCTTTACTATAATCTTAAATCTGTGGGCCAATTCTTGTCAGATGAGGTTAGATGGCTACTGTTTTAAGGCTAAGGCTGGTTAAGGCTCATACTAGGTATAATCCCAATCTCTCAGGCTTAAAATTTAGTATTATCTTTAATTTGTAGTTTCTTTTGAGAATTCTTCTAAATCATTTGCCTTCTTCGTGAAGGTTGGCAGTGGGGGTGAGGGAAGTGTTTGGGATTAATTCAAGTTGTCTAGTTTGGATGCCTATAAACTTGATAAATAGGAAGAGTGTCTTTGGGGGAAGGAAAGGATAATGAGGGCTGGTCTGGACATGCTGAATTTAAGCCTGGAGAGACACAGCAAAAAGCTGGCAATGGGAGACTAGAGCTCGGGAGGAAGGCTCAGATGGAATGACTTATTTTGAGGTGATAATTAAAAGAATATTTGATGACGAGATTTCTCCCAAACAAGGGATATATCTGAAAGAGGAGTTCATCCTATCACTTCTCAACTTTAAAACTACTTGACATCTGTGATCTAAAACGTAAAATCCAAATGTCTTAAATTGATACTCAAAACTCTCCTTGTTCTTAATTTTTTTTTTTATTTATTTAGGATAGTCACAGAGAGAGAGAGAGAGAGAGAGAGAGAGGCAGAGACACAGGAGGAGGGAGAAGCAGGCTCCATGCACTGGGAGCCCGATGTGGGATTCGATCCCAGGTCCCCAGGATCATGCCCTGGGCCAAAGGCAGGCGCTAAACCGCTGCACCACCCAGGGATCCCCCTCCTTGTTCTATTGCCAACCTATCTCTTGTTCAGTCTTTTATTCAACCCACCAGGCTTTACAAAGAGCCATAGATGTGCCATGGTGTTTGCTGGGGACAGAGGGAAAACTAAGTCTTGGTTGATGGCCTAGAGGAGGTGTACTGAGGAAGAGGGACAGTGAAACAGAATATTTGGATTCAGTAAAATACAGGTAGTAATGGGGACTATCTCATAGGGTTGTAGCAAGAATTAAGTGAGTTTTACACATAAAACACTTAAAAGAGTGCTGTATATGTAATAAATATTATTATAGAAGGGGCATGTACTGGGCCTAAGAGTGTTGGTCCCTCAATTGGGTAACAACCGAGTTGAATCTTGAAAGAAATTTAAGTTAGCCAAAATAAAGGGAGAAAAGGTAGATTTGGAGAAAAACATCCAGAATTTCTTCCTGTTCCCTTGTGTAGTAGGTTGAATGATGGGCTTCAAAAAGATACATCCAGGGATCCCTGGGTGGCGCAGCGGTTTGGCGCCTGCCTTTGGCCCAGGGCGCGATCCTGGAGACCCGGGATCGAATCCCACATCAGGCTCCCGGTGCATGGAGCCTGCTTCTCCCTCTGCCTGTGTCTCTGCCTCTCTCTCTCTCTGTGACTATCATAAATAAATAAAAAAAAAAAAAATTAAAAAAAAAAAAAACAAAAAAAAACAAAAAGATACATCCAATTCCCTGCAACCTGTGGATGTGAAAAGGTGAAGGTTTGCAGATATAATTAAATTAAGGATGTTAGGACTAGATAATACTGGATTATCTGAGTGGCCCCCAAATCCAATGACAAATATCCTCATAAGAGATAGAAGAAGAGAAGGCCCTGGGAAGACAGACCCTGAGATTGGAGTGATGTGGCCACAAGCTGAAGAAGCCAAGGAATGTGGATCATAACCAGGAGCTGGATGAAGAGGACAAGGAAACTAATACTCCATGTTATTCTGAGTCCTCAGCACAACTAACTCTGTGCTAGTGGTGAACAAGATGCAGTCTTGGTCCTCATGGAGCCTGTGTTCTGGTTGTGAAAGCCACAAAAAAAAAAAAAAAAAAAAAGAATAAATATGTAAGTTCTTTCTTTTTTTTTTTAACTTAAGGTCTTTTTTTTTTTCAAAGATTTTTAAATTTATTTATTCATGAGAGACAGAGAGAGAGAGAGAGAGGCAGAGACACAGGCAGAGGGAGAAGCAGGGTCCATGCAGGGAGCC
Source organism: Canis lupus familiaris (assembly GCF_011100685.1). Taxonomy (NCBI): domain Eukaryota; kingdom Metazoa; phylum Chordata; class Mammalia; order Carnivora; family Canidae; genus Canis; species Canis lupus. The sequence goes on from NC_049253.1 coordinate 38,712,279, forward strand.
CGATGTGGGACTCGATCCTGGGACTTCAGGATCATGTCCTGAGCTGCAGGCAGATGCTCAACTGCTGAGCAACCCAGGCACCCCTGTAAGTTATTTATAATAGTGAGTATTAGGTGCTCTGAAAGTTATGCTCTGAATTCTGTATTCAATTGCCCACTTGCCATCTCTCCTTGAATGTCTTAATGGGCATCTCAAACTTAATTTTCCCCAAATAGAGATGCCTGGTGACGCATGGAGGTAGGATGCTGATCTATGCAAGGTGGTCAGGAAAGACTGTGGGGGAGGTGACCTATACAGGAAGATGAGTGTGAGCTAAAACAGTTCCAAGCAAGGTGCTTGTTTTTGTTGTTTTTGTTTTGTTTTAGGGAGGAAAACAGCCAGTGGAGGTAAAGAGAGGGAGAGGATGCAGATTCAGGGCAGAGGGGTTCAGAAGGAGTAAAGTTTCAGAGGAGTCAGAAGTGCTATGAGGCAAGAGTGAGAGAGCAGTGTAGGAAGCAGGGTCATTAAAGGGAAATGGTTGGGGCGCCTGGGTGGCTCAGTGGTTGAGCATCTGCCTTTGCTCAGGGCGTGATACCGGAGTCCCAGGATTGAGTCCCACATGAGGATCCTTGTATGGAGCCTGCTTCTCCTTCTGTCTGTGTCTCTGCCCCTGTCTCTCTCTGTCTCCCATGAATAAATAAATAAAATCTTAAAAAAAAAGAAAAAATAAATTAAAAAAAAATAAAGGGAAATGGTTAAGTGCACAGTAGAAGCTAAATGATGTCGACTCCAGGTCAAAATCATCTGAGTTTGAATCCTAGCTCGGCCACTTAGTGGTTAGAAACAAGAAGGAAATTAGATTTTCTGGATCTTCATTTCCTCAACTATAAAATCAGCATAAAAATAGCTCCTACCTCATAGGAATTTGTTAAAAGAATTAAGTGTATTAATGTGTTATAAAATACTCGGCTCAGCGTCTGGCAAAGGATATGCCACAAATGCCATTATTAAGATTATTAAAAGTAGCATCAGGCTTAGATCAGAATATGAGCACTGGAAGGAATCACCTAATTGATTTCCTCATTGTACAAATGGAGAAACTCAAGCCCAGAGTGTTTGTAAATTGGCCAAGTTTAAAGAAAGAGTGGGAGGCAGAGACAAGACTAATCAATTGAAAGTCTGTGCTTTCTCCAAGTGGGCTTCACCTATAAATTTGGAAATCAAAAGAATAAAAGTGGTAAGTGGATCTGGGAACACAGTCAAAGTAACTCAAGTAGGGACGCAGTGAATGAGCAGAGAATGTGGAAAGAAAATATGGGAAGAAGAGCTAGCACAGGATATTCAAAGAGAAGAATCAGAGAAGAGTAATGAAGCCAAGACTGAGATTTCAAAGGGAAAGAATAGTCAACTGAGTCAAATGCTCCACAGAGTTGAGGAAAGATTATGACTCTAGTATAAAATGCTACATTTGAAGTCAACGTGATTTAAGTATCAGAGCCACAAGACGCTCTGAGATTTGGTTTTCCCACATGTAACATCAGGATACACCTGGAAAATCTGCTGACTCCTTCAGCAAATTCAAATCCATACCTTCTAAAGCTGACAATGGGAGAAGACTTCCCACCTGGGGAGGAGTAGCTGGACCTTAGTCCAGACCCTGAAATTAACCTCCCCCCTGTGTCTGTTACACTCATGTCTGCTGCAGCCACAACCAGCAGATAGGCCCGGGGCGGGGGGGGGGGGGGGGGGGGGGGCGTTGGGAGGCAAAACATGGATTTTTACAGTTTCTGTCTTATAATATTAAGTAAGATACTATTTAAGGCTGGACCCCCAACATCAGGGCTGGTCATGGAACTCTGTTTCTCTTTCTAAATCTCCTCTATTGATAAAATCATCGCATCCATTAGCTTTAAAATACTATTTCTTAAGGAGGGCACATGATGAGATGAGCACTGAGTGTTATACTGTATGTTGGCAAATTGAATTTAAATAAAATTAAAAAAAATACTCTCTCAGTGGTCAAGACTCTCAAATGTATATTCCTGTTCTGAATTCACTCCTGAGCTTCAGACTGACATGTCCAATTGTCTACTCCAGATCATTACTTAGATGTCTAATGGTCATCTCAAACTTAACCTTTCCAAAAGGGAACCCTTGGACTTCTTGCCTCCAGTCCAGGTCTTACCCAAGTAGTCACAATCTTGGTAAATTTTAGTCAACCCACTAGCACATTCTCCAGGTTTCCCCTCCAGAATGTTTTCCAAATCTCAATCCTTCTCTATACCTGATACTTGTTATTGCAAGCTAACCACCGTCTCTTACTTGGCCCAATACAGTGGTTTCCCAAATGGGTTTTCTGCTTCTACTTTAGCATTGTCTTTAATCTATTCTCCACAGGGTAGCCAGATGAGCTATTTAATGAGCTGTTATTCTCTATATTATAAACCTCCAGGGGGATCCCTCGGTGGCTCAGCAGTTGAGCGCCTGCTTTTGGCCCAGGGCGTGATCCTGGAGACCCAGGATCGAGTCCCACCGACGTCGGGCTCCCTGCATGGAGCCTGCTTCTCCCTCTGCCTGTGTCTCTGCCTCTCTCTCTTTCTGTGTCTCTCATGAATAAATAAATAAAATCTTAAAAAAAAACAAAAAAACCCTCCAGTGGCTTCCCATCACACTGAAATTAAAACCCAAACCCCAGTAAGCCTTAGAAGATCCAGATCATTGGACTACTCACTTTACACTTCTCTCTCTCTCTGTGCTCCAGCTTCCACTCCCCATTTGCTCTCTGCTCCTGAAACATACCACACACCACACTCATTTCTTTTTTTTTCTTAAGATTTTATTTATGAGAGACACAGAGGCAGAGACATAGGTAGAGGGAGAGAAGCAGCCTCCCTACGGGGAACCTGACTTGAAAGTAGATCCTGGGACTCCAGGATCATGTCCTGAGCCAAAGGCAGACGCTCAACCACTGAGCCACCCAGGTGCCCCACCGCACTCATTTCTGATGTAACACTAGCTATTCCTTCTATCTGGCATGCCTTCTCTAGCCTGCTCCCCTATTCTCCATCTTCACTCGGTTGTCTCCTCATCACTGAGGTCTCTGCTTATTGTTATCTTCTGAGAGAGGCCCTCTCTGTCCATCCTTGCTACAGTAGCTCTCTACTGATGATGCTATGATGGTCAGTCTCCATCATATCTGTTGGCTTTTGTATCTGATCACTTGTCACTAGTGATATTTTCTTGTTCATTTTTATGTGTATCTCTTCCCTAGTGGAATGTAAGTTTCCTGAAAGCAGAGATTTTTGTCTGTTTGGTTCCCACTGTGTTCCCAGCCTCAGAAAAATGGATATGTATGGTAGGCCCTCAATAAATACTGATACAGAAACAAAGGCCGGCAGGCTCAGGACAGGAGAAGGGAAACAAATGCAGAGAGCCCTGTATCATTAAATCATCTGACTCAACTTTACCATGAAAATGCCTTCCCATTGCCATTTCAGAGTGCCCTGAGGAGTACCCAGACTTGTAGTGATTGAATGAGAGAGAGCGAGAATGACAGAAAGGAGGAGGAGGAGGAGGAAAAGTTGGAGAGAAAGAAAGAGGGTAGCAGGGCACCCTGGTTTACCTTTGTGCCTTTGTAAGGTTCACTTTAGCTCTGGTTTCACCTGGAGATCTCCCTACCCACCTGGATGGTTGACATTGGGCAGTTCTACCTTCTTGGATGGAGATGCAATCTTTCACCCGCAGTAGAGGTTTGGACTGAAGGCAAAGAATAAGCACATCAGAATATATCCTACAAGAAATATGATCATATTAATAGCAGGGAGAGCTACTGTCTGCAAGGTAATGGTCACTATTGTACACGCTTCCCACATTGTTCTGAGGATCAGATAAAGGAGAGTGATCTGGAATGTGACACACACGTGTAAGTCACTATACTACACAGCTGCACGTATCTGTCGATGAGCAGAGGGACTACTACAGGCAAAATGCCATCTGTGTTACTCATGCCACAATAGTGGGGATTTACAAAGATGATCTTGGTGTCCTCTCTATCCTAGATGACTTCAGTATCTCAGCACCACCCCCCCACAGTTCCATGATGTTACAATCCTCTCACTTCCACTATGCTTCATCCACATGGTCACACTCTGAATCTTATCCTCAAAATGATTCCACCTTGGAAACCTTCAGCCCCAAGACTTAAGAATATTTGATGTTCTACTCATATCCCCACCTTCCAGCTCTTGTATTCCCTTATTTCCATTGTACCTGCTTTCCAACCTCACTATGGCTTCCTCAAACCTTTCCTCCCCATCTCTTAGCCCTCCAGTTAATCTAATAGCCTTTTTTCCCCCCTTTCTATTCTCACTAGAAAAAGTGGCTCTCTCCGGCCTGTTCCCGAGGAATCTCTACTGGAACTCTGGACTCTAGCCCCACCCCCAACTCCTAATTTATCAATTATTTACTCTATCCTCTAGGTTTTCAACTTATCTTTCCCTGTTGGGTTTTCCTCTAGCACACTAGACATGATCATATCTCGTGAAAGAACTACCAAAAAAAAACAAACATGATCTGATATTCTCCTTATCTAGATTTCTCTCCTTTCTTTCATGGCCCAGTCTCTCACCCACTGTTACCCCACACACTCTTCGCCCCTCTGAAACCTGACTTCTGTCCTCCCCACCCTTCTGAAACTCTTCCTGACCAGACTCCAGTGACCTAACAGGCCACAATGATCCTATTTCACTTCTTATCAGATTTGGCGCCATCTCTAGAAAGCTTTTCCTTCTTCTGCTTCTGTGACGCCCACTCAGTGGTGTTCCTCTTCACCTCTAGAAGCTCCTTCTAAGTCTCCCTAACACGATTCTTTACCTCCTTCTCCTTGGTAAATCATGAACCTCATTTCACCCTCCACCTCCTTCCCATCCCACTGCCTGTACTTCTCTCTCTAAGCAATTTTGTCATCGCCTAGGGCTTCAATGGTCATTAACATATGCTAATCTCATGCATTCTTGGAACCTCAAACCTACATTGCTTGCTGGATATTCCTGTTTTTATGGCCCATAGGCACCTCAACCTTAATATGCACTGAACGGAATTTATCATCTTTCCCATTTTCAAAACCAACTCTTCTGTTCTTTCTATGTAGATGATAAACATCCATCCAGTGACTCAGGCTAAATGCATGAGAGAAGCCAAGCTTGTCCCTCTCCCCTCTCTGCTCCCCCTCCCCCATCCCAGCTCCTCTGGCTCCAAATCCTGTTGAATTTACCTACTAGCTATATCTCTTCAATCCAACTGGTCATCTCCCGTTCTTTAACACAGCTGAACTCAGAGCTTTTGCAACCTTTTTCTGGATCATCTCAATAACTTCTGGACTGTTCTCCCTGCTAAGAGTTTCATCTCCCTCCTCCAGCCTAAAGACTTGATACTGTTTTTTTTCTTTTTCTTTAAAGATTGTATTTATTTATTCATGAGAGACAGAGAGAGAGAGAGAGAGAGAGAGAGGCAGAGACATAGGCAGAGGGAGAAGCAGGCTCCTGGCAGGGAGCCTGATGAGGGACTCTATCCCAGGACCCTGGGATCATGACCTGAGCCAAAGGCAGCCGCTCAACCACTGAGCCACCCAGGAGCCCCTGATACTGTTTTTTTTCTTTGGCATTGTTATTCATTTATGTCTTTTTTTCCCTTTCGTGTCTTTTTCTTTTTAAGATTTTATTTATTTACTTGAGATAGAGAGCACAGGGAGGGAGAGTGGCAGAGGGAGAGGGAGAAGGAGGCACCCCGTTGAATATGGAGCCTGACTCAACTCAGAGCTTGACTCCAGAACCTTGGGATTGTGACCTGAGACAGAAGGCAGATGCTTAACCAACTGAGCCACCCAGATACCCCTTTAGCGTCTCTTTCAAACTAAAAAGCAATATACTTTTATTGTAAAATAGTCAAAAAGTTTCTAAAGCTATACGGAAGAAAAGTCACCCTGATCCAGTCCTCAAATCTTACTCCCAAATAAGCCTTTTTCCCCCTAAAAATGTTACTAAATATGATGTATTTCTTCTACTTAAAAAAAAAAAAAAAAGATTATTTATTTAGAGTGAGTGCATACAAGCAGGCGGAAGGGCAGAGAAAGAGGGAGAGAGAATCTCCAGCAGAATTCATGCTGATCTCAGAGCCAACGTGGGGCTCGAGTCCACCACCCCGAGCCAAAAATCAAGAGCCAGAGCCTCAACCAACTGAACCACCCAGACGCCCTTCTATTTCTTCTACTTTAAGAGGCACCTTTCCCTCCCTCACATTTAACATCTCTGAAACCAAAATGCATCATACAACCCACGGCATCTTAAATTTGGTTAAATGCACTACAGTTCTGCAAAGTGCTATTTTTACTTGTTAATATGGGTCAAGATTCCAAACCAGCACTGCCTCCAGGCTGATCTTTGTAAAGTACGAATCTGGTCCGGTGACTGCCTTCCCCCCCAAATTCTTCAAAGCTCCCCCTACCCCATGCTGGCTCTCATTCTCTGACTCTCCCCTATGCTTCCAGTCTCCTTTCCAGCACATCCACACACACTGTCTCCCTTGAAGCCAAGTAGTTCTATTTGCAGTTAGTTCCCCAAATACACCATGCTGAGCCAGCTCTATGTGCTTTTATCCAATATTTTCTCAGCCTCTTCCTCACCTCTTCTACACAAAGTTGCTCTGACTGGAAGATTGCCTGCTCCCCCAGGCTAAGCCTCGGTTTTCCTTTGCACACCACCCCTTATCTCCTTCAGCATTTGGTGCACATCTCTGTGATTTCTCCAGAAATCACTTAACACAGGTTCACACCATTTCTCTTTTTTTGTTGCTCCCAGCAGATAGCAAGTTCTTGAGCAAGCTTTCTCCTTTACATCCTTTCTTCTTTACATCCATTTCTAGTAGCTCCAGAACAGCATGGCTGCTCCATAAATATTTTTTGAAATAATGGACTGTACAGGAGAGAGGCATTAAAATGCTCCTGAGGTAAGCTGAGGAACATTCTAATTAATCATCCTGGAACCTGGGATCTGAAAGAGAAAAAGGAGGAGAGACGATCTGGATGCTAAACCCCTGTGCACCCAGAAATCTAAAGTAATTTGGATTTTTTTTTCTTCTCTTTCCCTGCATCTGCTCCTCAGACCTACTAATTCCACCCTTGACTACAGATAATCTGATTCCAACAACCATGCCTTGATGAGCCCCTTCTCTCTCCCTGGTTCTTTTAAGCGCTTCAAGTTCATATTATTCCTCCTTGTTGCCACAAGATCTCTTTTTTAACCAGAAAGTTTGGAAAATACTAAAGGGGTTAAGAGGTTCTTTTCACTTGCCAGTCTACAATGCCCACCCAAGTTGAACACTTGGACTCCCTCCTGCCCTAGGTGTGGACACACCTCTCAATTCCACCAAGACCCCTTACCAGGAAATAAACACAAAAGGAAGCTGAAGCTTAATACAAAATTTATATTTTAATAACCATCCTAAAATCTTGATGTTAATGTTCCACCTCAGCAAAAACCACTATCCCGCTCTCAACCCAGTATTGGGTTTGAATTAGAGAAAATGAAAATGCCAGAAACAGACACAAATGTTTCCTAATTCTTCTTTTTGACACAGATCATTCAAAGCTAAGGATTCCAATTCATCCATGGAAAACTCTCGGGGTGCTACTGCAGACTTAAGATGAAGCTCAGCTAACATGGTCCACGTGACAGGCACTAGATTGGTCTATGTTGACAATTGTAGGGCCAACATACTTTCAATACTCTCCCTTAGAAAAGGACAGGGACTCATGAAGCAACCAAAAATAGAGCAGAAGGAAAAGTGGAAGGATAAGGGGAAGTATAGGAGAGAAAAGGCGTAGGATAAGGCAGAAGAAAATAAAGACCTTATGATAGGCAATGTGGCTGAAGAAAAGAATGGGGGAGGGCAGGGCACCTGGGTGGCTCAGTGGCTGAGCCTCTGCCTTTGGCTCAGGTTGTGATTCTGGGGTCCTGGGATCCTCCTGTCCTGGAGGAGCCTGCTTCTCCCTCTGCCTGTGTCTCTGCCTCTCTGTGTGTCTCTCATGAATAAAGAAAATCTTAAAAAAAAAAAAAATGAGGGAGGGCATGGAACCATCTGTAAACAGGTGGAACAATACAAGTAACTTGGGCATGGAAACAGGACCTCAACTCAAAGACCTCAATTAAAGAAAGCACCAGGCCAAGAAGTGGACGGATCTTGGATCCCAATGAAGAGGGGAAAGCAGCTGGTAGAAGCGCTGTGACTCTACAGTCTTGAGGCCGGTGAAAAAGACAGCTCTGGCCTACAAATGGACCCAGAATTAGGAAGTTTGCACCTGTCAATGGAGAATGAGAGTCAAGGGGCCCTTCTAAGGTCTGGAGTAGTGGGGTCAAATGGGGTAAGCTTGCAATTTGTTTTTGTTTTTTTTTTATTGTTTTGTTTTTGCTTTTTTTTTTTTTTTTTTTTTTTTTTTTTTTTGCAATTTGTTTCACAGCGTGCGGGGCTGGGGTGGTTGGGACTTTACACCCGGAGAGAAACCCCCCCAGGACTCAGGCCAAGGCGAACTGGACCGCACCAAAACCTCTTCCGCTCACCAACTTGGAAGTAAATAAAAATGAAGTGACCCCAGACAGCACATCCCTCCACTGCACAATCCCTGTTCCTTGAAAGCGGCTGAGGCGATCAACTGTCAACCTGATCTTTCCTTTTTTTTTTTTAATTTTTATTTACTTATGATAGTCACAGAGAGAGAAAGAGAGAGAGAGGCAGAGACACAGGCAGAGGGAGAAGCAGGCTCCATGCAGGGAGCCCGACGTGGGATTCGATCCCGGGTCTCCAGGATCGCGCCCTGGGCCAAAGGCAGGCGCCAAACCGCTGCGCCACCCAGGGATCCCCAACCTGATGTTTCCTTAACGTGAGACAATTCCTAAGAAAAAGAAAGGCCGAAACCACCCCGCACCTGCAGAGCGATGTGTCTCTTCCGTGCGGACTGGGGCGTGTCCGGGTCCTCGGCGGCCGGGCCGGCGAGCAGGCCCGCCAGGAGGTCCGGGTCGGGAACGGCGGGTCCGGACCGCGGTGCCGCCCGGGGCGATCTGGAGAGAGCGGCCCGCAGCGCCGGCGGAGAAGGGCGCGTTCCGGGGCCCGCGCGGGGCCGGTGGGGTCACACCTGCTTCCGCACCCAGGGGCCTTCGCCGCGACTTGCGCAGCGCGGGAGCGGGCGGGGGCGGGCGCGGGGGCGGGCGCGGGGGGTCCGCGGTCCGCGTTGCGCGTGGCCGGACCCAGAGGAGCGGCCGCTCGCTCACCTGCCGCCGCGCCCCGCCCCGCCCCGCGCTTGGCTGCGCGCTCGGGGCAGGGCCGGGGGGACCGACCTCCGGGCGGAAGGACGGGAGCAGGCGGGCCGGGCCCTTCCCCCGAGCGGGGCGGGAGGCGTCGCCGGGCGCAGGTGCAGCGGACTCCGACCTATCCCGGGGGCCTTGGCGAAGACGCCGAGCAGGGGCGGCCCGGGAGCCGCCTCCCTCCCCGCCTCCCCGCCCCCCGGGCTGCGTTGGGGCTCCCGGCCCGGGCCTCCTCCCCGGGAACCGCGCGGCGCTCCACGGCGGATGGAGGCGGGCGGCGCCGGCCCGGGCGCAGGTGACACTCGACAGGCCGGAGCTCGCGCTGCGGGGGGAGCGCAGGGAGGGGCCCGCGGACGCCGGGGCGGCGATGGCCCGAGAGCTAAGCCAAGCGGCACTGCTGGACTTCCTGTGCCGGGCCGGGGGGAGGGTGGCCAACGCCGCGCTGCTGAGCCACTTCAGGAGCTTCCTCCGAGACCCCGACGCGCCCCCCGGCCAGCACCAGCGCCGCCGCGAGCTCTTCAAGGGCTTCGTCAACGCGGTCGCCGCGGTGCGCCAGGACCCCGACGGCACCAAGTATGTGGTGCTCAAGAGGAGGTACAGGCACCTTCTGGGGCAGGGGGGGCTGCAGCGACCCCGCGCCCCGCCCGCGGCCGCCGCCCCTGCAGGAGGAGCTGCGTCCGGCTCTGGGCAGGGCGCGGGCGGGGGACCGCAGCCTCCCGGGGCGCAGCGGCGCGGGGAGGAGCCCGAGCGGGAGCCCGAGCGGGAGCCGGCAGGTGCCGCAGCCCCAGCGCCGCACGCAGCTCGCCGCGGACCCGCAGCCCGCGGCGCCCGGGAGGCACCCCCGGGAGGCGGCCCTGGGCCCCGGGCAGCAGCGAGGGGCGCGGCCGCGGAGACGCGAGGCCGCTGCCGGGATCGCCTCGCGAGCAGCCCGCAGGCTCTGCCGGGGAAGCAGGGGCTCGGGGCCGCCCCGGACGCCGCCACCCCCGGGGATGAGCCCGGGGCTGCGGGGCGGGGGCCGCGAGGACAGCCCGCAGCGCCCCGCTCGCCTCCCGCACGCGTCGAGGCCGTTGGCGGCCGGGCTCCCCCGCAGGCGCTCCCGTCCCGCGCCGTGTCCCCCGGGAGCGCACCGGAGCCGCTGGCCCTGGGCTCTCTGCCTCACCCCACCCTGCGGCAGCGGCAGCCCCAGACACCCAGGGCCCGTGACCAAGGCCCCGTCCGAGCCTGGTCCGTGCTACCGGACAGCTTCCCCCGGCCACCCTCGGAGCGGACCTGCTGGGTCGGGACCCCTACCTCGGAGCCTGCAGACCCCACGCTCCCCTCTCACTCTGCCCTTCCTGCTGTTCCGGAATCCTGTCCCGAGAACCCTCCTTTGACAGTCTTTCGTAGTATTCGGTGTCAGCTGTCCCTCCAAGATCTGGATGACTTTGTGGACCAAGAGAGCCATGGCAGTGAGGAGAGCAGCAGTGGGCCCAAGGAGTCTCCTGGGGGTTCCGAAGGGGGGCTGCAGGTTGCTCTGGGAACCCCAGGTGGGAGAAAGCTCAGGAATCCGGCAGGAGGTCTTTCTCCAAAGGAGGGCGGCCTCAGGGACGGAGGGGACGGTCACGCCTCTCAGCAGCTCTCAACAGAGGCGAATGGCCTTGCAGGCCACCCCCGGGAGTCTCTACCCCGGCCAGCCCCCAAGTTAAGGAGATCCCTGAGGAGGAGCTCTCCGGCTCGGATAGCCAAACTGTCTTCTTCTGATGAGGAGTATCTTGAGCACGACTTGCTTAAAAGGACTCGTCGCCCACCACGATCCAGGAAACCCTCCAAGGCAGGAGCAGTGTCCAGCCCAAGAGTGGATGCTGTTTTGATACCAAAGCCTGCAGACCTGAAGGCTGCTGTTGCGGAGTGGGGTTGGCCATACACCTCCTGGGCCCCGGCTGGGGCGGAGTCTACAGCCTTGGTCCCACAAAGACCTGAGCACAAGTCATCTGTGATCCCCCTAGATGCCAGGGAGCATGAATGGATTGTGAAGCTTGCCAGTGGCTGTTGGATTCGGGTGTTGACTTTGTTTTGGGAGGACCCCCAGCTGGCTCTGCACAAAGACTTCTTGACTGGGTACACTGCGTTGCACTGGATAGCCAAACATGGTGACCTCAGGGCGCTCCAGGACTTTGTCTCCAGTGCACAGAAAGCGGGCATTGCTCTTGATGTGAATGTGAAGTCCAGTTGTGGGTATACCCCTCTGCACCTTGCAGCCATTCACGGCCACCAGGGGGTCATCAAATTGCTAGTGCAAAGGTTGGCTTCTCGGGTGAATGTCCGAGACTGCAGCGGAAAGAAGCCATGGCAGTATCTGACCAGTGATACCTCGGGGGAAATATGGCAGCTACTAGAAGCTCCTCGGGGCAGGCCCATTTTCCCCGTCTATCCTTTAGCCCGAAGCTCTTCCCCCACCAGGAAGGCCAGGAGCCGGGAAATATCTAGAAATATCACTCGCAAGACTTCCTTTGCTGCACTACTCAAAAATCAGCACAGCAAGTGGAAATTGGCCAACCAGTATGAGAAATTCCCCAATCCAAGAGAAAGGGAAGAGTACAGTGACTGAAGTGGTCCTCTCTTCCACCATCCCCTCATCCTTGAGATGTTCAGTGTGAAAATTCAAGGGCAATAGAAAAATTGCAGAAGTGTTGGTAAGGAAAAGATTGATCATGGGAGATGGCCTACCTTGTGTTCACCTGCCTGGGTATCATGTCAGCATATCCCAGACCTTACGGAGTCATCCAGGCTTTCTGGCAGCTCAAGTCTCTGGGCCAGTGAAACCTAGACATAGAGCAGAGTCAGGTGTTTAAAACCCAGGAGGTGTTCTTCCTCTTTCCTTGCCACCACAGACCTGGGCACAGTGAGCCACGTTGTTTTCCGAAGCAGCTACCCCAGGCCTTGGCTACAGAGGGAACAAATATCTAAGAGGAAGGGAGGCAATTCAAGGGATTAGTGAAGCACCAAATCTCTCTGGCTAGTAGCTCTCTGGCTCCTATTCATTTGAAGGCTAAATCTTGGCTGAGAGTGGAAAGCACCAGCTTTGAAATCACATGGCTCTTGCATCCTCGTTTTTGTTTCCTTTCCTCCTTCTTTCTTTCCTTCCTTCCTTCCTTTCTTTTTTCTTTCTCCTTTCTTTCTTTCTTTTTTTTTTTTTAATATTTCATTCATTTATTCATGAGAGACACAGAGACAGAGAGAGGCAGAGACACAGGCAGAGGGAGAAGCAGGCTCCATGCAGCGAGGCCAATGCGGGACTCGATCCTGGGACTCCAGGATCACGCCTGGGCTGAAGGCAGTGCTAAACCGCTGACCCACCCAGGCTGCTCGCTCTTCCTTCCTTCCTTCCTTCCTTCCTTCCGGCTACTTACGTACTTCTCCTTTCAGTCGATTCTTATTTCGGTGTGATGGAGGTCTAGGGCTTGATTGATTGCGGAGGTGATGGCGGGAGTTCGTGTCGGTATTGTCGTTATGTCTGTAGTCGTGATTCGGGATGGAGGGAGGTCGGTGTAGGGGCGTTTCGTTCTTTCCTTGTGCTTTAATTTCGTTCTTCTTTCGTTCTTCTTTCTTTCTGTCTTTCTTTCTTTCTTTCTTTCTTTCTTTCTTTCTTTCTTCCTTCCTTCCTTCCTTCTTTCTTTCTTTCTTTCTTTCTTTCTCTTTCTTCTCTTTCTCTTTCTCTTTCTCTTTCTTTCTCTTTCTCCAAATCAGTGAAAATGAAATTATTACTGGAGAGTAGAACTTGATTTAAGAGATTCCTGGGCCCTGTCTTCCAGTCTTCCTTTGAATGTAACCTAAGGTGGCTAATGTGTGAAATGATTAGTGCCTTTTTGGGTCTCTTCTCCACAATCAAAGAAGCGGTTAGGTAAGATCCAGTTATGACTGACATTTAAGCCTTTCTTTAAAGAAAAAAAAAAAAAAAAACTAAGGGAAACTTTCCAAATGTAAAAGCTGTTGGTTCATTTGCATAGTTGCTGAAACCATATTTCATGGAAACTTCCCGTGTAACAAATTGCAAAATCAGCATTAGTAGTTTTCAATAGGATTGAATGGCTACCATTGATGTTCTGGGGAAGCAGTAAGGGTTAAGAGGTAAATACTACCTCACCAGGAATTTTCTAAGCTGCTAAAAATATCATTTTATTTGCACTAAACTTATTGCCAATTAAGATGAAATATTAGCCTTGAAGTGTTGTATCTCTAACAGGAAGTGGTCCTTTTAATTGCTTGTGATGGTTTCGATCTTTGTGGGTCCATGGAATTCTGTATATTGCAGGAGAACACTGAGATCTCAGAACGTTGATCTCTTGGAACATAAATTCAAAGACGGCTGAAAAATTAAATGTCCATATGGAGATTGTTAATTTTTTATGGAATGTTTTCGTGTGCTATGGCAAGGATGCTGTATTTTCACAGTATTTTCTTGTTTCTTCTGGATATTTTTCCCCATTAAAATATCAACAAATCTTCATAAATTATTGTACTTACGCTGATTACTGTTAATCTCTTCTTCACAAAATTATGTTTCAATGAATGTAAAATATTTTTCTTTCTTTGTAGTTTTACATTATAATTTTGCTGAAATAAATAGATTTCTGTCCTATTAGAAAACAAAAGATAGGTATACTAAATAAGTCTAAGGGTTGTTTCTTCAAAAAAGACCTGTATAAGAGATGAAGCTTTAGCAAATCAAATCAAGAGAAAAGCAGCACTCACGGACAGTGGGGGCATGGTTCCGAGAGATGAAATTTGAAAGAACTAAAGATAAACAATTATATAAATACTCTAGTAAGCGAGTAATTTTCAAGGAAAAAAAATAAAATATCAACTGCCTTTAAAAGTCAAAGAATGTTTTTAATTTACCATATTTTCATCACAGCATCAATTTATTCAACAAATATATTTTGCCTAGTGCTGTGGGATTTACAAAGGTGAGTGGGATGTGACTTCCTGAAACTTAAAATCTAACAATTCATCTTAACTTAAAATCAATGAGATTTGTTGCTGGTTTATTTATACCTTATCTTGCCCCCCAGGTGCCTTTTAAAGCTGCACTGTGTTAGATACAAGCTTTTAAAATGAGACAGAAAAGAGGCGGTACTAGGAATGAGGACAAAGCTACCACAGCGCAAGAAAAAATTTTCAAAGTATCCTAAGTACAAAATTATGTACTCCAGAGAATTTCATAGGAGGGATTTCCTTGGGCTGGGAAAGTCAGGGAGGGCTTCACAGAGGTGGGGAATGTTCAAGTGAATGCTGCTGACTTTCGAAAGAAACCAGTTTTATTGGTTCTACCGCATTCTTGACATCTGCTCCAGTGTGTGATTTGCATAGCACTGGTGTTGACTGAATGCTTACTGGTCAGAACACAGTATGGATCTCAAGTTGATTCTCATGAGGGCTCAGGTCCCTTTTGCCTTGGTCCACACATTGTACCTATGACTTTGGTCAACTCTCTTACATGGTCAACATGTATGTTAGGAGGGGGCAGGGTGGAAGATGTTGAGAACAGAGTAAAATACAAATCTGTGTCACTCTCTTGCTCAAGTCATAAAGACCACGCTAGGAGGGTTGGCAGGCCTAGCACATTTCTCCACCCTCCTGCCAACCACTCCCTGCCATGAACCCTACCACTGAAGCCATACCAGACCCATTGGAGTGCTAAGGGCCCCACCCTCTCAGTTTCTGTCTTGGTGCTGAATTCCCTTGGTTTAGAACCCCTTTCACTGTTTAACTGGTGACCTTACACTTAATTTTCAAGGGTCAGCTCAACTGTCAATCCTCTAAGAAGAGTCCAGGATAAATACCTCCAAGCCAGAAGATGTATAGTTCTTTCATCAGAATTCTCATAATACTGTGTACACACCTCACTTAAGAGTTTTTGCCACATGGTATTTTAGTAAACTGTTTGAACGTTTTATTTTTCCTGAAGACTTTGAACCAATCTGGAAATTGGAGAATGTGTTTTCAATTCATCAAAATTTAACAGATATTTATGGCACATCTACTATGTGATAAAGATATCATTCCTGCCTTCAAGAATTCCCAGTTTATTGGGGAAGGTGGGTCACTGAAAAATAATTTCAATAGTGCAATGGAGGTGGATAGATGTGTGCATCTAGACTATGAGAATATGGAGAAAGGAATATTTATGGAGAATTTTCTTTATACTAGTCTCCACGCTTATACTGGAAATTCAACATGCGATAAGATGTATGCGTTTCCTGCTCTTGTGGCACTTTCCTGGACCAGGAAAATCACGAATATAAGATGGACGTTAGATGGGCTTTGAAGGGCCAATTGGAGAAAGGAGGAAAGAATATTCCAGAAGGAAGGAGCTTGAGTAAAGCTGCAGGATGTGTTTGGGGGATACTTGAACACTGCTGTGTGACAGAAGTGAGGTGGTGTGGAAAGAGACAAAGATGAAAAGGTCATTTAAGGCCAGGTTGAAAACAAGGGTCTTTTATGCTATGTAGAGAAATATAGGCATTTTCCAGGAAGCCAAGGACTGTCAAAACTCCTCCAGAGAACCTTAGTGTTACTCCAAATACAGATGTTTTCCTAAAGCTTTAATATGAAGACAAAAAATAGATGTCAATGTTTTAGATAGGATGTACTCAAAAGTTTCCCTTTCAAAATTTCTTTATGTCTTCAGTGTTGTTAATGCTTGTTTGCTATGAAGTAGTGGTAGGCAATAGAATAATTTGACAAATGGCAATTTAATATTAAAGGCAAACAGCAGAAATTGTTGATAATCTTAGCTCAACACTTGCCTTTTTTTGTAGACATAGTTGTAAATTAGTGAATTTCAATCTTATATATGGTATATACAATAGTCTTGCTTCCTGCTGTAAAACTGCTTATGGTTCAACATTTCAGGATGTTACACATAGCATGCCGAGACTTCCATATGCTTTTGATTGTAAATTTTTTAAAAGTACCATTGAGATGGGTCACCCGGGTGGCTCAGCGGTTTGGTGCCTGCCTTCGACCCAGGGTGTGATCCTGGAGACCCGGGATCGAGTCCCACGTCGGGCTCCCTGCATGGAGCCTGCTTCTCTCTCTCTGCCTGTGTCTCTGCTTCTCTCTCTGTATCTCTCATTAATAAATAAATAAAATCTTTTTTAAAAATACCATTGAGATACAATTCACATACTATACAATTCACCTACTTAAAACATACGATTCATGGTTTTTAGTATATTCACAACCATTACCACAATAACTTCCTTTACAAGTTTGAGAACCACTGACCCAGGCAAAGGGGAGCCATTGACAGTATAATGCATAGGAATGATACACATTTTTTGATCACATCATTTTATTACTGTAAATGAAAGTCTAGTTTCACGGTAACACTAATCTAAGAGCGTGAAATTCTGTACAGGCTGGTTAGTACAGCAGTGCTGGTGTGTGTGCTCGTTTGCTCACCTCAAGCAAATGATTAAAAATGTGTAATGAAAGCATAGGAAAGTACAGTATTTAAGATCATGACAATGAAACTAGTTTGCCTTGGGTTCCTGTCCTGGCTTGGACAAGACCTTCAACTTCACAATTTTCTCATTTTTAAGATTTTTTTTTTGAGAGAATCAAGTAAATTAATACAAAGCCCTTAGAAAATGCCTGGCACATCATAAATATTGAATAAATTAGCTGTTACTATTTTTAACACCCATTCAAAATATACTGATCACTTTAAATTTCCATCTATGCTAAAGACAAAAAATCCTTTAGTTGATTAAAAAGATGGGATAAGAACAAGATTTGCTAATCAAACATTTTTCCTTATGTCCTTACATAAAAAGTTGCTTGTGTTTCTCATTTCAGATGAAAAAGTCTATTTTATTATCCGTTGTGTGTAACAATCATTAGCTATTATGATATGTCACTAAACAGAATTGTGTCTAAAGGAAGTCACATAAACAAATATTTGTCAAATTAGCAGCTCTGTTCTAGCCTGGAACTAAAACCCAGGCAGAGGTCCGAAGGAGTGAGTTTGTGGAGAGTTGAGTGTATGGGTGTGTGAAGCCACTGTCACTGATGAAATTTAAGATATCTAAATTCAACTATCCAGTAATCTCTATCAAAATTCCACTAACTTGGTCAAAGTGAAGTCTCACTGAAGTGGATTAAAAATTATTGACATTGGGGCATCTGACTGGCTCAGTCAGTACAGCACACAGCCCTTGATCTTGGAGCTATTAAGTTTGAGCCCCATGTTAGGTAGAGATATTACTCAAAGTCTTTGAAAAAGGGCACCTGGATGGCTCAGTCGGTTAAGCATTTGCCTTCGGCTCATTTGCCCCTCGGCTCCAGGATCCTGGGATAGAGCCCTGGGTTTAGCTCCCTGCTCAGCAGGGAGTCTGCTTCTTCCTCTCCCTCTGCCCCTCCCCACTGCTTGAGCTCTCTCTCTCTTGCTCTTTCTCAAATAAATAAAGAAAATCTTTTTTAAAAAAATGAGAAGTGAATATTCATTCAATTGATGACAACAGCTTTGCCTGAATTGATGGTCCAGGGAGTCACATTTATTTATTTTTTTTCTGAAAAGGACTAGAATACAACCACCTGCATAGGACTAGCTATGACTTTAAAGTGTCTGGATGTTGAGTGAGTGTTCTTAATTTTCACCTGGTGTGATCTAAGTGGTTCTCTGCTGAATATGAAATCCCTGTGAGCCTTGATTTTTGTGAGGAAAGGAAAGGGGAAAGAAGGAAAAGATCATCAAGCTGGCCTCAGGTCTTCAGGATGGAAGGTGCTAAAATGTGCTTTACTAGTAGGCAGCAGCAAATGTGGGAGGGGCAACCATAAAAGGCCAATTTTGCTTTACCCTGAGGCCACATCTTCTCGCTGTAGTGATTTTAATTCTGGATTTCTAAGGGGCGTATGACTTAAGTAACGTTTCCTAATGGTATATATAATTAATTAGCCAACTGGCAGAGCCGTCTTTCTACACATTGTGAAGAGATCACAGAATATTGCCCTGGATTTCTTGGACAAGATTCCTGATGTCTGTCATAGATGCTTGGAAAACCTGAATCCTAGAACCACTTTTCAAAATTGAGGTAGAGGGCAGCCCTGGTGGCCCAGCAGTTTAGCACCACCTGCAGCCCAGGGTTTGATCCTGGAGACCCGGGATCGAGTCCCACGTCGGGCTCCCTGCATGGAGCCTGCTTCTCCCTCTGCCTGTGTCTCTGCCTCTCTCTCTCTGAATGAATAAATAAATAAATCTTTTTTAAAAAAATTGAGGTAGAAACATTTTCAGGAGCCCTGTGAAATCCAGGGCAGATGATTTTTCACAAGCATTTTCTCTTCTGATCTTTGTTCTTGGCCAGCTACCGAGTTTAGTTAGGGACTAACCAAGGGGTGGAAACTCAAGACTACTTGTTACTTGTTAAGATTTTTGAAGTATTTGAAAATATGAATTATTGGCATTATTGATATCCTATGTTACCACCCCCACCCACCCATCATATATATTCTAAAGGGGCATAATAGGAAAGTGAATTGGTTGTATCTGTATTCTAACACCACAAGATTTGTTGTGTCTATTTAAGATATCTTCCAGATTATTAGTAAAGGAAACATCTGCATGAGGCAGCTAACCCAGAGACTAAATCCTAATCCTGAACAGCCTGTGATTTTTTTTTTTTTTTTGAGAAAAGGATTTATTCTTTAAGTACAGGGCAAAGACACACCTTCTGTAGGCAGAAGTTGTGTCACGTGCTACCTGACCATAGCTCTCTCCCATATGTGTGTCGCCTTACACCGTCTTGTGGTCTCTTGGGTCCAGGTGTTTTCCTGCTAAAAGCTTCTTCAGGGCCACCTGGAAAAGAGAGTGGCAGAACAGGTGGACAAGTATCACCTGGCAATCCCATCATTTGGGGCACAAGATGGCTCTTATTCTGACCATAGTTCATATTTTCCTTTTTATTGTGGTACACCTCTGACTCAAATTCTGTTTTGGAGGTTTTTGTGTGGTATTTCCTTCAGTTCAAAACTCCTTATGCCTTTATTCATGTTCTATGAGTTGAAAAAAGTTGAGGAAATCCTATTCTCTATTCATACAAAGCCACGGCATCTAGATCCTAGCTTATGATGGAAAATGGCTATGAAGGAATGGATTGCTGGTGTTCATAAAAGGAAATTGAAAACTTTTTATGAGGAGATGTCAGTGAAGCACTGTATTTTGTGATGTGGGATGGTACCACAATAAAAATTCCCATTGTCTGATAGGTTTGGGAAATAGATTGCTTTGATTGACAAATTATTCTAGTTAATAGGGGTTTCTCACATATGCTTTACGTGATTAATAGTTTAAGATAACTGAACTACAATTAAATATACTCAGCAGTAGAACTAAATACCAAGTAATTTATGTGTTTCTTTTTTTTTTTTTTAAGTTTTTTTTTTTATTTATTTATGATAGTCACAGAGAGAGAGAGAGAAGCAGAGACATAGGCAGAGGGAGAAGCAGGCTCCATGCACCGGGAGCCTGATGTGGGATTCGATCTTGGGTCTCCAGGATCACGCCCTGAGCCAAAGGCAGGCGCCAAACCGCTGCGCCACCCAGGGATCCCCCAATTTATGTGTTTCAAAAAGCCATGCAAATCTTTAAGTGCTTTGTGTTTATCATTATAAATATCAATTATATCTTCATTGTAGATGCACAGAACAAAAGTTAATTGGTGAAGTGTTGAGTATTATAAATTTTACATCTATTTGTGTATTTTAAGGAATTTAAAAATTATACAATACATGTATACTGTAAAAAAAGATCAGATAACACAGGTAAAGAGAAGAAAAGAAGGAAACAAAAGCTATCCTCAATTCACTACCTTAAGGTAATTACTGATAATATTTTGTGTATATCCTTCCAGGATTTACAACAAAAATGAAACCATGCTATGCATAGTAGTTTCCAATGTGTTTTATTATTTAATGCAATGTTATTTTCCCATTTAAATTAGGTATTAAATGTGGAGTTTGAGATAAAAGAAAAGTTTATGTCCTTAGATGACTGAATGTGGGGCAGTTTAGAAATCATTTGTAGGCCAGACATTTGTTTCAAAGTCATTTCCTTTCTCTGGCAGTTTGGGGGCTGTATCCCAAATGTATTAAATGCTAAATTATTTAAAAAGTCATTACTTGGGGCTCCTCAGTCAGTTAAGTGTCTGCCTTCAGCTCACATCCTGATGCCAGGGTCCTGGGATTGAGCCCTACATCTGGCTCCCTGCTCAGTGGGAAATCTGCTTCTGACTCTCCCTCTGCCCCTCCCGCTGATTGTGTGCTCTCTCTCAAATAAATAAATACAATCTTTTTTTTTTTTTTTTAAGTCATACTTTGCCTTCCTTCAAGTAGAAGCAATAATTTTCTTTTGTTTTTGCCCAGCTCCTTTGCCCATTGTTCTGGGTGCCTGATTTTTCAGGCAGCAGGCCCCTCCTCCAGGAAACTGGTTGCCGGCTCCCACCCATAGAAGGAAGACAAGAGGGAACTCCCAGCTGTGAATGCCCATCTCACACCTGTAACTTTTCTGTTTGCTTATGGGGCAGCAGGGCAGCAGAGACCTGAGACAGGTATGGGCCAGATATGATTGAAGAACAGTTACTATGCTTGATTACAACGCAAAACGGGCTAGATCTACCAGTACACTTGTCTAGTTTTATCTTTATTTTTTCTGAAAGTTAGGGAGAATATTTTGGAACTACTGTACCACTCAACGTAAGGATGCGGGAGGAAGTATAGGAATCTAAAATATTTTTATTTTATATATCTTATCATTCATAGATCTTTTACTTGAAGCATTTTTGGAGAATGAAAATCGCTATAGTTTCAATTTTCTAATAATATATTTTTTTAAAGATTTTATTTATTTGGGGACAGCCCCGGTGGTGCAGCAGTTTGGCACCGCCTGCAGCCTGGGGTGTGATCCTGGGGTCCCAGGATCGAGTCCCACATCAGGCTCCCTGCATGGAGTCTGCTTCTCCCTCTGCCTGTGTCTCTGCCTGTTTCTCTCTGTTTCTCTCTTTTTTTTTAAAGATTTTATTTATTTATTCATGAGAGAGAGAGAGAGATAGGCAGAGACAGAGGCAGAGGGAGAAGCAGGCTCCATGTAAGGAGCCCAACGCTGGACTGGATCTGGGGACCCCAGGGCCACGCCCTGGGCCGAAGGCAGGTGCTTAACCGCTGAGCCACCCAGGGATCCCTCTAATAATTTTTTTTTCTAATAATATTTTTTAAAAGCAATTCAGATATACTCACAGAAGATACCATCTAAAGAGTGATAAATTCTAATAATTTCCAATCCTTTAAATTCCCTTTTAACTTTGGGTTGCCTAATTCTAACCAGCTTGCATATTGTATTTTGCTTTGCATTGCTTTCATTAACAGCATATTCCATATATTAAAACAATTTTCAAAACAAATGCAAACAATTTAGTTTACATTTTTGATAGCCAGAGGCATATCACTATGTTAATTTACTGTTTGACATTCAGGTCATTTCTCACTTTAACAAATAGTACTAATATAAATATCTTTGTAAAAAATAATCATGAGGTTTTTTTTTAATTTCTTGACTATTTTCCCAGGTGCAATTTTGTGTTTTTTGATACATTTACCAACTTGTACTTCAGAAATATTGAGTCAAGTTAAAGTGACACCACCAAGGAGAAAAAATTAAGGAAATCTGAATAAGCCGTAGACTTTAGTTAATATCAATATACTATCAACGTTGGTTCATTAATTGTGACAAATGTACTATACCCATGTAAGACGTTACTAATAGGAAACCTGGTGGGGGGGAGGGGGCAGGGGCAGTATATCTGAACTCTATGTACTATCTCCTCAATTTTTCTGTAAATCTGAAGTTGTTCTCAATAAGCCTATTAATAGGTAGAAAGGGAAGTACAGAGCAGAGATGGTAAAATGTTAACATTTGAGGAATAGTTCTTTGTACAGTTCTTGCCACTTTTCTCTAAGTTTGAAATTATTTCAAACTAGAGAGTTAAAAAATACACTACTGACCATCCCTTTCTTTTTTAGATTTTATTTATTTTATTTTATTTTATTATTTTATTTTATTTTATTTTATTTTATTTTATTTTATTTTATTATTTGTTCACGAGAGACACAGAGAGAGGCAGAGACACAGTAGAGGGAGAAGCAGGCTCCCTGCGGGGAGCGGGATGTGGGACTTGATCCCAGGACTTGATCCCAGGACTCCGAGATCATGACCCAAGCCCAAGGCAGATGCTCAACTACTGAGCCATCCAGGCGCCCCGTGACCGTCCCTTTCTTGAACTCCATCTAATCTAAATGTCCACCAGGAGCGATTCCTTCCATGTAACGAGGGGCTGTCGCCAATACTGTTAAATGAGGTTAGTGACAAACAAGGAGAATCTCAGCTGGTTGTTACCGGGCAGACTCCAGGCTCCCTGCAGCAAGGAAGTGGATAGGGCTGATCGGGGGCCACAGGCTGTTTCCTGCCAAGGCAATGAAGGTGCAAGAGCCACCTGGAAGTCTATCCTAGCGACCACGTGAGTTTTAAAAGGGTAACTTGAGTTCCTGTCCCCTCTGCTGGTGGCCTACCAAGGGCTCCAGGGGCTTCTGCTCTGGCCGCTCCCCCACTCTACCAATTTCATAGAGGTGCCCTCTGGAGAGGGGAAGAGGTAGACATACACACCAGCACCAACCCCTTAGCCCAAGGTAGGGGGGAAAAGGGAGAAATAAGGAAGAAATTAAATTGTAGAGTATAACTACAAGAGCAGCACAGCAGGTGAAGATCTGTTGAAGGAAAAAATTGCTTTTCCTTATGAGCAATTTTTTTCCTTACAAGAGTTACTTTGTGACTCAGACTCTTGAAGAATCATTGTGCCTTACTTAACATGCCTGACAGAGAAGTAGAACTCAGCGCTGGCTGCAAAGGGGATAAAATTCCCTTTAGAAATAGGTGAAAGCTTCCAGCAGATTTCCTTTCCCTTCCAGCAGTCTCCAAGCAGTCGGATATATATTTGGCAAATGCTGGGATGGTGATTGAATAGAATGTGGGGGTGTCCTGCTTTCTCACCTCCAGGGCATCCCTGAGAGAGCAATCCCTGCCAGACAGCCAGACTCTCACTTCACTCTCCCAGTTTTAAGATGATAAAGTTACATTGAAACACTGATGAGATATTATCATTGTTTATCCAAAGTCCAAGTCCAAAAAGTGACTGAATAGCAGATGTTCTTTGAATTACAAAAGAAGGTTAGAATAATTCTTTAGCTTGTTTTTTTTATATTAATGGACCTGTCAAAGGGGCCAGTTCAGAAGTAATAAAAGTGATTGCTCACCTATTATTATCCCAAAGCGACAAGACATGAGACACTGGTTCAAATTTAAAGCATAGGCATTTTCCTTCTCTTTTTTTTCTATTTTTTTCCTGAGAACCAGCAAACTAATGTGAAGTGCTCTGTAAAACTTCCAACTTGGGGTTGCAGGTGTCAGCTGTGCTGTAGGTTGGTGAAATTTGCAGAATTTACCTTCCATAGCAGAGCTCATTACAATTGGCCACTTCTGAATTAGAAATAGGACAGAGGCACCTGGGTGCTCAGTCATCTGAGTTTCCCACTCTTGATTTCAGGGGGGGTCATGATTTCAAGGTTGTGAGATGAGCCCCGCACTGGGCTCTATGCTGGGTGGGGAGTCTGCTTGAGATTCTCTACCTCTCCTTCTCGCTCTCTCCCTCCCCCCACTTGCATTCTCTCTCTCTCGAATAAATAAATCTTGAAAGAAAGAAAGAAAGAAAGAAAGAAAGAAAGAAAGAAAGAAAGAAAGAAAGAAAGAAGAAAGGAAAGAAAGAAAGAGAAAGAAGAAGAAAGAAAGAAAGAAAGAAAGAAAGAAAGAAAGAAAGAAAGAAAGAAAGAAAGAAAGAAAGAAGAAAGAAAGAAAGAGGTCAAGACCTCAGAAGACAAAGAAAAACATGTTTTTCATAATCTGTAGTCTATGGTTCATCTGTATCAGTATTTTGCTTGTTAGATAAAAATGGCAGATGCCTGAACTCCAACTCAGATTTAATGAGTCTGAATCTCTGGGGCCAGGGCTGGGGAATCTCATTTAATCCGGAGGTTCTGGTTGTTATTCTGTTCATTGAAGTTTGAGGACAGACTTCTGCTCCACATTCCTCAGGCATTGTATAATAATTAGAAATGTGGAAAATTTTAGATACGACTACCAATATTTCTGGGAGTCTTAGAACTACATGTTTTCTGAATTGCCAGTTGCTCTACAGTATCTCATAATGCATTATAAATCTTTGTCCCTGTACTCTCAAAGTGAAAGTCCTAAGCAAAAACCTCATCAGAGACACACATTTTAGTCATAGGAGCTTTGAAAAAACTTTTATGGGGGTGCCTGGGTGGCTCAGTGGTTAAGCATCTCCTTCAGCTCAGGGCATGATCCTGGAGTCCTGGGATCGACTCCCACATCAGGCTTCTTGCAGGGAGCCTGCATCTCCCTCTGCCTGTGCCTCTGCCTCTCTTGCTCTGTGTCTCTTATGAATAAATAAATAAAAATCTTTAAAAATAAAAAAAATTAAAAAGAAAAAGTTTGTTATATTATTTGCTCCAATGTTTATTGTACTTTTAGAAAAACTATAATAGTAATTAAATCACATTTAAAATTTACAAAATGGAATAAAGGGAAAAATCGTAATATTATCCCACCATGTAAACCAAACCATTTCACATTTTAATTAATTTCTACTATAGGTTTGGGATTTTCTTCCTCTTTAAATAGTTGTAGTCACAGTATAAAGCAATTTCTACCACACTGTTCTGGATTCTTCTTGAACACTATTTTTAATATTCATAGAATTTATGTAGTTCTCCCTCTATTACCTATCAAGGGAGTTTGTTTCTCATTTTTAAATTATTTATAAATCATTCCTCACTCAGTGTTCTTATGCATAAAACATTTCCTGCATTTAGAATTATTTCCCTAGGCTTTTCAAAAGTAAAATTACTTGGCCAAAAAGTAGTAATTATTTTTTTGAAACATTTGTACCAATTAATGCAATTTCAATCTGAACATAACAGAGGGACCCTAAACTTTATTCTTGAAAACTTAAAAGAAAATCAGCCACCAAGATAATTAGTCATGAACATTAATGATATACATATGTACATATCACATGTATATAAACATTTCACTAATTATCATTTTTCAATGATAGCTCCATAAATCAATGTATGTAGGCTTTTGTTAGTGGAAGAATCATGCAACAGAGGCCTTTGTGGCTTTGAATAGAATATATGCTGTGACCATTCAATTTAACCATTTGTTTCTCACTGCATGCCTCCCAGATTTCAGGCCCTGCTAGAGAATGATATTGCCTCCTAACAGAATTCAGAGACTAGGGTGTGTTGGTAAAGACAGAGAAATAAGCAACCACAAATAATATAGTGAGTGCTAGAATAGTATTCTCTACCTCAGATTTTAAGGATATCTCATTTCAAGTGGTCAGGGAAGGCTTCTTTGAAAAGTAATGTCTAAGCGGGGATCTAAAAGGATGAATGGGGGAATCCCTGGGTGATTCAGCGGTTTGGCACCTGCCTTCAGCCCAGGTCGTGGTCCTGGAGTCCCAGGATCGAGTCCCGCATCGGGCTCCCTGCAGGGAGCCTGCTTCTCCCTCTGCCTGTGTCTCTGCCACTCTCTCTCTCAGTCTGTGTCTCTCATGAATAAATAAATAAAATATAAAAAAATAAAAAATAAAAAAATAAAAGGATGAATGGACCAGACTAAGGAATGACACATTTAAAATAGTCCCAGGGGCCAATAAAAATATCCTGAAGAGAAAATAGTTGCATGGTTTCTTAAAAAGTTATTTAATGAGTTACCATATGAGTTAGTAATTCCACTCTTAGGTATAGATGCAAAATAAATGAAAACATATGTTCACATAAAAGCCTGCACACAAGTAATCGTGGCAGCATTATTCATAATAGCCAAAAGAGTAGAAATAACCCAAAGGTATACCAACAGATAAATGGATAAACAAGGGATGCCTGGATGGCTCAGTGACTGAGCGTCTACCTTCGGCTCAGGGTGTGATCTCAGAGTCCTGGGACCAAGTCCCACATCGGGCTCCCCACGGGGATTCTGCTTCTCCCTCTGCCTATGTCTCTGCTTCTCTCTCCATATCTCTCATGAATAAATAAATAAAATCTTTTTTAAAAGAATAAATGAATAAACAAGATGTGGTATATTCACACACTGGAATATTATTCAGTCATAAAAAGGAATGACATACTGATGCATGCCACAACATGCATGAACCTTGAAAACATTATGCTGGGTGAGAGAATCCAGGTACAGAAGGCCACATATTGTATGATTTCATTTCTATGAAACGTCCATAACAGGTAGATCCACAGAGAAAGACAGTAGATTAGTGGTTGTGGAGATGGGAGTAGAAAAGAACAGGGTATGACTGCCAATGGGTGTGGGGTCCGTTTCTTTCAGGGGTGATGGAAATGTTAGGTAGTGGTGACAGTTGCACAACGTGAATTATACACTTTAAAGTGGTTGAAGCGATGAATTTTATCTCAATTTTTTTAAATTGAAAAGCAAATTCTGAAACAAGAGTACACCATTTTTGAGAAACTTAAAGAAGCTCTGAATTACAGAAACGCCTGGAACACAGAGAGTGAATGGAGAGTAATCAGCTATGAACATAATGAAGTAACTGGGTCAGATCTTGGAGGGCCATAGAATCTGTTAGAGAGTTTGGCTTTATCGTGAAGACACAAAGATGCCATTGGAGGAGATTCAGCAGGGTGGTGACCCGACCCGATGACATGTGTTTTTTCCAATCTTCTGGCTACAAAGGAAGGAGACAGAGAGGTTATTTTACCCACAGGTTGTCAACCAGTTCAGGACTATTGCAAACTCACCTGAGATAGTTTGGTCATGTACAACACTTAGCTTCTGTTTTTAAGATGACAATAACTGCTCAAGAAATTTAAGGTGGGAGAGACAATTAACTACCTACCCACTGAACTCAAACATCATACATGGATAATGGGTTATAATAAATGTGAGCCTCAGACCAAATTCTGCTGCTTGTTTTTCTTTCTTTCTTCTCCTTTTTTTGAAGGATTTTATTTATTTACTCATGAAAGAGTCAGAGACATAGAGAGAGAGAGGCAGGATCCCTGTGGGGAGCTGGATATGGGATTCGATCCCAGGACCCAGGATCACGACCTGAGCCAAAGGCAGATGCTCACCCACTGAGCCACCCAGGTGGTCCTGCTGCTTGTTTTTCAAAAGAAAAATCAATAGCAAGCAGAATTCAGTTTATACCACAAGCTCTGTAAGCTCAATTAACTTCCCAGTTTTCTAGGATTTTCAGGTGTGTCAATCTGCTTGAAAGGTTCTCTTGAGGTACATGCACTCTCCTTTAATGGTAACGTCTTACATAACTACAGTATATTTTAAAGTAAATTATAAGAATGTAAGTAGTTTTCAGGAGACATACATGATACCTCTCCTAATAACAATCCTGCAATTTTTAATTTATTACTAGTGTGTTTACTGTTGGCATTACACTAAAATATTCCCAAAGGCATCATTGTAATTTTAACTCTTTATATCATTATTATTTATTATATTATAAATCCAGCCATAAAATTTACTCCCATCTATAGTTTTATGATTTTTATATTCTTAAAACTTGTCATACATGAAAAAAAACTTGTCATACATACAAAAAATAACAGAATGCAGACACATATAAATATTGTTCTTGGAAAATAAGGGGCTTTTTGTTTCTCATAAAGGAGCTCAGATTCTTTAGTGGTGGTTGATGGTTTGAAAGATGGGAAAATTTGAGTGTCCTGATAATCCAGCTTCTTCACTTTATAAATGAAGAAAAAATGTCTTGTCCAAGATCACCCATACCAGAAATTGACCCATCTTCTGCTTCCAAGCCATGGCTGGACAATCTGGCTCATTTTTTTTTTTTAAAGATTTTATTTATTTATTCATGAGAGACACAGAGAGAGAGAGAGGCAGAGACACAGGCAGAGGGAGAAGCAGGCTCCATGCGGGGAGCCTGACGTGGGACTTGATCCTTGGTCTCCAGGATCATGCCCTGGACCAAAGGTGGCGCTAAACCGTTGAGCCACCGGGGCTGCCCCAATCTGGCTCATTCTTGTCAATTTACCAATTAGGTGCTTTTCTGTGTACCTCTCATTTTATCTAGGTCTAGATCTAGATCTATATAAAATGCCAACACCATTCTAGACATTGGAGATGCAGTGGTGAACAAGACATACAGAGTGCCTGCTCTCATGAAGCTTACATTCTGTTGGGAGGAAAAGGCAATAAACAAAAAATACAAGTAGATAAAATAATACACAGTATGTTACATTTTCCTAAGGAAAAAAAAATGAAGCATGGATGAGAGTAGAGAGTATTAGGGCAGCGTGGAGGTTTGTATTTCTCTCTCTCTCTCTTTTTTTTTAAAGATTTATTTATTTATTCATAGACACAGAGAGAGAGAGAGAGAGAGAGAGAGAGAGAGGCAGAGACACAGGCAGAGGGAGAAGCAGGCTCCAGGCAGGGAGTCCAACGCGGGACTCGATCCCGGGTCTCCAGGATCACAACCCGGGCTGCAGACTGTACAAAACTGCTGCACCACCGGGGCTGCCTGAGGTCTGTATGTCTCAATGGGATGATCATAGAAAGCCTCACTGTAGTACAAGAGACTGTAATCTCCTTGATGCCAATGTTGACCATGTCCTTTATGTATTTATACATTATTTTTACCATACTCAGCACAGTTCTTTGAACATAGAAGCCATTCAACACATATATTGAATTGAATATTTTCATATATTGACACTTGAAAAAAAAAAAACAAGAAGCTTCCTCCTCCCCATTTTTCCCTAGAAGAATGCAAAGATTCAGAATTTCCATAAAACTAGAAAACCCCTTAATTATGGAATAAACTTTGATCTTTAGTTATTGTTTTCATTATTTTAATTTTTTAAGAGTTTCATTTTAACAAATATGGTACTATATATATATATACACTTATATTTATAATTTGCTCAAAATTAACATTAAAAGGAGAGAAGCATATTTTGATTATTGGCAGAGTAGCTCCTCACACAAACATAGCTTAGGTTGAATTTCTTGTGGAGTTTTTTGGAACTCTTATGGAGTTTTTTTGAAACTCCATTAAATGAGCATTGTATCGTACTGGAAATAAGGGAAGAACTTTTCTCAGAGATTAATTTAGAATGAACCAGATACACCATATGCACAGGAAGATTTCCAACCCAATTTCTTTTCAGTATTAGAACCACCAGTTTATATGCTTCCTTGGTGTTTTTCTCATTTTTACTAAGCATTCCTAGGGAGTAAAGGGTGACAATTACCAAGAATTCATTAAACATATCTTCCCAATGAGATTTTTCTAGTATGGAAAAAAACCCGAGTTTATTCACACAATTAGCAGATATTTATTAAGAGCTTACCCTGCTCAGGTCCCAGTGGTGAGAATCTAAGAGGACCACAGAAGGACTATTAACTGTCTCATAACTACTTATGCCAGTCATCCAGGAAAAAGGGCAATCTCCTTTCCTTTTGCATATTTTCATCTAACAGTGGTTGGTGATGGCTAACACGTTTCATTTGGTGTAGTGTAGCAAAGGGCCTTGATCTCACAGCTGGAATACCTGCTTCTTGGCTTCACCTTTATCCTATTTTTTTAATTAAAAATTTTTGAGACATAATTCACATATCATACAATTCATCTTTTTAAAGTGTACAATTCAGTGGCTTTTAAGTATTCACAGGGTGGTGTAACCATGACCACTTTCCTACTTCAAAACATTTTCATCATTCCCAAAGGAATCCCCATCCCTGTTAGCAGGGACTGCCATTTCACCCCAACCTCTCTCTTACTCTATCCGCTCACCAATCTACTTACAGTCTGCATGGAGTGTCCCGCTCTGGAAATTTCATATAAATGAAATCATGCAACATGTGGCCTTTTGTGTCTGGATCTTTCACTGAACATCATATTTTCAGAGTTCATCCTTGTGGTAGCATGTATTGGTTCTTGTTTATGGTTGAATAAAATTCCTTGAACAAATAAGCTACATTTTGTTTATCCCTTCACCAGCTGGTGGACATTTGGACTGGTTTCATTTTTTGCTATTGTAAATAATGCTTTTCTGAACGTTTGTGTACAAGTTTTTGTACGGACATATTTTTAATTTTCTTGGAGTTGGAAGACTGTAATTAGAAGTGGAATGCTAAGTCATGTCGCAACTCTATATTTGACATTTTGAAACTCCAAACTGTTTTCCAAGGTGACTAAACCATTTTATATTCCCACCAGCATGTGCTAGAGTTCCAATATCTCTACATCCTTTCTCACTAACACTGGTTATTGTCCATCTTTTTAATTAAATAGCCACCATAATGGGTAGAAGTAGTATCCAATTGTGGTTTTCCCTAACAATTAATGATGTTGAACATCTTTTCACATGCTTTTTGGAGCTTTGTTTATATTCTTTGAAAAATATTCATGCTCTGCCCATTTTTTTTTTTTTTTATGATAGTCACAGAGAGAGAGAGAGAGGCAGAGACATAGGCAGAGGGAGAAGCAGGCTCCATGCACCAGGAGCCTGATATGGGATTCGATCCCAGGTCTCCAGGATCGCGCCCTGGGCCAAAGGCAGGCGCCAAACCGCTGCGCCACCCAGGGATCCCTCTGCCCATTTTTAAATTGGTCTTTTATTATTGCATTGTGTAAGTTCTTTATATATTCTCAATATTAGTCTTCTATCTGATACATCATTTGCAAATATCCTCTCCCATTCTGTGGGTTGTCCTTTCACTTTCCTGGTAGTGTCATTTGCAACACAAAAGTTTTCAATTTTGATGAAGTACAATTTATTTTTTTCTTTGTTGCTATGCTTTTGGTTATATTTAAGAAATCATTCCTTATGAAGTTCACTCCTATGATTTCTCCTGAGAGTTTTATAGTTTAGACATTATAGTTGGTCTTTGATTCATTTTGAGTAAATTTTTGTATATGATGTGATGGTTAATTTTATGTGTCAACTTGACTAGATGAAGAGATGACCAGAGAGCTGGAAAAACATTATATTTGGCTATTCTATGAGGGTGTTTTCAGGAAAGATTAGCATTTGAATTGGTAGACTGAGTAAAGAAGATTGCTCTTACCAATGCAGGTAGACACAATCCAATTCATTGAGGCCCTGAAAAGAACAAAATGGTGGATAAAGGGTGAATTTGCTCTCTTGTTTGAGCTGGGACATCCATCTTCTCCTGCCCTTGGACATCAGCATTCCAAATTCTTTGGACTCCAGACTTAGACTGAGACTTACACCATTAGCCTCCAGGTTCTCAGACCTTTAGGTTTGGACTAGAAATATATCCTGGTGTCTCTGGGTCTCTAGCTTATGAACAGAAGATTGTGGGACTTCCTCTTTAATTGTGTGAACCAATGCCTCATAATAAATCTCATTCTATCTATCATCTATCTATCTATCTATCTATCTATCTATCTATCTATCTATCATCTATCTATCATCTATCTATCTATCTATCTATCTATCTATCTATCTATCTATCCCCTATTGGTTCTGTTTCTCTGGAGAGTTTTAACTAATACAGCTAATGGTTCAAACTATTTTTTTGCATGTGGATATCCAGTTGTCCCAACATCATGTGTTGAAAAAATTATTCTTTCCCCACTGAGTTACCTTGGTACCCTTATAGAAATTAACTGACTGTAAGTATAATAACTTATTTCTAGACTCTCAATTCAATTCCATTGATTTACATATCTATCCTATGTTAATACCTTACTGAATGGATTATTATAGCTTTGTAGTAACTTTTGGAATTGGGAAGTGTAATTTTAACTGCTTTTATTTTTCAAGAATGTTTTGACTATTCTGAGTCCCTTGTATTTCCATGAATTTTAGAATCGATTTGTCAATGTCTGCTAAAAAGGCACTTGGAATTTTTACAGGGATTGCATTAAACCTTTTGATCAATTTGGAGAGTATTGCCACCTTAACAATATTAAATCTTGAATCTATGAACACAAGATGTCTTTCCTTTTTGTCAGGTCTTTCCTGGGCACTTACAGCTTACCCATTTTCATCCTTCTAGATTTTTAGGAATACATTGGGCCTTTCTAAAGCTCCCTATGAATATCTCATTCACCAGCTTTTCCTTTCAAGGTTTTTGTTCAGCTTCTTGTTTGTCTCCATTGTTATCATTGATTCAGGCAGCTGTGGTGTTAAAGAATTGCTATTGATTGTTTTTGACAAATGTCCCTGGGGAAGAAGTTCTGACTCACTTCAAATTAAGACAAGGCCTTAAAAAACAGAATTCCAGGAAATTGCCAGATATGTTAAATAATGACATTATCTGAGAATGGTGTTTTGGAGAGTTCTCAACCTATTCTGTCCCCTCCAGTGGCTACTAGGCTGCTAGTTTTCATTAAGTGTGGTGCTGTTTGTTATCAAGGCTTCTATAGAGCTGGGAAGAAGGGATGGGAATAAGCCAAGTGGAAATTCCACAAAATGCACTGTGCTTAGAGATTCAGCATTTTTTGGTAAATGCATGCTCCCCTTTTGTTAATTTCTAGAGTTCTGAACAAGTTGTTTTTGACAATTTTTGTCCTTATTCTTATTTTTATGGAAGATCACCTTTTCAGAGGTCCTTATGCCACCATTCTCACTATTGCCGTCAATCCTTCCACCTCTGTCTTGCCATTTATTTATTTATTTATTTTAGAGGGGGGAGGGTCAGAAAGAAAGAGAATCCCAAGTACACACCACCCTGAGCATGGAGCCTGATGTGGGGGCTCGATCTCACAATGCTGAGATCACTACCTGAGCCAAAATCAAGAGTCAGACACTCAACCGACTGAGCCATCCAGGTACCCTTTGACATTTATTTTTGAGCAAATAGTTGATTTCTCTGAGCCTTTGTTTTCCATTTGGAAATTTAAAAAGGAGACAATTCTTTGTAAGAGAATCATAAAGATCAAATTATACATACATACACACATACACATGCACACAGAGGCCCACTGAAAAACTATAGAAAATTGTACAAATATGAGTACAATTGCTATGCCCCTCATCAGGGAGGATGTAAGTTCTCTACATTCTATCTCATGTCAATCTTAGTTTTTAAATCTTTCCTGGCTTATGAATTCATCTCATTATTTTTATTTTTATTTATTTTTATTTTTTTATTTTGTTTTTTATTTTTTTTTAAGTTTTATTTATTTATGATAGTCACAGAGAGAGAAAGAGAGGCAGAGACATAGGCAGAGGGAGAAGCAGGCTCCATGCACCAGGAGCCCGACATGGGATTCAATCCCGGGTCTCCAGGATCGTGCCCTGGGCCAAAGGCAGGCGCCAAACCACTGCGCCACCCAGGGATCCCATCTCATTATTTTTAAAGGATTACTCAAACAATTTGTTACTTTAGATAGTAACTTAGATAGATAGAAAATTTCCTCTCTTAATGGAGTCCAGATTAGAGAGAATTGGGAAACCTCCTTTGTCTCCTTTTGCTGTAGAATGAGGGATATATCAAGAATTTGAGACAAAGAGCAGTGTAAGTGATTTGTCTACAGTTACACAGCTGGTCTACAATAATTTGTAGACTCAGTATTAGCTCCCTGACCTGATTGACTGCCTATTTCCATTATGTCACTTGGTTTCCCAAAAGGCTGGGGAGTGGGAAAAATGGTCCTTTTGATACAACTTGTTCTTCATCAAATGTATTATTTTTAGAAACAGTAGGGAAAGATAATCTGATCCAAGGTCATAGGATAAAAATAAAATTTTATTTAGAATTAAAGCATTATTGGAGCACCTGACTGGCTCAGTTGGTAGAGCATGCAACTTTTGATTTCAGGCTCATGAGTTCAAACCCCACATTGGGTGTAAAGCCTACTTAAAAAAAAAAAAAAGACTTAAAGCATGCTTAGCCCCAACTTAGTCAATGTAAGTAAGGAGCTTATTTGACTTTTCAAAAATTCTGTTTAAATAATTTGTTGTAGACTGCAGAAAGTGGATCAGGAAATGTTTTCAGGTCTATAGCTACTAAGCTAAGTTTCCATGAGCTACTATTACTTGCTTCCATTCAACCTATAAAGCGCAAATCATTGCACAAATAGTTCATATAATTAATGCACAGTTACCTTTGAGCTAGAATGACATTCATTGACCTTAATTTACTGGTCTCAGCATTCATCACTAGTCCTTTTTATGCCATGACCTTTCCACTATTAAGTTTAACTTATTTCTCGGTTTGCTGAGTATGCCTTGGAGTAATTTTTTCAGAAATGCTATGAAGGTATAGCTTGTCTGGGCCCTTGAATAACAAAGAATGTATTTCTGCTGCCTTCATGCATGAACGAACTTCAACTCAGGTGGGCATAGACGCTTAGATTACGAATGTTCCCCTTTTGAAGATACAAATAGAGGTATAGACATAGTTCCATTTATTTTATTGTTTTTAAGATTTTATTTACTAATTCATGAGAGAATGGATAAAGAAGATGTGGTTTATGTATACAATGGAATATTCCTCAGCCATTAGAAACGACAAATACCCACCATTTGCTTCGACGTGGATGGAACTGGAGGGTATTATGCTGAGTGAAGTAAGTCAATCAGAGAAGGACAAACATTTTATGGTCTCATTCATTTGGGGAATATAAAAAATAGTGAAAGGGAATAAAGGGGAAAGGAGAAAAAATGAGTGGGAAATATCCGAAAGGGAGACAGAACATGAGAGACTCCTAACTCTGGGAGATGAACTAAGGGTGGTTGGTGGAAGGGGAGGTGGGCGGGGGGTGGGGGTGACTGGGTGGCGGGCACTGAGGGGGGCACTTGATGGGATGAGCACTGGGTGTTATTTTATATGTTGGCACATTGAACACCAATAAAAAATAAATTTATATAAAAAAAATTCATGAGAGACAGAGAGAGAGAGAGAGAGAGGCAGAGACATACTCAGAGGGAGAAGCAGGTTCCCTGCAGGGAACCCAATGCAGGACTCCATCCCGAATCCCGGGATCACTACTTGAGCCAAAGGCGGCCCCTCAGCTACTGAGCCACCCAAGTGCCCCTAACTCTGCTTATTAGTATGGAGTTACATTTCATGAGTTCTAGAGAAAGATCTGTACAGATTCTTAAAAGGATTGCACAGAAAGCCTCAGGCCCTGGTTTGGGTGTTTTAGATGCTTCTGAGGGTCTCTGCTGGTGTCTTACAGAAATCTGCTAAGGAGCAATGACTCTGCACTGATGGGTGTGGACAGAAGGTTGAAGAAGGGATCAAATTCCATGGCAATGTGAGTCAAACCTCCGCGAATAAACTGTCTTTCCTTTGTTGCAATTCAGGCTCAAAGATTCCCGAAGTACAAAGAGGTCCTAGGAACAATGGAAAGGCTTGGGGGCTGGGGCTCAGTCAGACCCAGTGGAAGACAGAACCCAAAGTTCATTAACCTTTGTGGCAGACAACCCAAGGCCAATGAATGCCAGGATAATGTAACAATCTGTATTCATTTCGATGAGTAACTAACACATATGGCTTAACCTACCACACTGTAATGATAGTAGCTAACGTGTTCTACATGTTTATACATATTAATGCTCTTGATTCTCACAGCGACTTTAAGAGATAGAAACTATTATGCCATTTCCATTTTATAGGTGAAGAAGCTAAGACAAAGAAAGGACCAATCATTTGCCCAAGGTTACACCCTTAGCTAGTGGCAGAGCCTACAGTACGACTGAGGCTGAAAGCAAAGACTTTGCTTCTCTTCATTGTACCATAATGATATAATAACAGAGTAGACTTTATCAGTATAAATGTCTTTAAGTTACTATTGTATTATGTGTGAAGGAAAAAGAGTTTATTGATTCTGACTATAACGAGTATCATATGAAAACATGTGATGAACATGTGAATGAATACGGCCTTAGATTTTTGGCTTGGGATCACTGAAGTACTCTTCCCTGGGTTCAACTGGTTCTGCTACCTGCTGACTACTTTTGTTACCTGTGAACACATTTCTTAAAACAAAATGTACTGTGAAGGAGTTTAGATAAGGTAGTCACTCAGGTTTCTTTTGACTCTAAAATTCTGTGATCCTGTACGAATTGTTAAAGCAAGGTGTTATGCCTATTAAAGTCATCAAAATAAATCGAAGTGATAAAAACATATTGGATATGCTGAGAGGAAACAGGTATCCTCACTCACGTATTAGGTAGTTCATTGAATTTTTTTCTTGAGAGCAGTTTGAAAGTGTGTGTGTGTGTGTACATGCCTGTGTGCTTACAGCTATAAAAATCTGGTATTTCCACTTTTAGAAGGTTATGTCAGTTAGAAGCGCTTTTGGCTATAAATAACATAAAACTTGATTTGACTTACAGTGACTTAAATGCATAGGGGTTTTCAGTAGTTCCCCCTTATTTGTAGTTTTGCTTGTTAGCTGTTTTTTTTTTTTTTTTTTTTTTTTTTTTTTTTTTTTTTTTTTAGCTGTTTTAATTACTTATGGTCAGCTGTGGTCTGGAAGTAGGGGATCCTTCTTCAGACAAATTGTCAGAAGGTCAAGAGTAGCCTAATGCTATGTCATAATGTCTATGTCACTCACCTCATTTCATCAGATCACATAGGCATTTTATCATTTCACATCATCATCATAAGAATAGTGAGTACAGTACAAGATATTTTGAGAGAGAGATCACATTCACATAACTTTTATTACACTGTTGTTATAATTGTTCTATCTCATTATTTATTGTTGTTAATCTCTTACTGTGCCTTTTTTATAAATTCAACTTTAGCATAGGTGTATATGTAGGAAAAAACTTAGTATGTGTAGGATTTGGTATTATCTGTGGTTTTGGACATCCACTGGGGGTCTTGGAATGTATCCCCAGAGATAAGGTGGGGATGACTGTATGTTTCTCGCCTAGCAAGAAGTCTAGAGGTGGGTAGTTTCCGGCATGGGTTCAGCAATCCAACCCTATTCAGGATGGATCTCTGGGGAGGTTCTTGGCCTTTCTCATTTGGTTACAAGATGCTGGCAGTTGTGGAAAATCACTACACAGATCTCTTGCTGCAGAATGAGAATTCAGAGACAGCTGTCCAGATCTGCCATGGTGTTCCTGCTGAGCTGTGACTGACACAGCAGGGGTTATAGCACAGGCCCATTCCTGCAAGATGCTGTAAAAGATTGACAGGACAGTTGGCAACATTTGTATAAGGCCCTTAGATTAAAATATAGTAACAAATCAAAGTTAATTACTTAATTTTGATAATTGTATTGTGGTTATATCAAAAAATGTCCTTGTTTTTAGGAAGTACACACAGAAACATTTAGGGAATAGGGAACATTATATCTACAACTTATCCTCAAATGGTTCAGGAAAAAATATATACAGAGAGAATGGAAGGTAAACATGATAGGCGTTAATATTTGGGGAATCTAGTATACAGAAATTCTTTTTTTTTTTGTAACTTTTCTGTAAGTCTGGAATTGTTTCAAAATGAAACATACATAAAACAATACTCTGAGATTTAAACTAGGTCTCACAAATGGTTCTGAATTTGTCAGGTTTTATGGCACAAAAATAGAGGGAAAATGATACACTATTACTAGTTCACCTGTCTTGTATTTCCTTATTACTTAGAAGCTTCTGTGCTAATTTATCTAATACCAATAATAACTTGCTACTACTTTTCAGTGTAAATTAAAAAGCAAAGCCAAAAACCAGTTTTTAAAGTCCTCCTTTTATAAGGAAAAAACAGGAGGAAGCAGAATATGGTTGGTCAGGTGTAATTCTGCTGACTCATCTGCCACACCCTGTCCCTTCCTGATCACCTTATGACCTTATGTCCAATCTCAGGGCTCCAGGGTTCCACCCTGGTTCCTGGAACCTCCCTTCCTTGGTTTCTATCCACCTGCCCCTTCAGTCTTTGTGCCTTGTTTTCACCCCAGGATTGGGGCCTTGAAACTGTTAAACTTTGGTTCTGATTTCCCTGTGGTATCTCATATTTCCTTAAATAATATTCTTTCCAGAGTATTCTAGAACCTTTGGCTCAGCAAACTTTAACCCATTCTACTCTCCCTTTCCCCAACTGGTCAGAGATAAAACCAAACCAATTTATTCATCCCCTCAACAATATTTACTAAGGGCTTCCTAAGAACCAGGTACCATTTTAAGCCCAGGGAACAAAAAAGACCAAAACTATGCCCTCATATAGAACTTGCATTCTAGTAGAGGGAGGCAGAAAACAAAAGAAATAAGCCAATATATAGTTTGATAAGATAGAGATAGATTGCTACAGAGCAAAATAAAGCTTGTCTTATGTATCCTGTGGGTCCAGACTTGAAAGGCAGTGACTCAGAATAAGAAAAATCAGGAGGTAGAGGTTCACTACGAATCCTGACAGGGGAGCAGATAACACTTTTCTAGTAGGAAAAACGAATACCTATGACACCAGATCAAGTTGATACAGTCAGTAAGTTCTTTCCAGGAAGGAGAATAAGCAAAGTGCAATTGGACCTTCTTGGAAAATGAGCGATGTGATCTTTTGATTGTAAGGATAAGTATCTCACTGAGAACTGGCATCCTGGTTTCCGGCTGGGGCGGCCTCTGTGTGATATTAATAAGGAGATTCCAGAGGCCAAGCCCTCCAGGGTGTCACCTGCTGTCTTCACCAAAACTATGTCTGAGCTACAGACATTGGTAAATGACAAAGGCATTTACCATGTCCTGTGGCTGTTCTGTTGGAGTAAGTACATTCTCGGTGTTAGAGTCAGGCTGGTAGCATGTAATAGATTTTGGACTGAGGGGCTGCTACAGAGGGAACGAATGGAGCTTCTGTGTCGCTGCCCCTCCTACATCACCCTGCCCCAGCATCAGGCCCTAAATACCCCAGAGCTTTCCTTAAGTTACCCACAGCCTCTCAGCACACTCTACCTTCCTCTGGAGCAGGGAGAGTAGAGCCCCCTCCAAAACTGTCCTCATTCCATTACTTACCTTTCATTTAAATTTAAAAAATCCATTCTTTCTTGGTAAGAGATCTGAGAAACAAAATAA
Source organism: Canis lupus familiaris (assembly GCF_011100685.1). Taxonomy (NCBI): domain Eukaryota; kingdom Metazoa; phylum Chordata; class Mammalia; order Carnivora; family Canidae; genus Canis; species Canis lupus. The sequence goes on from NC_049253.1 coordinate 38,751,788, forward strand.
TCTGATGAAACCATCTTACTCTTGGCTGTCTTCAAAGAGTATACATGGCAGGCATCTGGGGGAGCAAACGGAGATTCCTGGGCCCCAGGCCGGATCTACTGAGTCAGTCTCTGCAGTAGATCCCAGTAGCTGATATGGCCAGTAAAGTTTGAAAATCTCTTCTCTTTTCCACACCTGGGACTTCCCAATGCCTTCATAAAACAGGCATCTGTTTCCCAAACTTTGCTTATGATAAGACATCCCTGGGGTGTTATTAACCAAACTGATTCACAGGTTCCATTCAAACCCCTGAATCAGAGTCTCTAAGACTCTAAGCCTGAAAATTGTCCTTTTAATCAGCCCCCTGCACTTTTTTTTTTTTTTTAATCATCAGAGGAATCTGAGTGCTCCACACTGGAGGCAGAGGCTTCCCTAAAATGGTTGATTTTTTAAAAATAGGAAAGGGAGGGGCACCTGGGTAGCTTAGTTGGTTAAACCTTTGATTCTTGATTTAGGCTCAGGTCATGGTCTCAGGATCTTGAGAGCAAGTCCCAGGTGTAGGCTCTGTGCTGGTGGGTGGGCCAACTTAAGATTCTCTCTCTCCCCCTCCCCCTACCCTATTCCCTCTCTCTAAATAAATAAATAAATGATAAAAAAATAAAAGTGGCCTATCTAAAATTTAAAAAAAAAAAATAGAAAAGTGAGGCCACCTTCAGATAGCAGTGTAGACACGACATAGATCAGCCATGGACTGGGTACCCTTGGACTAAGTGTCCGGTTCCAATTCACCTGCTGTGGCCGGCTAGGATAGGGTCACATAGTATAAAATATGATCCTTTATATCATGGAAAGAAATATTGGCAGTTCTGGAACCATAACCACAGCAAATAGCAAAGATGTGGCCTAACTTTTGAGTAAAGGCTTGAATAGGCTTCAATTTATTGTAAATGAAATTGGCAATTCCAGTATGAATAAAGCAAGAAAGGATGTGAAAGTAGAAGAGTTTAAGCTGCTAACTGACAGCACACATTGTGTCAGGGTCTGAGTTTTCAGTGGTAGCCTTCCTGTCCCTCCTTCCTTGAACTATCCTGAGTACATCACTGACTTTGGCAGCCAGAAGATTGCTGCTCTTATGGGAACAATTGCTCAGAAGGAAAGGAAATAATCTCTCCGTATAAACTTAGAACCCACTCCAGTGATTGCCTGGTATGTAGGAAAGTTGTTTGGTCCTGCGGGCTGTCATGTCCTTCTTTAAACCACAGGTTCTCCAACTTTTTGGTTTTAGGACCCTTTTATGCAATTAAAAATCATTGAGAATTCCAAACAGCTTTTGTTTAGGTGCGTTCTATCTACTGATAATTATTATATCTGGAAAAGCAACAAAAATCTTCAACATTTTTAGCTCTTTATTGATTTTAAAAATAATAATAAATGTGTATGTTAACATAAATATTTTTCAAAGATTTTGGTGGTATAAATACCACTGTTTTATATTTTTGCAAGTATCTTTAATGTCTGACTTTTTTTTTTTACGATTTTACTTATTTATTGATGAGAGACACACAGAGAGAGAAGCAGAGAGAGAAGCAGGCTCCATGCAAGGAGCTCTATGTGGGATTCGATCCCGGGACTCCAGGATCACGCCCTGGGCCGAAGGCTAAACCGCTAAACTCAGCTAAACCGCCGAGCCACCCAGGGATTCCCCTAATATCTGGCTTTAATAAAAGGCAACTGAATTCTCATATCTGCTTCTACATTTGATCAGGTGTGACATCAAATGTCATAAAGCCTCTAGAAAACTCTTTAGCACCCTCATGAGAGAATGAGACTGAAAAAGTCCTCATAGACTCCCTTGAAGGGTTTTGGGGGTTCCAGATGTCCTCAACCACACTGGAGAATGGCCACTGTAGATATCACAGTTGGTAAAAATATATACCAAGCATTGGAAAACACAAATTATTTTTTATTCTTGAATGTAAACAATCTCTTGCTCGGCTTTTATTCTTTCAGTCTCTAGCTTCATAACTTTCTCCAGTCCCTCATCAAATTCATTCTCCGTTGCTATCAGCATCTTAAAATAATGTATAAACATTTTTAAAAAAGATTTTATTTACTTATTTGAGAGAGAGAAAGAGCACAAGCAGAAGGAGCAGCAGGCAGAGGCAGAGGGAGAAGCAGGCCCTCCACTGAGCAGGGAGCCTGGAGCTCAATTCCAGGACCCTGGGATCATGACCTGGGCCAAAGACAGATGCTTAACTGCCTGAGCCACCCGGGCGCCCCGCATTAACATTTATTGAGCAGTTTCTCCATGCCTCGTCCTAAACACTCTACATGCGTATCTCCTTTCTTCTTTATACCACCTCATGAGATAATAGCAAATATACATACTGGTCTCTGTCCCCAGTTTCTGGCACAGAGCTCCTAAAACCCTTGTAATATCCTAAGTGATAAGAGTACTAGGAGCATCTTTTGTTCTAATATTTGGTCTTTGACCCAGGTTCCTAAATCCCCTAGAATCTCCTAGGTGATAGCAGGGCCTTTGTTCTAATGAGGGGACTCTTGCTAGGATCCTGGATGGGGGCTGGTCCCCAGAAAGACCAAGCCATGATTAGAAGCTTGGAATTGTCAGCTCCACCCTGCATTCTCTAGAGAGGGGCTGGAAATGGAATTAATAATTAATCACACCTCCATGATGAAGCCTTCAGAATAATCCTGAAAGTGTAGAGTTCAGAGAACTGCCAGGCTTGTCCTTTATCATATCCTTTTATATATTGCTAAGCCATATGTAAACTGTCTCCTGAGTTTTGTGAGCTGCTCAAGGAAATTAATCGAACCTGAAGAAGGGGTTGTGGGACCCTCCAACACATAGTCAATTGGTCAGAAGCACAGATGACAAAGCAGACTTGTGATTGGCATCTCAAGTGTAGGTCAGTCTTTTAGGACTGAGTCTTTAACCTATGGGATCTACTCTATCTCCAGGTAGATAGTGTAAGAACTGAGTTGAATTGGAGGGTGCCCAGCTGGCGTCACAGGGAATTGGTTGGTGTGGGAAAACCCCTCACACATCTGGTGTCAGAGATGTCCTGAGTGTAGTAGTCACATGGTTGCAGAGGAGAAATGCAGGAGCAAAATGGAGGTTTTTTTAACACAAGCCCAGGAGGCAGGCAGTATCATTACCCTTATTTTATTGATGGAAAAAACAAGGCATGGAGCAATGCAGTAATATGACCCAAATCACAGAGCATGTAAGTTAAGAAACTGGGAATCTAACCCAGACTTCCTGCTTTCAATTGTTTGATCTTTCTAAATAGTAAGTAGCCCATTTCAAGCTCAAATATAATTTTGAAGTGAAATTTCTCATTTTATGCATTCCATGTATGTTTTCAGTTTTTGGAAATTTAGCTCAGAAGATTACATATCTCTTGGGAGCCCTACAATTTGGAGTTTCCTTCTTGTCTGTATATTCATCAGGAGTTCTGATGAATATACAGGAGTTCTGTAGTTTGCCTCAGAAAGCTTTGAGTCTTCGACAGCAGAACATTGCTTTTGGGCAATCCTGGTCTCAAATACATACCTTTGAGTTTTGATTGTTTCTTTGTTTGTTTTATCACCATTGTTGTTCTACCCATTTGTAGTGGGTTGAATAGTGTCACCCAAAAATTCATGTCATGGAACCTCAGGATGTGATCCTATTTGGAAATAGGGTCTTTGCAGATATTATTAAGAGAAGGCTTAAAATGAGATCATATTGGGTCAGAGCAAGCCCTAAACCCAATAAGAATGTCCTTAGAAAAGTCAGAAAAAGCAGCAAAAAAAAAAAAAAGAAAAAAGAAAAAAAGAAAAGTCAGAAAAAAACCACAAAGTGACACAGGAAAGAGTGTCATATGAAGACAGAGGCAGAGGTTGGAGTTGGCTGCCATAAACCAAGAAACAGCAGGAACCACCAGAACCTGGAAGAGGTAAGGAAGATTTCTTTCCTAGGGACTTTGGAGGGGGTGTTGTAGCCCTGCTGACACTTGGATTTTAGACTTCTGGACTCCAGAAATGTTAAAGAAAGAAATTTCTGTTGTGGAATTTGTTACAGCAGCCCTAGGATGCTAATATACCATCCTTCAAGACCTCTCCCAAATCTACTCCTTTCCATGGCCTTCCCTCCTCACCTGAGTTAGAGGTGTTTCTCCCTCCTCTGAACTCCAAGAGTACTTGCAGTCTCCACCATTGCTGACTTCTTAGGCTTCTATTGTGCATGTGTCAGCATCTCTAGAAGGAAAGTTCGTTTTGTAATCCTTCCTTGAGTCTCTGCTTAGCTCCAAACTGGGTAATATATCTACATTAAGCGTTTATTTATTTATTTATTTTTCATTAAGCGTTTAATACCTAATTGTTGGGTGTATGGTTTTCCTGATTCTTTTCTTTCCATTTAATGAATCCATTCACCAAATATTCATGGAGTGCCTATGATCCATCAGGCATTTTTTTCTTACCTTCAAGATAAATTCATGAACAAAACCCACAAAATTCTGTCCTTGTGAAGCTTACTTTCTAGTGAGAATGTCAGTTTATGCATTGAGATTCCCATGTCCAGCTCCATGTTTCAGACTCATTTTTGGAGCTTTCCCTCTGCCTTTATTGTCTGGAGCCCCGTTCCCAATGCTGGGGCTATTCTTTCAGAGCTTCCTCTGGACTGTCAGGGCCAAGGAGTGAAGTGATCTGAGGGCCATCTCCGTTCTCTCAGAATGATTCTCTCTCATAAGCCATCCTGTGTCCCAAAGTCCCCTCTACCCATTTAAATGTGTTTGTAAGCCTTGTTGGAGTCACTTCTAGAGACTGTGTTTATAAATCTGGACACAGGCTGAGAAAACAGGAAGGCACATGCAAATATGACCCCAGTGTTAGTTACCTAGGACCAGTGCTTTGGTATAGTCCCATTCAGGTGGCTTTGTGCCACTTTTGCCAGAATCTGTGGCCCATCAGCTGTCCTCCATTGCTGCCAAAAGAAAAGATTCTTTCTTTTCTAAGTGGGGACAAACGCTAGATAGCAGGACCACATGTATGGGGATAAGTACATAGGGAAGATGTGTAGAACAGAGAATGGTGTTCTCCAGTCTCATTTAGATTTTTCAGCCTTGAGGAAATCTCACTGATACAAGAGCCAATCTCTCCATAGCTAATTTGAGGAGTAGGGGATGGGAGGCAGTAAAGACAGAACACCAGTGTGTCATTCCGTCCGTAGTTCTTGGAGAGCATGGTAAAATAACACCTCATAAACTGTTACTGGGAGGAAGTAAGGGAAATTGATATAAACTTTCTAGGGAGAATTTTGGCACCGTGTTTCTTTCAAAAGCCTTAAAATGTTCATCCTCTTTCATCAAGTAATTTTATTTACAGGAATTTATCTTGAAGAAATAACTATATTTTTACAAATACTTAGAAAATCTTTTCTGCAGTGTTCTTTAGAATAATGGAAAATAACACAAATGTTCAACAACACAGAATTGGTTGAATTCATAATGCTAAATCTATGTGTTAGAATATGAGGTGGCCATTAAAAATTATATTCAAAGATTGGAAAACGTGAATAATTTTTAGATTAAGTGATGAGTAGATGAAGTTCATTTTGACATTCTATATACTTTGGGGTATGGTTGAAAATCTCCATAATAAAAATAAAAATCTCTCGGTTCTCAAAGAATGTATACATCAACATAAGATACGTACAAAGCATTATTAAGAGGAAATGGCAGATTTTCAAAGAGTATGTGTACATTTATGGTAGGATTCCATAGTATTCCAGTTTTGTAAAACAAACCTGATACACACACACATACACACATATATACATACACATATAAACATCATTATTATATTTTTATATTATGTTATATGTATATATATATTAACAGTGGCTGTCCTTGGGTTGTACAAATGTAGAAACTGCCGGGTGCTGGACTGGCTCAGTCAGTAGAGCATGAAACTCTAGATCTTATGGTTGTGAGTTTGAGCCACACGTTGGGGGTAGAGATCACTTAAAGATAAAATCTTCAAAAGTAAATAAATAAAAATTTTGAAAAACATAGGAACTGTAGAATATTCTTTTTATACTTCATTTCTTAAAACATTCATTCAGTAAGCATGCATTACTTTTATAATCAGCAAAAATAATAATTCAATATTAAAGGGAGGAAAATCTTTTAAGAGAAGGGAGGATAGTCAGAATCACAAGGTCTGGTCCTGGCCCATGACTTACCAGCTGCATGAGCTGGAGAAAGATTTGTAACCTTCCTAGGCCTCAGTTTTGTATTCATAAAAAAAAAAAATTACCTACTTTATGTGGTTTATGTGAAGATTAAACATGATGCTGAAAAAGCTTTGAACGTGATATCTGATGGAGAGTAAGGGCTCAGTAAATGTTATCTTAATAAAACTCAAGCCTGACATCTGCTGTGGTCATGATAGCATAACTCAGAGCTGATTAGACTTCCTGCAATAAATAACTAGAAAACCGAACAGAATCAGGCAACAGGAATGCAAAACTTTGATTCCAGAGAGAAGGAAAACAAACTTGGTGAAACTTCTGATTTCCTTGGGTTTCTGGACTATATTACTGGTTGGGGAGTGGGTTGCAAACAGAGCATGGCAGCCTCACTGAAATGAAGAGGCAAGTATAGGTCAGAGTTTGGGAAGGTTGAGGCAACTGGAATGTGTGGGGCAAGTTACCTGAAATAAAGAAGGTATTCAGGAAAAGGACTATGGAAGTGTTTCTAGGAACCCTGTGAGTATTTGGGTAAATAGCGGGCTGTATGTGGATATGGCAAGACTGCATAGACTAGACACATAAAAACATGGCCAGAGAACAAAAAACTACCAGGGACTTGCAAACTGAACAATGACTGGAGTTTGCAGGTTGAAGGACATACTAATTCCAACCAGCCAGATATTCTGTAGACTCCAAAAAGGCCACATCTTAGAAGTAAAGCAAAAGTGGTCCTAAAATGAAGCGTACATTAAACTCACACAAGAAAAGCTTGAGCATAAGCTTCATAAAGACTGATCTGCTAAAATAACCGCCTGCAAGTATAAAGCTCAACACTTTTTAAAGGAAAACAACATAATATAGGAAGTTAACAATGAGACACTCACAGTGTCCAGAATCCAACAAATAGATTATCAGACATGTGAGAACACATGAAAACATGATTTTTAGCCAGGAGTCAATAGAAACAGATCCAGAAGGGCGCCTAGGTGGCTCAGTCAGTTAAACATCTAACTCTTGATTTCGGCTCAGGGTCATTGGATTGAGCCCCACATCATGCTCTGCACTCAGCAGGGAGTCTGATGGAGATTTTCCTCCCTGCCCCTCCCCACACCTCCTGGATACACTCCCTCTCAATAAATAAATAAATAAATAAATAAATAAATAAATAAATCTTAAAAAAAAAAAAAAAAAACGAGAGAGAGAAAGAAGCAGATCCAGAAATGACAGACATGAAGAAATCAGCAGACAAGGACTTTTAATGGGGCTTTTGTAAATATATTTAAGATTTTAGGGGTGCCTGGGTGGGTCAGTGGTTGAGCATCTGCCTTTGGCTCAGGTCATGATCCCCAGGTCCTGGGATCCAGTCCTGCATCAGGCTCCCCATAGGGAGAGTCTCTGCCTGTGTCTGCCTCTCTCTGTCTCTCTCATAAATAAATACATAAAATCTTTAAAAGTAAATAAATAAATAGACTAAACACAAGAATTAAAAGCAAACAGTGTCATATTGGAAGAAGACAAGATTCACATAGGTTGTTTAAAATAAACACACTGTAAATGTAAAGACAAGAGTTTAAAAATAAAAGAATGAAATAAAATATGCCATCAGTGGACTTCAGGACAAGGACTATTACCAATGACAGAGAGACATCTCATTATGATAAAAGGGTCAATTCATCATAAAGACATAACAATTCTAAATGTGTATGCACTTAATAAGAGAATTTAAAAATACATAAAGTAAAAACCAGTAGAATTAAAAAGAAAAATAGACAAATCCACAATTAGCATTAGAAATTTTAATACTCTTCTCTCAATAATTGATAATTGGGTAAATAACCAGTAAGGTTATTGATTTGAAAACACCATCGATATGACCCAACTGGCATAGACACTATACTATACCAACAATGGCAGAATACCTATTCTTTTCAAGTACACACAGAATGTCTGTCAAGAGAGATCATATGCCAGGTTATAAGATGTCTCAATAAATTTAAAATGAATACTTGTTTGATAATGTAATTAAATGAGAAAACTATATCTGTAAAATCTCCAAATATCTGGAATTTAAACAAGACACTTCTAAGGAAACCATGGGTCAAGGAAGAAATTTGTAAGAGAAGTTAGCAAGTGTCTAAAGTGGAATGATAATGGGAATATAAAATATCAGAATTTGTGGGATTCAGTTACAGCAGTGCTTAGAGGGAAATTTACACCCTTAAATACTAATATGAGACACAAAGAAAATTCTAAAACCAGCATCTAAGCATTCCACCATAAGAAGCTAAAAAAAAGAAGAGGCACCTGGCTGGCTCAGTCAGAAGAGCGTGTGATTCTTGATCTCTGGGTCACAAGTTCTAAACTCACATGAGGTACAGAGATTACTTGAATAAATAAAACTTTTTAAAAAAGAAGCTAAAAAAAGATCAAAATGACCTCAAATTTAAATAGAAGCTAGGAAATAAAGATCAGAGAATAAACGAAATAAAATTGGACAAAAATAGAAAAATCAAGTGAAACAAAAGTTGATTTACCTGAAGGGTCAATACAATTGATAAACCTTTGGGTAGACTAAACAAGAGAAAAGGAAAGAGAACACAAGTTACCAGTATCAGAAATGCAAGAGAGGATATCACTATGGACTAAGAGAATTTATGACAATTTGCATGAAATTGAGTAATTCTTTAAAGGTATAAATAACAGATGTAGCAAGATATGGAGTATAATATTCAGAGCCTGGACTCTGGAGTCTGGCTGCTAAGATGTGAACCTGTGCTCTTTTACTCATCAACCATGTAAATTTGGGCAACTTCCTTAATTTCTCTGTTCCTCAATTTCTTCTGTAAAATTAGGATCGCGGGGTTTTGTGAAGATTAAATGAGTTATTTTGTAAAACCCTGTGTCTGGCAGGCAATATACGTGTTAGCTTTTGTCATTTCTTAAATCTTACATGCTTTTTCCTCATTGAGACTTGGAATTAGTTCTGATGGCTCAAATGAAAGGAAGGTAGAGATTTGGGGATAGTGTTAGAGCATTTTTTTGTTCTATAAGATGGCCTATTAGTGAATATAGCTAGAAAGTTCACAAACACAGTTCAAAAGTCTATTGGTAGTTTGTTTAAATTAAATATAGGAAATCAATCAACTTGAAAAAAGAAGAAACAAACCCTGATGAAACATAGTCCCCTTTGCTTTAAGCCTTCTGATCCCTGACATTATTCACTTCCCTATACAATTCGGAAAGAGATTTTAGAAGGTTGACCTCATGGTTTGTTGGGAGAGTTATGTTTGCTCAGCAAAGGGCAGCTAAAAGTAGCTGTTGGAAACAGGAGGGCTTCCTCGGTCAGTTGCCAGATGGGAGGAAATGCAACTTAGCTTCCTCAGTTTCCAATCAAGGATGAACAGTTTCTCGTCCTAGTTCTGAAACACTGGAAGCTTCTCGCTCATCCAACTTCATTCTTCCTACGTGCCTCCAGAGTCTGAGCTGTGCCTTGCATTCTCTCAGGTCACCACTGCGCAGTGGCCAGCCTGCTGCCATCCATCATACCAAGGACCCTGGCATGAGGCTCGGGGCTCTCAGCCAGCAAAGCCTGGCAGCCAATGACACCCTCCCGCTTCCCCTTAATGGTCATGCTGGCTTCTCCTTAGGGCCTTTGACGGCTGCCTGCTGAAGCCAGAGATAGTCTTGTCACAATGCCCTGCTCAGAAGGCTATTGTCCTCAGTTGCTTTGTTGGGACTGAGTCCCTACCAAATACTGGTGGGGTGGCAGTGCCTCAGGCAGACAGGTAAGCCAAGAAATTATCAGCCACAAAAGCATATGAACCCAAGCTGAATTCGAACATCTGTTTCCTATGTAACCCCCTTCAGAAAGCCTGGCATTGTTTGCTTGCAAAATCAGCTCCCAGCAATCCAAGAAAACAGAAGCCATCAGTGCCTGAGGAAAGCCAGGTCTTCTCAATGAGGAGTCCTTCTCCCTGAACCTTGGGGTCCTGAGGGATCTTAAAATTGCCAACATTTAAAGATCATGCAGACAGATATCGGAGCAAAGCCTATGATTCCTGATCTTCATGAGAAATTTGGAGTTCTCCAATGAGAGGAGAGAAGTAGGCAAGTACTTTCAACCCTTGAAGAATCTGGGAAGGGACTGACAAACACCTTAAGGCAAAGTATAGCAACTGAGATCGAGTTCAGACCTGTTGTTCTGGTGACTGTCCTGCAGCCGGAGATTCCTACCACCTCAGTGGCCAGGGCATGGACTTGGAGTTACTCAGGCTCTGGAATTTATGCTCTGGGCAAGTAATATAGTTTCTTGGAATTTTCAATGGTCAGATGGAAATAATAATGCTTTCTGGTATGGGTATATGGTATGGATTCAATGACCTAGCAGCACTCATGAAGCATATGAGAAACTACCAAGTTATAATGAAAGCACATTTTAGACCAAATCCTGTTGCACATACAGACACTATTGAATAAAATACTCACTAGCCAGCAGACACAACACAACTTATACAACTGTTCAGGGAGCCTAAGTACTAGATTTCGGCCCCTTTAGGTGCTTTCCTCAGACTCCACATGAGACGTTCTTTCAAGGTAGGCTGCTTCTAGTGGGCATCATACAATCAGAAATCCTCATAAATCAATGACTCCTCATGGAACTGGTTAGTGACAAGCCTCAAGCACCATCACTAAAGATTCAGGCCTTGCCAGATTTTTATATCTTGTTCATGTAAAGATAGAGAAGACCTCTACAGAATTTTTTAGCCTTGAATGCCTTTTAACTTCACCACTGAAGGCCCATTTCTAACATCAGTCATGCTATTAAAGCATCACTAGTTTCCCAATAGAATCCCATTTCTGACACTAAAATATATTTACTGGAAACCTACTGGTTATTGACTGAAGTGTGTGAACACAAACAGTGACTCCGGAGTGGGGTGCTTTCTTTTTTAAGAGATTTTATTCATTCATTCATTCATGAGAGACACACAGAGAGAGGCAGAGGGAGAAGCAGGCTCCCCACAAGGAGCCCGATGCGGGACTTGGTCCCAGGACCCCAGGATCATAACCCCAGTGAAAGGCAGACGCTCAACCGCTGAGCCACCCAGGCGTCCCGAGTGGAGTGCTTTCTGATGGAATGGGTTGCCTGTTCCAGGGTTTCAGCTTAACCTAACAAACACACATGTTTTAAAATAAATCACAGACCCTAGAATACCTGTGCACAAAAAGGTTCACAGGATGAACTCAACACCATCTGGGATCTGACCGTCAGTTTCCTGGGCCCAAAATTTGATTTTGTCTTCACACCACAAAAGGAAAGGTCAAATTATTCAAGCTTATGGAGCCTGGTTATAAAACCAGAGAGCCAAATTATTTGTTCACAGTGAGATCACAAACTGTTACGCAGCTTTGATATTGATGGCATAAACAAATTTTCTCCTTGAACACTACTTTAAGGGGAAGTTATCATCACAAAGTTGCTTGTGAACCAACTATGATCTCTGTTCAGCCCGCAGTTAGCTGAGCTGCAACAGGTGTAGACCTGCCAGAAGTACCTGAGTCCATAAGCCAGTGTACTTTTTCTCCTTACCTGTGTCCAAATGGGCATTGCTAATTGCTGACTTTTGGGGTTCCTTGCTCCATTTTTCTTTTGTTCACACAATAGGTCACAATTCAGGCCACGATATAATTCATTCTGTTTTTACTTACCAAATTACCAATGTATTATAGTTCCAACTTCCTAGAAATATCCATTTTTTCATTTTTTAAAATATTTTATTTATTCATTCATTTGAGAAAGAGAGTGCTGTGTGAGTAGGGGAGGAGCAGAGGGAGAAAAATTAGCAGACTCTGAGTTGAGCATAGAGTCTGACATGTAGTTTGATCCTGAGCCGAAATGAAGAGTTGGATGCTCAACCAACTGAGCCACCTAGGTATCCCTCCATTTTTTCTTTTTTTTTTTTCCATTTTTTCTTTATTGAAACTTGGAGTATAATCAAATTCTTCCATCACCCTTTGACAGGAAGATGGCTTTGAATGTTGGTTATGCCAACTGAAATTTCAGAGGATTCATTAGGCAGTGTTCTTTTCATTATAAGCAAAGGAAAACCCAGTTCAAAATTTGTTGGTTTATGTAATTTCAAAGTTTCTGGCACAGCTGGATCCAAGGATTCAAACAATGTCATCAACGCATTTTCGGATCAGTTCTGCTGCATATTGACTTCATTTTCAAGCAGGCTCTCCTCAAGTGATGGCTTCTAACAGGCTCCAGGCACACATCTTTTCAGTTTCAAGTCCGGCTGAATAAAAGCTTCTCTTTCTCTCAATAGTTCACTAAAAAACTCTTACAATTAAACTGCATTGGCCTGGCTTGGGTTAGGTGCCCATTGCTGAGCCATGGTGTTTAGGGAGACAGAATGCATTTATTATCTAGATCTTGGTTACATGACTGCTCCAGAGAACCAGTTTTTGTGCATGATCAGAGTAAGTGTATCATGATGATGCTGTTACCAGAAGAAGAGGGGTGGATTCCAGGTAGGCAAAACCCAACAGATTTTCACTGAAGAAGCAACCAGATTTGTCTTCTCTCCAATTTTTAAGGGGTTTATTTTCCTTTGTGCTATGTATACCCCAAAATTAGGTAGAATGGAGGACATTCTGCCATCCAGGACTTTAGTCTGGTGCGGAGAATGTACACAACTGACCACAGCAAACACAAACAAACAAACAAACGAGGCAAGCATCCTATGAACAGTATAGAGGGCAAATGGGAAATCTGTAAGTTTAAAGGAAAGAGGATTATTATGGTTTCAAAAGATAAAGGACGGTTTCATGGCAGAGGTGGCACTTAAGCCCTGTAAGATAGGTAGGATTTTCATAAATGGAGACAGAGAGAGGGACTGACACTGTCTGGGGTGGGGGGAAGGTACTACACACTGGAAAGAGCATCATGGGTGCCTCTTTTGTGTCCAACGGATGCTTCCGATTGCGTGTAAAAGATGCAGTAAAGGTCCATGCGATGTCAGGTTGAACAGCAGATATTATGGTGGGTTTGGACAGCTTATCCAGGAGGAATGTGCTCTGCAGAGGATAAAGTTGGGTGAGTCTCAGGCAATGTGAAGCTGTCCCGTGCCTTCTATTTCGGTGCTTCTGGAAGTGTGGTCTGGGATGCTTTTCGAAACATGCAGATTTCTGCGCTGATCCCAGACCTGACAGAATCACAATTTCAGAGGGAGTAGGTCCTTCAGGTTTTTGTCTGGGGCTGAGCCTGAGGGCATTGTGGGATGTCCCCCAAGCCTACCTTCAGCCTTGCCTACCATTCTGACAGGAATGCCCACTTCAGTCACGTTACAATCATAACATCATAGCCCTTCCAGACAAAGATTCCTCTGCCCTGCCCTACCTTTATGGCTCCAGCTGGAATCAGACACCAGGTGTCACAGCCTTCGGGCTGAGAAGGGCAAGGCTGGCCCGGGATCCAGAAAGGGGGCAGGGTACACACCTCTCTTGACCTTAAGGAAGAAAGCAAGAGCCTTATCAGATCCACAGGATTGGCCAAGTAGTTCTTGCTGTGACTGCTCTCTATGGACACACGGGTACAGACCAAGAAGAGAGGGTTTCAGGTTTTATTTGGAAAAACCCAGACTGCATGATGACAGTCCGCACTTAATCCCCAAGGGCAGTGAGTACTAACAGGCACAAGATGCGATCGGTGGCCTCTTATCCTTTGTAGTAGTGGGCAGGTTTATACCGCCGGTAAATAAACACTTCCATTTAGCACACATTGCCAATGGCTTACTTTTTTTTTTTGCTTGCCACTGCACTCTGCACGGTGTAGCCTGAACGCTGTTATTCTAAATCGAAGGCTGTTTCCTCTGAGGAAGAAAGCCTGAGCATGCTGGTGGGCCTCTACAGCAGCCTTTCTGAGCTCATGGTCTTCTGCATTCCTTGGGAATTGTGTCGGCATTTTTGAGAAGGCTAAGAGTAGACTGTGCTGTTCATATTCTTCATTATTAAATTAAATAATTGGCTCACTTGAAACTTGCAAAAAGGTCTACTGGAAATGGAAGAGATAAGCTGAAGGGCAGACAGACGCAGGTGGGCCTTTTCTTCTCTGCTTTTTAGTACAGATGTCTCTTGCCTGAGTACCTGGGACACCCAGGTCCAGGGATCCTGGCTGCTGTGCGCTCTACAGTTCTCAACCTATCCATTGCCTCCACTTCCCTCTTCGAGGGAAGCAGAGCTACCTGGAGCTACAGCAGAGCTACCTGGAGGCCCTTTCTCAAGCTCAAAATCAGAAGGAGGGCACATAGGGGGCTGCTCCCTACCTGCAGGGCTCAGGGGATTCGCCAGTGAGGACGCCTTTCCAGCCCTGGTCTGTGCCTCCTTTGTACCCCAGTGTCCTCTGGGGCCTCAGGCTCTTGCTACTCTTAAGGCAGGCAAACTCAGGTGTGGCTTACAAAAGACAGTATCTGAGAGAGAAAAGAAAAAAAAAAAAAAAAGACAGTAGCTGAGCCCAGGAGCTCATTCTTCAATTAGTTGGTTCCTGTCAGCCCGGACACCAATTGTGTTCTTTCCCAAACTCTGCACACTTCCTCCTCCCCGTTTCATTTTGTTCTCAACTTTCAATCCCTTTGAGAGAGAAGTATGATTCTAATTCCTCCTATGTGACTCCTAGCATGGTGATGACTCTTCGCTTCCAGCTTCCGGACTCTGCTGCCACACATGACCTTTGGAATTTCGTGGCTCCCTGCCAGAAGCCCTGGTTCTTCCCAGCACTGTTTAAACACTGGAAAGTGGCAATGCCCTTTGCCTTTCTGACCTTTTCATCATCTGGCTCCAAGTTCCAAAGGGGATTTTACTGCCTGTCAGGTCAATAATTGTGCCCTGTGGCTGGAAGAAAAGACTTCCTAATGCATTCTTTTTGTGGATAGGGTTGCCAAAAATTTAAAGACAGGCAGTTGGGGAAAATTTCAAGGCTTGTTTTTACATCTTGAAAAGCCATAGCCCATAGTCTGGCAGTCAATGCCCTTCTCCATGTGGGCCAGCTTACCTTTGAGCTCTTCCTTCAATTGCTACTCCTGTCTTTTCTGCTTCTACTTTGCACTTTATCCAGTACCCTGGCCTCCTGGACTTTGCTTATGCTGTTATCTCTGCTGGCATCACCTTCCCCAAACTGTTTTCTATTTCTGCATGGTGCGATTCCCACCCATATTCTAGGTGTCAATGCCCGTTCCAGAAAGCTTCCCTAGATCTCTCCCCATCTGATTTACTCTCCCCCCACCAGCCCTTGCCTTCCCAACCTATTTCAAGACATAGCCAAATTGACACAGCTATATTGAGATATAATTCACATACCATTCAAATTC
The DNA here is from genome assembly GCF_011100685.1 of Canis lupus familiaris. Taxonomy (NCBI): domain Eukaryota; kingdom Metazoa; phylum Chordata; class Mammalia; order Carnivora; family Canidae; genus Canis; species Canis lupus. The sequence continues at coordinate 38,767,391 of NC_049253.1, forward strand.
ATCCATTTAAAAATGTACAGTTCAATGGCTTTCAGCACAGTCACAGAGTTGTACAACCATCCCACAATCAATTTTAGAATATTTTCTTCATTCCACAACCCAATTCCGTACTCTCTAGCCATCAATCTGCTGCCACCAATCTTCTCCAGCCCTAAGCAACCACCAATCTAATTTCTATCTCTATAGATTTGCCTATTCAGGACATTTCATATAAATGAAATAATAAATAAATAAATAAATAAATAAATAAATAAATAAATAAATGAAATCACACTACATGTGGTCTTTAGAGACTGGCTTCTTTTACATAAGATAGTGTTTCCAAGGTTCATCCATGTTGTTACTTGTATCGGTAGTACTTCCTTCAAGAGGCACATTTTTTTTTTAAGATTTTATTTGTTTATTCATAGAGACACACAGAGAGAAAGGCAGAGACACAGGCAGAGGGAGAAGCAGGCTCCACGCAGGGAGCCCGACGTGGGACTCGATCCCAGGTCTCCGGGGTCACGCCACGGGCTGAAGGCAGGCGCCAAACCGCTGCACCACCAGGGCTGCCCCAAGAGGCACATTTTAAAAGCATTTATAACATCTCTGAAACAAGGATGCATCTTCAAAAAACAGTGATGTGTGTAGGTTAGTTAGCAGCAATTTTTCTTTTTTACTAATACTTAAAATAATGATACATCTGCCAATCAATGGCGTCACAGGGACGCCTGGGTGGCTCAGAGGTTGAGCATCTACCTTTGGCTTAGGTCGTGATCCCGGAGTCCTGGGATTGAGTCCCGCATCAGGCTCCTTTCCAGCCTGTGTCCAGCCTGCCTCTCTCTCTGTCTCTCATGAATAAATAAAATCTTTAAAAAAAAATCTTTATAAAAAATGGCATCACACTCAACAACATGTTATATTTATGTTTCTGCTTTACCTCCCATGGCAGTCAGCTTTGCAGCCAACTCATTTGTTTATGTGTCCATCTTATCTTGTAAACTGTAGGCTCCAGAAGGATAGCAACTGTCTCTTAATTATCTTTGTATACTTTAAAGGACCTAGCAGCACTTGGCTTTTAGGAAGTGCTCAGTAAATATGAAGAGTGTGTTCTATTCAGAGACCTATTCTTTAATGATAACATGGCAGAGCAGGAGAAAGGCACAAAATCTTCATGTACACAACAATCACATGCTTGTGATTGTTAAGTTTTTGGTGACTGTTAAGTTTTTGTGTGCCAGGTCCTATGTTCTAAGCAGACAGTGTTACAAAAATGATTAAGACCTGTTCCTTCTTCCGAGGAACTCCTGTTTTGGAAAGACATTTATATAAATGATTATACACCAAGGAGAATGGGTAAACGTGGTGTAGGGGCTACCAAATGCCATGAGACAGAGGTGGAAAAAGCTGCTTAGCAGGTGGCACCTGTCTTTAACACATAGGCTTTAAGAATAAGTCTGGGGCAGCCTGGGTGGCTCAGCGGTTTAGCCCCGCCTTCAGCCCAGGGCCTGATCCCGGAACCGGTTGTGTCCTAGGTAGGGCTCCCTGGGTGGAGCCTGCTTCTCCCTCTGCCTGTGTCTCTGCCTCTCTCTGTCTCTGTCTCTGCCTCTCTGTCTCTCGCTCTCTCTCTGTGTCTCTATGAATAAATAATAAATAAATCTTAAAAAAAAAAAAAGTGATAGTCCAGGGTTCTGAGGTTTATCTATGACCTTATGACCATGATATTGAGTTTTCCACGTCTCTATTTTTTATCTGTAAAATGAATGTAATGAAAGTATGTATCTCTCACAGTTACAAGAATCAAATGAAACAAAGTGTATAAAATATCTGATATATTTGTAAGCGCTCAAATTAATGATAGTCATTCTTGTGAATTTTTGATCATTCATTCTTGGGGGATTTTAGAAATTATTTAGCCAACCCTCCCCTGATGCATCTAATTTTATGCTTTAGAGTCCAAGGCACCTAGTGGCTTGCCGTCTACCTGGAGGAGGTGGAATGGGCTTCTAGGAGGGGGGATGTTAGAAGCATGAGACACTAAACTGGCCAAGAATTTTTGGCAAGATAGGCACTTTGGAGGTGAGTCTCTGGAGGCTTGTCCCTGCAGCCTAACCCCTTGGCCCTCTTTCTTTCTCCCCAGGGGCAGACACTTTATTTTAATGGAGCCTTCATATTCATGTATGTAAAATGTGCCCTATATTTGGACCAGCTCGTAGCAGGAGAGTCTCAGTCCAGTCTGGATATAAGCTCTAGTTCCTTCCTGGGTATTATTTTTCTCTTCTCAACTAACTGGACTACCAGGGGTGAAGTTTCTGCATTTTTGTTCCTCAAGTACCTACCTGGATGAGCAAAGAAGTTCTACTTAAGTTTTTACCTATTTTATTTTAAAAAATATTTTGTTTATTTGACAGAGACAGGGAGTCTGCACAAGCAAGGAGAGCGGCACACAGAGAGAGGGAGAAGCAGACTCCCCCCTGAGCAGGGAGCCCGAATTGGGGCTCAATCCCAGGACCCAGTATCATGACCTGAGATGAAGGCAGACATTTAACCAACTGAGCCACCCAGGTGCCCTTCTACTTAAGTTTTTAGTTGTTGTTGTTGTTGTTGTTGTTTTTAACTTTCCACTTTGAAATACTAGCAAGTATTTTTGAAAAGATTTTATTTATTCATGAGAGACACAGAGGCAGAAGGAGAAGCAGGCTCCCTGCGGGGAGCCTGATGTGGAACTTGATCCCAAGACTGAAGGATCAAGCCCTGAGCCAAAGGCAGATGCTCAACCCTGAGCCACCCACACATCCCTGAAATACTAACAAATATTTTTGAATTAAAGAATGAATGACTATATTTGGAATGAATTATGAATAAATGCATAAACAAATGGTTACAGGATTGTCTATAACAATTGGCTCCTCAAACAAATTACATGTATTTTCCAAGTAGAAAATCAGAAAAAAAAGCTGAAAGAATTATACTCCTTTATCAAAATTTTTTTCAGTTTTATGAATAATATATCACTATTCAATCAACAGAGCTAGAGTGATTGGGTTTTGATAGTTGGTTTCTTTTCTAATAGACATGGCACCGGGAAAACAATGTTTTATTTTTCTGCTAACTTGACAGACTGATAAAGCTGTTGATCCCGCGGCTACTAGTCTTTGTTTAAAAGAAGATACTGAAAGATGCAGAAGGTGAAGATGTAATTTTGGAAACTAAGTCTATGCTCTCCTCTCCCAATGGGTGGTAGAGGAACGGGTGGGAGTGCAGTTTCAGGACATTGGTCCCTTAAACCTGGGTCTGAGCACAGGAAGGCCCAGGTATATGCTACCAGAGGCGGGATTCTACTAAACAGAGGGCATGAGTATTAACTCGGTTAACAGAAAATGTGACAGAAAATCTAAACTAATGGTAGTTTAAGCAAGGTAAAGTTCATCTCATTCCCACATAAAACAGCTCCAGATGAAGATGCACCAGGGCAAGAATAGTCCTGATTCTAGGGGCTCTTGTGCCCAGATAGAAACCACAGTTGGATTACCAAGAAGGAAAGGAAAAAAGAATACAGGGATAGCAAGTAGCCATCTCTGCCATAAGACCATAAGGTCCCAATGCCTGCCCCTGAGTGTTAGGGTAGGTGTAGTTGGCGGATGAGGAGCTGGGGGCTAGTCAGCACATGGGCTGGTAACAGGCCCAGTAAAGTGCTGTCCTGGGAGTTAGTAGCTCCCCTCCCCTGCATAAGAATGGTTCACAGGGCTTTCCCCCACCCCTTGAAGGCTCCCACTCTCACCCTAGCATCTCTTCTGAAGGCAGCAGGCTTGTATCATCCCTCAACTTCACCCTTTGACCACTTTCCTTTGAGATTAGATTTAAAACTATGCTCAGGCGCTTGGTAAACATGCACTCATGGCTAAGTGATTGAACATCTCTGCATCTCATTTTCTGTACCTCTGAAATGTAAATAATCTATAATCATAGCACATAATAATAATAATTATCAGGCTCAACACAAAATACCTACTTAAAACAAATGTTAACTACTTTCCTAACCAAATGGATTATGTGTAAGTGGAAGCCCCAGTGAAATCAGTACTTTCTCGAGATATTCCAAACCTCACCCATACTCTAATTCAATTCTGATTTTGTTAATAATGCCAGAATTTATTGAGAGCATACTCTGTGCTAGGCACTAAGTGTTCCGTGTGTTTGAACCTCACGACAACGCTATGAACTAACCATTACAATATCCCCATTTTACAGAGAAAGGTTAAGGTGCCAAAGCTCTCCAAGCTAGGAAATAACAGAGCTAGACTATGGAACCAGTGGTAGCTGGCTTCAGGGCCTGTGATCTTAACTGCTAGTGATAAAACCTCCCTAGGAACTTTCTTCCCATCTTCTCATCAGTTGAAGATCTTAATGAAAGCTTTGTAAATTTAGCTGGGATCTGAACCTTTTGAAGGCCTCCACCCCTCTTGCCCTCCCAATCCTTTATCTTTGTAACTTTATCTCTTAGAAAAAATTGTTTGGCTCGAGTTAATGATCAGTTATTCAACAAGTATTTGTGTCAAGACTCAGTCTTCTTAAGAGTTCACGGTCTTATTGGAGAAATAAGAAATTAAAAGGCAATTATACCGTATAATTCAACAATTGTACTTCTGAGTTATATACCCAAAAGAATTGAAAGAGAACCATGTCCAATGTATATAGCAGCATTATTCACACTAGCCAGAGTGGAAACCACCCAAGTGTCCACTGATGGATGAGTAGATAAACAAAATGTGGTCTAGGCATACATGGAATATATTATTTAGCCTTAAAAAGAAAGTCTGACACATGCTACAGCATGGATGAATTTTTTTTAATATTTTATTTATTTATTCATGAGAGACACACACAGAGAGAGGCAGAGACACAGGCAGAGGGAGAAGTAGGCTCCTCACAGGGAGCCCGATGTGGGACTCGATCCCAGGACTGGGATTACGCCTTGAGCTGAAGGCAGATGCTCAACCGCTGAACCACCCAGGCATCCCAGCATGGATGAATCTTGAAGGAATTATTCTATGTGAAATAAGCCAGACACAAAAGGAGAAATAATGTGGTTCCACTTAGATGAAGTACCTAGAATAGTCAAATTCATAGGGATGAGGAATAGAATGGTGGTTGCTAAGGGTTGAGAGAAGGAGAGTGAGGAATTAGTGTTTAATGGCCACAGAGTTTAAGTTTGTGGAGATGGAGAAGTTCTGGAAAGAGTTGGTGGTGATGCTTGTACCAGCATGTGAATGTATTTATTTATTTTTTTTTAAATTTTTATTTATTTATGATAGTCACAGAGAGAGAGAGAGAGAGAGAGAGAGAGAGGCAGAGACACAGGCAGAGGGAGAAGCAGGCTCCATGCACTGGGAGCCCGATGTGGGATTCGATCCCGGGTCTCCAGGATCGCGCCCTAGGCCGAAGGCAGCGCCAAACCGCTGCGCCACCTAGGGATCCCATGTGAATGTATTTAAATCATATAACTCCACCCTTTAAAAAAGGCTAGAAGTGCTCAGAGGCTGCAGAGTAGGGCCAGGTAGCCTGGACAACTGTGCCTGGTCTTCTATCAGGTCCCTGATAGCACCTTTGCCTATCTCCTCAGTTCCTTTTCCTAGGGGGTCTCAAAGCCTTTCCTTCCCTTGGCCCTCAGCATTGGTCTGTGGGGAACTTTAGGGGCCCGGGAGGCTCCGTGCCAAGTAGCTTGTTACTGCAGGCTCAGGTGGGAATCCTAGACAGGGGCAAAGTGCTGAGGTTTGGAGCCTGTATTGCTCTTAGCTATCTGGGTGGATGAGGATAGTGATGAAGGATAGTTGGAAGAAAGGCAGGCAGGGACAAGGCCCAAGCCCCAGCCCCCCACCCTCCCACCTCCTATGCCCTAAGAGGAAACCACCCTTAAAAGGATTTTACACCACCCTGGAGGGAGCCCTCCACCCTTTCCCACGTGATACATGGGTGACAAAAACCTGATTGGATGACCGGTGCAGGGAGGGTCAATCAGATTTAAACAGTTGTCCACAAGCCCATAAAACCCCCTAGACTTAGAAAATCCAGTGGGAACCCCCTCGGGCCTCCTCCCTTTGCAGGAGCTTTCTACAATCACTTTACTATCGCTCAATAAACTGCTTTGCTGATCTACCTCTTCATTCCTTGAAGTTGCATGAGCAAGAACCACTGGCACCAAAGGAGAAGAAATCCTGCCACAATCCGGGACAGAATGAAGGAGGCAAGGAGAGACGGAGAGAATGGTAAAGATTGGAGAAAATTTGATAGAGAGGTTAGTTAACCTGAGGGAAATCACCCACAGAGAACACCCCAATTTCCCATCTGGGTGACTGGGTGGATGGGGGTGCCATGCCTGAGATATGGAATACAGGAGGGAGGATGTGTTTTTTGAGAGAGCGATGAGTTCTGTTTTCTACTTTGGGATATGAGGAGTTGAAGGTCCTTATATCCAAATAGCTGGTTAGCTTAAAGGAAACATCAGGTTTAACAAAGGTTCAGAAGGATATACTAGAAGAGCAGATTGAGATTGGGGGAAAAAAAGGAAAAAGAAAAGCGGTGTTCAGAAACCTATTCCAAAGAGAATATAGGACCAGGTGTACAGCTTGCATAATTTTGTGCAAGTCTGGTTTCTGATTTATATTTATTTTCAGCTGATAACCTACCCTCAGTGTGCTTTCTCTTGGTTCTTATTGGCGAAGTCACTGATTGGGATCCAGAACCAGGTATGTGTTCTTCCTGTGTGAAATCCAAGCCATCATTCCCAGGGCTTGCAAGGGGAGAGCCAGACCCTGTAGGTGTCAGTTTATAAAACTCACTCCTAATACTGTGCCATTGCTTTCTCTGTTTCTGAGCTTGACTTCCCTTCAAAAGCATTTTCACTGGGAAAATATTTCTGTTTAATTTGCTTTGTGTTCAGATTATGTTGAGCTCCCACTTTATACCTATTATCACTAGGGCTGCAATCTTCAGGCGCTACTTCTGGGAACACCACACTGGCCTCAGCCCAACTGCCTCTGCCAGCCCTCCCGGGCTTGTGGATGCAAACACATCAATCCACAAACTCATACCTGCCTCCTTCTGCCTGAACTTGGGACTGTCTCTCTCCATCTGCTAGCCTTCTTTTGACTTTTCCTTCTTTTGAGATCCAGGGCAGAAAACACTGAAGACAGACTTGGGATACTAAAGTTCTGGGCACTGTCCCATTGCTCATCAGTTTGTGGGACAAGAAAAACCCAGATCCAATCTTGTTTTTGTGTGCTATGTTGCAGTCTGCAGGGCTTTTCCATTCATGGTCTCGTAACTTCCTGGGCCTCAATTCATCTGTGAAATGGGGAAAAACATCTACTCATCTTTCCTACTCCACACATATATAAAGCTTGTGGCTGATAGGAGACATGAGAGCCTGTCGGAAATGACCAGATCTGATTTTTAAAGATACATATAGTATTAAACTTATAGCTCATGTTTCTGAAGCTCCTCAGTAGTTAATCTATTGTTCTTTTCTTCAGTGGATATGGCCCACTTCTATTCCAATGCTCTTTTTACACGAAGGATGTTAATTATAATGACACTCCATTTATCAAGTACTTACTAGTGGAGATACTAATTACGTTAAGAATCCCAATTCTCAGCCTTGAAAGCTGAGTACAAGTATGCCCATTTTACAGGTGAGGACATAGAGGCTCAGAGAGGTTAAAATAGCCAACTTTAATTGACAAAGTGAATAAGTGGTAGAGACAGGGTGGTAAACCATGTTTGATGTGAATCTGGATGGGGCTTCTGCCCTTAACCATTACAATTTCCTGACTCACCAGCTCTCCACTTTTCAAAGCGACTTCTTTTCCTCCTTCTCTCCCTCCTCCATCTCTTTCCTAAAAGCATCTTTACCCCCAGGCCTTGAAAGTGTCTATTTTGGAAACCACAAGTAAAAGAAATCTGGTCCGATGCTCTCCAGGAGCTTGGGGAAAGTCCTGAGTGTGGGGTGGGAAAGTGGGGGCGGTGGGAGGTAAGGGGGCTAACTGGCCAAAAGAAAACACATTTGACTGTTTGCTGCATCCCCTTGTCTTTACCTAGACAAGAGGTGGTAGGTCCATGGAACACAGCTTTGAGGAGAGGCTCCCTCCTCTTGTTTTCAGCCTCCCAGGCCCTGGACTCCTTCCTTTCAACAGTGATGTTTTCCACTCGAATCTTTGTACGGCTTGGGGGTTGGCCAGAGGAGGGAGGGATTGGGGGCCCAGCTGGAAAGGAGGCAGGGGAGAGGAGAAAGATTAAGAAAAGAAAAGCAGCTGGAACTCATCTCCTGGGGATGGGCCAAGAAGGAGTCCTAGGCCCTGGGAAATCTGCCCACCTCTTGTTCTGTGCTCCCCTCCCAGCTTCCTTTTCAGCCTGGACTCAAACCACTTGTGGCAGCTCCCCACAGCAGGCGCCACAGTAGACTAGCAAACACAGAGATCCCCGCTGGGATAGAAGACATACTTTCAAGCTGCAAGGAGCCCATTGCCAAAACTTAGAGATGTCCTTCCAAATGTCAACATTGCAAATCAGAAAAAAAAAAAAAAAATCTGTGTCTGCAGGACTCCAGTCAGTAGGATGGGGCGGCCAGCAAATATGTGGATATTTAGTGACAAAAGGCAAGAAAGGTACTGAACTTGATAGAAAGAGAATTTTAAAACTTCAGAGTTCCTGTAAGACTGGTCTTCAAAGGAGCTCAGCAGAGAGCAGGAGCCCATGTGTAGGGAAAGGAACCAGGAAATGAAGTTAACTGAACAAATATGGGGAGACTAAGAGTATCCTCTAAGGAGGGTCTTTTTTTTTTTTTTTTTTTTTTAAGAAGGGTCTTAAAGTCATCTCAGACTTGTGTTAAATTTAGAGAAAATTAGGTCATTCTGGAATCATCCTTGGACTGAGCATGAGGTCAGGAGAAACTATTTTAGAAAATAGATCATATCATGTCACTCTCCTGCTTAAAACCATGGGGGAAAAAATAAATCCCAAACTTCCTGCTGTGGCCTGCAGACTTCATGACAGACCCCTGCTGATGTTTCCCACCTCATTCCATCCACTAGGCTGTAGCCTTGCAGGCCTTAGGTCCAAACTCAAGGCCTTTGCATCTGCTATTCCCTTCGGCTAGAAAAATGTTCCTGGCCTCAGATTATCATAGTGCTTTTCAAATTACAGATCATGGCCAATTAATTAGTGGGTAATGCAATTAATTTGGTGGGTCATAACCAATTCTTAAAAAGAATTTAGAGGCACCCTGCTGGGTGACTCAGCAGGTTAAGCATCTGCCTTCTGCTCAAGTCATGATCCCTCGATCAGGTCCTGGGATCAAGCCCGGCATTGAGCTTCCCGCTTACGGGGAGCCTGCTTCTTCCTCTCCCCCTGCTCATGCTCTCTCTCTCTCTCTCTCCTTCTCTCTCGCTGTGTCAAATAAATAAAATCTTAAAAAAAAAAAGAGAGAAGACTTTAAATTTGATAGAAATATTAGGATGTCCCATGAAATAAGGATAAGTACTATGTTTATGAAACACACATGTATGTGTGCATGTGTATCCTGGATTATGATGTAAAATAAAATTCTCACTAATGGGTCTCAGTCCATAAGCTTTAATAGTCACTCACTTAGGAGTTGGTGATGGATAATTTAGGCTCCTCTCCTCCCAGTCAGGAGCACTTTTGATTTACTTTCTGATTTCTCTGTAGAGGCATTATTATGAATGTTCAATAGAAATGAATTGAGCCTGGTCTCAAAGATCATTAACTAGGTTTAAAGAGTTTTCATGCATCATACTTAAAAAATAGTAAAGTGTCTTATGTTTCCACATTGTATGCCCTTGTGCTACTCAGAGGAGAATGGCTGCATGTGGGATCCATGATTAAAAGTTCTGTGACAGGGTCACCTGGGGGGCTCAGTGGTTGAGCGTCTGCCTTCAGCTCAGGGCGTGATCCCCGGGGTCCTGGGATAGAGTCCTGCATCGGGCTCCCTGCATGGAGCCTGCTTCTCCCTCTGCCTGTGTCTCTGCCTCTCTCTTTCTCTGTCTCTCATGAATCAATAAATAAAATCTTTAAAAAAAAAAAAAAGAAAAGGTTCTGTGACAGATGCTGCTACTTACCCAACCCAGCAACCTTTCCCAAACTCCTATTCACTTGTCGTGTTTTACTACAGAGACTGAGAAAACTAAATATTCCACAGCTCCTTTGCAGCTAAGAATGGCCATATGACACAGATCTGGTCAAAGATACAAATAAAAGTCTGTTCAAATGTTGCTGAAAAATTTTTACTTTTCTAAGAAAAGAAGCTGTGGGTGGCATCGCCTCCATCTCTTCTTTCCTTCCTCCTCTGAATGAAGATGTGGTGCCTATAACTGTTTTAGGTCAGCAGCTGTCATCTTTTGATGATGAAGGAAGGCTCTAGAAAATCAGACAGGGGATCCCTGGGTGGCTCAGCGGTTTGGCCCCTGCCTTTGGCCCAGGGCGCGATCCTGGAGTCCTGGGATCAAGTCCCACGTCGGGCTCCCGGCATGGAGCCTGCTTCTCCCTCCTCCTGTGTCTCCACCTCTCTCTCTCTCTCTCTCTATGTCTATCATAAATGAATAAATAAATCTTTAAAAAAGAAAAAAGGAAAATCACCGGCATGCTGGCTCTAATTGGGAATTTTGCAAGCTCTGCTTGTGTCATATTTTCTCATGTCCCAATGGCTAAAGCCAAGCTCAGAGTTAATGTGGCAGTAGACTACACAAGGGTGTGGATACCAGAAAACGTGATTCCTTGGACCTATAAATATAGCAATCTGCCATTTCCTCGTCAAGGCACTTTATTTCCATACGTTGAAAAATTGTTGTATTATACTCATTTAATTAAAACAAGATGCTTGTCATCTCTAAAAAATTATTATAATAAATATGCAAATCTATGATGTCTGAAATGGAAATGGTACCTTTTTGGATGCAGTGTTGTGGTGCAGTGCACAACCTGCACAACTATACTTAGTGGCCCTGATAACTCTTATCAGTATAACTCTTAGTCCACTTTGTATGTGAGGGTTTCAATCTTTATGTCTTTGGTACTTCTTTATGTGTCTTTTGGTACTACTATCATGCCTGACATTTTATAAATATAGGTCTTCTGTCACTTTCTTCACATTCCATTTGCCCACCACAGGGCAGCCAAGGTTAACTTTTTAAGCAAAATAACAATAGCAACAAATACATTTTGAGCCCTTCTAATGTTCCAGGTCCTGTGCTAAGTAGCTCATTTAATCCTTACAGCAACCTTAGGAAGCAAGTATCTTTATTATTCCCATTTTATATGTGAGAAATTTGAGATTTAGGCATAGGTAGCCTGCGACAAATCACACAGCCAGTACAAGGCAGAATAAAACCAGAACTCAAGTCTGTTTGCCCCTGAAGCCCTCTGAGTCATAGTTCTCACAGTGAGATCTCTGGACCACCTGCATTGAAATCATGTCAAGTACTCGCTAAAATGCAGAGTCCTGAGCCATCTCCTAGACTTACTAAAGCCTGGACTTCTTAGCATGGTTTCTGAGGTTCTTCATAAGTTGGCCTTTGCCCACCCGTCTAACTTTATCTTGGTGGGTCCCTTCCACTGTCCTTGCCACCCCCTGTGCCAATGCACACACTGCAGATTTATACAGAGGTATCTGGCATACTTGGAGTGTGCTGGCCCCCTACCTTGGTACCCAAACGCACACAATACCTTCTTGGAATAATTCCACTTCCACCTCCTCCCACCTGCCCAGTCTAGTGAAACTCCTTTCATTCTTCAAGGAGTTTCTCATTCTTAATTCAAGTTTCTTAATCTCTGAGAAACCTTTCTGATTGCCCCTTACACAGATGGGATGCTGCTTCTTTCCAGCTTTCCTTGGGACTTCACAGATAGCTCTACTCCATGCTTACCAATAAGTTGGTTAATTTTTTCTTCTCGCATATCACTTGCTGCATCTGCAGTGGGGCATTTAGTAAATCTTTTTTTTTTTTTTTTTTTTTGCTGTTTTATTTTTGATGTGGGGCTGGATCCCAGGACCCTGGGATCATGACCGAGTGGAAGGCAGATGCTTAACTCACTGAGCCACCCAGGCGCCCCAATTTTTTTTCTTATAAGGAATTCTACGATCTTCTCTCTTAGCAACTTTCAAATATGCAACACGGTATTATTACCTATAACGATCACACTATATATTCACATTCTGATGATTTGCTTATTTTATAACTGGTAGTTTGTACCTTAGTAAGTCTTTTTTTTTTTTTCCTAATTTTCTATCAGTTACCTTTTTTTTTTTTTAAAGTTTTATTTATTTATGATAGTCACACAGAGAGAGAGAGAGAGGCAGAGACACAGGCAGAGGGAGAAGCAGGCTCCACGCACCGGGAGCCCGACGTGGGATTCAATCCTGGATCCCCAGGATCGCGCCCTGGGCCAAAGGCAGGCGCTAAACCGCTGCGCCACCCAGGGATCCCCTTAGTAAGTCTTAATAAATGTTTTTCAACAGTTGAATGCTTTAAAACAATATTTCTAATGTAAAAGTCATAATTTAATAAACTAGGTTTTATATCTCAGGTTATACTAAAAAAAACTTACAGTCACAAAGCAAGATAATTTTTAAAAAGCAGAAAATAGGAAGAACTAAAAGGTTGTTTTCTTGACTTTAAGGAAAATTCAGAATATTTTAAATACTAGTATTCAGAGCAAATATAGAATCAAGAATATTTACTTGTTCTTATTCTATTTTATTATAGAAAATTCAAATACACACAAGAGTAGAGAGACCAGCACATTGTTTGCTTGAGTACCTATCACCCAGTTCCAGTAGTTACCAACATTCTGCTGTTCTTCTTTCAAATGATGCCAATTCTAAAATACTTATTAATTCAAAAAGAGAGCTAAAAACAATTAGGTTAATTTAAAAATATCCTCGTGTGTGGTGTTGCAAAACCAGTCATGCTTTAAAAAGAATGACGTTAACAGCCACCATCTGGTCATTGGTGAACACCTAAAGGCAGGAATCAACACTTTTCTACTCCCAGCATTACTGGGGAGGTGGGAGAGGGAAGAGGACTGCCCTGGCCTGGGGGTGGGGCGGGGCGGGGCGGGGCTCAAACGCTCTGCCTTTGCTGCTCAAATGTATCAGTAGCTGGTTAAAAGCTAGGTAAGAAGAATTGGGCTAGAAGTTTCTTCGAAGGGAAATACATAAAGGTTTTGACTGGAACCCCAAATTCACAATGCACCTGTATTTAGACTTTAGATGCTATCTTTCAGAAACAGTCCAACTATAGTGTTTTATGAGTATATCTTAGGGATCAATTTATTTAATGTAAACATTTAGAATATTCCACAATTTTTGTGACTTCTATTGACACTTAGTAATCTTTAAAAAATATTTTATTTATTTATTCATGAAAGACACACAGAAAGAGAGAGGGGGGCAGAGATACAGGCAGAGGGAGAAGCAGGCTCCATGCCGGGAGCCTGATGTGGGACTCGATCCCGGATCTCCAGGACCATGCCCTGGGCCAAAGGCAGGTGCACAACTGCTGAGCCACCCAGGCTTCCCAGTATTTTTTTTTTTTTAATAGTATTCTGGGGTAACTGGGTGGCTCAGCCAGTTAGCTAGTTAAGCATCTGACTCGAGCTCAACTCAGGTCTTCATCTCAGGGTCGTGAGTTCAAGCCCCATGTTGGGCTCCATGATAGGCATGGAACCTACTTAAAAATAAATAAAATAAATTTAAAAAGTATTCTGGGAGCCTTAGCAAGTGGTCTGGGATGCTCTTGGCCACTGAAAGGTGGTGGAGGGGAGGATTCAGAAAAAGGTGAGGTCTTCAGTGTTGTCCCAGGTTTTCTTCATGAATGACTCCCATCTGAAGCTGATGGAAATAGTGCCAAGGTTACAGTTGGGCTCAAGAGCGGCAAAAAAGGAAAAAAGACAAAGAAGGCATTGGTAGCAGGGGATATCTGGTTGGAGAGGCAGCAAGAAAGAAACAACAGGAGAGAGATGGGGTGGACATACTGTGAGAAAAGGGAGGTACACCATGGTCTTGGGGGCCACAATAGGAAATCTGAACTTAGCTTTTTTTTTTTTTTTAAATTTTATTTATTCATTCATGAGAGACACACAGAGAGAAGTAGAGGGAGAAGCAGGCTCCCTGAGAGGAGCCCAGTGTGGGACTCCGGGGATCACACCCTGAACCAAAGGCAGACGCTCAACCACTGAGCCACTCAGGCGTCCCTGAATTTAGCTTTTATTTAATTCAAATGTGTTCACCTTTCTTAGGAGAAACCAAGGCACAAAAAGCCAGGATCCTAGTAATTATATCTGTAAAATCTTAAAAGCAAATCCCAGGATGCCTGCCTTAAGAGACTTCAAGTCAGATGCTCATCACAGGACAGACATATGGACAAGGGAATTCCTGTCCTACAGGAAATGGAAAACCCTGAGGCACCCATCTCTCCCCACCCTCCACAGAGCCCTCTTAGGTCCCAGACCAGGCTGTGTCTCCCATTTGGGCTGTCAGGCTTCACAGTAAGGAGGAACAATGAAAGAATTCACGGTTTCCTACCAACAGAGGAAGAAGCAGCCCTTAGGCAAAGCAAGGAATCCGAACTGCTGACTAGGTCCACCCTCCCTCCCTAGGATCCCAGGGGTGGGGGGTGGGGGTGGAGGAGGTTGGTGGTGTCCCGAAGAAAGAGTGGCCTTTGTGAAAAGTGCAGGTTCAGCTGGATGCTTGGAATGACTGCTCCCAACCGCTGGAAGTTCTCCTCCAGGAGGGGGCAGAGTGCACAATGAGAGGGGGTGAGGACTTGGTTGGTCATATTTAGAAGGCGTGTTGACCATGGCAATGACAGGCCAGCCATAGGGTGGAGAAAGACAACTAGGGTCCGGGAGAATAGCCAATAGAGAAGGCCTCTAGGGCAACTCCTTAATGAGCCCATTCATCCAGGGGAGTTAAAGGACAGGCAACTGTGTTGCCCAAGAAGCAGTTCCCACAGCTGGAGGTTAGGGAGCTAAACAATGTGCAGTCATGGTGGTTTCCTCTCCCCGTGGGTCACTGCACGGCGGCGTGTGCAGGAGAGGGTGTGCACTGACGGAGAGAATGCTTTGTCTCTTTTCAGCAGCAAGTGTGGGGAGCCCTGGCAATGGTAATAATTCAGGAGTACATTGCCCAGAAACCTAAAAATGTGCTTTTGTTACCAATATAATTATTGACATTTCAAAACTATTTGTGACTTGTACTGCCGAGTTTATTTGACTTGAAGCTGTGCAGGGCTCTCTCTAGTGAATCGACAACACATGGTAGGTTTTTGCAGTTTAACACCTTTACGTAATAGGCCGCATCCATTTTGATGTTTATGTATAAAGACAAACTACATGGAAATGTGCATGAGGCATGGAATTCCAAGACTTTAATGAATAGCAAACACAGGAAAAACTGCTTATTTAGGATGAATGACGTTCTTTGCCAACTGCCTGTTAAAGCATTTCAATTCCAACTCAGGAAGGAGGGAAGGAAGGGAGGAAACATCTTTTGGGTGCATTTAGCAGTGCATTCCTGCCTCCCACTGCGTGGCATCTCTGTAGAACTCCCTCCTTATCTTTGTTCTCCTACAGCCTCTTCCAACATTCTTCAGCTTACGGCTGGGCAGCGAGGCGTGAAGAAGGTGGAGTATCCAACCTGGGGTGCAGTATGAACCTGGCTCTCAAGTAGACTTGTCTTTGTTTTCTTTTAACGGATTTTGTTTATTTATTTGACAGCGTGAGAGCCAGGGCACAGGCCAGCAGGGGAGAGGCAGAGGGAGAGAGGGGAGAAGCAGGCTCCGCACTGAGCACGGGGCCTGACCTGGGGCTTGATCCCAGGGTCCTGGGATCAGGACCTGAGCTGAAGGCAGACGGTTAAGGGACAGAGCCCCCCGGGTGCCCCAGTAGACTTCTCTTCAGACTCCACTGCAGGCTGGATCCCCGCACACCCCCCGCCCCTTGAGGCTACTTCCTCTCCCACTCCTGGGCCTTGTCACCCGGCACAAGCCCACAAGCCGATCTCTTAATCAGAGATAAGCCTGACCATCAGGGGGTGGGGCTGGGGAGGGAAGCAGAGAGAAGGGCCATTTGGTTCCCGCTTCCCGGAAGGCCCTTGGGCGTCATCTCCAGCGGGGCTTGCACACGCAGTCACACCAGCGCGTGCATGTCACCGGGACCTTTACGCTGCACCGCAATCCTGTGGCTGCGACTGCTCTGGCATGTGTGCATTCAGAAGATGCTTTCCGAGCTTGGAAATGGAGAGAGAGGCCTCTCTTGGTTTCGGGGTCGCGAGCTAAGCGTCACCCAAGGCCCGAGGGAAACTCGCGGGGCGGCGCGCTCGGGGCCGGAGGGTGCCAGGTCCCATGCGGCGGCGGCCGCGCCACGGGGCCAGGGGCGAGAGCACGGGGCCCGCCCTGCCGCGGCCTCTCCGGCTGCGCGACCTCCTGCCCCTGCTCCGAGGAGCCTGGTGGCCGGGAAGCGCGGCCCCTCGGCGGGGCGGGGCGGGCGCTGGGTGCGAGGCGGTGATGCGCGCGCTTGCGCTCGGGGACCCCGGGGAGGGCCGGCGGGGGCGGGCGCGGGAGGGCCGGGGAGGTGGTCCCGGGGGGCGCGGGGCGGAAGGAAGCGGCCAGCCCGGGGCAGACGCGCTTTGGGGAGGGAATTGCGTGGCAGGAGTGTCGGGTGCTGCCGTGGAGTGTCCCAGACGTGCCCGCGAGCGCGGGGCGGGCCGGGGCGCGCGGTGGGTTCGGTGGCCGTGGTCGCCGGCCGCTTGTTTGATGCCCGCCAGTATTGGGGCGCACCTGAAGGCGGGCGGGGACCGGCGGCCCCCACCTGCAGCAACTCCGGGCACACACCGTGAGTGTCCACTGAGCTTAGGCCCCACGCGCCTTGCGCACATGCACGCCCCACGCGGAGCGCAGAGCGAGGCTGCAGAGCCAAGGAGCTCGGGCACCGGGGCCAGGGGCATCGGAACCTGCGACGTAAACTGTCCGGCTTCAGCACTAATGTTTTTCATCACTTCTGTAAATAAGAGCTATTTTGAGACCGTGTATTTTGAAATGGAAAATTGAGTAGGGCAACCTAAAATAAAAGTCTTGCTCATGTTTTGCTTTCTTTCTTGACTTTTCATCTTATTTATTTATTCATGAGAGACAGAGAGAGAGGCCGAGACCCAGGCAGAGGGAGAAGCAGGCCCCCCGCAGCACCCAGCCGTGGGACTCCATCTGGGACTCCAGGATCACGCTCTGAGTCAAAGGCAGCAGCTCAACCCCTGAGCCACCCAGGCATCCTCTTTTTTTTTTTTTTTTTAATTTTTTATTTTATTTTTGCTCATGTCTTGCATTCACTGTTTCTTTAGGAGTTGGGCCAATTGCCTGACTGAATTCTGAGGTTCAGGCACAGAGAGACAGTGAGTGAACAAGGGGAAAACCAAACTCTGGTATCTTTGTGCAGAATTATATTCCGTGAGAAAGTGAAAAGGTGAGGCCACATTCAATTGGATAAATGTGAGTGCAATGAAGTTTGTTTTTAAGATTTTATTTGAAATCAATTACTTAACAGAGTGTATTATGGGTTTCAGAGGTAGAGTTTAGTGATTCATCAGTTGCATATAACACCCAGTGCTCACCACATCACATCCCCGCCTTAATGCCAATCACCCAGTTACCTCATCCCCCACCAACCTCCCCTCCAGGGACCCTCAGTGTGTTTCCCAGAATTAAAAGTCTCTTATGGTTTGTCTCCCTCCCTGATTTCTTCCCATTCAGTTTTCCCTCCCTTCCCCTATGTTCTCCTGTTTGGGGTCTTAAATTTCCCTTATGAATAAGATCATATGATAATTGTCTTTCTCTGATTGACTTATTTCACTTAGCATCATACCCTTTAGTTCTGTCCACGGTCCTTGCAAATTGTAAGATTTTTTTTTTTTTTTTGATGGCTGAGTAGTATAGTCCATTGTATGTAGATACCCCATCTTCTTTTTTTTAAAGACTTTATTTATTCGTGAGAGACACAGAGAGATAGGCAGAGACACAGGCAGAGGGAGATGCAGGCTCCCTGTAAAGAGCCTGCTGTGGGACTTGATCCCAGGACTCCGGGATCATGCCCTGAGCTGAAGGCAGGCACTCAACCACTGGGCCACCCAGGCATCCCTATACCCCATCTTCTTCTTCTTCTTCTTCTTTTTTTTTATATACCCCCATCTTCTTTATCCATTCATCTGTCAATGGATAACTGGGCTTTTTCCATGGTTTGGCTGTTGTGGACATTGCTGCTATAAATATTGGGGTGTAGGTGCCCCTTCGAATCGCTATGTTTGTATCCTTTGGGTAAATACCTGGTAGTGCAATTGCCGTGTTGAGGGTAGCTCTATTCTTAACTTTGTGAGGAACTCAGAATGAAGTTTTTACCACTCTGAGTTGTCTACACTTTCCCACCTAGATTGTATCTCTTAAATACTCTTTCTTCTTCTGTCTAGATCTAAATGAGCGAATAAGATAAATTTATACCCTGGGAAGGACGGTAGTGCTAATAACAGAAATAGAGACAGGAAGTTGGATGGGATTAGGGAGGAAAATAGTTTTGGTTTTGAAAATACTAGCTTTGACGTGGCAACTGTATAGTTTCCGGGACCTAAGTGCAAATAAACTGGCTATGTGAGAGTGGAGCTGAAAGACTGTGGAGATCAGTGGTGGGTTTGGGAGCCAGATGCATTTTGGTAGTGAATGTCATGGGATGTTTATATCACTTAGGGATAGAGGGCTGGGGGCATACCAGAAACAAGGCCAAAGGAGACAATAAGAAGCAATCAAGCTATTTGAATTTCAGCAAGGCTCAAGGTTTAAAGGAATGACTCTCTAAAGATGGAATTTAACTCACTGGGAAGGTGGGATGGGAGGGAATGGACCACCTCCTCGGTCCGCTGAGACAGGCTGAGACAGGCTGTTGTTTACAATATCTACTTTTAATTTCTTCATTTAGTAATAGAGAAACTTTGCCCTTACTGACCATTTATTTTGAAAAATTTCAAACATACAACAAAAAAGAATTTTACAACAAAAATATTGCGATCTAGATTCTACTGTCATTTTACTAGTCTTTTTAAACATTTTAATTTTTTTTAAAGATTTTTCATTTATTTATTCATGAGAGACACAAAGAGAGGCAGAGACACAGGCAGAGGGAGAAGCAGGCTCCCTATGGGGAGCCCAATGTGGGACTGATCCCAGAACTCCAGGATCTCACCCTGAGCCAAAGGCAGACGCTCAACTGCTGAGCCACCCAGGTGTCCCCGTTACAAAAGTTTTCCAAATATACAGCAAAGTTGAAAGAATTTTATAGTGATCCTTGTATACTCACAACCTAGATTTCATGAACATTTTCTTTGACTTGTTTTATCACATTCAGTCATGCGTTTCTCTGACCACTAATCCACCTAATTTATGAAGCATTTCAAATACTTTGCTTCAAGTACTTCAGCATGCATATCATAAATCAGAGATAAGCCTGTGCTTAGTTTTCTTTCTTTTGATGTAAAATTTACATTTAGTAAAATATACAAGTCTTAGGTATACATTTGCTGACCTTTAACAAACGCATACACCTGTGTAACTCAAAGCCCTAATCCGAAACATTACTGTATCCCTAGAGAGTTCCTTTATGCTCCTCTTCTTCCCATTCAGTCTCTGTCCTCACTTGCCCCAATTACAATCACATTTAAAATTCTTTTCCACCATCGATTCAATTTGCAAATAGAATCATAAAGTATGTACTTTTTTTGTGAAAGGCTTCTGTCCCACAACATAATATTTTTGAGATGCATTCATGTTGTTGCTTGTATCAATAGTTCATGTCCTTAAAAATTGGTTATTGTCATCATCATCTTCTATTATTATTATTATTATTATTATTAATTATTAAAGATTTTAAGTATTCTCTACACCCAATGGGGCCTTGAACTCACAACCCCAAGATCAAGAGTTGGTCCGTTAGCCAAGACCTCACTTTCTTGATTTAGTTTTATACTAAATCTTGTAGTCAGTAGTTTAAGTATTCTAAATTTGTTGTTTTCCAAAATACTTCAGTTATCCTAGGTTTTTTGAATTTCTGTATTACTTTTTGAATGAGTTTGTCAATGAAAAAAGTCTCCATAGATTATTATTGCAGGCATGAAATGGACAAAAGACATGAACAGAAATTTCACCAAAGAAGACGTAGACATGGCCAACAAGCACATGACAAAATGCTCTGCATCGCTTGCCATCAGGGAAATACAAATCAAAACCACAATGAGATACCACCTCACACCAGTGAGAATGGGGAAAATTAACAAGACAGGAAACAACAAATGTTGCAAAGGATGTGGAAAAAGGGGAAACTTGCCCTGTTGGTGGGAATGTGACCTGGTGCAGCCACTCTGGAAAACTGTGTGGAGGTTCCTCAAGGAATTAAAAATAGATCTGCCCTATGACCCAGCAATTGCACTGCTGGGGATTTACCCCAAAGATATAGATACAGTGAAACACCGGGACACCTGCACCCCCATGTTCATAGCAGCAATGTCCACAATAGCCAAACTGTGGAAGGAGCCACAATGTCCTTCGACAGATGAATGGATAAAGAAGATGTGGTCTATGTATACAATGGAATATTACTCAGTCATCAGAAAGGACGAATACCGACGTGGATGGAACTGGAGGGTATTATGCTGAGTGACATAAGTCAGTTGGAGAAGGACAAACATTATATGGTTTCACTCATATGGGGAATATCAAAAATAGTGAAAGGGAATAAAGGGGAAAGGAGAGAAAATGAGTGGGAGATCAGAGAGGGTGACAAAACATGAGAGACTCCTAATTCTGGGAAATGAACAAGGGTTAGTGGAAGGGGAGGTAGGTGGGGAGACGGGCTGACTGGGTGACAGGCACTGACGGGGACACTTGATGGGATGAGCAATGGGTGTTATACTATATGTTGGCAAATTCAACTCCAATAAAAAAATATACAAAAGAAAAAAGATTATGATTGCAGGGACGCCTGGATGGCTCAGTGGTTGAGCACCTGCCTTCAGCCCAGGGTGTGATCCCAGAGTCCTGGGATCGAGTCCCATGATTGAGTCCTGCATCAATCTCCCTGCATGGAGCCTGATTCTCCCTCTGCCTGTGTCTCTGCCTCTCTCTGTGTGTCTTTCATGAATAAATAAATAAAATCTTTAAAAAAAAATTATGATTGTATTATAAGGGATCTGTGATCCATTTGGGGAGAATTACATCTTTCCATTTATTTAAATTTCCTGAATTTTTCTCTTAACTAAAAAGTTTTAAGTGTAGAATTCTTACATGTCCTTGGCTAAATTTATTCTTAAATATAAATTATAATGACAGGTTTCTAGTTCGGGCAGCCTGGGTGACTCAACGATTTAGCACCTGCCTTCAGCCCAGGGTGTGATCCTGGAGTCCCAGGATCGAGTCCTGCATTGGGCTCTCTGCATGGAGTCTGCTTCTCTCTCTCTGTATCTCTCATGAATAAATGAATAAAATATTTTTTTAAAAAAGTTTCTAGTTCTATTTTGTTTTTAAAATTGAGATATAATTAACATGTAACATTGTGTAAGTATAAGGTATACAGCATGTTAATTTGATATATTTATATATTGCAATATGATTGTCATTGTAGCCCTAGCTAATGCTTGCATTACATCCCATAATTATCACTTGCTATTTTGTGGTGGGAATAATTAAGATCTAGTTCTTAGCAAGTTTGTTTGTAATACAATATTACTGTCTATAATTACTATACTGTTCACTAGAGCTCCAGATAAGTCTATCTACTAGGTCTAGCTCAATTTTCAATTGTTTGCTGCAAGTTTATAAGAACCTTATTATTTTTGTCTACTATCATGTATCATGAAACCCTGTTAAATTCACTTATTATTCTAACACTTGTTTCTAGATTGCTTAGGATTTTTTTGTGTGTGAACAATTTTGTCATATGCAAATAGAGATCGTTTTTTTTTTTACTTCTTCCTTTGCAAACTTTTGCCTTTTATCTCTTTCTGCCTTATGGCAAAGGCTAGGACCTCCAGTAGAATCTGAAATAGATGTGGTTTCAGTGGATAACCTTGCCTTAATCCCAGTTTTAGGAGGGAACATTTAATATTTCACCGTTAAGTCTGAAGCTAATTGTTCATGTTTGGGTTGGTTGCATTTTTCAAGGAAGTGTTCATTTTGTTTATATTCCACTTTTTGCCATAAAGTTGTCTATAATATTCTCTTATTAATATTTATATGATTTGTATATCCTCCTCATATGGGAAATTTGTGTTCCATCTTCTTTTTCTGGATTAGATTACCTAGGGATTTATCAATTTTGTTGCCTTTCACTTTTGTTAATTTCTTCAATTGCCTTCATATTTTGTTGATTTTCACTTGTGCCCTTTTATTTCCTAACTTCTCCTTACTTTTGATATACATTGCTCTTTCTTTAGCTTTTTGAAGTGGGAACTTAGGTATTGATTTTAAAGCATTGTTTTCTAATATAAGTGTTTATTTTTTTTTAATTTTTATTTATTCATGATAGTCACAGAGAGAGAGAGAGAGGCAGAGACATAGGCAGAGGGAGAAGCAGGCTCCATGCACCGGGAGCCCGACGTGGGATTCGATCCCGGGTCTCCAGGATCGCGCCCTGGGCCAAAGGCAGGCGCCAAACCGCTGCGCCACCCAGGGATCCCTAATATAAGTGTTTAAAGCTATATAAATTTCCTTCTATTATTCAGTAATCACACAATTTTTTATGTTTAATTATCAGTTTAAAATATTTTCTAGGGATTCCTGGGTGGCTCAGCGATTTAGTGCCTGCCTTCGGCCGAGGGCATGATCCTGGAGTCCCAGGATTGAGTCCCGCGTCGGGCTCCCTGCATGGAGCCTGCTTCTCCTTCTGCCTGTGTCTCTGCCTCTCTCTCTCTCTGTGTCTCATGAATAAATAAATAAAATATTTAAAAATAAATAAATAAAATATTTTCTAATTTTACTTATGATTTGTATTTTGATCCAGGAATGTTATAGAAAAGTGTTTAATTTCCAAATATTTGAGGTTTTCCTAAGTGTCCATTATTAATTTCTAACTTTTTTAAAAAGGATTTTATTTATTTATTTATTCATGAGAGACACCGAGGGAGAGAGAGAGGCAGAGACACAGGCAGAGGGAGAAGCAGGCTCCCTGTGGGAAGCCCAATGTGGAATGTGATCCCAGGAGCCCGGGATCATGCCCTGAGCTGAAGGCAGTTGCTCAACCACTGAGCCACCTAGGCATCCCCAATTTCTAACTTAATTCCACGGTCAAAGAACATAATCTGTATGGCTTTAATCCTTTTTATTGAGATTTATTTTATGGCCATGCATATAGTCTACCTTGGTGTACATATTACATGTAACAAAATTAATTGTATTCTTCTATTGCTGGCTGTAATGTTCTATAAATATCATTTAGGTCAAGGTGATTGATAATGTTCAGATTATGTTGTTACTGAGATTTTTTGTCTAGTTTTTCTGTTTGCTGATGAGGGAGAGATGTTACAAATCCATTAGTCATGGATTTGTATTGTTCTCTCTTCATTTTGTCCATTTTTCCTTTGTGTATTTTGAAGTTCTTTTAATAAGTTGCGTAGGTATTTATGATTGTTATGTCTTTCTGAAGAATTGACACTTGGATCATTATGAAATGTTCCTCTTTATCTGTGGAAATACTTTTCATCTTGAGGTCTATTTAATCTGATATTGATATAGCCACTCCAGTTTTATGACTAGTGTTTGCTTAGTTTATCATTTCTCATCTATTGACTTTCAATCTTCTGGTTTTTTTATATGTATCTTGCAGAAAACATACACTTGGATCCTGATTTATTTTGACAGTTTCCACTTGTAACTTGGAGTGTTTGGGCCATTAAAATATAGTGTAATTATTCATAAGTTTGAGTTACAGGGTGACAATATTGTTCTCTCTTTGCCTCTGTTTTTTATTTCTCTTTTCTTTTCTGCCTCATTTTGGATTGAGTATTTTTTTAATTCCATTTTAATTTATGAATTGGCTATGTAGTTATAGGTTTTTGCAATTTTTTTAAGAGAGCAAGAGAGCACATGCATACAGTCGGGAGAGAGCAGAGGCAGAGAGAGAATCCCAAGCAGGCTTCATGCTTAACCCCATGTGGGGCTCTATCTCAGGACCCTGAGATTGTGACCTGAGTGGAAATCAAGAGTTGGACCCTTACCCGACTGAGCCATCCAGGTGCCCAGGTTTTGCATTTTTAACTTGGCAGTTTATGGATTACAGTTACAGGGCTTGATGCTTTGTAATTCGTTAAAATCTTTATTTTTTTCCTGTTCTTCAAATTGGACAATATCTATTGATCTACTTTCAGGTTCACTGATGCTTCCCTTCATTACTTCTATTTTGCTTTTAAATGCATTCAGTGTATTTTTCATTTCAGATATTGTATATTTTAGTTTTATAATTTCAGTTTCTTTTGTGTAGTTTTTATCTTAAAATTTCCTATCTCTGTTCACTATAAGCCTTCATTAATGAACTGTTTTCTTTTATCTCATTGTGTATAGTTATAGTAGCTAGTTTAAAATGTTTTTCAGCTAATTCTAGCCTGTGGGTCATCTCAGGATTGCTCTTTGCTGATTATCTTTTTTCTTGAGATTGGGTCACAAACTGCTACGTCTTCCTTTTTTTTTTTTTTTTTTTTAAGGTTTTATTTATTTATTAGAGAGCGAGCAAGAGGGCATGAGCAGGATCAGGGGGCAGAGGGAGAAGCAGACTTCCCCACTGAGGACGGAGTCTGATGCGGGGCTTGATCCCAGGACCCTGAGATTATGACCTGAGCTGAAGTCAGACCCTTAGCCAACTGAGTTGTTCGGGCACCCTTATTGCAGCTTTTTCCTATGTTAAGTAACTTTGGATTTTAACCTGAATTATGTGAATAATATATCTTGGAAACTATTTCTATTATGTATTTCTCCAAAGAGTTTTGATATTTTTGTTTTGACAGACAATGTGGTTGGAATAAAATTTCAAGTTTCATTTGTGGACAACTCAAATCTCAGTTCAATTGTTACATCTTTATTTTTTTCATTTATCTATTTTTAATGGGAGCCATGAGTGTTTTTAATACATGAAAAAATTGACATTTCAGCTCAGTCATAAAGGGATAAACTATTCAAATAAGATAGGCCATCAGGCTAGTCATTTGAAAGTAAACAAAAGTAAATCCTTATTTCACACCAGATACTGTCAACTAACATTGTAGCAATGATCCATGAATAATAATGTAAATTAAATTAACTCAAAAAATTTATGTTACGTATTTAAAAAAAGGCAGATACACCGACATTATGTCAGATTCCTAATTTCTTAGGCCAGTGATATAGCAATTCAAGAAAGCATACCCAGTTGTTTCTTGTTGATTTCTTTCTTTTTTTTTTTCTCTTGTTGATTTCTAATGTTTAAACTACATACATCAAAATTTACAGAAAACCGATCTCTATATAAAGACATCAAAATAAATAATTTACTTAAAGTCCATGTCTGAATTATGTAACTCCTACAAAAGCGGAATTTTGTATCTTCAGTTGTTACTAACAGAGCACCCTAAGTCAACTGGCTTAAAAATAAATTTAGTCTTTTACAAAAGGTGGAATAACTATAAGGGTGGTTAGTTTAATGGCTCAGTAACATCTTTCAGGTACCAGGTTCTTTTTTTTTTTCTTTCTTTTGAGGATTGGACAATTTATTGAGAACCTCCCCTCCCCACCCTCACAGGCCCTAGGTTACTTTTTCCTCTTGTGGATCTTGTGTGCTAGCCCCAGGAAGATTGTTGGGGCAGGGGCATGGCATACTGCTCCATGAGGCTCATGAGGTGGCTGTAGCTGCCCTCTTCATACTGCATGAACACAGCTGGAAGGTTCAGCTCCTTGTATAGTAACTTTACCCTGGACCCTTTCTTAGCCTCCCTTTGCCCATAATTCTCCAGAAGGATCTGGCACTGTTCTGGAGAGGCTCACTACAGACACTGAACCACCAGCCAGCTGCATTTGTTGTCCTGGACATCAGTGCCAATCTTACCTGTCACACTGGGGTCCCTAAAGAGATCAAGATAATTTTCCTGAATCTGAAAGAACTCTCTCATCTCTGGCAGGATCATCTCAGCAATGGCATGTTCTTTCTCTTCATCAATTCCTGCCATATATATGGCAGCAGCTACAGGAAGGTAGAATGAGTAGAAAGCTGTCTTGTACTTGACAATAGATTTGTACTTCTTTTCAGTGAATCTGCCAAAATCCACATTGCCCTGGTGGGCTCTGATGAGGTCTAGAGTCTGTCCAATCACAGTCTGATAGAATCTCTGTAGGAAAAGCTCAAGAAAATTAGGATTTCATCCAGCACTTCTCCTAGATTGTCAGGATGTTGACCGAGGGTGGCATGGGCCACCCAGAGACAGGAGATGCCATTGCCTGGCTCAAGGAGGTCTTGGAGTACAATGCTATTGGAGTCAAGTAACAGCAGAGTTTGACAGAACTATAGCATTTCAGGAGCTGGTGGAGACAAGGAAGCAGAATGCTAATAGCTTCTGGTTGACCCTGACTGTGGGCTGGTGTGTGGAACTGCTCCAAGCTTTCTTCATGGTGTTGGATGACACCATGGATTCTTCCCTCACCTGATGGGGGCAGCCCTGCTGGTATCAGAAGGCAGGCATAGGTTTGGATGCCATCAATTATGCTTTGCTTCTGGAAGCATGTATCTGCCACCTGCTGAGGCTCTAATGCAGAGAGCAGCCCTATTGCGTACCTGTGCTTAAGTTATAATTCAATTTTGAAAGACGTAAGTGGGCATCCCATCCAGAGAGGATGTTCAAGAGAAGAGAAGACTGCATTTCATCCTGCATGATTTCCTGAATTTTTGAGGATTCTTTTCCAGAAAAAAACACCTGTCAAGTACCTCCTTTGTTTATCTGTCTAGAATTGAGTCCTATGACCCCTCTAAGCCAATTGCTAGCAATGAGAAAAGGATGATCATTAATGATAGTAACTAATCAGGATTTATTCTCTTCTTGTGGTGAGAAATTGACACCCAAATTGCCAGCAAACTGTAGGGAGGTAGTAAGTAGGAGAATCACTTGACATCTGCCACAAACCCATACTGTAGTCTTAATTTACTCAGTAATAAGAAGGAATAGAATATGTTTTTTTTTTTTTAACAAGCTTTGATTCACTTTTATTTTTCTTGTATAAAACTATGTGGTAGCCACAGCTGGAGCCTGGGTCCTCTGCACGGAGACTCTGGTGTGGGTCTTTACAAGATGGTCAGTGAATTCCTGATAGGGAGACTTGGTGAACACAGTCTCTTTCCAGAGATCAGGGGTGAGATAGCTGTGGGTCTTGGAGATCGCATCAAAAGTAGCCTTGGCAAAGTTCCCCAGGTGGCAGTGTGGCCCCTGGCCGAAGTGTAGCAGTCATCAATACCAGCCATCATCAGTAGCTTCTTGGGCACAGGGGCTGAGACAAAGCCAGTGCCTCTGGGGGCAGGGATGAGACGCACCAGCACAGAACCACAGCGACCAGTCACCTTGCCTGGGACAGTGTGGGGCTTGCGGATCTCGTTCCCCCAGTAGCCTCGTGGCACGGGGACGATGGAAAGCTTGGCCAGGATGACGGCCCCACGGAAGGCAGTGGCTGCCTCCTTGGAGCACTTGACGCCCAGACCCACGTGTCCGTTGTCATCTCCGATGGCAACAAATGCCTTGAACCTGGTCCACGGGCCGGCACGGTCTGCTTTTGCACGGGCATGATTTTCAAGACCTCCTCCGTGGGGGATGATGCCCCCAAGAAGTCAGTGATCCCAGATTCCTTGATGGGCAGAGAAAACAGACAGCTCTCCTCCAGGGCCTGATCTTCATGTCCTTGACCAGGCGGCCCAGCCCGGTGACGGGGATCCACTCCTTGTCCTCCGGAGCTCCGCGGCCCCCGCCCGGCCCCGACCACGGCCACGCCCGCGGCCTCGGATGCTGCTGCCGAAGCCTCCGCGGCCTCCCATTCCGGGGCCCCCCCGGGCCCTCCCAGTACCCGGGCGTCATCCACCGTTTGGTGTTCTCTCGGAGAAGCAGCCAAACACACTATCACATCAAATAAAAACGGTCAGATAATTTTTAAGTTACATGATATTTGTGCTCTAAACACTTACCCTTAAGTGTCTTGGTAGGTAGGCATCCAAATAGAATAATAGATGAAAAATTAAATAAAAGTAGGAATACTTTAAGTACATTTTTTTTAACTGTCTAGAGTGCAATGAGTATCACAGCTGTTTCTCACTACTGGAGACGTCTGGCATTAACAATGTAAAATTATGCAGAAGTTTCCACCTATTTTATGCATAGACTTCTGATTCTTTTGCTGACTTGAATACTGTTGAAAATGTTATTGAAAAAAATACTGGCTTCTTTCTTTTAATTTTTATTTTAATTCTAGTGTAGTTAACATACATTGTGATATTAGTTTCAGGTGTACAATATAGTGATTCACCAATTCCATATATTACTCAGTGCTCATCATGGTAAGTGTACTCTTAGTATCCCTCATCTAATTTACCCACCTCCCCTCTGGTAGCCATCTGTTTATTCTCTATATTAAGAATCTGGTTTTTTTTTTTTGGTTTGTCTCTTTTTTCCCCCCTTTGTTCATTTGTTTTGTTTCTTAATTCCCTCATATGAGTGAAATCATATGGTATTTGTCTTTCTCTGGCTTGTTTCACTTAGCATTATACACTCTAGATCTATCCATGTTGTTGCAAGTGACAAGATTTCACTCTTTTTATGGCTGAACAGTATTCCATTGTGTGTACATATATACCACATTCTTTATCCTTTCATCCATTGATGAACACCTAGGCTGCTTCCATAATTTGGTTCTTGTAAATAATTCTGCAATAATCATAGAGGGGGTATATATTCTTTTGTGTTAGT
Organism: Canis lupus familiaris; assembly: GCF_011100685.1. Taxonomy (NCBI): domain Eukaryota; kingdom Metazoa; phylum Chordata; class Mammalia; order Carnivora; family Canidae; genus Canis; species Canis lupus. The sequence goes on from NC_049253.1 coordinate 38,796,438, forward strand.
GTTTTCATATTCTTTGTGCAAATAGTAGTGCAATTACTGGATTATATGGTAGTTCTATTTCTAATTTTTTGAGAAATCTCCACAATGTTTTCCATGGTGGTTGTACCAGTTTGCATTGTAAAGTTAGGTTGTTTGAGCTCTTTCTTGTTTCTTAATATAGGTGTTTAGTATGCATTTCCTTCTTAGCACTGCTTTTGCTGCATCCTTGAAGTTTTGGCATTTTGTAGTTCCATTTTCATTTGTCTCAAGATATTTTTAAGTTTCTCTTTCGATTTCTTCTGTGACCCATTAGTTGTTTGGTAACGTTTTGTTTAGTCTGCACATGTTTTTGAATTTCCTTCTTGTAAGTGATTTCTAGTTTCAGACTCTCACGGCTAGAAATGACACTTGATATGATTTAAGTATTCTCAAATTTATTAAGACCTGTTTTGTGGTCTAACATATGATCTGTCCTGGAGAATAGTCATGTGCTCATGAGGAGAATCTATTCTGTTGCTTTTGAATGAGATATTCTATATATGTCAAGTCCATCTGATCTAATGTGTCATTTAAAGCATGTGTTTCTTTATTGATTTTCTGTCCCGATGATTTATCCATTGATAAAAGTAGGGTATTGAAGTCCCTTACTATTATTGTACTGCTATTTATCCTTTTAGATCTGTTAATATTTGCTTTATATATTTAGGTATTCCTATATTGGGTACATAAATATTTATAAATGTTATGTGTTTGTTGGATTGACTGGTTTATCATTATATAACGACCTTCTTTGTCTCTTATTGTAGTCTTTGTTTTACAGTCTATTTTGTCTGATATGAGTATGACTATTCCCAGCTTTCTTTTTGGTTTCCATTTGTATAGAGCATCTTTTTTCTATTCACTTTCAGTCTGTGCATCTTTAAAGCTGAAGTGAGTAGGCAGCATATACTTGGGTCTTGTTTTTTAAATCCATTCATCTACTCTGTGTCTTTTGATTGGATAATTTAGTCCATTTACATTTAAAGTAACTATTGACAGGTATAGACTTCTTATTGTCATATTGCTAATTGTTTACTGTCTTGTAATTCCATTCCTTTATTCTTCTCTTGCTTTCTTCCTTTGTGATTTGATACTTTTCTTTAGTGGTATGTTTAAATTCCTTTCTCTTTCTTTTGTGTATCTACTATAAATTTTTGTTTTGTGGTTACCATGAGGCTTCTATAAAACTTCTTAGAGTTATAATAGTCTATTTTAAGCTGATAACAGCTTAAGTTCAGATGCATTCTAAAGGTCTACATTTTACTCCACCTACACATGCAATGCTTTTGATGTCAAATTGTATATCTTTTTATATTGTGTATCATTTAACAAGTTATTGTATAGTTATTTTTACTACTTTTGTCTTTTAACCTTCGCACTAGATTTATGCAACTCACTCACCTCTGTTACAACATTGTATTGCTCTGAATTTGACTATATTCCTACTGTTTCCAGTAAGATTTACATTTTCATATGTTTTCCTATTACTAACTAAGGACCTTTCACTTCAGCTTAAAGAAGTTCCTTTTGCATTTCTTGTAGGCTTGGTCTATTAAACTCTTTTCAATTTTCTTATCTGGAAAACTCTTTATCTCTTCTTCAGTTCTGAAGGACAACTTCACTCGGTAAAGTATTATTGGTTGGCAGGGTGTTTTTTCCTTCTTTCAGCATGTTGAATATATCAAGTCAGTCTTTTCTGGCTTGCAAAGTTTCTCCTGAAAAATCTGACAGTCTTATGGGGGTTCCCTTGAACACAATAAGTCATTTTCCTTTTGCTGCTTTTAAGATTCTTTTTCTGTGTTTAACTTTTGACAATTTAATTTTAACATGTCTCAGGGTGGGTTTCTTGGGATTCCTCTTATTTGAAGTCTCATATTCCTTCATCTAGATGTCTATTTTCTTCTCCATTTAGGAAAGTTTTCAAAAAGATTTCATTCAAAAATCTTTCTGCCCCTTTCTCCCTCTCCTTCTTCTGGGAACCACACAATGGAAATATTGGTCCACTTGGTGTTGTCCCATAAGCGCCTTAAATTATGTTCCTTTTCTTTTTTTCCTTTCTGCAACTTTGGATAAATTCTACTACCATGTCTTCAAGTTCACTTACCCTTGCTTCTACTTCATCTTGTCTTCTGTTGAATCCCTCTTTTGAATTTTCACTTCAGTTATTGTATTTTTCAGCTCTGATTTTTGTTGGCATTTTCTTATATTTTTCTCTTTTTTGAAATTCTTACTTTGTGTGTGCATTGTTCTCTTGACCTCAGTGAACATCTTTATGATTGTTATTTTGATTCTTTATTAGGTAAATCACTTATCTCCACTTCATTAAGGTGTTTTTTCTGGAGTTTTATCTTAGTCTTTCATTTGGCACATATTCCTCTGTTTCTTCATTTCCTTAACTCTCTGTGTTGGTTTCTGTGCATTAGATAAAACAGCCACTTCTCCTAGTCTTCAAAGAGTGGCCTTGTATAGAAGATAAAACTCATCATTAAACCCTACCCTAGCTCTTGGTTGTCTTTCAAACCTACGTTGTTGTCCAGTCAGCTTTCTTCACTCTTTGTGGCCCCTGGTAGTTGAGAGTATGCTAAGACCTGTCAATGTCCCAATGCGGAGGATCTCAATCATCACCTAGATGTGAGCTGATTGGAAGCTGGACCCTCAGGCCGCAGCTTTTAAAGTATGCAAACATACCTCTTCTGTGGGATGACTAGGAGATAGTGTTTCTGTATGCACAAGAACTATTTCTTGTTTTCTCCCATCCTGTTGAACCTATGAACACAAGCGATTGTGACCACCAGAGCCAGTCTGTCAAAGTATGTGTACTCTGGGTGGCAGCCATAAAATCTGGGATTCTAGATGCATGCACAAGCTCTTTTCAGCCTGGGGTGAGGCAGAAAGAGAGAACAAAGGTGGCATCTGCTGACCTCCCCATCCTTTGGAGAGGCCCTACATATGTGTTACATTAGAAGCCTGATCCTCAGGCCACAGCTTCTAAGATTTGCAAATAGGTCTTTTTCATAGAAAGATTCAGTTTTTCAGCCTCCCGCCTCTGCACTGTGTCCTGGGAGAATAGGTACAGTGAGTCTGTGTGAACCCATTAAGAACTCTTTTGAAAGGAAGGTACAGATTATTTCCACCATTCTAGAAAGTTCTCTTTCATTTGACCTTAATCAGGTAGCTTCCCTCCATTCCCAGGCAACCACTTTCTCATTTCTATCATTACAGATTAGTTTTGCCTGTTCTAGAACTTGATATAAGTGCATACAGTATGCACTTTTGTAACTTCTTTTGTTTAATGATTTTTATTGATGTGTTACATATATCAATAGTTGTTTTTTATTGATGGATTATATTTTACTATCTTAATGTACAGTTAATGATAATTTATTAACTTGCTGATGGAGATTTGAGTTGTTTTCAGTTTTTTCACTATTGTGACTCAAGCTGCTATGAACATTCTTACACAAGCCTTTTTATGGAGATCTTTTCACTTCTGTAACTACCTAAAAGTAGAATTGCTACACCATAGGATATATATATGTTTAATTTTGTAAAAACCTACCAGTTTTCTCCAATGTGTTACATGCTCACCAGCAATGCATAAGAACTTTATTTGCTCCACATATCCATGAACACTTGATTTCAGTCATTCTAGTGAGTGGTAGTGGAATCCATTGTGGTTTAAATTTGTATTTCCCTGATAATTTAAAGATGTCCAACACTTTTTGTATGCTTCTTGACCAGCTAAATATCTTCCTTTGTGAAATGTCTAATTCTTTTGCCAAGCTTTAAAAATTAGGGTTTTTAAATTGCTGATTTATATTCATGTGGCATGCAGTTTGTATTTATGCATTATGGACAGAAGCCTTTTTGTTAGCTACCTCCCACTGACTTCTGATTAATTTGATCTGAAGAGCTGTGGTTTTACTTTTGTTAGCAGGCATATCATATACCTTCACAATTAGCCATGCCACTGTGCAAACTTAAATATCCAGAGTGATGATGAATGTGCACATTTCCTGCTGTGCCTTTCAAAGATTCTATTCTTTTATTTACCTGTAGAGGCACATTATTTAACTACATCTTGACATGATTTCCTTAATTCATATTTCTAAGCACATCATTCCTTAGGTTTTAACTGACCTTTGCAAGAAGCCCCTAAAATTTGTTCTTAAACCGTGTTATAGATCTTCAAAATTTATTGTTCAAAAATAAGCCTTCAGTAAGATTTATAGAAAAGGTCAGGGAATGCATTTTTAAAATTTTTAAAAATTTTTTATTTATTTGAGAGAGACCGAGATAATGAGAGACAGCATGAGTGGGAAGGAGAGGGAGAAACAGGCTCCTTGCAAAACAGGGAGCCTGACACAGGGCTCAATCCCAGAACCCTGGGATCATGACCTGAGCCAAAGGCAGACGCTTAACTGACTGAGCTACCCAGGTATCCCTGGGGAATACATTTTTTAAAAAAGGAAAAAATACTGGAGGAATAAAAGGGTTTACATTCTCAATGTAACAATATATGTCTGCTTAGGGTTTTAAACTTAGATTAAAACAATTATTACTTGATTGGGAGAAAGTTTATTTGGTGTTTTTTTTTAATTTTTAAAAAATATTTTATTTATTTATTCAAGAGAGATATATACAGAGAGGCAGAGACACAGGCAGAGGGAGAAGCAAGCCCCATATAGGGAGCCCAATGTGGGACTCAATCCTGGGACTCCAGGATCACGCCCTGAGCCAAAGGCAGAAACTTAACTGATGAGCCACCCAGACATCCCTTTGGTGTTTTAAATAATAACATCAGGAATGCCTTAGTGGCTCAATGGTTGAGCGTCTGCCTTTGGCTCAGGGCATGATCCCGGAATCCCAGGATCGAGTCCCGTATCGGGCTTCCTGCATGGAGCCTGCTTCTCCCTCTGCTGATGTCTTTGCCTCTCTCTCTGAATCTCGTGAATAAATAAATAAATAAATATTTAATAAATAAATAAATAATAACATCAAAATATATCCAGTGATACATTATTAAACGGAGTTTATTATTAAACTCATTATTAAACCTTTGGAGTAAACTCTTGAAATGTCTGTTTATATCCTAAGCTGCAGTTCATTTTTTGCATGTCTACTGACACAGAATCCTAGTCCTGGTAGGGACATCAGACTATCTTCCTTCTTTTTAATAAATCTCTTTCCAAACCATTGCATACCATTGGATCTACATTCTATTTTTTTCTTCTAATAGTCAGGAGAAAAGATTGGTGTTTTAAATTCTCATTCAAATGCCCAAGATCCCTCTTTGCTGGGTTCCTTCTTATCAGCTCGGTTGCTATTACCACATAACACAGCCAATTCCTGTGTTGTTCTAATTAGAGAAGGTAAATAGCTCTCATTCATTCCTATACATATTTAAACATATTGCAAAATATTCATCCAGGTATTTGGTAGAATATACCTTTAGATATTTTTTAGGTTGAATTAGGTGAAATTCTTGTTTTCCCCAAATTGAAAAAAATGCATATTCTTAACTTTATTCATGGGTCTTTGATTCTAGTTCTTTAGTCAGTCCCACTTTATACTTGGTAAGTCACGAAAAAGAAAAAGAAAGAATATAATTGGAATCACTTTGGGAATGAGTGAGCATAAAGATGACAGCTGTAGAGGGTGAGACAGAGAAAAGCACACAGAGTGACAGAAAGGCATGCATGTGGAGACACACCAGGAGATGGAGAGGTACACAGAGGTGGAGCAAGGCAAAGAGCAACAGAACAAAAGTTATACATGCTCCTAGGTAGGCCTCAGTCTAAATATATTGCTGTAGGTACTTTAAGGAATATGGGCATATGAAACACATTTAAGAAATTGCTTTCCTTCTGACCTCTCTCCTTCAAGAAGTGTTAAGTCATCTGTTAGGCACTATTTGTTTCTTTGTTAGAGAAGTAGTTCTTAAAGAATCAACAACTACAAAATTCTTTATGAAGTCAGAAGGTAATGCTAGCGCAATAATCTAGAAGACAAAATCTGTTCCAGTTACCAGTTTACTGCTTCTTAGCTCCATGTTCATCCTTCAGTATGTGTTCTGCAATAGTGGACACATGGCTTTAATCTCCTTTATGAGCATGATGCTAGGCTTTCTCAGTAGAGGGCGCTGGAGGGGCAGGAGGGAAGGAAAAGACAGGCTTGCTGTTTTGGCTGCTGACTGGTTTATGAGTGGTGTGGGACATTGGATGGAGTTCTGCCCCAACCACAGATTGTCTTGATCTCACAGCCTTAGCAGGTGAGAAACATCTCCCAGCCCTGTGGACTAGAAACCTGCACCCCGAAGGACTCATGCTTGCCTTAGGGCCCGAAGGCATTCTGCCAACATCTGCTCCCCCAGGCAGATCCCCTGCAACTTAGAGGGTTTCCACCGAGTGGCTAACCCCCCTGCAGGACCCCCACTACCTGTGCACATCCTTGCCATTGGTTGCTGACTGGCTGCACCAGCTTGCACTCTGGAGGGCTGCCTCCTGCTTGCCCAAAGATTGCAGAGCAGCTCTGGCCTGGGTAAACCAACAAATTCTTTTGTCATGGGTGGGCTGAGTTCTCCAAGGTCTGAATCCCAGCCTTGGGGAGGCCAAGGGCCCCTTTCTGACTTTGTCTTTCCTTGGGCACTCTCCCTTAGCTCAGGGTATCAACTTTCTTTATATCCTATGGGCACTCATTGGACTTTAATAGTTCTTTATATTAAACTTACCCTGTCCAATCCCCTGTGTCAAGGAGTGGCAATATTGATATTTTAGCAAGAAAGAGGTGCTTTTCCACTGACAGACTAGCAGAGAGGAATTATAGAATGAAGTAGCAATAAGTGAGCCAGTTTTTTCATTTACAGCCTTTTTCTTACATAATTTTGACTTCAGGGTTTGGAAATCTGACATTTTTGTGTCATGAGCTAGACTGTCAAATCCACACCAAGAGAAATTCTTACTCTCCCATGTAGCCCAAGACTTGGGATGGGGCAACAGAAATCTGAATTAGGCCCCCACTGAAAAGGTCAGCTGCGATTTTAGGTTAGTGCAAATATCATGGCTGGACTTCAAATTAATGACGTGCGATAGGTTGACTCCTTTTGAGGAAAAGTAGTGCAACTGAGCCTGAATATGTACTTAGCTTGTTCAATTTTAAGCAGATCTAGGTGTCAGTGAGCAGGGGAAAAAAATAACCTATATTATAACTGTGGGGATTATACAAAAATAGTGGGGACCATATTAACTCATAATGATTTAGTTAATGAGTCAGCATGACAGGGCTTTGAATACTGGGATTATTACATAAATTCATGGTAGTCTTTCTGTGATGATAGTAAAAGCTGTACAAATGATTGGTATCAGTGGCTCTCAAATGGTGAAGTGTACCAGGATAACCCAGGGAACTTATATAGATGCAGATTCCAGCCTCCTTGGTGGTGTCTCAGTAATGGACATTTCTTTTTTTTTTTTTTTTTTAAGATTTTATTTATTTATTCATGAGAGACACAGAGAGAGGCAGAGACACAGGCAGAGGGAGAAGCAGGCTCCATGTAGAGAGCCTGATGTGGGACTCGATCCCGGGATTCCAGGATCACGCCCTGAGCTAAAGGCAGATGCCTAACCGCTGAGCCACCCAGGCATCCCTGGACATTTCTCTTAAAAGATTTACTTATTTGAGGGAGAAAGAGAGTGCATGTGCACACACAAGTGGGAGAAGGGGCAAAGAGAGAGAGGGAATCCCAAGCAGACTCCTAGCTGAGTGGGGAGCTTTATTTCATGACCCATGAGATCATGACCTGAAATCATGAGTCAGATGGTTAACTGACTGAGCCATTCAGGCACCCCAGTAACGAGCATTTTTAACAAGCACTCTTGTGGCTCTGATGCATATATTTTTTAAGAGACCATGATTAAGTGTCTGAATGAGCTTCCACAAGAAAAATGAAATTTTATTTAGAAATAAGAGTATGAAAACTGTTCATGTGTTCCTTTCTGATTTTAAAATGGTCTTTATCATTTTATCCCATGCTTCATCCCAGAGTTAAGGCAACAATGAAAACTTTGTCCCTAATATACTATTTCTGTGTAGGACAGCCCCTTCGTATTTGTCTGATCATTTTACACTTTGCTGGAAATGGAGAAATTCTTCCAGGCTGAAGTTCTTCCTTTTTCTTGCCAGTAATAAGGTGAATAAGATTCCTGCTCTTCTAAAGGAAAAAAAAAAAAATTCCAACCAAATAGAATAAAGCCAATAATGTGGAAAATATAAAGACAAAAAATATTTGGAACCATATAAGAATAAAAAACCTACATTTTCCTAGTACCCCGGGGCGGGGGGGGAACAGTATCTTGTAAAAGACACTTAAAATATAAACTTAAGATAGCACTCATACTAGGAACAACTGTGTTTTAACTTTTACACGTAGAAGTGATTGAAGATCAGGTATTAACATGAATAAAAGAAAAACTGGGGTGTACCAGGCTGGTTTCTCTTTTGTATGCCTCACAGGCCCTCACTCCTCACTCCAAAAGATAACTTGTGATAATCTTACGGGTTACATGCTTGCTAATCTTCAAGTACGAAAACCAGTTGGGCAAAACAAAACCTAAAATGTTCCTCTGGACAGAGGAAAAAATGTTTGGTTTCAACAGTGTCTCTTGGAAAAACTCAGACACTTGCACTATGGAACCTTCTGGCATTCTTTGGGGTTAGGCAGCCACCACAAGAAACCAAACAGTAGGAGAAAGCCTGGAATCAACCAGCATGTAGCAACATGCCCAGAACTTTTCAAGTGGCCCAGTAAGTAGGAGGCTTTCCAATTTTGTTGCAGGACCTCGTCCTTTCTTAGAAGGTCCCAAAATTTGGACTATTGCAAGGCCATCCCACGCCTACCACTTCTGATGACACATGGCATTTTGGAAATGATTGCATCACAGGAACAATTATTGACTGCGAACAAACAGCTTTGAAGTCTTGATGATGTCCTAGGCATGTCCTGTTCTTTCAGGCGCTTGTGTCATGGCAAGCAGCAGTATCTGCTACTCTGAGGGTCACTTACTTTGATGTGTATAAATTAGAAAAGTGATTGAAGACTTGGAAAGTGCGTCCAAATTCTTCTGAAGAATCATTTTGGAGAATGTTGGGAATGTGGGCAGCTTCAGAATCCCCCTGAGGAATTTCACTGAGAGCAGCTGAAGACATTTACTGGCTGGCTCCCACTTGTTCTGCTGCAAGGAACCACCCAGTATTAGCAAGACACAGTTAATTACCACCTGGAGGTGAGCTGGGGCTCCTGTGTTGGTCTAAGACTGAGGAAATGTCAGATGCATTGTTTCTCTCTACCTCAAAATGACTACATGGTGTGGCTGCTTAGTGTTGCCACTGGTTCCACTGAGTCCCTGGAAAGTGGGACCTCTGGATGTAAGAGAGAAGCTTTTGGCAACATTCCCGGGAAACAGAGGTGCTGTCTTTCCATACCGATGGGAGTCAGCATAAAACCTCCAAAAAGGAAAGCAACAGCTTTGGTTGATTGCTCACAAGAAACATCTAGATGGCCTGTTGCTTCTAAGCTCATCAAAAGACATGTGTATCGGGGACCAAAACTAGTTTTGAAGTTCTTAACCAGAAGATACAGTCCATTAAGTAATTAAAATATACTAGGGGAGAAAAGGGCATGTGGTCTCTCATACAAGTTTTATTCCCTACTTCTCTATATTACTCGCAGTACAAATTAGCAGAGGTGGCCACCAGCCATGGGTCAAGCACATGTGAAAACAACAAAAATCTAAACCAAAGCCTAGGATGCACCACCTGCTCTAAGTATTAGGTTGTTGCCATCTTTGGCATCCATCAGCATAGCCTGGTCCCTGACCTCCTTCCACCTCCTGGTCTGTTTAAATAGACTCACAACTTGGGTTCTAGAGTACCTTCCAAAAAGTCATTATTGTGAAGCAAAATCTTAGTCTTCAGATGCACTGTGCAAACTTGAGACTGATAGTGCAAAATTAGTCTTCAGCTATTAAGAAGGCTGTTTTTAATGGTGGTTGACAGGCTTAGCAATTTAGGAAAACTTTTTTAAAAGTTTATCTCTGACAAAAGGCTACAGTTAGCCCAAACCCCATGTAGAAGGGCAGCATGAATTCAGTTTTGAATCGGTCTGTTTTCTGACTTCTCTGGTATAAAGATTGGAGAGCTGTTGTTCTTCTTAGTAAAATTTAGCTCTATCTCCTCACCACAGTGCTAATGCCATGAAGCGCTAGGAAATGATGGGCTAGCCAGGTTGCGCTAGACCTTCTTCCTGGGGAAGATGTAGCATTCCTGTTGGTTGCAGAAGTAAAGTGGTGAGGACTGGCAGCAGTGGAAACTGGAGATTCCCCATTATCAGTTTTAACACAAGTGTAGAAGGTCTGCTCATGTTTGTAAAAATATGACAGACAAGCCAAGGGTTTAAGAAAAAACGTCTCCACGCTCAGTGTGACTATCTTTGGAATTCTTCATTTCATTAAGGTTTTCACAAAATAACAAAGCTCAAACACAATTGTCTACATCCACCACAAAACAGAATCAAGTGGTTAGCACACAAACAATGATTTTTTCATTTTAAAAAAATATAAATAACAACAATGTTCAAGGTTTTACAGTTTTCTTCTGTGTGTGTGTGTGTGTGTGTGTGTGTGTGTGTGTGTGTGTTTAAGGCTTTATGTTGCAGACCCTTTATTAGTATTTGTATCTGTCGTCAGGACACACTGCCCACAAGCAAGGAAGGCCACTGTGGATACATTCCTGAGGGTGACACACACTCATCTATGTTGCCTCAGCTTGTTAAAAACTAAACAATCAATCAGACGCCTTCCAATCAGTCCTCACAGTTTCATTAATTTTCCTTCTACTAGAAAGTGAGACTAGAAAGGGGTTAAGTTTCCAGCAGCATTCAAGCTCTCAGATCAACCATGTAGGGTGAGAAGGAAAAAAACTGGCTCTTTCCCGGGTAGAATTTTTTTCCTTTTCTCCAGAAAAACCCCAATAGCCCATAGAGTTTAAATGGTGGTTTGTACTGAAATAGCTTTCAGATTAAATAATGTTGAAAGAGAAAGGGTGATCTTTTGGTTGGGTCTTTTAGAAGAGGTTAAAGTGGAGAGGTTAATGTTGGGAAAACACCACTTAAAGTACACCTCCCAGCAGGAGCCATCTCACTCTCAAGGTCTGGGGGCAGAGCCAAAGCCCCTGCCTTGGGAATGAAATCTGAGGGGAGACTCTCCAGCAGACACTTGACTTGTTCCTGCCCTAGCTTGATCTTGTCGTCCAGCTTTCGCTGCTCAATGAGGAGTGTTGACTTCATTTTCACAAAATGCTGGTAGTCCTGGAGTTGTTCCTCTGAAAGGTAATTGGCCAGGATGTCTAACACCACACGTTCCCTTCGGTCTAGGTTCTCCTTGAGCTCCCGGGCATCCTCGTGCTGTCCAGCCAGGACCTTCTTCTTCTCATTTAGAGAGCTCTGCTAGGGCAAAACAAACAGATCAGCAAAGGGCAAGAGGGAGGAAGGAAACTGTCTGCAAAGACACCTTTTACAAGACGGTGAAATCTCCAAGTTTCTGTTTCAATTGTCACATTAGAGTAAGGAGACCGACTTCTTTGAAAATCAGTTTTTTACCCTTCTGTTCATGTATATATAGTTCTCTAACTCGTCATACAGCAGCTTTAAGAGAGATTATAATAAATTGGTTGGAGTAAAAACTTGACTTTAGGCTTCTAGATTTAAAAAAGGACAATTGATTCCATTTACATGAAGTCCTAGAAGTTACATGTGCCTGTATGAGTAGACAAAAGCATACAGATACAAAGTAGAATGGTGGTTGACAGGAGCTGGGGGGAAGGGGCTAATGGAGTTGTTTAATGGGTATAAAGTTTCAGTTTTGCAAAAAGAAAAAGTTACAGAGATCAGCTGCACAACAATATGAATATACTTAACACTACTGAACACTTTAAAATGGCTAAGATGGCAAATTTTAGGTTATGTGTAGTTTACCATGATAAAAAAAAACCCAAGGGGGTAAAAAATGGCCCATCTTTAAGTTACCTTGAGTATTTACAAGTATTTACATTTTTTTTTTTACAAGTATTTACATTTATAGCAGTTCTCAAAGTGTGGACCAGGGGCAGAAGCATTTCCCGGGAACATGTTAGAAATGCAAATTTTTAGGCCTTGTTCCACCTACTGAATCCAAAGCTTGGGGCCCAGAAAACTGTGGTTTAGTAAACCTTCTAGGTAATTCTTCTGCAGCTGAAGTTTGAGAACCTCTGCCCTGATCCACAGATAACAATGGGAATGTCCTATTTCCCATATCTAAAGAAATCTGTTTTCAGTGTTTTTCAGGCCTCTGAATCTAACATGAGAGAAATTCTATTTAACAATGGGCAATTGCATATTCTGAGCATTTCTTATACAAACCCAATGGTAAGGTAGCATGTTTATCTTTAGGACTAATTTACTTTAAAATGATCTTTGACATGGCTCTAAAAAACAAAAAAGATTTATTTGACAGAGCAAGAAAGCACAACAAGCAGGGGGAACAGCAGAGGGAAAGGGAGAAGCAGGCTCTCTGCTAAGCAGGGAGCCCGATGCGGGGCTCGGTTCCAGGATCCCGGGATCATGACCTGAGCTGAAGGCAGATGCTTAACCCACCGAGCCACCCAGGCACCCCTTTAACATGGTTTTTTATGCAACATGTTGACTTATAATGAATGTCATTAATTTTTTTTTTCATTTTATATTTAATCATTTAGACTTTTAAGGCCAAAGTGATTGAGAAATATTAAAGTGAAAATCAATCAAGGTATGTCTTTAATTTTATTTCAATACAAATTGGATATGTAGGCTTATGAAAGGCTGACAGACATGTCTTTGCCTTAATTCCCTTGAACTAGCCTGTCAGATCTTATATAATACAGGGAAAAAAGTACAAAGTTATAGGTTTATCTTACAAATATCTCTATTTTCATGGCTTCCTTTCCCTAATGAGAAAAACACACCTGGCTGGCTCAGTCAGTGGAGCACGCAACTCTTGCTCTCAGGGTTGCGAATTAGAGCCCTGTTCTGCAGGGTGTAGAGACTGCTTAAAAAAAAAAAAAAAAAAAAAAACTTTTCAAAAAATATTTTATTTATCTATTCATGAAAGACACAGAGAGAGGGGGCGGGGGAGAGAGGCAGAGACACAGGCAGAGGGAGAAGCAGGCTCCATGTAGGGAGCCCGATGTGGGACTCGATCCCGGGACCCCGGGGTCACGCCCTGGGCCAAAGGCAGGCGCCAAACCACTGAGCCTCCCAGGGATTTCCCGCCCCCCCCCCCAAAAAAAAAATCTTAAAAAAAAAAAAACACAACAAACCCTTAGGGTACTTGGATGGCTCAATCAGTTAAGCATCCAACTCTTGATTTTGGCTCAGGTCGTAACCTCAGGATCATGAGATTGAGCTCTGTGTAGGGCTCCACGCTGGTGCACGAAGCCTGCTCGAGATTCTCTCTCTCTCTCCCCCCCGACCCCCCCCCATGCACTCTCTTTTTCAAAAAACAGACAACAAAAAACAACCCTTAGGGACACATGCACCCCAACATTTATAGTAGCATTATCTACAATAGCCAAATTATGGAAGCAGCCCGTGTCCATCAATAGATGAATATATAAAGATGTGGTGTGTGTGTGTGTGTATATATATATGTGTGTGTGTGTGTGTATACATACATATATATACACACACACTACATCTGTATCCATTCATCTACACACACACACACACACACACACACACACACACACCATGGAATATTACTTATCCATAAAAAAGAAGGAAATCTTGCCATTTGCAATGACACGGATGGAGAATATTATGCTACGTGAATTAAGTCAGAGAAAGCCAAATACCATATGATTTTACTCATATGTGGAATTTAAGAAACAAGCACAAGGAGAAAAAAGAGAAAGAGGCAAACCAAAAAACAGACTCTGAACTATAAGAACAAACTGATGGTTGGGGGGATAGGTGATATGGACGATGGGGACTAAGGACTACACTTGTCGTGATGAGCATGTGTGATGTATGGAAGTGCTGAATCACTAGCTTGTACACCTGAAACTAGCATTACATTGTATGTTAACAAACTGGAATCTGAATAAAAACTTAAACCTTTAGGGAGGGACTGAATCTGAACGAAGATACCTTTCAAATTACTGTAGAGAAGTTAAAAGTTAAAACCTCTTCCTCGGAATGCCTGAGTGGCTCAGCAGTTGAGCGTTTGCCTTCAGCCCAGGGTGTGATCCTGGGGTCCCGGCATCAAGTCCCACATCGGGCTCCCTGCATGGAGCCTGCTTCTCCCTCTGCCTGTGTCTCTGCCTCTCTCTCTCTCTGTCTCTCATGAATAAATAAATACAATCTTTATAACAAAACAAAAAACCTCTTCCTCTTTAATGAAATATTTTATACATTGGAAATGTATAGAGAATTGATGAGCGCTGGGTATTATACTAAATGTCAGCAAATTGAATTTAAATAAAAATATATGGCGAATAGTATACTGCCTGTGTACCCATGTTAACTGCGCCAATTCTTAACAGGAGCATTTATCATATTTTCTTCAGATTAAAAACAAAAATTAGAGACTGAGTTGAAACCTTATATATGCCTTGCGAATTAGAGCCCTAATTATATATATATATATATAATTATACTCCCCCGACACCACCCTAGTGATCTTTATGCTACATTTGGCATTTGTTGAACTACTTATTCGTCCTTTCTTCTTTTCTGTTTATACTTTCAGTTTCTTAATGATGACTAATCATTATCAAAACTAATATGGATGTATCTTGCATGTGAGCAAGCACATATCCACATTCAAGAGTGTATATGTGTACGTTTAAATGTTGAGCTGAATTTAGTTCTGGAACAACTCCTCTTCCCCTAACTAAAACTGGTGTAGTGTTCCTTCTCTCACGTACCTGTGGCATCCATGCCAGTGGCCAAACAGGAAACCTGAAGTTAGCTTCTGCTCTCCCCTTCCCTTCATCTAGCACGCCTTGCTAATTTAAGCTCATTCTCTCACTCCCTATTCTCTATCTCCATGACAGCTGCCATTTTTTTAAGCATTTTTTAAAATTTTTATTTATTTATGATAGTCACAGAGAGAGAGAGAGAGAGAGAGAGAGGCAGAGACACAGGCAGAGGGAGAAGCAGGCTCCATGCACCGGGAGCCCGACGTGGAATTCGATCCCGGGTCTCCAGGACCGCGCCCTGGGCCAAAGGCAGGCGCTAAACCACTGCACCACCCAGGGATCCCCAGCTGCCATTTTAAATGAGCAGCCTAACACCTTCTTGCTAGATTCTTAGCTTAAGTCCCACTCCTTCCCATGCTGATTAGGTCATGAAATTAGTTTATGGCTCTTCCTGAGCTTCTGGCTAAAGTCTATAAAGTATGACCCACAAGGTCTTTATGACTGTTTTCTGGGCTGGATACTGCTTGCCCCTCCAGATTCACTTTTCTCAGCCCTGCTCTGTGTTTAAGGAAGGTGAACTGTGCAGCCTGCATCACCTGGGTGTGGCCAATGGGAGTCATGGGCAGGAGACTGGAGGGAGGGAGGAGAAAGAACCTGGGGCATCTCTCCTTGACTCCTTCCTTACAGGCAGTGGTGCGGCTACGTTCACCTACCAAGGCCTCAGTGCTATAGGACAGGCACAGTTATGGTTCTGATGAGGACTCCCTTCCTCCTCCAAGTGATGCTAACCTTGGAGGAACTGGGAAGCTTCATTACCCTTTCTTGGCCTTCCTTACTCCTTCCCACACCTTCACTGAATTTTCTCTCCTTACCCATTTTGACTGAGCCTTCTATTTCCTGTCCATTTCCTGACTACACACTTCTCTAACATTTCTTGCAATTCACGATTTTTAAAAACCACATCACTCTGTGTTTTAGACCTGCCAATCCTGTATATATATATATATGTTCTTAAACATGCCATGGTCTTTCCTGACTTTGTCTATGAGATTCCCTCTAAATGGTGAAGCCCTCTCCTCTTAGTCCACATAGAATTAAGTTCTTCTATACCCTGTTCAAATGTCACTTGTGCAAAGTCTTTCCTGGGCTCCCCCCATCATCTGAGAAGCGTTTTGGGGCTGAGTTTATCACTGTGCCATGGCATACTGGATGTATTCGCTGCTTCCATACTGGTTTTCCTTATTACATGGTGAGCTCTTTGAGGGTGGGGCCTATGTTTTAGGCTGGTGTTCATCCCTAGCATGCACAGCACCAGATTTGGCAGGTGCTTGTTTGCTGAGTGGAAGGAAGGAGAAAGGATGATACCTTTGAGGCAGGCACTACTAGGTGATTTCTCGATGAGGAAGCTAAGGCTCAGCACATCTCATGAGGAGAGCATTCGCAGGAAGGAGAGTACATCTACAGAAAGTTCCTGGATGCCCAGGCCCATTTCTAAGACCATCTAGACTTTTTCTAGTTGAAAGAAGACATCTTCCCTTTAATGTAATATATAGGAGAAATAATTGGGAAATCCTTGATAGCACTGAACGAGAGCTGCAGATAGGATAAGGAGCCAGAAAGCAAAGAAGCCTCTTGATGGCTGGAGTGCTTATCACCTTCTAGAATAAACAGATATGTAAATAGTTACAGCTCTATTTATTGTCTGGCTTCTCTTGCTAACTTCCCTGGGGCCAGGCATGTGTCTTCTTTGTTCACAGCTGTATCCCATGAGCCTACTAGCGTACATTAGACACCCAATAAATATTTGCTGTAAAGATGAGTAGGTAAAGAATGCTCTGTAGCTATGGAGTGAAGTTTAACCTAGTGAATAAAACTTGGAATCTGCATCAGGACTCCTCATATCTTGGCTCTATCACCGGCGGCCTGTTGTGAGGACCCAGTGAGCCCTCAGATACTGGGCAAAGATGGAGGATGCTCTCCAGTTGCCACCACTGTTGCTACCGTCTTCTTCCTTCCAGTAGAGGGCTCAGTGGAGACACCTGGGTGCATCCTCACCAAGCGCCGGCAGCCAGCACTGGCAGATTCCCTGAAGCTTGAGCCCATCCCATGTTCCTGTGTCCTCTCCTCAGTGCCAACAGTTGTTTGTCCCTCTCTCTTTTTCTAATGTCAACCCCCAGCATGCTTTGTCTCTTCTTTTTCCTGGGATAGAAAGGAAAGAGAAACTCTGGCACCTATAGTTTTACTTTCCTAAGTATTCCCTGAGCCTAAAGTGTCAGCATTACCTCTTGGCATGCTAGATGCCTTCTGTGTTTCCTGGTAACCTGTACACTGGACTCTCTCTCTGCCCCAAAGAGATCCTAATCTTCTCCAGAGAAGGGATCATGTTTAATTGTACCTCTCTGTGTATGTGGGTTCAGAGGAAAAAAGGTTGAACTAAATCGCTAGGCTACCTACCCTTTCTTCATTACTGGCATCTTCGCCAAGGCCGCTAAGGACGTTTTCCACACGGGCCAGGCGCCCGGAGAGGGAGAGCAGCAGGTTTACTACCTTGTCCAAGTCCCCAATGAACATCTTGTACTTGTCAAACTCATTGGGCTTGCAGAGCTCACTGATCAAAGCCTCCACCTCTTCCCCCAAGGCATTATTGAGCTTGATGTCCATCAGCAGACTCCCTTTCGCTTCCTGGAGAGTCTCAAGCTTGTGGGTGAGGCTTCCAATGAGCTCGGCCTGTAACCACAGAGGAGACACACAGCAAAGGTTAGCCAGCGGAATTGTCAATGGAAGGAGGATTCACTTCTCCCAGCCACATCCTGTCTTTTCAAGGCTCAGTTGAAGGTCCCCTACTCTACATGGGCTGCCCCCCAATATTAGGCCACAATATTCTTTCCTTTTCCTGAATGTCTATACTTGCCTTTCTCTGAATCTGTGCAGTCCTCAGAGGCTAACACTTGACTACACATCACCTTGTAATGTTTCCCATAGCATTGTCATGCTATCTATACCTCTGCCTCCCCAACTGGCTTACCTCACTTTTTTTTTTTTTTAAGATTTTATTTATTTATTCATGAGAGACAGAGAGATAGAGAGAGGCGGAGACATAGGCAGAGGAAGAAGCAGGCTCCATGCAGGGAGCCTGCCATGGGATTCGATCCCAGGTCTCCAGGATCACGCCCTGGGCTGAAGGCGGCGCTAACCCACTGTAAAAGGCTTTATAAGACATGCTCTCTTTTGATCCTCACAACAATATCACAGACAGATAGGATAAATATTTCTTGTTTTACAAAAAGAGAAGCCTAGAGTCAAAGGGATTATAGGACTTGCCCAAGGTCAGAGAATGGAGCTGAATATTAATGCTAGTTACCATTAACTAGAGCAGTTACTATGTGCTAGACACCGTGTCAGAAACTTTACGTGGATTATCTCATTTTGTTGTCCCCAAAATTGTGCAGTAGATACTGTTTTATCCACAGATAGGAGGTGAAGAAACGCTTAGGTAAGACGATGAGCCAAGATGCATGTACCATTAAGTGGGGCTGCCCTGAAGTCAAGTCAGTCTGATTTTAGCAACTAGCCTTGTATGATCATCATATTCATTGAAACCTTTATCAGAAGTCAGCCCTGTGATCTTCCCACTGCACTCCATAGTCTCCAGTTGCCTGAGCTATATAATTTACCATCTTTACTGCAAATTTCTATACATATAAAAGTTACACAAATATCTAATATATTTAACTGAAGGAATGAAGTACAGGTCTTAGTGGTTTCAAATTTGACTACATTTATGTTAAATGTCTACTACTTTGCTACAAAAGAAATTAAACTTTGTGATTTTTAAATTAGTTTTTCGTTTTTCTCTTAGCCTAAGGTAGCCAGATGGAGAAAGGACATCACTTTTTCTTTTGGTTAAGACCTATTTCTTTAACCACTAAAATGGTACCACCTCAAAAAAGATTTTTTATACATGTATATAAAACCAAACCATGTGGCTTCAATTGGAAACTTGGTGAAAAAAGGATCACAATTTTTCAATGTTAGAGTAAATCTTCATTTTTAGAGGAAGGAAAAGGAGAAAAATAGAAAAAAATTTGACTAACAGAATTGAAGGGTCCTGAGGACTTTCTGTACTATTTCTTCAACATTACCAGAAAATACAGTCATCACAATGATATGGGGAAATATTTATTTCTCCATGATATGTTCATCTTGGAGCTGGACCACCAGAGGTACTCCAATCCTCCAGTCTAAGTAAGGTTCATAATGTCCTTGAAATGTCCAAATCCGGGATCCCTGGGTGGCTCAGCGGTTTAGCGCCTGCCTTTGGCCCAGGGCGCGATCCTGGAGTCCCGGGATCGAGTCCCACGTCAGGCTCCCGGCATGGAGCCTGCTTCTCCCTCCTCCTGTGTCTCTGCCTCTCTCTCTGTCTATCATAAATAAATAAATCTTAAAAAAAAATAAAAATAAATAAATGTCCAAATTCTGGCTTTCATGGTGATAACTTATCTTCTTGACTTGCCTAATCCCAAAGGCTAGAGAGTGACTAAAATATTCCCATCTGCTGCACTGTCTCATCATGGATTATAATCTTTGGCTTTCCTCAAGCTGTTTAGTTAAGATGAAGTCAATGCAAGGATAATTTTAGTCGTGGAAAAAGCTAAATGCAAGTGGGAGAGAATATTGTTTGATTTTCCTTATGTTCTCCTGGAAAACTTATTTAAAAAACAAACAAACAAACCAACAAACCACCAACTCTGGCTGGCAGGTCTGGTATTTGCCTGCTACACAACTGGCTAAGGAGCTTCAGCAAAATACCCAGCAGGATCTGATGAACCTGCATGGTGCTATCCATTCCTATGAAGAGAACAGCAAGGAGACTCGGATAGAAAGCAGTAGGAAAAATAAACACTGTCTGCTGTTACATCTTCCAACATTCCTGCTGGACAGGGTTAAGAGAAGTCAAATGTCATTCCTGCTGCTTTTCAGATAGACAGTGAGAGAGGCTGACATCTGTATGAAGTCAGACCAGGAGTTTTTCCTCTTACAGGCTACATTTCCTGGGCTCACTACTCTAAGTGTCACGGGATAGTACCTTCTCATAGAAAACAGTTATGCCAAATCCAAGGAGGCAGGTGACTATGAAGCAACACTGCTATACTCCAACCTCACGAAAAGGCCTCTGATTATTCCAGCGTTGTGGGATCCATTTCAACATCATGTCTGGAGTAGTTTCTAGAAAAGCCTTTTGAAAAAGTCAATACTAGAGAGAAAAGAAGGTAATGGCCTCGTGTGTTTTCATTCTTATGACTTCTTTTGAGACTAGTATTGTGTCATTGGTTCTGGAACTTAAAGCACTTGTTTTGTTAATCATTTAATTGATATTATTAAAAAAAATAATCATGGCTTCAGCAGCTGATATTTTAAGGGAGAGGCATGATTTTGGATCTGTGAACGAGCAGAGACCCTGTAGGGTAAGTCTGCCCTCCGCGTTGGGCTGAATCTCTGCTGGCCTCGGCTCACCATCGCTCTCAGATGCTTATGCCAGTCTGTAGCACAGAAAGGGTAGCTACCAAGCAAGTGTGGCTCCGGGGGCAAGTCCTGAGCCAGGAATGTGACACAGCTCAAAAGCAATCAGGGACCAGGTTCAGCAGGCTAATCCTTTATCCTCTGCACCACACCTGTTTTGGTTTTCAGAGACATCGATACTGGTCAGGACCGCAAGCCTCTCTGTATGGGAGCTAATGTGTACGGGGAGTGGGGGGCTTGATGGTGTAAGGAGGAATGGAATCAAAGTGTCTGGCAGTGATGCAGGGAGGATTCTGTGGCATGAACCAGTACACATTTCGTGGCACTGTGATTTCTGAAAGCTATTTGCTGGGCTGCAATGTAGTACACGAGCACACATGGACAAGCTGGATATGTAAGTTACTGAGCAGTCCCATCAGTCACGCCAGGCCCAAATGGTGCACATTTGGATAGCATTTGATTTTTTTTTTCTAAGCCTTTAAGTTATGGAAATTTGGCTTTAAAAAATGTAGCTAAATGAGATATAACTGAAGGCAACAAGGGA
Organism: Canis lupus familiaris; assembly: GCF_011100685.1. Lineage (NCBI taxonomy): Eukaryota > Metazoa > Chordata > Mammalia > Carnivora > Canidae > Canis > Canis lupus. Next base: position 38,817,508 of record NC_049253.1, read on the forward strand.
AAGTTGGCTGTACCAAACAACTGTTTCTCTGCCAGGCAGACCTCTTCAAAACAAACGAACAAAAAGCCCTATCAACTTCTATCTGCAGAATGCACTGTGGGAGAGAAAATACCGGTCTTTTTTAGAGGGGCTTGTTTTAATGACATACTGATGTCTCAGGAGCTACTTAATTTGCAAACTCATCACATTTATTCTCTTCTCACCTGATATAAACTGTTATGTCACCCTGTGTGAGATGCTATTTTTCTAAGGGTTCTTTCTCTAAATATAGTTTAAATACACTCTTCCTCCCCACCTTACCATCTGCTTGCAGCATCTCTGCTGGGCCCTTCTCACCTCTTTACTACTGCAGGAACCAGGAGTCGAGGCTCTGACAGAAAATTCACCATCAGGCAAAGCCATCTGAACTTCTGTGCCTCCACTTTCTCACTCATGGCAAGGGGATAATAATACCTGCCTAAAACCTAATAATGTTTAAATATTAAGCTTTTTCTCTGTGCCAGGCACTATTTAAGTGTTCTACTATTCAATTACTACTCACCACAGCCCGATGAGATGGGTGCTATTATTATCCTGGTTTTACTAATGAGGCAAGTAAGGTGGATAGAGGTTATTTTACTTGCCAGAGCCAGGTTGTCTGGCTCCAGGGGTCAGGCTCTAATCACTACATTAAAATAGCTGATAGGAATGTCACGAGACTCAAATACAAGGAAGCTTGTGCAAGCATTCTGGGAAATATGAAAGTACTGCACACATTCGAGTTACTACTTTTGTGTGCTACCATTAAGATTCAGCAAGAGTCTGAAGAACATACACCACTCATTTTAGGATGATGTCTCTAGGGGAATACTCAACTTCTTCCCGGCAAGGCAATGCCACTTTGCCTTCTGTTCAAGGATTTGTGCTGACGCTGCTGTCAATCACATCACTACTAACACAGGTGGCCTCTGCTGACAGATTGTCTTCATCTCAAATAAATAATTCAGGACTCCTAGCTGTGTGGCTGGAGTTGAGGGGCAGAGTGGAATTCAGGCTTCTACATAGTAAAAATGAGGAAGATAAAGATATTTCAGCCATAGGCTTTGTGGTTCCTTCTTTCTTTGGTTTTAAATGGGAGGATATAGGAGCACATGGTTGTTTTCTCAGCTGAACTGCATCCGAGAGAGAAGGCGGGGGCAATTTTTCAGTGATAGGAGTGGGATCAAATCTCTATCTCATGCTGTGTGACCTGAGCAAAACAGAAGGATCTTGGGGACTCAGCAGCCATTTCAAATATTCTCTGGCACATTTTCTGTCAAGAGTGGTTCTTTCTTTACATTCAGTTCCTCTCAGGAAGGCTTATGATCAGAATGGTGTCCTATTTACTTAGTATGGTCTCTTGGTTCTGGGTGTCAGGAATCTCTGACATACAAGAAACAATACTGAGTTTCTTTAAATTCAACTCAGCCCGTCATCCTCCCTCCCTAAATGACCTCCCTGCTTTCCCTATTTCAGTTATGATAGCCATCTAGGCCAGAAACTTGAGAGGCAGTCTTGACCCTTTTCTCTTTACCATACTCCATGTCTAATCTGTCCCCAGGTGCTGTTCATGTTGCCCCCCTTTATTTAAATCCATCTGTTTCTCACGGCTTACACAGGTATTATCACTTTCCTATAATAGCCTCCCAACTACCACTGCTTCCTCCCGTCTTACTCCACAGCTGCCAGAGAGATTTCTAAAATGCAAACCTGCTACAGCTCTCTCCCTCCTGGTAAATCCTGAGGAGGGGGAAGAGCTAGGAACTCTTGATGTTAGTCAAGATGGCGTATACCCACTACAGCCTCCCCCGTTAGCACAACTAACATCCCTGGACTCTGAAGGGGGCTCTGTAAAGTTAAGTATGGCAATGTGTTGGGGCAGGGAGCCAAATATGAAATACGACCCAGAATGGGGATTAATTTCCTGCCTTTTTTGCTCTCTGAGCAGTGCAGAACTGCACACAGGGTGTGGCAGCAAAATTCGGAGAAAAGCCCTGCCTTTGAAACAAGAAGACCAGAAAAGGGGCCTCTGTGAGCTAAGAATGTGGGAGAAAATCCTTTTAACCCTCCCTTTTCTTCTCCTAGCCTTGGCTTCCAAGAGTAGCTCTACTCCCCGAGCTGCACTCTGCAGTGGTGGCACAGGCACTGACAATCCCAAGAGAAAAACCCTTCTTTCTGGTTAGAGGAAGTGGTTTGAAGAGTGTGAGGAGAATTCCCACTAGTTCTTTCTCTTTTATCAAGGGTGGTCTCAGTCATGCAGAATAGCATAGCAGCACAGAGAACTTGTCTTTCTAGCCAGAGGCCAGGCAGAGGAGCTGCTGGGAGCCAGGGAATGTGGGGAAATAATGGCCAGGAGAGAGCTGGAAAGAAGATCCCCTAACTCTGTGTGTGAACTGCCATAAGTCCCTGGCTCACACTCAAGCTGCATGTGTGTAGTACAGACCTGAGGCAGCACAGCGAAGGCTTTGAGAATTGAACACAGCAGCTACCCAAGTCCCAGGCTAACCTCTGAATGGTGCATGTCTGGGACAGACCTGTACAACACAGCAAAGGCTCTGAAAACAGGAATAATATTGGAACTGGCACCCAGAGGTGGGATAGCACTTGTAGTCTAAAGCTAAATAGCTGCCTGCTAAAATGAAAACAAAAAAGGTCAACATTCTGTAGAGGATTTTAACAGAACCCAGAGTCTCACAACATAATACTCAAAATGTTCAGGATACAATACAAAATTGCCCAATATAAAAAAACAAACAAACAAATACAAAACCATAAACCACAACAGTAAAATGTTGAGCAATTCCCAGGGGAAAACAATCAACAGGCGCTAACTCTGACAGAACCCCAGTGCTGGGATTGCCAAGGCCTTTAAAGTGGCTTTTATGACCTTCTTCCAAAGTGTAAGTAAAAAACACTCTTGAAATAATTAAGTTATTGGCAATGAAACAGACACTACAAAAAACTAACTGAATGGGGGATGCCTAGGTGGTTTAGTCGGTTAAGCATCTGACTTGATTTCGGCTCGGGTCATGATCTCAGGTCTTGAGATCGAGCCGCCCGTGTCAGGCTCTGTGCTCAGCACACAGTCTGCTTGGGAATCTCTCTCTCTGTCTCCCTCTGCCCCTCCACCTGCTCAATCTCTCTTGCGCTCTATAAAACAGGTAGATAGGGATCCCTGGGTGGCGCAGCGGTTTGGCGCCTGCCTTTGGCCCAGGGCGCGATCCTGGAGACCCGGGATCGAATCCCACGTCAGGCTCCCGGTGCACGGAGCCTGCTTCTCCCTCTGCCTGTGTCTCTGCCTCTCTCTCTCTCACTGTGTGCCTATCATGAATAAATAAAAAAAAAAAAATTAAAAAAAAATAAATAAATAAAACAGGTAGATAGATTAATTAATACATATATAAATAAATATAATAAATAAAATAAAATCTACCAAAAACCCCCAACCAACCAAACAAAAGAAAAACTACATGGAAATTTTGGAACTGAAAACTACATATGAAATTAAGAAAATCACTGGCAGAATGAAGACAGACCTACATGAATTATTCAATTGGAACAGAGCTTCAGGGACATGTGGGGCAATATCAAAAGGTCTACTATTTGTGATACTTGAGTCCCAAAAGAAGAAGAGATGAGTGCATAAAAAATATCTGAAGATATAATAGCTGAGAACTTCCTGAATTTGGTGAAAAACATAAGTTTACAGAATCAAGAAGTTCGTAAATGCCAAATAGGATAAACCCAAAAAATCAGGACCATGCAGATCATAATCAAACTAAAAATCAAAGATACAGAAAAATTTTTTGAAAGAAACCAGAGAAAAACAACACATTGCATATAGGAGAAACAATATTAAATGACCGTGCATTTCTCATCAGAAACCATGGGAGCAACAAGGTGGAATAATAATTTTAAAATTCTAAAAGAAAAGAACAGTCAGCCCAGCATCACATATCCAGTGAGAATCTCCTTCGGGAATGGCAGCAGAATAAAGACATACTTAGATGAAGAAAAACTAAGAGAAAGTGTCACCAGCAGATCTATTTGAAAAGAAATGCTGAAGGAAGTCTTTCAGGCTGAAAGGAAGAAAGACCACAGAGAAATCTGGAACTTGAGGAATGAAGAAGAGCAACAGAAATGGGCAGCTGAGAACCATTTGGGTTGCTAATGATCTCCTGGGGGAAGCCAGTTCTGAGGAACAACACCTTCTTTTTGCCATTAAGTCTCTAAGCCAAAGCCTTTTGGCCTTCAGAATAAACAATCATGGGATCTGCTGAAGCGGATATTTGCCTAATAGATACGGTGGGGTTAGGCAAATAATTTAAAGTTCTAATTATTAGACTGTCTTTAGTTATGTTCAGACAATGAAAGCATTTCATACTTTAATGCTTACATTTACTTGGAATATTATAATCCATCATCTACAGTGTATACATAAAAATATGTTAAAGTAGAATTCATTTCAGTCTAATTTCAATTTTTAAAAATATTAATAAATTTGGACTCAGTGAATTTCATGCCTAGAAATAGATCTTAGGCTATTAGTAACTTTAAATATTAGGCAATAGGGACGCCTGGGTGGCTCAGTGGTTGAGTGTCTGCCTTCGGCTCAGGGCATGATCCTGGAGTCCTGGGATCGAGTCCCACATCAGGCTCCCTGCATGGAGCCTACTTCTCCCTCTGCCTGTGTCTCTGCCTCTCTCTGTGTCTTTCATGAATAAATAAAATCTTTAAAAAATTAATTAATTAATTAATTAAATATTAGGCAATAAACAATTACTTTGTGAAAATTAGTGGAAGGCTATACTCTGCCTTGGAACAATCTTGACCAAGCATCATTTTTTAAAATCACCCTTAGAAAAACTTGTTTTATATTAGGAAGGGAACTGCATTTTCAACTCTATGCTGAAAATACTAATAGATGCCTTCCACAACATCGTTTAAAACTTACATGTTTTCTGTTTCCAAGTCAGATATGTAAATGCAGATGACACCAATGAAAATTCTGTCACATATGAATAAGCTTGTAGTTCATTAAAAACACCTTATAGGGTTCTCTACCACCATACAGTAAGATCTGAATTCTTTAGCCTTTCACACAAAGCCCCATGTAGCCTCCATTGCCTTCTGGCTCCTGTGGAGCCTCCCTGCCTCATCTTTTGGGATTTGTTTCCTTCCTGTGTGATCCTCTAAATTTGGTAGTTTCTAACTGTCTAACTGAGGCATAAGCCTTTTTGTTTGTTCTAACATTCCAAAATATCAAACTTCTGGCAGAGCCTTTCTTTAGTACACACATGTTCCCTATGTTTTTCCACGTCTTTTTCTGTGCCAATCCCTTTTTCTGGCATGTCTTGTCTTCTTCTCCCCTTGCCTGACTCCTTCTGACTCCTGATGACTTCAGTGTAAAATGTGGCAATACAGGTGTTAGAGCAGTTTTGTGGAAATAAAGATAATATGGCACTATGAAAAACACAGCTTGGGATTCCTGGGTGGCTCAGTGGTTTAGTGCCTGCCTTCAACCCAGGGCGTGATCCTGGAGACCCGAGATCAAGTCCCACATCAGGCTCCCTGCATGGAGCCTGCTTCTCCCTCTGCCTGTGTCTCTGCCTCTCTCTCTCTCTCTCTCTGTGTCTATTATGAATAAATAAATAAAATCTTTAAAAAAAAGAAAAACACAGCTTAACAAGAAGTGCCCAGTACATGGCATCTACTATTATTTCCTATGAGTATTAATCCTCTGTGCCTTTATATTCTTAATCTAAAAATACTTTTGCCACATAATCATCAGAGTGAGAGGCTGATGATAAAGTGATGGAAAAGTGTTTTTTGTTTTTTTTTTTAAGCACCAAGTAACCTGTCCCACTGCTACTGTAAAATAGGGTATTTGTACATGCAAACAACAACAAGACAAAAACCTGTAAAATATTCAGCGAAAGGGGTCATGACAACCTGGTACCTGTAATGGTGTTTATATAGCTCCCTCTTTGGGATAAATATAGACAGCGCGGGGCTGGTGTTTTTTTTCCTGACAGAGGACCCATTAATGGGGGCATTTGGCAGAACTGAAGTAAGGGGTATGCCAGAAGGTGTGCCATGAAGCAGGGGTTTACACAGGAAACTCTGGGCTGGGAGAGCGTGTTACTGCAGTGGCCGCATCAGTGAGTCAGCCATGTGCTTGGGAGTCCTGGCGCCAGAGGAGCCAGAACAGTGGGTGGCAGAGGAACCCCCGTGATGGAGGTGCTTCTAAAATCCCTAAATCCTCCTGCCCCATGATGCCCTGCTCCCAGGGTCTAGATCCTGTGGTCTCAATCCACACAAAAACAAGAGAGTTTAGGACACACAGACTAAATGAAATAGAATCACGTAAGAGAGCTTCTCCTGGAATTGGTACCACTGAGAGCCACTTACATTCCAAGCTCAGCAAGAGACCAGCTTTAACAAAGAGTCCTTTTTCAGCAGGCAAGCCTGACTTGTATGAAGAGCTCAAAGCACAGTGGCAGGAGGCTCCTCTGGGGCTGTAGGAAAGTGGAATGGCAAGAACTTTCTCCCCTGCAGGCACAGCCTGGCTTAGATCTCCAGGGTATGTGGGAAAAGAGCGGCAGCATCACGGTCATTTTTTGAATACTTTCCATTTGAAATTTCTGTAGGAGTATCAAATGCTAACGGCTAAATTCCAACATGTGCTTCCAAACTCTTCACTGGAGTATTGCAGAGAGAGTGGGGGAACCTAAAGATTAATTACCTTTCCTCACAAGTATCGTTTGCCAATCAGTCTTTTCCCTTAAAGTTTCTACATTTTCCAGTTTCCATGATCCTTCTGACCATGAAACATGAAAGGAAAATGACACAGATCGTGGGCATTGGCTGGTTAGCTCTGAGAAGAATGTCAGGGTCTACGTTGGATTAAGAGGCAGGGCACTTGGGTTTTAGTCTCAGCTATGCGACTTTTAGGAAGTCACCTTTACTTTTGTCATCTGTAAAAATGAAAATGACAGGAAAGCTGTGAGAAATCACTAAGTGCCATGAAGTCAAGAGTCCACTGATGGTATGGGCAGGGCTGGTGATGTGACAGGCCCTTCTTCCTCTTCTGCCCTAAGGGGCAGGTAACCCTGCTAGGACCTTGGCTGTCTTGGGGGAGAGCAGAACACAGGCCCCAATTCTTCCTTTACCTTCTTTTCATTGACATCCACCTGCTCCTCTTCCTCATTCAGCTCTTCTGGCATATCTTTGATTTTGTTCAGAAGTTCAGCCTTGGGAGCAGACACATTGTAGTAGGCAGGGCAGTTGACCAACATGCCCATGGCTTCCTTGTCTTCACTCCTATACCATAAAGAACAAAAAAGTACATAGCACAGAAACTTCATCTCACCGCAGGCCTATCCATTTGGAAATGTGTAAAAAAATTCTATTCAGTCCCTTCCCAGAAATTAGGATGAATACATATTTACTAGTGAGTGATTATTATGCATAGGGCTCTTGATGCTGGGCAAACCTGGGCTGGAAAACATCAAAGGCAGTACTGGGAGGGAGACTGGGAGTCAGGCCTGTGGATCTGCCAGGTGACTCTGGGTGAGTCATTTCACCTCCCGCACGTTTTCCTTTTGTGATAAATATAAGAACAATAGTGACCCCCTATTGCACAGAAAGACCACGGGGGAGCTGTGACTTGATCAATGTGAAGTTATCTTGAAGGTGCTACACACACCTCAGATCGTGGGTTGTTTCCTACTCTTCCAGGTCACTATAATCTTCCTGATGCCTACTAGAATTGTTGCACCAACTCTTTTTCCTTCTCATGTAAGCATGATACCCCAGATAAACCTAAGAAATCTAGAACTTGCTGGTCAGTGAGGACAAGATGTGAAGTCTACTCCTCGGTTACACAACAGGGGTCTCGGGGCTGGAGAACAAACCTGGAACGGAGAAACCTGTTACCTAGAGTTCTCTGTCTTACTGTAACCAAGCTGTCTTCCACAGTACAGGGAAGATTCTACTAGCTGAATAAATGACTATGGAAGGGGGGTTAGGTTCTCTTGGAGAGTTGTTTCAATATTGTGACTTTATTTAACACCTAGACCATCCATCACTTTACTGTGGAATAAGGAACCACAGAAAAAAGTGATTTTTACTAGTTTCCTGCTTGCTAGGACTATTCTTCTAAACAAATTTAATTCAGTCATTTGAAAAAATAGGGAAAGGTTTTCTTATATGCTCCCCCACGTCCCCCCCCCCCTCCCCGATATATTCATTGCATTACAAATTGGCTTCTCAGGCATTTAATTAACCCTCACAAAGGCTATTTGTTGAGTCTCATGTACAACAGGACAATGCTCCTTTCCACCAGAAGATGGTGCATGCCACCCTTTTGAAATTGTTCCAGAAGGTCTCCGCTGCAAAAGTTAGATGACTATTTCACTTCTAAATCGATAGAGAGAATGTAAGTTCTCAGGGATAATGCTAGGAAATGCTTTGCTAAGGATGTATGTGTAAGTTACTTTGGCCTTTCTACAGCAAGTGGTCAGAGAACAGAATGAATGGAAGCTCCTAAACTTGATGTACTACAACCATCCATGGTGAACTGATGACTGGTGCACTCAGAAACTCATTTTTGGGTCCTTTGCGGAATCTGGTAGATTGCCTTGCACATTTTAGGTACTCACTAAATGTCTGCTTAGCACATGACCCTGGATAAGTCACTTCACCTCAATCAGTCTCTGCCAAATCTGAAGAAGGAGGACCAGGTGACAGTTTAGGCCTCATATTAGGAAAGTCACCAACAACCTATCAAAGAGCCTGTAAGGATTCCATCACTCTTTCCTTTCTCCTTCTCCCCCTCCCCCAAATCAAAACATACTATTCTTGTTAGTAATTTAGTTAGAATCAGTTGGAAAATTCTAAAGGGCAAGCCCAAATTTAGAGGAAATGCTGTTTTTATTTAGTCTAGAAGCCACTAACCGTAGAGTTCCAGTCCATCAATCTACATAGCTTTCATTGAAAATTAAAGAGAAAACAAAAACTGCTCTAAACCTTTCCCATAGTAGTCCTTTAAGGAAATCAAACATGTGAGAATATATTGCAATAACCCAGGAGAAATCAAAAGGAGGAAAAATAACAGACTGCTCACCCCTGTGGCTGGGGGCTGGGATGCAGCACACCACGGTAAACATGCACCATCAGGGTGTTACCAGGGCAGGGACTTACCTCTTGCCTTCGTATCCTGCACAGTTGATAGTTCTCTGCATGGCCTTTCTCTTTATGCTATTTTCCTTCAGCAAGTGAACATTTCGGGGAAACAAACCTTCCATCAGGTCCATAGTTGTCTTCATTCTGGAGTCTGGATCCAAGATGTCTGCCAGAGATTTGTCTTGGTGGACAATTTCCTTGGCCAGGGCCTCTGTTCTGATGTCTTCTGAGGTCTTCTGAGGGCCAGAACTAACATTCTTTTCTAAACCCTGAGTCCCACAGTCTGGGTCATGGATGGGAGGTGGCTGCCCTGGGCTTGGCTCCTGGCCAAGAGCCCCAGCAGGTTGGGGCAGAGCACCCATGGCGGAAGGTGGGCTGGTCTCGTTGGTCTCTGAATCTCTAACAGAAGTTTGGGATCTGGAAGCCGGTGTCTGACTACCAGCCAAATGGACTATACCAGGAATGGGCCTTTCCTTGGCAACTGTCACCTTGGCAACTTTGCTGGAGCTGCTAGGGATATTAAAAAAGAGAGTAAGAGGCATCAGCAAAAGGGTAGGAAGACTAAGGTAGGAGTTTTCCCCACTGGGGCTGTCGCTTCTCACATGAGGAATGGGGAGGGGGGGCCAGGTGGTCATGCTCTGAAGTTATCCCACCTCCCAAACTGCAGAGTCCTCAAGGACTTTCTCCTTGGCCCCACAGGTGGTCACAGGGAAGTTGTGTGAGTTTTTAAGGGGGATGGATCTAGTTGGAATTCAGTTTTGGTTAATGTTGCAGTGAGAGTCCAGAGCTTTCTGAAAGGTCCAGGCAAACACGGTGCTGATAGTACATCACCCTTGTGATGTTTAGAGGGAGTTACCAGAGGCACGGTGTGTTCTTCTGGGGTTCAGAGATCTCTTTTCCCAGGGAGTATGTGTTGGAAAGTGCTTCTTCCCCATTCTTTTGGCTTCCATAGGTTTTCCTAAACATTACTGACCTTTAGCTCTGTTCTTTATCCTTTGCAATGGACATTGGAAAGAAAGCTGACCAGAGCCTGTGCATAGTCCAGCCTCTTTTTCTGAGTGAGGCTGCCCCTAGGCTAATCTTCACCCCTTTTCCTCCCTCCATTCTCACACACACACACACACACACACACACACACACACACACACACACACCAGTGTGTACTTGGCACGGCCTGTGGCTACGCAGATAAACTTGGTAGGCTCAGCATCAGGAGGCTCATTTACACTCAGAGAGAAGCCGTATTTTCCAGTACCATCTCTATCAATAATAAAAGTGATACTCTTTCTTTTACGTCTTCCTCCTTTGTCTTCTTAACGGATTCAGAACTCAAGCAGGGAAGAGGGACCTTACTTTTTTGGACCCCCTGAACTTATCATGTCCACAGAAGTGAACTACGCCTTTCGGTCTTTGGTGTTCGTTTTCAATACTCTTGTCCCATTGCTCCCAATGCTAGTATTGGGAACTAGGGTAACAACCAGCCAAGGTAAACAAACTGTTCTGCCAGTTTCATGACTTACGCTTGTATGGAAAATCTCCACATCAGGGCTCTCTCTACTGCAACCAATGGAGGATCTGGGGAGTCTGCAGTGTGAAAGTCTCTTACTAGAGGGGCTCCCTTTTTTTCCTCAGCAGGGGGCTTGCCCTTCACAGAGTCTGCCCACTTACCTGGTATGGGGCTCCTTGTAATCCTCACTGTCCAGCTCTGCCTCATACATAGCTTGGGGAGGAGGTGGAGGAAAGTCGTCAGAGCTATTCACTGGGGTGTCCTGACTCAGTGGAGGGGGTGGGGGTGGGGGCAGTTCCAATGTGAGACTAGAAGTGGCATTGGGGTACAAGTCCTTCACAAACACTTCATCATCATAGTCCTCCCGAGGTGGTAGGGAGGCTTGTAGGACTGACTCAGATATCCGGAGGGAGATCCTCCCTGGAGTGCTTGGGGTCCCAAGAGGCGTGTCTTCAAGAGTGCTGCTTGAGCTTGAATGAGCCTGCTGTGTTTTGTAGTGCTTCAGGTTTGCAAACTCAGGTGATGAGGAGCCCTCGGGGAGGCTGTCCTCTCTGACTGTGTGGGCCCGCTTGACCCAAGGCAGGGCAGGCCGCTGAGATAGCAAGACCCGCATCCTTGTTGCCTCTTCTATCCCATGCTCTGGGCTGTTGGGCTCATGGCTTCTTGGACTGGCAGGCTGGACCAGGCTGTGACCATTGCTTCTGTGGGTCCCTGCTGGGGTGTAGGATAGAAGAGGCTGTTGCCCTGTCTGGCTGTCCCTTCCAAGCAGCTGATCAGTTGCAGCCTGTGAGCTAGAGGGAACAGGGGAAGGCAGAGCTGAGCTGAGTGGGGTCAGGGGTACAGCCCTGGTGTCTGTGAGATGCCCTTGCATTCCTGGGGCCAGGAGCCTGGGGCAAGGCATTGTTTTGTTAACTTGCTGCTGAGGCTCTAGGGGTCCAGGACATTCACTGGGAACAGAGGTACCACCAACTGCTTTGCAGCCTGAACCACGCCAGTGAGGGCTAGGATGCTGTTTGAGCAACGGCATGTCTTCGTGGCCTCTTTCTGAACAACTGAGTGACCTGGGGCAGAATACAAACACCAGGGTTACAGCTCAGAAGAAAAGGCAAATACTGAACTCAACAATTCATTACACAGATGGGAAAAGCATTTGGGGAAAGGACCCCAGGGAAGCTGCACACTGTCCCTCAGGCTGCTCCTACAAAGAACCAAGTTTTTTAAAAATGCCAGACAGGCATAACTCCTACGGGAAAATGTCAAATGGTAGACCTAGGTCACAAGGCATTTCCTTTTGTTTGCTCTCTCTGGCTATTCCCAACCTTCCTGCACACATATCCCACCTAAGGCAGTTTTGCAGAGCAGGCTTCAGGATATAAAAGGAAACATACATTTCTTCAGCCCCTTTCAGGACTACTTTGGGAAAAAGAGTGCTGCCTCCTTCTCTCCCAGTGTGATCCCCATGGGAGAGGTCTGTTTGGAAAGCATCTGTGCAGGTTGCTGAATTTGAAGGTTTTATTTACAATTTTCCCTTAGTCTCGAGTGTTTTCATTTTTTAAAATGGAAAGTAAGAAGGAGGGGGAGAGCCTCACTCAAGGAGCTAATAAGCAATTATCTCTAGAGCGAGAGATCAATAATAATGAGCAAATAGGGTACATGGCGATTTAAACACCTGTCCTCCATCTAGGCACTGAGGAAAAAACCCAATGATTTCTAATACTTACATTATCACATTCTAAAGGAAAACAAAGAAAACAAATCTCCAGCACTGCCTGCTGCCACACATGAGTTAACGTGAAGATAAAGCCAATCTCCAGCAAACTAACCCTAATTTGAAAATTCCACACTTGGAGCTCCCTAACTGGTATGCAAGTGAATCTGCAGAGCAGATGGAACTTTTCATTTTACATATCTGAGTCCTGAGGGAGCTGTGGCTCAGTCCCCAGGCAGGGCCCCAGCACAGGCCTGCCACAAAACTGTCTAAGTGCCAGGCAAGGAGAATGCAGCATGTGGAAGGGAAAGACGGCAAAGAACCAAGTTAGCTCTTCTCATGCTATTTTTTCTGTATTATAAATGCAGATGGTTAAGGGGCCCATCTCTCTCAGATGCAACCTCGCCCTTCCCCTGAAATATCCTTTTCATTTAGAGGCATTTTCTTTACCAGGAACCTCTCAATATCTAAGATTGGCTATTCTGTATTTCTTGGTGGGTTCCCAAATGGGTGTACTGAAAACCCAAAGGCAGGAGATTCACCAGCTGCTTTCCTCCCATGTCCGATTCAGTTTGGTATCCTCAGTACCTGACAGAAAGTACCCCCACAGTAAATATCTGTTGGACAAGAAGTGTCTCTGCCCAATTGCTGTTTAGACTGGAGGATATGAACTATTTTTAAACTCCTCTAATAGGACATGGAATAACTGGAATCTGTTTTAATGCCTAACTTGGGTAACTTCGTTTTATTATATTTGTAACTTGAGGCTTTTTTTTAAAGGAGAGACATCAAAAAAAAAAAAAATTCATCCTTTATTTAAAATAACACCCAAATAAACTTTGATATATTTTCAGGTTTTTGTTTAATCTTCTTAGTTTATAGGAACCATATTTAAATTGTGTGTTTTTGAAGGTAATATTTAAGATAAATCCTTAGTCTGGTTAAGAATGCTTCTCCATGGTGGTTGTATTTTTTCAAGAACAAAGGATAGGGTAAAAGATTTTTGTTTTTGTTTTTTTAAGAGAGAGAGTGGGAGTGGGAGGGGGGAGAGAGAGAATCTTAAGCAGGCTCCACACCCAGGGCAGACCCCGATGTGGGACTGACCTCATGACCCCAAGATCATGACCTGAGCCAAAATCAAGAGTCGGACACTTAACCAACTAAGCCACCTTCACATAGGCTGCTTTTAAGTGACAGTATTAGGCTAAGATATTGAGAAAGTGAATATAGTACAGAAAAAGAAACAATGATTGAATGAAATAGATGGAAAAAGAACTGGTTTCAAAAAGCATGGAAGATAGTAAGGAGGATTTAAATGCATTATCATTAGTAATGCCCTGTGATGCTGCATTAAAACTATATACAAGCATGTGCGGAGAAATTCTTTGGAAATTTCTATTTGAGCTGCGTGTGAAGATTTCAGAAATTTAAACTCTATCCCTTATATTTTTCTACTTAGAAGAAATTATTTTGATGGCAATTTTAAACTAACTTTCTTATTTTCTATCCCTAAGTGCTTAAAAACTATGATTTGGAGCTTTATTTTTTACTTCCTATGCTTCCAGTAAGTTTGTCTTGCTCTATGAAGCTGTTTATGAAATGCTCATTCTTCCCCTGGGGCTTTATTTTTTTTTCCCCCCTGGGGCTTTAATCACCAGAACTGATCCTTTGTGCACAGAATTGGAAGAGAGCCACACAAGCGAGGCCCCATGTGTGAGCCATAGGATATGCTAGAGAAGAGCATCTCTACTAACTATTCTGAGGTTCAACTTATTTGAAGTCAACTACTGCCTCAATAGTACACAATCAACCTGTTCTGCATAAGTATTCTTAGAGAAAGTCATAAATAAAAAAAATTTAAAGTTTCCTGTGGCCTAGACAAATTGAAAAGGCAGCACACAATATGATGAAACATCTTAATGTCACATTTTCCTTTCTTGTAAAGTGGAAGAAAAACATTTAACTCGGGGAGTATTCATAAGGCAGAGGGCATCATAAATATATGTACATACCCAGACCCAGGGCCAGCCAAATAACACGCATCCTTCACAAGATCAAAGCTGTTGTTTTCTCCCAAAACCATATCCTTGAAACAGAAGAAAGGCACAACGTTATTACCAAAAACAGGTATTTAAATTTACCAAGGGAGTGGAGATAGAAAGGAGAAGGAACATTTATTGGAGGCTTGCTACTTACTGTCAGGCACCAACATGCACGGTCATATATGATCCCACTTCATCCCAAAGCCCCAGGAAGTACTGTTAACCCCAGTGGATCAATGAGGAAACAGGCCCAAAGCAGTGAACCTTCCCAAGGTCACAAGTGGCAGGGCTAGGATTTGCACCTCCTTCTGTCTTGCCAGGTGCCTCTCTGCACCAGGGCATTTTCTAAGCAGAAATCTGATAAAAATTATTTCCAGGGTTCAAAATAACTGCTGTACTTGAAGTAAAATGATGGAAATTATTTTAAAAGACCAAACTTTTGAAACAGCAATACGGGAATATGGGAGATGACAAGAAAAGGATAGTTTATTGAATTTAGCAAAGATCTCAAATGTTCTTAGAGTAAAGATATGAATTTGGCTTGTAATCAAGTTGAAGTTTATTCTCTTCAGGAAAAAAAAAACATCTCGCCCACATGTAATATCAGTGACTCTGGTAACTTTTCAGGGGTAATCATTACCTGCTTCTGTTTTTAATAAGGGTATGGATTGGTTTCCTGACAGGGTGAGAGATGCGGTTTTGTTTTTTCTTTTCTTTCTTTCTTGTTTTTTTTTTTTTTTTTTGGTGAGTTTTTGATAGTATAAAATTTGGAACAGGTCCTGATGAAGACAATGATGTTGCTATTGATAATATAATTAATTTTCAATTATTTATAATGAGAGACAGGCAGAAAACAGAAATTAAATCCATATATGCTCCCTACACTTAGTTTTAGCAACTTTCACCATTTACTCTGTCCAAAGAGCTAATTGCTTCCCACCTGTTTTTTGGCCCAGTCAGTGGTAGAAGTACTAACAGACAATAAAAAGAAGAGCCAAAGGTTGTAATAGGCCTGAAGGAAAAATAAACATGTGAATATTGTTAATTGCAGCTATCCTTCTTTTTTTTTTGCAGCTATCATTTAATTGCATTTACTGAGTGCCACTCTGCAAAATACCTTAAAATCTTCAAATTATGTGCCTGGAATTGTATCAGGCACCTAACAGTCCCTCTGTGATTTAATCCATAAAAATAAGGAGAAGGAAGGTAACTGCAGCTCAGAGAGGTTATTTTACCCACAGTTAAAGTGGAGGAGCTAGCATTCAAACCATGATGTCTTCAAAGCCTAAGATCTTTCCTTGGAATCTTAACAAGTGAGCCTCAGAGGCTGGGCTGGATGCAATCAGACTTCAATGCTTTGAGAAAAAAGAGTTCCAAGTGTCTCCAATTTGCTCAAATATCACTCTAAGAAATGAGAATTCCTGCTCTCCATGAAACCTTATAGTCCTTCTAAAATCTTTCCCCATTCCACCCCCTTCTTGATAAGAATGTGCAATTAAGTGGAGCCTCTAGATCCCTTTGAGCTCCTTGCCCACTAACAAGTATATTTTCCCATTTTCTTGTTTTCTTTGAATTTCAGTATGAGAATGAGTTTAACTCCCGTAGTCACATCAGTTGGCCCCCAGAATCTCAAGCTTAAATAGATATTTAGGTGGGTGTGCACAAGATAAAGGAAGTTAGACTCACTTGAGAGAACTCCCTAAATCTGTCAATGACAACATCATTCGGACAGAAGACCAACCTAGTACAGTCCCAAGGAGATCAATTTCTATTGTATTCACTTGCTCTGATTTGGGCATATATTCATTGCCAAAGAAGACTTTATAATTCTTATCAGAAAATAAATATATTTTTGCATATAGAAATATATAGAAAATATACTTAGAATATATTATATATATATACACACATACATACAATCTATATGTAATATAGAAAATAAAGTACTTATGGTATAGAGCTATTCCAGTAGACACTTGGGTAAATGTCTATTTGTGTTTGTTGGTTACCTGACTTCTGATGACTGACTTAAAAATACCCCTGTTCTTAGTCTTTATTAGGCATACCAAACTTAAAACTATCAACCTAAAGTCTCTTCAGTCCCGATCCTCATTCTTGCTTAGGGTTCTAAGTTAGATATTCAACTATCTCTATAGACAATAAAATATAAACACGACAGTATTCATCTACTTTGGAATAGCAGTTTCAAGTGTCTGCTAAAATGAATTAGAAATTCATTTGAGAAATCTTAAAATTTTATTTTAAATGTGAATAGCAGTAATCAGTAAATATTCAAATGAAATCAGTTCATCGGCTTAAAGTTTTCAGATAGATATTTAACTCTTGCCTCCTCCCTCCCCCAGTCTTTTTTATTTAAGGAGGGAGTCTGGTATAGTGCCTCGCAGAATCTGAAGTCAGATAGCATGGGGTCAAAACCTCGCTCCCACTACCTTGGGCAGATTTCTCATCCTTTCCGTGCCTCAGATCCCTCATCCATAATACAGAGATGACAACGGTGTCTACTTCCTTGCATATAGGTAAAGATTACTTTTATGCTTATAAAACAT
This sequence comes from Canis lupus familiaris, assembly GCF_011100685.1. Classification (NCBI taxonomy): domain Eukaryota; kingdom Metazoa; phylum Chordata; class Mammalia; order Carnivora; family Canidae; genus Canis; species Canis lupus. The sequence continues at coordinate 38,834,536 of NC_049253.1, forward strand.
GTAGAACAATGACTGCTATATAGTAAACATTTATTATTTTTAGCTATTTATAACTTCACATTCCACGGCAAGGTGTTTCGTTATGCACAAGCTTGAGGGGGTGCTTCCTAAGGGGTGCTAAAACAATTTACAAGCTGCATTCTACAGAATCAAGCCTACATCCAACACTGGGATGCACTAAGCAATTTCCTCAGCAATTAAATGATGTTCGCCACACCATCATATGGTGAACATCTTATATATCAGGAACCAAGGTCTCTGAAAATACAGTGAGAACCAGAGAAGCCTCAGCATCTGGAAAAACAACTCCCAGCCAGGAATCTTATTTTTCCATAGGTTTCTTTTTAAAGCATTTGCTGAATTCTGAATCAATGCAATGAATAGGTGTAAATTTCCATCTCCAAAGCAGAAATATTTGGATGTTTTCTGGCAGCTTTGCAGGGCCCATCCATTTTAAACATTTTTTTAAATTTTTATTTATTTATGATAGTCACAGAGAGAGAGAGAGAGAGAGAGAGGCAGAGACACAGGCAGAGGGAGAAGCAGGCTCCATGCACCGGGAGCCCGATGTGGGATTCGATCCCGGGTCTCCAGGATCGTGCCCTAGGCCAAAGGCAGGCGCCAAACCGCTGCGCCACCTAGGGATCTATTTTAAAAAGCTTAATTAAGTTTTCCAAAGTTGCATAAAGAGTAGGAAATAGGCAAGAATTTGATGTGTCCTTCAGCTCCATCACTAATATCCATTTGATCTGCAATTACACTTTTCAAATGAAGAAGAATTAAAGGAGAAGCAATGAGAGGACCAGCGCTGGCTGACAGGCCCTGGCCTGCTGAGTATCTGAGAAGGTCTCAGGCTAGGTGTGGTGGCAGCCATCTGCAATTATTTAGGTGCAAGAATGACCAATTTTTATAAACAGAGGAATTGATTTCCATGCTGACCTTTTTTGGAGGCAGAAATTGTCCTCACTAATGGACTTCTGAAAAAGAACTGAATCTTTATGTAAAGCATATATATTCCTACTCTATTAGCATCTGGCTGGCAGGAGCAAGTAGCATCTGTTCAGGATGCCATGGGATGAGCCGGCACCAGAAATATTTTGGGTTTAACTTATTAGGCAGACACTTTCTACACAGCTACTTAATTTCTCAGAGTTCTCTAAAGCTGTAATGAGACAAATTCTTATTCAATACCTTCATTAAAGCTTAATAATAATGGTAAAGTCTCTGGAAGTCATGCATATAAAAAAACAACATAATATTCAGAAATAACCACAGTAATTGTGTGGAGCCTAGTTTGATTGATTGATTGATCGATTTTTAACTAGTTCTATAAATAGGGTAGAAGGTGGCTGAATAAAGAAGATGCAAGGAGCAGACCTTGCCATGGACCAGGTTTCAGGGTAGGCAAGGTCTGGTTGCTGGGTGGGAGAATGGGAGAAGGAAGCTCAAGACACAATTACAATTTGGGGGCTGATAATTTGTCTTCAGAATTTGTAGGAGCAAAATAGCACAGATAAAATGAAAGTTTTTAAAAAGATTTTACTTATTTGAGAAAGAGAGAGAGGGAGCTCAAGCAGGGTGAGGGACAGAGGGAGAGGAAGAAGGAGACTCCTCACTGAGCAGAGAGCCAGACATGGGGCCCAATTCTAGGACCCCGGGATTATGACCTGAACCAAAGGCAGACACTTAACAGACCGAGCCACCCCGGCACCCCTAAAAAAGTTTTTCGAATAACATATTTAGCTGGGATTTGGAGGAATTTCATAATTTCTCTATACCACCTATGTTTTAGCTTTATTTCCCAGTTTACCAGACTTGAGAAATATTTGAGGAAAAAGCAAAAGAGCATTCATAGCCATCTAACCAATTCCCCAAGGGAGAATAATGAAATACAGTTAAGAAATCAGAGGATTTAGTTTTCACTAAAATTTCTGTTTTCTTTAGAACATGGGAAGAAAAAAATGAGAAAATGTTTGGATTGTTATGTTACTGAAGTCCATCAAACTAGCTGAAATTGTATGTCACATACACGGATTTTAAGTGTTTTAGTGGTAGGATAAGGAGTAGAAATTAGCTCTGCCTTCATTCTGAGGGGAGGAGAAACATTAATGAAAGCTTATGGAAGATTGCCTCTATACAATTTTTTGTGCATTTATGCTGAGGAGAAAATATTTCCAGGTATCTTGGAACAGAATCTATCTAGATAGGTACAGTATTTGGTTCCAGAAGCAGTGCAGCGAAGAAACCTCACAGGGAGTAACGTCCGAATCTTTCTTTCTTTGAAGCTGTTTCTACCAACTAATGCCTCCCACACACAACCCCCAATCCTCTGTCAACATCCTGCCCATCCTTCACAGCCTGGTTCAAATTCTATCTCCTTCAGGAGAAGCCCTTAGATCCTCCCAGTTAACCACTCTTCCCTCCAAAGCATATTATTGGACTAGCTGCTATGACTAGCAAAGCATTTGCGAAAGAGAAAGATTGCTCAAGCAGGGGGAGGACAGAGGGAGAGGAAGAAGCAGACTCTAGTCTAGCATTTGCTAGTCAGATTCGCTATTTATATATAGAAGTTCCTATTCCTTGCTCAGTTGTGAACCCCAGAAAGGCATGAACCTTATTTCCTTCTGTGTTTCCTTCAACCTTGTGGTATAGAGCTTCTCACATGACGCGTGCTCTACAAATTCTTGTTAAATGACCGACTTCTCTGCTGGGGGAAAGAGACTGTGAGAAGAGACAACGGAGGAGTGTTCTCCCTTGTGCTAACGTAGATGTGAATTCCTAATATCTGATCTTAGGTAGGGAGGGAACCATGAGGTAGGCCTTTGATCTGCAGTGCACCCACAGCAAGCAGTGGCTATGAATCGGTTAGGGAAATTGGTAGACTCCTGGGAGTTAGTACTCAGGTTCTACAGCTAGCTCTGCTGAAATTTCCAGTGGAAAGCGCTTCATAATCTTGGAATAGTTGGAAATCTTTTTTAGAAAATCCTTCTCTGTGAGAATTTGAAATGTCTGTGATTCTCCTATCTCACCAAGATGGTGCACTCAAGAATTCAGATGGGAGTCAAGGAGTCTTAGGTTTGATGAGGGAAATATACTCCACAGGAGGATTGTGAGAATCAATGAAATAACAAATGTAAAGCATACTCAGCCGAGGGCCAGGAGTTCAATAACCAACAACTATTAAAGTCAGTAATTCTTCATGTTCTGTCAATGCAAAAGTCGGAAACAGAGGGTGCAAAGCTAAAATCTTTAAAATATATTCCATGAATATAAAACAAACCAGCGGAAAAGATAATCCCCAACTTTTCCCAACCATGCATTCTTGCGCTGAGAGCTGGGTAGCTTTCTAAAATCAAGTGTACACACACACACACACACACACACACACACACGACCACGTGTATATATCTCTCTCTATAAGACACATAGATCTATACAAAGTATCTCTACAGCTCTATGTATCTACATATGTCTGTCTCTAGAAGAGCATCAGGGACCCAGAAAGAAATCACCCCATGGGGGATCCCTGGGTGGCGCAGCGGTTTGGCGCCTGCCTTTGGCCCAGGGCGCGATCCTGGAGACCCGGGATCGAATCCCACGTCGGGCTCCCGGTGCATGGAGCCTGCTTCTCCCTCTGCCTGTGTCTCTGCCTCTCTCTCTCTCTCTGTGACTATCATAAATTTAAAAAAATTAAAAAAAATTAAAAAAAAGAAAGAAATCACCCCATGAAAACAAATGTGAAAGGAAAAAGTGGGGAGAAGGGGGGGGGTAGGGGAGCCGCAGTAAAGCTCAGGGCCGAAGGGCCCCATCCCAGGCCCCTCCGGTTACACATACCTGGTGCTTCTTGTCTGCGGTGGGAGAGGACCGTGATCTCACATGGACGGGGGCCACCAGGGCGTCGGAGCGCTCCAGCAGGTCCTCCGCGGACATGGACTTCCCGGTCCTCCTGGCTGCGGCCCCCCACGCGCAGGGCTCCCCAGGGGTCCCGTGCACCGTCTGGGTGCACTTTGGTCCGTAGTTAGCGCCTCCGAGCAGCTCCCTCGGGGCTGGGGCCCCCCGTTGCCGTTCCCCTTGGAGGCGGTCTCTGGGCGCGCGCGGGGGCTCCCCTGCCCCCCCTGCGGCTGCGGCTGCGGCTGCGGCTGCGGCTGCGGCTGCGGCCGGGGGTAGGACGGCCTCCCCGTGGGGCTGCCCACCGCGTTCCCGCAGCGCGCACAGGCCGGGACCCTCGGGGGCCGCGGCGCCGGGCCTCAGGGGGCTGCTCTGGGCGCGCTCCCGCAGCAGCGCGGGGTCCCCGGGGCCGGGGCCTGCGGCGGGGCCAGGCCGCCGGCCGGTCTTGCGCTGCACGTAGTCGGCGAGCGCGCTCTGCTGGAACCGCCGGAGCTCCGGGCGCGACAGGCCGAGCGCGCAGCAGGCCTTGCCCGGGCGCTCGGGGACGCGGCGCCGGCCCGCCACGGGGCTCTCGCTCTCGGGGGCGCACAGCCCGTTCCTCGGCGGGCTCCGGGGCGCGCGCTCCGCCCCCTCCGAGACCCCCACCTCGTTCATCTTCCCGGGCTCCGAGTAGGAGCGCTGCTTGTGCTCCGAGGCCAGGCGCCGGCGCGGCCCCCTCCGGGGGGCCGGGGGTGCGGGGCGGGCGGCGGGGGTCACGCTGTGCCGCTCGCGGGGGGCGTGCGGGGAGGCGGAGGCCGCGGGCTCCGGGCTCCACAGCCCCACGTGGGCAGAGGCGGGCCGCGGGCGCCAGGCTCGCGAGGCCGCGGGCGTCCCCAGCTCGAGGTCCCGGCGCCGGAAGGAGGTGGCCCCCAGCACGCGGGGCTGCGCATCCTTGATGCTGTCCCGGTAGGCGCGGCTGAACGGGGCGTCCAGCGCGGGGGGCTCGGGCGAGCCGGGCCTGTCCCCGCCGGAGAGCTGGAGGGTGCTCTGGCTGCGGGGCAGCGGCGTGTCCCGCCCCGGGGGCTCTCCGCCCCGCAGCCGGGGCCCGCGGCCGACACCGGGCCCGCCCCTCCGCCGCTGGCCGTCCGGCTGCCAGAAGGCCTCTTCCAGCTTTGGCTCACGCGTGACGCGCCGCTCCGCACTGCCCAGGAGTCCGGTGGATTCAGGAACAGGGGCGTCGGCTTTTGTGTCCCCAGAGTCATCCCCCAGAGTATTCGAGGTCGGAAGCGTCCCGCTGGGCCTGTGGTTCTGGCCGTAACCAGAGCCGCTCAGGCTCCGGGCTCTCTGGCGTCCTTGCCCTTGCGCTCGCTGCTCGATCTCCGAAACCTTCTGCAGCACCGAGCAGTGCGGCTTCCCGGGCTGAAGGCCTTGCAGAGCCGAGGCGCTGCTGGAGCTGAGCCACCTCCTGCCCAGACTGGATACCTGTTGGTGGGGTGAGGAGGGAGGGTCCCTGTACCTTGAGTCTGAACTGGGGAAAGAGGCCAAGGCACTGGGTCTTGCCTCAGGCCTTGGATAGGAAACTGGCCTGTCCAGATGCCTCCTGCAATCAGGAAGAGCTCTCCTTCCAGAGTCTTCCACCTTGCTGTTGATTACAGAGGTAGACCGGCCATCCAGGTAGCCCTCCTGGGCTCCCCCTCCTAGCTCCAAGCTGCTTTGCCTTCTTAGGCTCTCAGGGATATTTTGGAGGGAGGAAAAGGCTGACTTGGTCCTGCCACAGTTGCTCGGCAGGCTCTGGCCTAGGCCTTCTCTCTCTAGCCTCTGCTGCAGGTTGGCGTTGTGGTCTTCATGTAAATCACCGTCCCAAAGCTCGGAGGTCCCCGAAGATCTTTTGTCTTCGCCCACTTGCCAGGCCTGAGGGCATTTGAGGCTGTGGTAATGAGAATATGGCTTGTTGCTGTGGGTGCTCTTTCTCTCACTGGGATGTGGGCTGTTGCCTTGGAGAGGTGTGAGCTGTCTCTCCAGGGAGGTATCCTCCTCATTTTCAGGTACTGAAGGGAAATGGACTTTGTAGGGGACACATTTGGCTGAACTTCCAGGTTTCCTCTCCACCGGGGACACTGAATCGTGTTCTAGAGGCGCGGAGAAGGCAAACCCAGGCCTGGTAGATCCATCGTGGTTCCCATTCTCGTCAAAGGTAGCAGTCTCATCACAAGCTCCATGAGGAGTTGTATACCCGGTCTCCTTGGCCAGTGCTGGGTAGAGCGTGCCATTACCACTCACAAAAGGCTGGGGCACCTGGGCAAAGTGTGGCTCCAGAGAAGGTACCGGGTAGATGCCGGTCGGCAGCAGAGGTTGGCCAGGCTGGGCCTTCTGGGTGTAATTATACTTGGGCTTCGCTGGGGGGCTGTTCTCCGGACTCCTCTCTAGCACAGGATGCAGCTGTTCCTCTAGGAGGGGAGATCTCAGGGCGCCGGCAGAGTTTGCCTGAGGCCGGCAGAAGCGCTTCTGATCAAGGCTGGACCAAGAGCTGGGCCGTTCTCGCTGCCGAAAGGCTGCAAAACTGTCGCTTCGAGCTGGGGGCAGGGGCACACCCACTTTAGGAGGCAGGTTGGGAGTGGCAGTGTCCAAGGAACTGGGGCACTGCTGGCTCCAGGATGGAGGTGGCACTCCCTTGCCCCGAGGAACATTATGCCATTTATCATAGCCCTGAGCATCTGCTGAGGCTCGGGCTTCCCTACCTTGGAGAAGCAGGGCTGAAGAGTTCACCTCATACTCTGCTGAGACTCCCCTGCGGGGATCATAGACTGTCTTGACATAGCGAATATCTGCCTGCTTCATCCCTTCTAGGAGGCCACCCCGAGCAGAAGTGGTGTCCATGGAGGCTGAACGCTCCCGGCTAGAGATGCCAGGGGGTGGATACTCTAGGATGCTAGAACTGGTGGAGAAAGAGCTGTACGCTGAATCTCTCTTGTTGTGGAGGTGGCTCAGCTGGTCAATGCTGCTGGTGGACTTGGCAGGGGAAAGAAGATGGCAGGGTGGGTATCCCCCACTGGGCTCCAGGCTCTCCATGCTCCCCTGGGAGCTGCAGTGGTCAGGGCTCTGCCTCAGATAAGCATGATCAAAGTTGGAGAGGTCACTGGTAGAAGAGCTAGAAGAAAGGGAGACAAAGAAGTCAGCATCACTGAGCCGTTACCATTTGGTAGTTTATAGGCACAGGACCTGGCTTATAAATGTTCTCTTGTGTAAGATGTTTGGTTTTTGGAAGGGCGGGTGAAAGGGCCATATTTGGGCCTCACTCGGCCTCCTTGTGTTTTGTCACTAGGAGTAATTGCCCAACACTGTAACCTATGGGCCTCTAATTAATCACCCAGGCTTGCAAGGGGAGGAACGGGGAGCACAAAGGAAGCCGTGTGGCCTTTGGGTACAGGCAACAAACACATTAATGTGATTTGCTACATGCTGCAAATGACATTCTACGTGTGCCAAGAAATGAGAGGTGGGAGACGAGGAGTGAGAGAGACTGCAGTTTTGTGTCTCTTGGGGCTCTTTGTGAGAAGCGGAAGAACTAAGTAAGAGACCAGGCATGTGAACCGGGTAAGGGAGAACTTTCTGTGCACGTGTATATGTTTTTAGTTAATATCTTTCCTTTTTATGGAATTGAAGGTCTATTCCCTGGCAATCTTCCTGGAATCTCAACTACTAGAGACAATTTGTTTGTAGTGAGAAAGCTAAACACAAAGTTGAGTGAGAGAAATTCAGAGATGGGAGTCAGAGAAAGGCGAGGGAAACCTTATAAGAAGTCTTAATTATAGGAGTCCATCATCTGTGATGACCTCCCAAGGCCCGAGCAAAACCTCTTTCATACACTTAGAAAGGTAAGACCTCCTCCTTTACACAATCCTCCAGGTGATTTTCAGAGCCTGCCAGGGGGGCGGGGAGTGACTTTCAATCCTGGCATGGCATACCCCAGAGAGTTGCCTCAAAACAAAATTACTTATAATTAGTTTAGTTACAAACGCAAGATATACTTCTCCCAGCATGTTGGGGGAGGGGGATGAGGGCATATAGGAAGGAATAAGTGGTTCAAAAATCAAACAATCTCAAAACTGTCCAAATGTTTATAACTCACCATTCTCTACAGAAGGGTAAACACTAAAACTTTTTTGATAAGCTTTAATACTTTCAAATGAATAGGCATCGCAGCACTATTAAAATTCATGGGGCTATTATATTTCTAGATCTCATTTAAGTAAATACAGTGTCTTATTGGCAAAGTATACGATAATGCTTTGTGGCTGACCTAAATCCAGGGTCTACGGCAAGAGACTGGAAAGACCATATTTGACTCAAAACTGGCACTGGATTGAAAGGAAGACTACATTTTCAGCAACTTGCCTCCAGAATATAGTTCTTTTAGAGAAAGTCAATTTACTGAGTGGAGCCTCCTACTTGGGGAGGGACAGGGAGAAAGGAACAGCTCTTGGGCCAGCCAGATTAGAGCTGCCAGTCCTGGCACTCAATGGTATGGCATATGTCACTGCCAGACTTCACCCCCTCCCCCCTTCCTTCCTAGTTCCCCTTCAGATGAAGAGATTGTGTTAAAAATGTACATGATGGCTCAGTTGAGGATAATCTCATATGACCCACTTACGCTTCCCTTTATCTCCTCTAACAAAAGATTCAGAGCTAATACTTGGAGTGGAAATGGAAGCCATATATCCCATATTGGCTGTTTTGCTCACCGATTCCATGTAGGTGGTAATCAAGACTTAATCCCTGTCTGAACTGCTGAGGGTTTTAGTAATCTTTCACCAAAACGATAAGTCAGATCTACTTAGGAACCACAGAAAGTCAAAATGGATAAATGGAATCTGTCACTACTGAGTGGGAAGAAGTATCATCGTTAACATATCTCAAGATGTAGATGATGTCTAGAAATGCAAAATCACTGGTATAAATATCTTTAGGCAGAGAAAATGTACAATAGGTTCCCTCCTGTGACATGCATGCTCTTTGCTACTCAGGGAGGGCTCTGTCCCTCCAGAATCCCCATTCCCAAGCAGAGTGGAGAATGTGACCAAGTGGCATGCTATGTATGCCAGTGAACACGCAGACATCACCCTCTACAAGGTTCTTCCACCACTTTCTGGAAGTAGTCATTTTGATTATCTTTGCCATTCCTGCTTCCAAGATTGCACTTTTAATGGTGGGTAAGAACCAAGGATGAGGTCTTCATTCCCCCACAACAGTTCCAACCCCCATAGAGATAGCCTTACTGTCAAGACAAGTGTGCAGGGGCAGCTGAGTGGCTCAGTGGTTGAGCGTCTGTCTTCAGCTCAGGTGGTGATCCTGGGATCCTGGGATCAAGTCCTGCATCAGGCTTCCCATAGGGAGCCTGCTTCTCCCTCTGCCTATGTCTCTGCCTCTGTGTTTCTCATGGATAAAAAAATAAAATCTTAAACAAACAAACAAAAAAAGGTAAGTGTGTCAAGCTTCTTATTGTGGTCTGGCTAGTTCCCAACCTCATTTTCTATTGGTCTCCTCTTGCTCACTACACTCCAAGGTGATGGCTTCCTTCTTGGAATTCAGACCCATGAAAGAGATTCCAGTGTCTCAGGGGCTTTGAACCCACTCACCGTTCCCACCACACGGTCTGCCCTTCACCTGGCTCACTTCTCTTTATTCAAGTCTCTGCTTGAGAGAAGACTTCCTAGAATGCGAGAGCATCTCTTCCGTCCTTACTCCCTGATCCTCTGCTTACTTCCTTCACAGGACTTACCACTACTTGACACTATCTTATACCCCTTTCATTATATGAAAGAGACTTCAATTGTGTCTGTAATACTTAAGATCTGAAGCAAATATGACAAAAATGTTACTTCTATGGTAGATCCATGTATTCTTATAATATTACTTATTTTTATAATTACTCTTGATTTTACGTGTTTAAACATATTTTTTAGATACTTAAAACACAGAAAAGAGCACAAAACCAGTGTATGAAAATGTTTTTTTTTCTTTTTTAAAAAGGTTGTATGTATATATTTGACAGAGCCAGAGAGCACAAGTAGGGGGAATGGCAGAGGAAGAGGGAGAAGCAGACACCCCGCTCAGCAGGGAACCTGATAATTCCTTAGATGATCAAATGTTTAGAAAATGCTGGGCTAAATAAATTAACTCTACTTGCTATAAGACTTCTGAGTCTTTCATAAACTATTGTTCATGTGATGTTCTAAAAGGAAAATATACTAAATAGTGTTTTCTAAATTAATTTGGTTCTGGGAACTTTTTTCCAAGGAGCATCTAATGGATTATTATCCATGGAACAGACCTTGGTAAACAAATATTATAGGGCGGGGGCTTCTTATGTCTTGTTCAGCATTATACCCCCAGGAACTAGAAATCATCTGAGATGTAGTACTCGTTCTTTAGCATTTTGATACTGTTATTTCAGCCTCCTCTGCCTCCTCTGAGGGGGCTGGATTACATGACTTTCCTAGATCTCTTCTGAAATACTTTATTTTTTTTTAAAGATTTTATTTATTTATTCATGAGAGACACAGAGAGAGAGAGAGGTGAAGAGACACAGGCAGAGGGAGAAGCAGGCTCCATGCAGGGAGCCCGATGTGGGACTCGATCCTGGGTCTCCAGGATCAGGCCCTGGGCCGAAGGCAGGTGCTAAACTGCTGTGCCACCCGGGCTGCCCCTGAAATACTTTATACTGAGGACCGTTTTGTAAGAGTTCTGTAGGACAGCATAAAGACCGGGAGCCAGGCCTGACAGGAGCCAGCTAAAATATAGGTTCAGTGAAAGTCTTATCTAAACCAGCTTGCAGGCAGTTAAAATCACTTGTCCTGTGCTTCCCGCTTCCTCAAGCTCCCTGATTCTCGTGCTTCTTAATGAGAAACAGATCCAAAAACTTAGGACAGAGATTGGGTTTCTAGAACTAAAGGAAGGCTGTCAGAGGGATGCCAATCACCTGGTTTGGCATATCAGACCACTAGATGCCACTGTGCTCCTCAGAAATGTGCCTGGAGCGCTTCTCCACTGACAGCTGCCTACGTCAGGCCCTCTGAGCAGCACAGAGTTGGGGTGAAGTCATCTGCCAGAGCTACAAGCCTGCAGTGTGGACCGAACAGACCACAGGGTGACCTGTGCCAGGGAAGAAAATACTCAGGTCTGTAGCCCTGCAGGTAATGTGAGCTTGCTTTTCTCCTTGTACTCCCTACAGCCCTTGGTGCAGACGGTCAGGGGGATCTGTCCTGAAGCTTGCATTAGAAGGCACTGGGATGGATCACCTGCCTCAGCCCCTCTGGAGGTTGGGAGAGGATGGAGAAATTGGGAGGTGCAGAAACACAGCCTTCAGAGTACTGCACTTCTGATGCCAGCTCCAATTGTCCTCCAGTAGTGAACTCTCTTGGAAGTCACCAAGTTCCTGGGTGCAGCTCTTCTGAGCACTGATTGCAGTAGTCTTAACTTCTGCCCATGCTTTTTAGGTTACAGCAAGACCAGATTTAGGGACTCCTGTGGTTAGGTGTTGGGAGGCTCCATGGAGCCGCACTGTTTAGGAGCACTCTACTAATACACCATTGCATTGTATGTGCGTGCTGGCTGGTGCCCGTTAACCTTGAAACTGATTATCAGGTTTCACTGTGCCTCTGATAAGTCTTCAGCCTAATGATTGTAACTGTCATAATTATTGAGTGCCTATTATATTCCAGGGAACTGCACTAAACGTTTTACATGTTTTACTTAGTCTTCACTATGGTCCAATAGGATACATATTATTAATTTCACTTTACAGACAAGAAAAACAAGATCAAAGAGGTTAAACGTTTTGCTTAAGCTCATCTAGTAGGTGGTGAAGCTGGGATTTAAACCTAGGTTTGATTTAAAAGCCCAAGTACTTTCCAACAAGTTTCTTTTCTTCTCTACATCTAACCTTCCAAAGGCCCAGAGAATAAAAGTGCTGAGCCTGGTGCAGGTGGCACCCTGCTGAGAGGCAAGAATAAATTCAGGATTATTAGAAGGGACACAGGCAAGGGAGAGAGTGTCTATAACAAAGAGGGTCACCAGAGATTCTTTTCTGTGGCCTGAAGCCTATCTTGATGTGCTGAGAACCATGGCCATCAGTGAGAAGTCTAGGAATTGGCCCTTGATTTGAGCAGACATGAGTGTTAAGGATTCTGAGTCCTGGCCTTGCCAAATGTGGAGCCACCATCTGTTAAGTAATCCTTCCGGAAGTCATACCCCTCTCCCATTTGACCCAACAGCACTTGCATCTCATTTGCATGTAGGACCCATATTCTCTTGACCTTCCCTTCCCTGCCATTACCCTTATGTAGGCACTTTCAAAAACTCTGAAGCTACAGAGTAACTCCCTGGCACCAGAAGATGAATTGTAATTTGCATGGATTCTGAATTTGTAGTAAATATAGGAGATTCCTGAATGAGTATTTTCGTATGTGTGGTGGTCAAATTTGGCTTCCTTCTCCCCAGTCCTCCTCAACTGTGTCAGGTCTGATTACTACAGTCAATCCCTTCTCCCATGACACTGGTGGGGGCCCTGCCTGAATGAACCCTGACTGATACGACGACTAGAAAAGCAGAGGAAGTATAACTAGTAGTTAGTTATATGCAATGGCTGTGACCCCCGGCTTGAGTTGGAGTCTGGACTTAGGTCCTGATCAGTTGTTTGACCTTGGACAAATTATCTCTTCAACCTTCAATTTCCTGTTCTGTAAATGAGATTAAGAATATGTGTCTGTTGGGGATCCCTGGGTGGCTCAGTAGTTTAGTGCCTGCCTTTGGCCCAGGGCGTGGTCCTGGAGCCCCACATTGTGCTTCTTTCAAGGAGCCTGCTTCTCCCTCTGCCTGTGTCTCTACCTCTCTCTGTGTCTCTCATGAATAAATAAATTCTTAAAAAAAAAAAAAAAAAAGAATATGTGTCTGTTTTACAGGCAGAGATGAAGGTGTGGAGTATCACATGAGAGCATGTGCACACTGAGCAGCCCTAAGTGTATTAATTGTTTGGGTTGGAGCTAAGTTGGATAACTGGCCTTAACAGAAGGATAAAAACAAGTGGGCAGTTCAAATACAGGAGTAAAATCATTCAGTAAAAAGCAGATACATATTTGGCTAAGAAGGACATTAAGCACTGAGGGAAAAAGTTTGTCAGTTTTTCTAATAGTGTTACAATGTGTAATTGAGAAATGGCTGAGAATGGACAGATCCTGCAATTAACTCAGATGGTCTCCCTCTGTGCCAGTCTGTGCCAGCCCAGGATATGAAGGTAACTCGTATATATTTGGTGTTTCAAGAGGAAGGTGATGAGTAGAGAGGTTTAATACTCGGGGTGAGTGTAAGAAAACATTTTTAAAACAGAAGAAAATGTTCCTTTCCGGAAACAAGACCTCCAAAAAAAGAAAAGCCCTGAGTCTCAGCTGGGGTCACTTACCTAGAATGGTATCTCTGGGGCCAAGGACTGCCAATCGTGCCCGGAGTTATTTGCATCATGCTGACATCTGGTTGGTTTTCCTCAAATTTGGTTAAATGCCAAGAGTGAAGTCGGCCTGCAGGGTCACTGCGCCTGGGGAGATACAGGAGAGGGACCTCTCAACATTAGGAGCATTCTCAGCTGAATTTCTTCACTGATGTGATTTATAGATTTAAAAGCAGAGACTGCTGTATCCTTAGAGGTCAAAAATAATAAATAATGGAAAGTAGCTTACCACTTATTTCTCTTACTAACCATTGCTGTTCTCTGCTTTATTAATATTTTTATTTTCATTTTGATATAATTTCAGACTTACATAAAAATGCAAACTGGTACAGTCACTATGGAAAATAGAGGTTTCTTTTAAAAATTAAAAATAGAACTACCATATGATCCAGCAACCCCACTTCTGGTGTATATCCAAAGAAACTGAAATCAGTATCTCATAGGTATATCTGCACTCCCACATTTACTGTAGCATTACTTACAAGAGCCAAGATATGGAAACAGCCTAAATGTCTATCAACTGATGAATGGCCAAAGGAGATGTGGTGTACACACGTACACACACACACACACAGACACACAGGAATATTATTCAGCTATGACAAAGGAGATCATGCCATTTGCAACAACCTGGATGAACCTTGAGGGCATAATGCTAAGTGAACTCAGGCGGACAGAGAAAGATAAATATATGATCTCACTGCTATGTGGAATCTAAAAAAGACAAACTCAGAATAACAGAGTAGAGTGTTAGTAGCCAGGGGCTGGGGAGTGGGAGATGTGGTCAAAGAGTACAAACTTCAGTTATAAGATTTACAGGACTGGGGATCTAATGTATAGCATGGTGATTTTAACTAATAATACTGTATTATATACTTGATACAGTTGCTAAGAGAGTAGATCTTAAATGTTCTCACTGCAAAAAAGAAACTGTAACTATGTGACAGGATGGAGGTGTAGAAGCTAATACTATGGAGGGAATCATTTTGCAATTTATAAATATAACCAAAAATTACATTGCACACCTTAAACTTATACAGTAGTCTTTACCAATGGGGGAAAAATCCCCACCTATCCTTCAGCTAGATTCCCTACATATTAACATTTTATGCCAGAGTTGCCTCTGCTTATCCATATATAAAAATGGGAGCAATAATTCCTCCCTCCCCCCAAGAGACTTTGTGTGGATATATGGTAAAAAGCTTTCTGGGGATTTTGAAGTCCTCTGTCATATCCTGATGCTGGATAAATTACATTCTTTTAATTTCCTGGTAAGAACTACATAAAAATTAGCAGTTACCTCAGTATTAATGCTGCTCTACACTACATGGTATAAACAGCAAGATGCTCTGGAAAATAGTTTTTCAATTTGCAAGTCACTGACTTCAACTCTTAAATATCCTGCCCTTATAACAAAAAGAGTTGACAGAGCCAAAGGGAAAAAGTGGGTGTCCTTCAACTGCAATACTGAAGAATAAATTTGGTAAGAAGAGCTACACTACTATAGATGGTTTGAGTCAGGAGGGAGTGACTGTGCCTTATTTCTGGCAAAAAAAGTGAGGCGAGCCATCAGGAATTTCATGCTAAAAACTTCTGCACTCTAGGACTGTAGGGGAAATTTTCTGCAGTTTAAAAACATGTGTATGAGAACCAGGATACACTGGATACACTAACAATAAAGCTATAAGGACATCCACCTATTTCTTTTCTATGAAAAAAAGTATTAGCTTACGTTATATAAATAAAAACTCATTCCTCTGATACTAGTAAAATTTTGAAAATAAGTATATCAGAATAATACTAGCCCAGGTGTCAGACATGGGTTCTCACCCAGACTTTATTAACTTGCTATATGGCCCCGTGTAAATTATTTTTTATATGAACAAAGGCTTAGGGAGGAGAAGTAAAGACATTAAGCAAAGAGGGTGTATTAACCTCATTTTAATCTGAAGCAGCATGTATGGAAAACATGCCAAGAGAGAGAGAATCCTTCCCCAAAAATACACATATTTTTTCTGAAGACAGGTTGTGGTGATAGGAAAATGATCTTGTGTGAAGCAAGGGATATAGTCCCACAGGATTTTTCGCTGGCAGTAAATGCTTATTGAAATGAAGGAACATTTAGTCATTCAGACTAATGTCTATATTGCTACAGCAGCCAAGGAAAATGACAAAAATTGAAATCTCTCTTGATAAAATGCTGGGGATAGAAAGTAGCTGAAATGTAGCTGCAGGTTTTCAGCTCTGCTATCAGAAAAACCTGGGTTCTAATCCTGATCCCTAAAATCCAAAAGCTAAACTGGTGGTAAGTTTCTTTTTTTAAAAAAAGATTTTATTTATTTATTCATGAGAGACACAGAGAGAGAGAGAGAGGCAGAGACAGAGAGAGGCAGAGACACAGGCAGAGGGAGAAGCAGGCTCCATGCAGGGAGCCCGACGTGGGACCCGATCCCGGGACTCCAGGATCACGACCCGAGCTGAAGGCGGCGCTAAACCTCTGAACCACCTGGGCTGCCCAGTGGTAAGTTTCTTAACCATTCTGAGCTTCCTCATTTAAAAAAGGCAGATTATCATAGAACCTATTTGTAGGGTTTTTGTAAGATTAAAAATGAGCTAATATACTTGGCACATAGTAGAGCTCAATAAATGTCAAGTATGATTATCTTCAGTTATTCACTATTAAAGAATTGGTGAAGACTAAAGAGCAGGGAGAAAGCCCATCAGAGAGATGCAGGACAAGAAAGGGGAGACAGAAGCTGGGAGTGAATGCTGGAGATGAGTGAAATGGGCAGGAACTATTGATGGTGATGAGTCACCCACCTCTGAGGATCCCAATAAGGTACTGAGAGTAGATAATTAGGGCAGAGAATTACTGTGCTCACAGCCTGAAGGACCCTGGCCACAGTGCAAAAGCAGGGAACTGTCAGGGCAGTGGCTATAACATCTAGTCAGGGAGGCATACCCAGGCCAAGATGGAATAGACCTTGCCCACCTGGAAGCTAGGAAAGCAAGCAAGCAAGTAGTAGCACAGCCGTGGGCGAAAGAGATGAAGTAGGGTGCAACTCACGAGACGAACAGTGGAAGGCAAAATATTACAATATGTCTGGCTCCTTGCTCCATACCTCTCTAATCCCCATAACAGGTCCCAGGTGACCATATCTCTGGGTGCAGCACTGGCCCAAAGTTGAACCTGCCCTCTTCTCAGAAGGGACATCAGGGAGCCCCAGTGTCTTAATGGCTCAGTGTCTTCTTCACAGTCTGGCATTCTTGCTGCTGGCCTCCCCGTAACCTTGGACGTGCAGCCCCACGGAAAGTAGGTTCCTTGCCCAGTTCCTTGAAGCCAGGCCACCTCCCTTGAGCCCCAGTTCCTCACTGAGATTCCTGCTCGATCTTCCAGTTTTGC
Source organism: Canis lupus familiaris (assembly GCF_011100685.1). Taxonomy (NCBI): domain Eukaryota; kingdom Metazoa; phylum Chordata; class Mammalia; order Carnivora; family Canidae; genus Canis; species Canis lupus. Next base: position 38,851,308 of record NC_049253.1, read on the forward strand.
TCAGTGATTAGAAATCCTTTCTGGTGCCCCAAGCTCCTTAGAAGCTGGCCCAAATCACATAGCCGTAAGTCCCACAGCCAGGATTCAAACCCGGTTACCCAGAACACTTGAGATACTCCACAGATGCTGCTGAGTACCCACACAGAGCTTGATGAAAAAATATGAAGTCTCTTTAGTATGAGGCACTTGGAGACACTTCGTACAGGTCCAGATGATCAAAATGGGTCCAAAATTCATAAGGAGAAAGGATAAACTGTCCTCTTCCTGTCTCGCATTCTGGTGACCTCAGTGAGAGTTGTTGGCAGGACCCCCATCAGAAGTAGAAGGCTCTGGGGATCCCTGGGTGGCGCAGCGGTTTGGCGCCTGCCTTTGGCCCAGGGCACGATCCTGGAGACCCGGGATCAAGTCCCACATCGGGCTCCCGGTGCATGGAGCCTGCTTCTCCCTCTGCCTGTGTCTCTGCCTCTCTCTCTCTCTCTCTGTGACTATCATAAATAAATAAATTAAAAAAAAAAAAAAAAAAGAAGTAGAAGGCTCTAGCTAGCCCTGTGACCAGGGACTGGCTTTGAGAAGCCAATGGGTGCGGCTGAAGGGCGAACTCCGCCTGACACCTGAGGGTGGTAATGCTGGGGATGACTCCTCAGCAGCTTCGACCACCAACCATATCTGACCATGTCTACCTAGAAAGACTGGGAGCTGACAAATCTTTCCCACTCAAGAGAAATGGGCAGGCCTGATAAATTCCACAGGCTCCACAGAAATATCCCTCTTCTAGCCAGCAAATGAGGCATGAGCTACTGTTCACTGATAATTTCAGGGGTTCCAGAGAAGCTCTCTAGAGAAATCTCCCAGGAAGGAAGAGGGGAGGTGCCCCAAAGCACAGTATAACTCCCTGAGCCTCACATATCCGTTGGCACACCGCCTTCATGAAGGATCAGACACCTTCCCGAGAGTTCTGAATCAGACTGTCAAGTGCACAAGAGGCTCTGCACAGAACCGTGGAGACAACTGGAGCTGTTGTAAGTGAAGAAATTTTTTCTTTGTGCTTTAAAGACAACAGCAAAGCTTTTTTAAAAAAAATGTAACCTATCCAGACCTTTCCTCAGTTTCTTTCCCATTCGTTCAGGGGACATCCTGGGAGACTTTCTTTCTATATCCCAGCCATTATGCTAGCACCCAGGACACGAAAGACCTACCAAGTAGCATTAGACCCAGGTAATTCACAATATAGAGGACAGGCAAGTTAGCTATGAGATGGGTTCATAACACAGACCTTTATCTACTTTATCACAAGATGCTTGATGAATGCAGAGGAGGGACTCATAACACTATGGGCTTAGGTCAAAAAAGCTTCACTTTTACCTAAATCATGAAAGATTTTCTAGATGGAAGAGGTTGAGAAAAGGAAGGGAAGGCCATCCAGCTAGAAGAAATAGGATGACAAATACAAGGAAATGTGCAAGCACATGGTGAAACAACCCAAACTGGGAAAGAGATGATAAAGATGAAGGTGAAGAGGTAGGAGGGGCTCGTTCTTAACAAACTTCACTAAAGGGTTTGGACAGTATCCACAGGAAGCCACCAAAAAACCTTAGCCAGGGAGGGGCATGTTCAAATATGGGTTTCAGTAAGATATTGCCAATAACAAGGAGAATAAATTTGAGAGAGACGAGATTGGAGGCCAGGGTAAGAGAGAATAAGAGGGCCTGGCACTAAGATGATGGGCAGTGAACCAAAAAAGAATGCTCAGCCAGCAACTACTTGGATGTATGTGGTGTAGAAGGGAGGATACCACGGAGGAAGGACGGTGTTTGTTTCCAGCTTGAGCTAGAATGATAATTAAATTAACTTCTATAAGGAACCATTAGGGGACAACTGGATGGCTCAGTCGGTTAAGCACCTGCCTTTGGCTTGAGTCATGATCCCAGGGTCCTGGGATGGAACCCTGCTATGGAGTCCCTGTAGGGTTTTCAATGGAGGCAGAGGGTCTAGAGGACTGAAGTCTGGGTTACATTTAGAAATTAGGAGTGATAAGGCACATGGCCTTAGAGAAAAGGCAAGTTGCTTAGGGAGAGTGCACAGGGAGACAAAGGATGTAGTTTAACAATGGATCTTAGAGAATCATTACAATTTAGGGGAGAGGAAGCCAAAGCAAAAGCCTAAGGAAAAGCTTCCAGAGACATAGGAGAATATAAAAGAGTACAAGAGTTTCACAGGTTCCTAGGGGAGAGAATAAGGAGGTGGAACTTCAACCATTCCAACTGCTACAGAGAAGGCAGTCTGAGGAGGGCGGATGCATGTGCAGTGGTTTTGACGACTAGTAAAGTCTTTGCCGTGGAACTGCAGGGGCAGAAGCCTGACTATGGTGAAGTAAGAGGTGAATGAGAGATAAAATGGGAATGGCAAGGGCAGATCATTCTTTCAAAAACTTGGCTCTAAAGGGGAGAAAGAGGGTGGTAGCCACAAGTCTGGAGGAGATCAGGGAGGGAAAGGTTTGGTTCTTGCTGTTTTGTTTTAAACAGAAGTTTGAGCAAGTGTATGTGAGACAGGCAACTTCACGATACAGGACAAAGAGAATGACACTCCTCAGGACTCATGACCAAGTAGGAAAGGATGGCATTTTAGAGCGCATGTGGGGAGTATGACTTTATGTGGCAGTAAAGCCAGTTCCACTGAAATAAGAAAGAAGGAAGGAAGGGGCAGCCCCAGTGGCTCAGCGGTTTAGCGCCGCCTGCAGCCCAGGGTGTGATCCTGGAGACTCTGGATCGAGTCCCAGGGTGTGATCCTGGAGACCCTGGATAGAGTCAGGCTCTCTGTGTGGTGCCTGCTTCTCCCTCTGCCTGTGTCTCTGCCTCTCTCTCTCTCTCCTCTCTGTGTATTCTCATGAATAAATAAATAAAATCTTAAAAAAAAAATTTTACAAAAAAGAAGGAAGTAAGATGTTGATGCTCCTAAGCATGAAAGAGAACAGGGTGGGAGGAAAATTGGAGAGACTTCACACCCAATGTCCTCTATTTTCATTATGATGCCAGAAGAGGGAAAAGTGAGGGGTTGATGTGGAAGGTTGGGGTTTAAGGAACACAACAGTGAGGACTAGAAGAGTTGAAACTTGATGAGAGATATTTAAAAGAATTAATGACTAAGATATGGTCCTGCCCTTAAGGAGCTTACGTCCAGGTAGGGAGACCAAATGAAGTTAATTCCTCCAGTAAAGATAAAATAAGTGTCCAAGACTTGCAATGCCAAGATAGGAATCCCAAACTGGGGAGCTTTTTTCTCCCCAAGTTAGAAGTAACTATCTGTTCTAGGGTGGAGTGTCAAGTCTCCTCACAGGCCTCAAACATAAAGAACAGAGAAATCTTGAAACAATCAAAAGGTCCTAAAAGAAAAAAAACAAAGACACATGTTGGGAAAAGGCTTCAGAGATAAGATCTATCTATCTATCTATATATATGATATATGATTCTTCCACATGGACAGTTAAGTGATAAAATGAGGGAAAAGAACAATGAAAAAGATCTAAATCTAGCCCACTGAGGCACCTGGTGGCTCAGCGGTTGAGCGTCTGCCTTTGGCTCAGGGCATGATTCCAGGAGAGTCCTGCATCAGGCTCGGTGCGAAGAGCCTGCTTCTCCTTCTGCTGTGTCTCTGCCTCTCTCTGTGTGTGTCTCTCATGAATAAATAAATAAAATCTTTAAAAAAAAATTAAATGTAGCCCACCAAATCTCACATTTTGTTAGGGGGAATCTATATCAGCACAACCTGAGAAAGAACAGTTTGGCAACATCTAGAAATAATTTTCAAATAACATATCTATAAAAAGATTGAAAGAAAGAGCTAAATGCTCATCAGTAGCAGGGTAGTTAAATCGTTGCAGTACAACACATACAATAGAATACATTTATGGTCATTAAGAGAATGGAGTAGCTCTATACATATTAGCATGTAAAGATCTCCAAGGTATATGGTTAGAGGATGACAGTAAGGTGTAGCACTGTGAGTACAGTACGCTGCAGTGTGGAAGGGGAAAATATACATAAGCCCTTATGTGTTTATTCATGGAAACAATATTCTGGACTGAAATTAGAAACAATGACTGCCTCTGAGGAGGAAAACTTATTTTTCACTGTATTTCCTTCTATAACTTATGAATTGTGTACCATGCACATGTATTACCTATTAAAAAGCACAGTTTCTCAAAATTAGCCTCTCATTTTAAAAATATATTACATTGCATCTTGAGATAACCAAAAAAGTCAAATAGCTGTTTGCTGACTTTTTCAGTGGTGCAAATAATTTAATAAACCTTCCTAAAGAGCACAGCATGCTTTCATATTTCGGGATCACTTTGATCTTTAAGAAGATAGGGAAATACTTTCCTAAAGGGCATTACATCATGAGCCTATCCATAAGAGCCAAAAGACGATTTAATTTTAAAATTTGAGTAAACCCAAGTTTTGCTTGTGGGTGTAATTCAAACAAAGCCCTTTTGTTGCATTCCTAACCACAAACAAGGAAGCTCAACTGTGTGGGATGGGTCGGCTGATGAAACTGGAACTAGCAAGTGACATGATGTCCTTCTTAGATGATTCTGCCCTACACAGGTATGTGTAGAATACAAAGCAGACTACCAGCACTACCACATAAAACATCATATTTTCTAATCCACTCACTAACCCACCTACCTGCCCATCCATCATCAGTTTAGAGCACAATATGTTTTAATAGATGACCAAGTCCAACTTAACAAGGTCCTAGTCTTAACCATCCCCCCAAACCCCCAATATATCAACTGCTACATAATATATTCTGTAAATTAGGTCTATTTGAATTAAGATGTTATGGATGTGGGTTAAGGGTCTTCCTGATATACTCACTGAGCACTATGTGCTTGGCCCAGGGAAACATATGCTTCCTAAAGTTCTTTTTGTGTGTCTCTGCTAATTTCCCCCTCTTTTTCCTCATCTATTTTTAAAATTATAAAGTACTTCAATCATATATAAATGAATTCAAATTAATATAAGGAACACCCATGTATTCATCACCAAAATTAATCAAATCTTTATATTTTCCTATTATTTAAGTACTCTTTTGGATAGGTAATCATATAGTTAAAAGATGAGATTGCTCACTCCACGTTTTCCAGCCTCTGCCCTCCATTTCTCTTCATTACTTAGAACTTCCTCGTGCCTTGTTTTCCTTTTAGCTGCCTCATATTCCCTTGTGTGAATATACCCTACTTATTTAACAAGACCCTTTTTGTAGATACTTTTTGATTTCCAGTCTTTTGCTATTACAAATAATGCTTTAGTGAATAACCATGCCCATACACTGTTTTCTATCTATGCTGACATATCAGGGCAGAAATTCCCCGAAGTAGAATTGTTGACTCAAAATTGGCACTTGCAGTTTTGACAGTTAATGCTAAATTGCCCCTTTCATACTCTAAAGAGGAAGCAGGGCACCCCCGGTGGCCCAGCAGTTTAGTGCCGCCTTCAGCCCAGGTTGTGATCCTGGAGACCCCGGATCGAGTCCCATGTTGGGCTTCCTGCACGGAGCCTGCTTCTCTCTCTGCCTGAGTCTCTCTCTCTCTCTCTCTCTCTCTGTGTCATGAATAAATAAATTAAAAAAAAATCTTTAAAGAGGGAGCAAACTCAATGCAAACAATTAAATGTTACTGTACAAGTAATTTTTGGTGGAGGTGGGGGGAGATTATATCTTTAGTATGGTAGAACAGATGATCTGAACTACAATGCCTATTTAGGCATTTCCTGTCTACAGGACAATGATAGGCTTCAAATACTGATGGCAAAAATATTTAGCAATTGAAAACTATGACCCAGCCAAGCTACACTGAACTGTACTCATTCTATAGATCCAGATGGAACTCTCTCTGCAATAAAAATTACCCTTTATTGAAATATGTTTTCTACATGTTCAGAGGACACAGGAAAGCTCTAAAAATTCTTAGAGTCGAAAAAGCCTATGATCTTCAAAAAAAAAGGTGGTAATTGTGCATTAATACACAGCGGCAAAGACACTGTTTTTGAGAAATCCTTGAGACCCTCCCCACCTTAAAAGCATTCCTAACCTCTAGTTTCTAGGACTATAGGGCTCTTCAAGGCTGTATTTCAGATTTTTTTGCATTTACAGAAAATCCAAGCAAAATTTTCTACAGCTTTTATAATTGTCTCACTAACATCTGTGTCATAAACAAGTGGTTCAGTGGGTAGAAAAGTATGCATTAGATAATATAACTCCATAGCAACACAGTCCTTTCTGGAAAGAGAAGTTCTTTTTAAATGTCACATCCTGATAATATGCCCTGGGGACTTTTGGCTTTAACAACTGAATCACAAGTAAGAGTGAAGTGTGCTAACAGATGGACAAAAGCCTCTAACATCTAAAATTTGCATAAAAGATGAAAAACCTTTTCTAGTTAGATGCTTTACCCCATTCCTCACACCTGTCCAAACACGCTTTTACTACTTGTTTATCTCTTCCCCACTCTCTATTCTGACACATTTTTAAAAAGATTTAAATTTTATTGATGACCAAAGAAAACTATTATCGTAAAGTAGAGGGACCAGCAATGGGGGTGGGGGCTTTTCACTTAATCACCAATGGGTGATGGTGTTGCAATGTCTTTTTCTCAATATCCCTCTCTTTCTACCTTCCTCTCAACTCTGAGGACTCAGAATAGTCAATTCTCCTTCCCACACTTCAACGTTTGCATATAAATCATGGCAGAAGTTGACGCAAACACCCTAACATCTCTGATCCTTAAGAGCGTTCATTTTGTCTTTCATAGACTTTAAAAATTCAATGACAAAAAATAGCCTAAGTCTAATTATCAATAACTTAGTCTTCTCAAATCTCAGTTTGCAATTTGGATATCTTACTTGTTGGAAAAGGAAGGAGGCACTGGATTTTACCAATTTCTTCAAAGAGCCGATATTATGATTTTAGAATTTTATTCTCTACTTCTCTGTGCCATAGAATATGTTGCTGGAGCTCAGATAAGAGAAATCACTTCTATGCTGGTTTGTTTTTATCTTCCACACATAGACACCCACAAACATATTCTTGGGGATTTCAGAGAGGGTTAGATAGTTGCAGAGAACTAGAAATATTATGTGCACTTGAATTACTGCCCCCTTTTAAGAAGAAGCTGCTTGGGGGCTCTGCCGGAGGACTCCTGTTGGATAAATCAGAAGCAGTTCATCGGGGCATAATGAAAAGGTGTGCATGGCTCTTCCCCTCCACCCAATGGGCTGCAGGGCTGAGGGGCAAGAGGGGAAGGGTATCCTATCACTGTAGCTGGAAACCCTCCTCCTCCTTTAGGTATAAACACACACAAGATTGTCCTTTGAGACTTTAAAGGAGTCCAAATACCAACCAAGATATTTCAAAATTAAGCTAATTAATTTTTATACAATGCCAGAGCATAAATCGAATTTGCCAAAACAAGTGAAGAAAGGTTTGGGTTTTTTTTTTTAAGATTTTATTTATTTATTCATGAGAGACACAGAGAGAGGGGCAGAGACATAGAGGAAGAAGCAGGCTCTTTGCAGGGAGCCCGATGTGGGACTCAATGCCCTGAGCCGAAGGCAGACACACTCAAACGCTGAACCACCCAGGCACTCCTGGTTTGGTTTAGTTTGTGAGGCAAAAGCCTTACCTTTTAGAAGTTACATTTTTTCCAAACACCATTCCATTAAACAAAAACAAATGGATGGCCCCTAAACCTCCAACACCAAAGAAACTGAATTCTCTTTTGGGGTAAGTTTGATGTGTTGCATCAAATCACTCCTAGTTCACTCTTGTCATGTAGAGAAAGAGGCCACAAACAAGCAACTGAAGGAACAAGAAAACAAAGGAAGGGACAGAAAGAATTCATTTTAGAGAAAAAACCTTCAACAGTGGTCAAAAGAAGAATCTATATCTTTAAATCATATCAGAAAGGGATTGTTCACTAAGAAAGCTTTTACATATTATAGAAACATGAATGAAAAGAAGACAGAAGCTGAGAACTTTAAGGACACTGGCTCCAGCTTCTCAGCATCTCCCTATCAATATTTTCATAATAAATTTTACAGCCGTGTAACCACACCATCACCCACACATAACCTGACACTGGTCGAAGAGAAAATAATACAACTCCGAAGAATGCTTCTCTTTTATTAACTTTCAAATGAAAGGATGCCAAATTAAACTTGAAAAACCAGCCCTGTGATCCCTCCTCTCTGTGTGTTTTATAATATAAGCAGTTTGTATTTTCTTTTTTACCTTTTACATAGTATAATAATGATGAATTCCTCCAGTAATAAATATTCAAATCACCCTGAGATCTAGAACGTTACCATGACTGACACACCCACCTATCCTTTTCCGTGCCATACGTTCTTTTAAGTTATACTATCCCTAGACGCAAGCACTGGCATTGAGCATAGCTCTGAACGAAAACTCTGAATCAAGATGATATAAGAATAAAACTGATTCAAAGTATTGTGAATAGGGAAAAGATAGTCAAGTATTTATACCTTCAGTTCCATAATATACAACCAGCAATCTCAATAAACCCTTCTTTTCATGTAAATTCAAAGTTCAATAAGAAGACCACACCTTGTCTTTAGAATTGAGAATGTATTCACAGGTTCCTTCTCTTCAGACAAATGCTGGCAATGAGTATAGAGAAGAACCTGGCTGTTAGGACATGGATGGCCATTCCTTTTGAGAAATCGGAATAGTTACTGTGGAATTCCCCCAGGGAAATGGGGAAGCAAAACCAAGGAGTTCAGGACACAAAGCAATTGCTGATCTGAATGAGATAAAAAGCCACTCCAAATATGCATATCATAAGAATTATGGTGACTGTATATAGAGGAGAGAGAATGATTGAAAATTCCCATGCAGAAATATTACCAGTACTGAATTACATGGGTGCTCAAATAACAGGAATTTTCTATGACAATTTAGAGAAACAGGCTTAAACTTAACCTGTGGTTATTTTGCTTTATAAACAGCTATAGTACAACATCAAAAAGACAGCTGTGAAAGGCTTCACAGTTGAGAATCCTGCAATGAAAATGCTGAAGTTTTTTCCCACAATAGTAGTGGACTTACCTGGTGGCAAACAGAAGCATCCTAGAAAACAACCCTCTGGCCAACTGCACGTCATATTCAGGGGTGGGATAAAAAGCCATTTTGCCCTACTACTGCTCTCTCCGCTCCCAACAATCCCCTGTGCTTCCCGTCAGGGAGAACCGCCCTGAACTCAACTCTCCCAAGCGTGCAGCTGGGTGGGACTTTCATTCCCAGGCACCTCTGCAAATTGGCCAATTAAAACTCAATTCCTGCCAAATCAGAGGGGAAAAGGTGACCCTTGGTAACTTTTCCTGAGAAGAACTAGCATCTGAGACAATAGCACGCAGCTTAGAAATGCTAGAATTCCATTTTGTGGGCAGGAGGAGGAGGAAAACAAGGAAAACCATCTGCTGATAAAATGCATCAAACTGGAATCAGGAAGTTTCCTTGAATGATCTCTGCCAAACCCGCACCCTCCTCCACATGCAAAAATGCCACTGTCTGCAAAACTGTGTGTTAACTGCTTTAAACTTCCCACAGTTTGGGAGGCTACTGAAGCAGAGGTCCAAATCAACATCTACTAAACCTTAGGAGGTCTTCCACTGACTTAGTGTCACCAGGACAAAACTCATTGCCAAGGGAAGTGCAAAGTGCCAGCTGAACTATCCTCACTGCTCAACTGAGAATGAACTAGGGGTCAAAACCTGAGGTTCTATTATGGATTTGTTTAGATTTACTTTACACAGCATAGACCACCATGCTGTGAATGCTTAATAAGTAGATGAGACAGTCACTGTAATGATGGTGGTAACTGGTGGGGGAAGGGATGAGACGTTTACAGGGGAAAGCACTAGCTCAGGAAATCCTGAGTTTTAAGCTGAAACATTTTGTTTCCTTTACCAACTCACTGAACCACCCTGGCTTAAGGCTTGGCAAATCTTATGGAGATGTTTCTATTAAGATAAGTGAGATCACAGGATTCCTACTGACAATTTAGGGTAAGAGAGCATTCAGGGCTCTAAGCAGGAGGGGAAGGATGGGTTCAGATCTGTGGGCCACCAAGAGTTTCTCTCCCTAAACCTGGTTTCTTGGCTGGTCCCTGTCTATACCTGGGGAAGATGGAGTTTCTTGCTTTTACTCTTTCATTTTACTCATACGTAAATGAAAAAAATCCTTCTTGGCTCTTTTCTCCACAAAAAAAAAGGATCTATAACTATGACCCATTACGCTTGGCTTATGCGGTAGCACTTTTGAATTCCAAAATCTGTGACCTGTCACAAATGAGACCTGCTTAACTCTGACTACTAACCTCCCAGCTCAATACTTGGAAGACTCCTAAGAAGCTGGTAAACACATCATTTCTGCATAAGACATCAGCACCTCATCCCTTTCCAAAATTCAAGACAGCATTTAGACCAGACCCAGCCTGAAAGAGCTTCCAATGACCAAAACTAGAATAATAGAAGTGATAAAATAACAGTAGCACTGGATTACAACCCACAGAATAAAATAAATGTGCAAGAGTCCTTGTGGATATAAGCAATTAAAATAAGAGGGGAAAGAGACAGCTCTTCCTTACGGAAAAATTCCAATTAATAAATGTAGAAGGAATGAAGAAAATATAAACTCATCTTAGAATATTATAGTAATAAATGTTGCAGGGAATGTACCCACCAATGGAGAAAGTTTGAGGAGAAACAAGGATATTTACATAGCCTCAAAGTAATCTCCTCCAAGATATTTATCAATTACAAAGAGACAACTATACAGTAGAGAAATCTGGCAGACTTCATGTCAACCAAATAATCAAGGTTGATATCATTAGGAATAAAACATGCTGACACGTAGTCCCTGATAGGACGTGCTAAGAGGGATGCATCGCTTCAGTGGTATTCTTGCCAAAAATGTATAATGTCAACCTAACCATGAAACAACATCAAACAAATCCAAATAGAAAGCATCCTACAAAATAACTGGCGCATAATCTTCCAGTGTGTCAAGGTCAGAAAAGACCTGGAAATCCTGAGGAAATATCACAGATTAGAGGAAACTAAGGAAACATGACAAATACAACATGGCATCCTAGAACAAAAAAGGGACATTCATAGGGGGAAAAATGATAAAATCTAAATAAAGTCTACAGTTTATAAGCCTTAGAGTCTGTAGTTAATAGCATTTTACTAATGCCAATTTCATAGTTGTTTTTTTTTAAAGATTTTATTTATTTATTCATGAGACACACACACACACACAGAGAAGCAGAGACACAGGCAGGGGGAGAAGCAGGCTCCATGCAGGGAGCCCAATGTGGGACTTGATCCCGGGTCTCCAGGATCACACCCCAGGCTGAAGGTGGCACTAAACCCCTGCTGAGCCACCGGGGCTGCCCTAATTTCATAGTTTTGATATTTGGACTATGGACATAAAAGATGTTAGCTTTGGGGAGAGCTAGGTGATAGATGTAGCGGAAATCTTTGTACTATTTTTGCAACTTTCTTATGAGTCTACAATTATTTCAAAATAAAAAGTAAAAACCAAAATGGGCAGGATTTAGGATCAGAGTATAATTGGATGAGAACCCCTCCAATCTCCAAGGTCAGTCCTTACATCAATGACACTTGGGGTGCAGAGAGCTCTTCCTCTAGAAAAGAGGAAGCAGATTGTTGTAGGGGCTTACAATAAATATAGTTGTGGAGACAAGACACAGGAAAAATTCCTAGAGTATACCCAGTTACAGGGATAGGAGCGGAAACAATGCATGCAACCATGTAATATATAGGTCATGACTTTTAAAAAAGGCAATTGCTTGCTGTATACTCCCTTCTAGTCTCCCTTCACACACAGCACCATTGGCCAGCTTTGACCATGCTGGTGAGGGCAACCCCAGCTTGTTTTAAAGACAGTCTCTTCATGGATAGAACCATCTAGATATACAATTAGGTTCATTTGTTTTATCCAATTGTAAAAGATTGCTTCATAAAATCTTTCATCGTTTCAAGTTCAGACTCAAGTCTGTGTGATTCCAGTGCTCAAGTAGGCATGTTCACTCCATCTCTGCTCTTCTTGCCCTTCTCACCCTGGCTCATGGTACCACAGTTATCCCCAAGTGCCCCACTGACAGCAACTCTGAAGTCACACCCTTTAATCTTTCTCCTCCCTTCTCCCATCTTTGTTATCAATCTGCCTCCCAAATTCATCTCAAATCTCATTTCATCTCTTGTCCCCTCACTGCTTTGCCTGGTTCATTTTCTGATCATTATCCTTTGCTGATCATTTTCCTCCCTGGCAACTGTAGTAACTTCACAACTACAACTTTCTGGTCTTGAGTACATTGGCTACACAGCCCAGTGGAGTCTTGCTAAGTAGGAGACTCTGGCTGTCTACACTGTGATGACCCAAGGAGGCTGAAGGGCATAGTCGTGAGGGCTCTGCTGCTTCAGGCTGGCCCTGGAACAGGCTTTGCCAGCTGGCTGCTTTGTAGCCAGAGCCCTCTGCCAATCTAACCTGTCCTCTCTTGGGATCTTCAAACTTCTTTTGGATCTTTTGTTCAGATGAAATCTTACAGATAACATTAATGTAGACACCAGATACCATGCATTTGGAAATTTTGCCAAGACCATCCTTTCCCCACAACAAATCTAAAAGAAATTCCCGCAGATGCAAGTGTTGTTTTTATTATGTAAAACAACAAATACTTTAACGTATAGTTGCATATCCATAAACAGGAATAGCTACGTAAATCCAAATCCACAGTGTTTACTTCCTTTTAATGCAAGTCAACTTGTCTATGAGAAAGAGCCTGCAAACTGAAATCAGGATAATTGAGAACAACCATAATCAACACTTGTTCAGTGTTTGTGATGTGCTAGGCACTGCCTCATGTACTTTATGAGTATTCAGTCTTTCAGCACTTTCAGCAACCCTGTGATTCGTTATTAAACTTGTCTTACAGGGGGGTCCCTGGGTGGCACAGCGGTTTAGCGCCTGCCTTTGGCCCAGGGAGTGATCCTGGAGACCCGGGATGGAGTCCCACGTTGGGCTCCCGGTGCACGGAGCCTGCTTCTCCCTCTGCCTGTGTCTCTGCCTCTCTCTCTCTCTCTCTGTGACTATCATAAAAAAATAAAAATTAAAATTAAAAAAATAAACTTGTTTTACAGATTGGAAACTAGGAGTTTGAATACCACACCTGAGGTTACACAGAAGTGGCAAAACTGCAACATGAGTTCTAGGGGGTCTGATTCCAGGACCCCATCCTGCCCTGTATATTACTGCCTTTCATGCTGGCGCACAGACTAACGTGGTCATGCACAGAATGAAAACCACAACATCGTCACCATTCCACCTGACATTACCTCACTGTCCTGACATTCGGTTCTTGCTCCCTCTGGGCAGGCTCTGTACTAACTGCTTTGAGTATCTTAGCCTCGGTGAAATTCCCACAGTTTTACTATAAAGTACATCATTATGCTGACTGTCAAGACATCTGCCAGCTCAAACTGAATTTGAACCCACCACCTCCTAGTTGAATACTAGTGACCTCAAAGGCCCGGCATGGGGGCTTGATGAGGAAAGCAAAGGCCTGGCATGTCTCCAAGCACACAGGAGCAGAGAGAAAGCATAGGTACGTAGCTGCAAATGTTGACTGGGCTAACTTCATAATATTATCTCAGGACATTCCTCAATTAACAGATGACAAGCAAAGTTTTAAATGATTATCAGTTCAAAGATGAATTAATCTTGCTGTATAATTTGACACAATAGTCATTTCCAGAGTGTTTAAGACGTTGGTTGGGTATATTACTTTGAGTGTTTTTTTATTTTATTTTATTTTTTTTTACACTTTGAGTGTTTTTAATTATAGTTTTAAAAACAGTTGTGGATGTCTTTTTAAAAAGATATCTGAGGGGATCCCTGGGTGGCTCAGCGGTTTAGCGCCTGCCTTCGGCCCACGGCATAATCCTGGAGTCCCGGGATTGAGTCCCACGTCAGGCTCCCTCCATGGAACCTGCTTCTCCCTCTGCCTGTGTCTCTGCCTCTCTCTCTCTGTGTGTCTCATGAATAAATAAATAAAATCTTTTAAAAAATTAAAAAAAAAATAAAAAAGATATCTGAGGGGTGCCTGGGTGGCTCAAGCAGTTAAGTGCCTGCCTTCGGCTCAGGTCATGATCCCAGGGGCCTGGGATAGAGCCCCGTGTCATGTCGGGCTTCCTGCTCCTTGGGGGGCCTGCTTCTCCCTCTCTATCATCCCCCCTGCTTGTGTTCTCTGATTCTGTCAAATAAATAAAATATTTAAATAAATAAAAAATAAAAAGATATCTGAACCAAATGATTTGTGGGAGCCCCACAGGACCTCCCAGGAACTTTAGGGATTTTCAGAGCCTAGTTTGAAAACTGTCATGAGTGTAGTCTGAGCTTCTAGCAGACCTCCCTATTCAGCGCCTCCGGACCTCACTCACTAGACTGTATCTTGGCCAGCCTTGCCCCCAATTCCCTTTTCCAGCAGTCACGTCCCTCTTCTGAACTACTCGGCACAGACCCCTGTGCCTCTTACCTGTGCTTCGGCCGAAGCTTAACTCCTCCTAACCATGCTGCTTTCCTATGCTGGGGGTCAGAGGCGAGGTCCTCTGGGCAGGAGTCAGATGTGTCCGTACCTGCAGGGCCCAGGTCTCCACATGCATCTCTGGCAAAAATAGGAAAATGGGAAGCTGAGCATGATGGTGTTCGTGGGAAGGGGGCACAAAGGAATCAAGAAAAACGCATGAAAATCAACCAGGGAGTTAGAGCAAAGCGATAGAGCTAAGTGCAGAGTTGTCAGCCTGCTCCCACTAAAGTGCTCTGCCCGAAAGAAGGCGAATCTGCTACTGAGGGTCTTCATCCTTTCCTATCTATGTTTCTGTGAAGCAATATAGTGTACTTCTCGATCTCAGAATACCAGGTTTCCCAACCAAGGGGGAAGAAAGAGACATGATAATGAAGGCGAACTCCCCCTTATAATGCAGCCTCCATTGGTAAATATGTGAGAGACTGGACTCACTGAAGCAAGCGTCAGACAAGGTGGTTCTCTGAAACGCAGTCCCTACTTGTGTCCCTTCTCAATTTCATTTTAAGAAGAATAACCCCCAAGTGGAGCAGCCCTCCTCTGTTCAGCAGGTGGCGGCCCAGAATAATGTGCCAACTCTTGAGCCCGAGCTATTTCACATTGTCTAGATTCCACTGTGCTGGAGGCAAGCCTTTTTATGTGCCCATTTAAATCCGTCCCCCCACCCCCGGTCACAGACACCATCCCCTTAACACTTTTCCCCCGTACTCCCAGGCAGTCAGAGAAAAATTTTAAGCCTTGTGCAGCCAATGTGTTCTGCTACGACAACAGCTGCATTTCTTCTCCTTGGGAGACTCTCAGCTCCCGAATTTCCAAATGCTCAACTTTAAGGCCTCCTCTTGATTAGTCGCCTGCATAAGCCTCTAAAGCAGATTTGTTCATTGTTTCACTTTGCTGTGTACCAGTGGTGTGTTTTGGGTGTCTTTATCTCTGAAATGGGTGTAAAAGAACACCATTTTTCAGGGAGCTATTGAGAAGCTTAAATCAATTCAGACGAAGCACTTAGAATAGAGCCTGGCACATATTCAGCGTTCAGCAAATTAGCCAATATTATCATGCCTATCTTCCAGAGTTGCTTGTAAGGTTTCTAGATAATGTCTACTAACTGTCTAGCATACCGCCTTCACGGGGTGTATACCTAATTATTCTCATTATCATTTTACTGCAGTAAATGATAGTAGAGCTTCTTTCTGCTAAGATGTTACACAAAATAGGCACAACTAAAAAGACCTAATCTGTGCTGGAAATAATAGCAAGAAAAGCTCTGGCCACAGCGTTAACATGCCAAAGCCTTTTGCAGATTTCATCGTGTGCTCCCCAATTGGGATGACTCCTATAAACCCTCAGAGGGACCAAGCCCTCTAGCTTCAACAGGGGCAGAAAGTAGGTTCATGATATCTCACCATCCGATGTGTGAATGTAAAGATTACACGGATGTACAGAGCACACCCAAGACCACCCACTGGTGTAATTCATTCTGGTAGCAAGCTTTCTTTTCCTTCCTAGGCTCCCCTCTAGATCGTGATGTTGTCTGCTACGGGGAAACAAAGACCAATCCTGAGGTTTCATAAAACCTTTGTGGCATTTAGTAACTTCCTCATTTTTGGCCTGAACCGCAATCACTGGCGCTCGGTCCTTGACACACAATAGCTAGGCCTTTTCCTCTTTCCTTTGCCCACACTCCCTTCCTGGGAGGCACCAAGGAACAGAAGGTCGGGTACAATGTCACAGTGAAGGGCTGGCAGCAAGAGCACACAAATGGGAGCACAAAGAACAGGAGATGATCTCAAAAAGGAGATGACATCATCTTTTTAAGGATTTTTAATATATGATTCTGCGTGACCCTAGGAATGCAGAGAGACCCACACCCCAGCACTGCTCTCTGTGGCCACATGTGGTCCTGTCACTTGCCACCTCCAGGGGACCAGCTGAGGTTAGCAACTGGGTATGACAGTTCATGGAATTCATGAAGCTTGTTCCTGCCTGCAAACCCCATGCTAAATGACAGCAGGGTCTCCATGCTAATCTTCATCTCCCCCGACCCTGGATGTCCCGGCACCTGAGTGGGCTGTCTGGTTACGTCATACATCTAGAAAAGAGGCTAGAGAGAGTGCAGGAAGAATCACCAGCACCTCAAACACAGATTTTCTGCCTTTCTGGAATAATCTGGACAACAAATAAACATTTTTAAAAATTCATATGTTCTAATGAAAAAAAAAATCTATACCCTGGAATGAGGGCTGGGAAGCCTATCAACCCACCTTCGAATCCTCACTTCACCCTTTTATCCCCCTGCCAATCATCTTGTCTGTACGCTGAGCTTGAGCTGTCTCTGGAATGCACATTTTCCCACCCACGTGAGGTCACCATGCTTCTTGCCTCAAACAGACTGGAATTGACAAAGACAGTAATGTGCTTTGATCTCATCAAGAAGTGGTGCCCCACTGGTGTGACAGTGATGCCACATGACCTGGGAAGGATTATTCCAAAGTCTTTACTATAAAAGGATATGTATGTTTTCCCATATGTCAGGAGTTATTCTTGTAACTTCTCTAAAGGAAAGAACTAATTTTTTTAGCCCCATTTTCCAGATGAACAAGTGAAGACAGAGAAGTTGTGTATCTTGGCTCAGAGCACCCATGGAATAATATTCACTCAGGGTAAAAGTCACTGACAACCATTTACTCTTCTTCCTTACAGTTTAAAAGCTTCAAAAATAT
Source organism: Canis lupus familiaris (assembly GCF_011100685.1). Lineage (NCBI taxonomy): Eukaryota > Metazoa > Chordata > Mammalia > Carnivora > Canidae > Canis > Canis lupus. The sequence goes on from NC_049253.1 coordinate 38,868,714, forward strand.
TTAGTTTATGTCACAATTTCTATAGCTTCTAGAGTGACTAACCCAGATGTGGTCAGAATGGGTGGAGAATGGTGATGGTAGAAACACTAATGAAACATGTTACCAAATGAGCTAATTTTCGCCTAAAAGATACTCAAAGGTACACTGTTTTACTTTAAAACACCCAAAAAGGGACTTGGGTGGCTTGGTCGGTTAAGCGTCTGCCTTCGGCTCAGGTCCTGGGATGGAGCCTCATGTCGGGCTCCCCGCTTGTGGAGTACCTCCTTCTCCCTCTCATCCTCATTCATGCTCTCTCATGTGCTCTCTCTCTCAAATAAATAAATAAAATGTTGAGAAAAACATATCTAAAGATACTCTGTAGAAACCCTGGAATCAATGAAACAAGTTCAAGTGAAAAACATAAACATAAACCATACAGCTCTCCATCTTATGGGGCTACTTCGGATCCCAAAAGGTACCACATTCTCCTGGCTTATCCGTACTTGTACTGCAAGGTTTGATTTTGGATCAAAACCCAAAATCCATGCTATATACAATGGGCAGTTCACAGTGTCTTCTGACCACCTGCTTGCTGGTCTCTCGTCTACTACATGCTTAGGAAGGCAAGCATATCAGAGTTGCTTGATAATTATTCGTTAAACGAATGAAATCTTGCCAAATGTTCAACAGATTTGTAACATTTCTTCCCTCCTGTCTCCTATTAGTTCACTTAACTTGCTGGCTAAGCCCAGGGCTGGCTTGCCTTCAATTTTGCTTTTCTAAACCACTATGCACCACTATGCACTATGCACCACACTCCCTTCCTGGGAGGCACCAAGGAACAGAAGGTCGGGTACAATGTCACAGTGAAGGGCTGGCAGCAAGAGCACACAAATGGGAGCACAAAGAACAGGAGATGATCTCAAAAAGGAGATGACATCATCTTTTTAAGGATTTTTAATATATGATTCTGCGTGACCCTAGGAATGCAGAGAGACCCACACCCCAGCACTGCTCTCTGTGGCCACATGTGGTCCTGTCACTTGCCACCTCCAGGGGACCAGCTGAGGTTAGCAACTGGGTATGACAGTTCATGGAATTCATGAAGCTTGTTCCTGCCTGCAAACCCCATGCTAAATGACAGCAGGGTCTCCATGCTAATCTTCATCTCCCCCGACCCTGGATGTCCCGGCACCTGAGTGGGCTGTCTGGTTACGTCATACATCTAGAAAAGAGGCTAGAGAGAGTGCAGGAACAACGGTACACACGTAATACGGATTTGTTGAATGGGCCATAGGAGACAATAAAGGGAATAATTGTGGGATGCACCCAGAATGGAGTTCTCTGCCCATCAACTCTAAAGGTGTTTACCATAGGGACGCCAGGGTGGCTCAGCAGTTGAGGATCTGCCTTCAGCTCAGGGAGTGATCGAGGGTCCTGGGATCGAGTCCCGCATTGGACTCCCTGCATGAGCCTGCTTCTCCCTCTGCCTGTGTCTCTGCCTCTCTCTCTGTGTATCTCTCATGAATGAATAAATAAAATCTTAAAAATAAAATAAAACAAAGGTATTTACCATATACATTTTGGGGGAAGGCAGGTCTTTCTCCTTATACTTTTCTCTATATGATTGTCAGCCAATTTCTTTGTAAAAGTACAATTCAGCCCTGTTTGGTCCATCTCATTAGCAGCAGGCTTTAGTGGGGGTAGAGAGGACCATTGTGGGGGGCTGTTGCTGAGCCTTCCAACAAACAGTTGGCAAAGCACAGTACACGTTTGCTGCCTGAAGTTTTTAGGCAGCCAGAATGCTTTTTGAGATTAAGCAGAAAGAAGTGCATTTATACAGGCCTAAGTTTATCCTCAGAGCTCTTTGGAGAAATTCCTTTGGATTTACGCTGGATGCATGTGTGTACTCATTTTCATAATTTGCCTTGTTAAATGTCATGTTTTTGGCTTCCTATGTTTCTGTTCCTATGATATTCTGTTCCGTGCCCATCATGCATGAAGTTGGCCTAATTATCATGTCTCTCCTGGTAGCAGGTCTTGAGTGTCATTGCTACAGGCTTCCCACACATCTCCCCAGGGTCTCCTGGTGGCACAGTGGGGAGAACGCCTGGATTCTTGGCTCCTCCAGTGTCTGCAAGAACATTTTAAGAACTGATGATGTTGGGTACAGAGTTCTGTTCTTAGTCTAATATAGCTGTTCTCTATTTTCTGATGACTAAGCATTTATCATAGTTTTCACAAGTATGAAAAAAAATTACCCTTTCTTTAAAAGCCCCCTGTTCCTGGCCTTTTGGTCTATATATTTATATATATACATGTCTATATATTTAGACCTAATCTTCTGGATCACTGTCCCTCCCTTACTCTCCTTTTTTGCTTTTTTAAATCACTATGTATCATCTAGGAAGCTCACTCTCTATTCTCTCTAGAGAGAGATCTAGGATCTAGACCTGATCCCTATCTGGTGTTTTTTATCATAGGCATATCACTGACTTGTACTTAAAAACCTCTTCTTTCTGCTCACCTACCCTGGTTCAGCAGCTTGCTTGTTGCAGGATGGGCCACACATAACCCTTCAGTCACACAGAGATGTGATTGGTAGGTCTCAGATCTGAGATGTACCTACCAATCACACCTCTGTGTCCATTTATATCTCCCGCTCTTGCTGCTGCCTTTTCTCACTTGATATCCCTTGAAGCCTCCCAGTGGATCCAGCCTGTACAATTTATACCACTGGCATTCAGCATATTTCTGATGACTTTTGAAAGCATATGTGTAACCACCTCTAGATTCTAGCCAATGGCTTCCATGTCAACCTTGCACAAAGACTAGAAAAGAGTGGGTGGGGGGAAAAAGCCACATGACTGGCTAAATCTTTTAACCTACCTGATAAACATTCAACCTGCTTCAGATTTTGACTCCAATCTCTCCACCCACTGAAGCCTATACTTACATAGGTAGCCCAGAGCAAGTGCATAAGAAAACCAAGGGCCCTCATGCAAGGCCCTATGGTTAAATTGAGGATAGCTTCACCATTGGAGGGGTACGGCCCTCACTGTGAACACTCAGAGCCTGCCCTTTAATCAACTCTGATAAGTGGCAGACTGTGTAATATGTATTAATGTGGATTCTGGAGCCAGTTGCTTTTGTTCTCATTTGGGCTCTATTACCTAGTAGGTGTTTAACCTCTGGCAGGTCACTTAACCTCTTATGTCTCAGTTTCCTCCTCTACAAAATAGGAAAATAATAGATAGCACTTGCATCAAAGGGTAGTTGTGGGACCTGAACCAGTTGATACGTAGAAAGCACTTAGAACAGAGCCTGGCAATACATGTTAACGTCTTACCAATAGACGTCTTACATTTATTGGGCACATGGTAGGTACCAGATGCTGTGCTTTAAAAAGTTATTCAGTGAATTTTCTTATCATTTAAAACAGTGAAGATCATCATTACAGATAAAGAAAGCAAAACGAGGGCAGCCCTGGTGGTGCAGCGGTTTGGCGTCGCCTGCAGCCTGGGGTGTGATCCTAGAGACCTGGGATCGAGTCCCACATCGGGCTCCCTGCATGGAGCCTGCTTCTCCCTCTGCCTGTGTCTCTGCCTCTCTCTGTGTGTGTCTATGAATAAATAAATAAAATCTTTTAAAAAAATAAAACCTTAAAAAAAAAAAGAAAGCAAAACGAAATAAAACAAAGAGAAAAAGTAATGGCTGAAGACCACACCACCCTTTATTAAAAGTCCCAAAGGATCACTGGGCTCTGAATGCGTTTTTCTTAGAACTGTCATATGCTAAACCATGCGTGCCTGGCATGTCTTCCACATCACCCTTTTGCTACTCATATGAGACAAAAAGGGCCTGGCATTTGATAACCACAGCAAGACATGGCTATTAGCATTCGATCACAGGGATCTACATGAGAGACATGAGCAGAAGTCACCCGAGGGGTGTGATGGGACGACTGTTGTGATGATGGCTCTCTAATTTCTTAAAACAGGAAACTGTGAATATCCAAAGCATTTAGGGAGGGATATAAATATTTAACTCCAGAGCGAAGGATTATGGCATACAATAACAAGAAACATGGAACATGAGGAAGATTCATGGAACTTGGGAACAGACTAGCACAGAGGACCCAGCAACTGGTTTGAAAGAAATAGTTCCTCAAGCACAAGGATGTCAGAATTAGCCTGAGGAGCTCGTCTAAGGGCCTCCTCACATCAGAGGAGCCTCTGTACCGGGCAGGAATGGCATACTGCCATTGTACAGCTGCCAATGTACAGCTAATGTACATGCATGGCTGTCCTAAAAACATGAGTTTAGATCCAACTTTCTTGACTCTCTCGAGTCCTCCCACATCAGGCTCGGGGGCAAGACATGTACCCCTCTCCTGCAGGCAGGAGGAGGTGGAGGGACTCTGGCTCTGGGAAGGTTCCTTGGTCTGTGGAAGCCAAGGTGTCATTCTCCATCTACATGCAAAATGAGTTGCTCCTGTCCTAAACCTGTCTAGTGGGGTGGACATCAAAACTGGAAGTGAAGATTGTCATTCATTGAGAAAAAATAGGTCCCTTGCTAAATTTGGCATCAGTTAAAGAATCTTAGGAAAAATGAACTCACCCCCTTGTTTGTGAGGAAGGCCTAATCCTTACTTTGCCCAAGAGGATTATTGGGTCTTAGAAGCTCACATGCACTTTTGTAAAGCTCATGCCAACTGCCTTTGTGTCTACAATATGCAAGATTCGTTCTGCTGTTTAGGGTAGATAATAGACATTCCATACTATTTAAATGCCTCCGAATTACAGACCTAAATGTTTCCAACTTCTGCTGTCACCCAAAGCAGGAATCTGTCTCCCAAGCTTTCCTGCAGCTGTTGCTTTATATTCTTTGGAAGCAGGTCTGAATGGAAGGCAAGGTACCAAAGTGCAGACAATTTGTTTTTTGTTTGTTTGTTTTTAAAGATTTTATTTATCTATTTGAGAGAAGGGAGAGTGTGGGGGAGGGGGGGGAGCAGAGAGAGAGAGACAGACTCCCTGCTGAGCAGGGAGGCCTGGCCATGGGGCTCCATCCCAGGACCCCAAGAACATGACCTGAGCTGAAGGCAAACACTTAACTGACTGAGCCACCCATGTGCCCCCATACAGACAACCTGTGGAAAAGTAATTGCGATTTACAATATACTTTTCAAGGTGTTTGTAACTGTGGTTCTATACGAGGGGTTCCTACTTATCCTCAACATTTGTCCTTTCCCTTGGGTGCTACAGGATTAGTGTAATATGATCTAGAGTTTTTAGGTTTTGTAAATCCTGTAGGTCCCTACTCACCCCACCACCCTATCCCCTCCAGGAGAATTCTTGGCCCACCTGCATATATAACATAAAAATGGGGTGGACAAAATCGATGCCTTGAGTTTAGCATAGCATTCTCAAAACATCATTTAAAAATATTACAAATTGGCACCTGTGCTAGGCTTTCCAATTTAGAAAGTATTTATATATAACAAATGTGGTTCTTATAACAACCCCATGAAATGTGGCCTCCTTTCACAGAAATGAAAACTGAGATACAGGTAATTTAAATACAGGCATACCTCATTTTATTGCCCTTTGCTTTATTGTGCTTCACAGATATTGTATTTTTTCCAAAGTAAAGGTTTGTGGCAACCCTGTATTGAGCAAACCTAACAGCACCATTTTCCCAACAGCATTTGCTTACTTTCTATCTCTGTGACACATGTTGATAATTCTTGCAATATTTCAAGTTTTTTCAGCATTAAATTTGTTACAGTAATTTGTGATTGGTGATTACAACTTGCTGAAAGCTTAGATGGTAGCATTTTTAGCAATAAAATATTTTTTTAAAGATTTTATTTATTTGAGAGAGAAAGAAAGCACAAGCAAGGGGAGGGGAGGGGAGAAGCAGACTCCCTGCTGAGCAGGGAGCCCAATGTGGGACTCAATCCCAGGACCCTGAGACCACCACCTGAGCCAAAGGCATCAGACACTCAACGACCTGAGCCCCACCCAAGTGCCCCAAGCAATAAAGTATATTTTAGTTAAAGTATGTACATTGTTTTTTTAGACATAATGCTGTGACACACTTAATAGACTATTGTGTAGCATAAACCTAAGTTTGATATGCACTGGAGAAACCAAAAAGTTCATCTGACTCACTTATGGCAGTGGTCTAGAACTGAACCCGCACTATCTCTGGGGTATACCTGTAAGCTGTTCCAGATCACAAAGAAAGTGGTAGAGCCAGGACCCAACACATCAAAAAATTCCAAAGGGTGCCCTTAGCCCCCTTCTACAATAGTCATGTCACCTAAGGCTCAGTTAGATTTCTGCAGGCTGGAACAGTCTATAAAAAACAAAGTTGCCTTATCCCAGGAAGAATCGAACAATTGTTCAGGGGTGCCTGATGGCTCAGCCAGTTTAGTGTCTGCCTTTGGCTCAGGTCATGATCCCAAGGGGACCCTGTCAGGCTCTGTGCTCAGCAGGGAGTCTGCTTCTCTCTCTGCCCTTCCCCCTGCTTCTGATCGCTCTCCCTTTCTCTCAAATAAATAAAATCTTAAAAAGGGGTGGCGGTGGTGCTGGGTGGCTCAGTTGCTTGGGTGTCTGACTTTGACTTGGGTTGTAATCTCGAGGTCCTGGGAATGGAGCCCCCCTTTGAGCCCCACGTCAGGCTCCACACTGAGTGGAAGGTCTGCTGTCCCTCTCCCTCTGCCCCTCCTCCACCTATGCACTCTCTCTCAAATAAATGAATAAAATCTTTGAAAAAACAAATAAACAAGCAAACAATTCTTCCAGTATTGTCTTCTAGAAGTGTTGATCTTTGGTGGTTTCTATTGGTCACTGCCTTTCCTACCTTTTCTACCAAGGCTTAATTTCTTAATTTCTTAATTTCTACCTGTTGTTACAAGTCCTATCTTAACTCTGAGGCCAGTTGGACTCCAAATGAGAAGGAATTTAAGCCTCTCAAGAGTATCTCAGGAAAGAGCTTCAAGACAAATTCTTAGCTAGTGCGTGCTCATCTTGAGCCTCAAGTCCCTATGCTACCCTCTTCCCGCCCCCTCACCCTAAGCTTCCAGTGCCTGCCTGCCTGCCTGACCTTCCGGGTGGGACAGAAATTTGCTTTTGATACCAGTTCCTTTAAGACCAGAGCCCGTCCTTATTACTGTTGACTAACCTATACACAGATGGTAGTGGGAACAAAAGCCAAAGGGAGAGCAGGTACGGAAGTGAGTGATCATTTTTATCTGACTAGACAGGAGCAAGTCCTCCTTCCCCCCTCCACTGGGCACTAGCACGCAGAAGGAGACAGCATCAGGCAGGAGTTTGGCAGGTCATGGGGCAGCCAGGCCAGCCTAGGACAAGAAATATCTTATACAACACCCCCTCAGCTGCCCGCCCCCCCCACCCCGCCCCCCGCTGCAACCCCACCTTAACAGGCCTGGGAAAGGTACAGAACCCATGACAAAGAGAAGGTACTGAACTGTGACCCCATGTCACAGATTCAGCGATGGAATGATGGCCTCTGCCCAGCCAGACCTGGCTCAGCAGGGGAGGCAGCCTCTTCTCACTGTGGCATTCCAGCTGCTACCGGTAACCATGGGAACCGATATAAAGGGCTTCAAGTTGAGGGGCAGAGGCTGGAGGCAATGGTGAAGAGGCAGGGAGGGACTTCAAGTGACAGTCCTGCAATTCTCCTCACTTTAGCCATGCACATCCATTGTGAGTCAGACTCAAAGACCAGTGAGTGGAGCTTGCACACAGCAGAGCAGCCTTGAAGGGTCAGGGGCAGTCAGAGAGCTAAGATCCCTGCAGGTTTCCGTCCAGATTTCTCTTTTTCCCCCTTCAGAGAGCAGAACCCTAAGAGTTTCATCTGCCAGGAGCGCTGCCCTGCGATAATGTGGCTCACTTGGGTGGACAGAACTGGTACACAGTGGCATTCCTTCAAATACAGGGCTGCAAGCAACACGCCAAATGGGACTCCTCCCCATGAGGAGGCCAGTTGGACTCCAAATGAGAAGGAATTTCAGCCTTCAGCCCATTGCCCCCAGAGGGGCTTCCTCTATGTGCTGGGGAGCTGCTCTGGTGGCTCTGTAAATACACCTGGCACCATCTGGGTAGTTGAGGAAAAAGTCCTGAGATTCTGGCTGTTGAACGGCACCGCAAAGGAGAGGCCTGAATGTTGACAACATAAATACAGAACATCTTGCACAACAACCAGGACTTTACAGAAGCAGAGGGTAGAGCTAATGCAAAGGCTCTTATCTCAACAGAAAATCATTATCTATAATTTATTTAATTATATTTTCCCCCTAGGGCTCCACATGTTTTTGTTTTTTTTTTTTTAACAATTTATTTACCCATTTTAGAGAGAGGTGGGAGGAGGGGCAGAGGGAGAACCCCTCAAGCACACTCTCTGCTGAGCATGAAGCCTGCCGGGGCACTCAATCCCACCACCCATGAGACCATAACCGAAGCCAAAACCAAGAGTCAGACACCCAACCAACTGTGCCACCGAGGTTTTAATTGGCCAATGTGACTTAAGTCTTTAAATCAGTAGAGTTCTCAATGTACACTTGGCATTCACTTTTAAAGTTCTAGCTCCCGGTTCTCCGGAATTTATTCTGAAAACGCCAATGGAAACATGGAATACAAATACCCTAGGTCAGTTTACTTTCCCTCTTACTACAACAGGGCTATGGAGACCATCTTTCACCTGGCCTTTCTTCTGGAGACCAAGGTAATACCACATCTATGTTAAACCTTACAAGGGCATCACAAAGCCTAGGCCAAATCCTAACAGGTGGCCTAGTTCTCCACCTGTCTTTGTTCCCAGATTGACTTCTTAGTTGGAGCCATTGGAGTGGTAGGAGGGTAAAAGGACAGTTCAGAGAGGGCCACGGACAGGCAGACTTTTGAGGGCCTGGGAAAAAAATCTGACATGTTCATTGACGCCCTTCCTGCACCCCGGTACCCCGGCCTTCAATGGTCAACCAATTCCTCCAACACTGGTGTTCACTTGTGTACATCCCATAACAGTGGCACTAGTAGTGCCACTTACTGCAGTAATTAAATCATAAAAATAATTTTACCTAAAAGGGAAATGCAAGTGACCTCCATCAGGAGACTCATCAGTTGAGAGGCTGGATCCTGCAGATTTCTACCCTGGCACCTCTGTGCCCTCAGCAAACTATTTAATCTCTTGTGTTTTGGGTTTCCTCATCTCTAAAGAAGGATAACAATAGTGCCTACCTCACAGGAGTGTGAAGAAAGTACAAGAAGACTTTCAGGCAGTGCTTCCCTCTTAGCAAGTACTTGTTACAGTTCAGAAATGAACACCTACCAGGTGCCTGGATATTTACTTTTACATGTATTTTGTCATTTAATGGTTAGATTAGCCTGAATCTGATAGTATTAATACCTCTTTCAAGGTATTATCATCACCATTCTACAGATAAGGGAACTGCGGCTTGAAGAATTAGGAACTTGCCCTAAACCACAGCAGGAAGCAGAGCTCAGATTCAGGTGTAGGGTGCTCCATCTCCACAGTCTAAGGTAGAGGAACATTTCATTGTTCTCATTTTTAGGAAGATAGTAAGAGAAAACCTTAGCAAGTAACTCTGATGTTTAAGAAAACAGTACCAATGACAAAAACAAAAACAAAACAAACAAAACCAGGATTTAAACCTCCTCCTTGGGCAGCCCCGGTGGCCCAGTGGTTTAGCACCACCTTCAGCCCAGGGCCTGATCCTGGGGTCCCGGGATCGAGTCCCGCGTCGGGCTCCCTGCATGGAGCCAGCTTCTCCCTCTGCCTGTGTCTCTGCCTCTCCCTCTCTCTCCCTCTCTCTCTCTGTCTCTCATGACTGAATAAATAAAATCTTAAAAAAAAAAAAAAAAAAAAACTCCTCCTTAAGCAAGGAGCTTTAAAAACAAAGAAAAAGCAAAACAAAACAAAACCCAATAAGACTAGCCTAAGACAGAGCCCCCTGCTCTGAAAAAAGTTCGAAGAGCAATGGATACGCAATCACACTTACAGTCAGGGCATCTATGAACCCTTGACTGTAAAACATCTTTATCAGCCATGATTGCATTCCCGGGGCTAATATGTTCTCAGTAAATGTGATAAATTATTTACTGAATGAATTACACCAGCCCCACAACAAAATGCCTTTGCTAGAGTTGGCAAAGTACATATTGTCATTCCCAAGCACTTTATTGGACTTAAATAATTGAAGTTTAATGGATTAAGTAAACTATTATATTTACCACTCTGTCCAAGGTATTTTACTGAAAATTCAAGGTAGTTTGTCCCTTTAAACAGAAGCACAACATCAATTTGATACAGAGTTCAGGAATTTTTGTCCATCTTTAGAAAGAGGGTGTAAAATGTAACCATGTCACCTGGATTCCTGGAAGCTGGAAGCCTGGTCTGGCTGTTCAGCTTCAACAAATTTCATTTAATCAGTCCTCAAAAACAGAGGGGTTTACAGAGTAGTCTCTCTTCAGGGTTTACCTCAGTTGGCTATGAAAAGCTCCACTGGCATTTTGAAATGGTAGGCTGTAGGCAAGATCTTTAAATTCCCTACAACCTCAAAACAAACAAACAAACAAAAAAACCTTACTAAAAAGAAGATACATATAATGCTAAGGAGGTCAGTTAATATGTTAGAGGATCCTTCATAATCTTAAATAAATGAGATGGCTTTAACAGAAAGTATAAATAATTTTATCAACACACCAAAACCACATTTATATTTATTACAGTGCAGGGAATTATTAGCTGACATTTATGGAGTCCTTACTAAACTAAGCCCTTTGGACGGCTGACTCAATCCCCACAATGACTCTATGAAGATGCTTCAATATTATCCAATGCTTTCCAGGTTCCGAGGCATTTAATAATTTTCCCAAGGCGATATATACCTAGAGGCAGAGGTGGGATGTGTACCCTGATCTAGCTCTAGAAGCCATGCTTTTCTCCTTCTAATTGAACTGATACTTGCGTACAGTAAAATGCACAAGTCCTAAGTGTTCAGTTTGATGAAGCTTGATAACTGTGCAGAACTATGCAACCATCACTCAAAAGACCTAGAACCTTTCCGTTGCTCCAGAAAAACCTCTTAAGTCTTTCCAGTCAATCCCTCTACCCTCTAGAGGCAATCACTTAACTTCTCTACTATAGAGTGGTTTTGCCTGTTCGAGTACTTCACATGCAGAACTGCTTATGAATTCTTTTGTGTCTGGCTTCTTTAATATAATGGTTCTGAGATGCATCTAGCTGGTTGTGTACATCATGAGTTCATTCCTTTTGACTGCTGAGTAGTATTCCATTGTATGGATGTACCACAGTGCATCCATTTTCTTGTTGCTGGAAATAGGGTTACTTCTAGTTGGCAATTATCAATAAGGTTGCTATGAACATTTTGTACAAGCCTTTTTGTACAAGCCTTTTTGTGTACAAGCCTATTTGTTTTCATCTCTCTTGGGTACATAGCTAGCCATGGAAATGCTGGGTCATAGAGTTAGTATATGCTTAACTGACAATAACCCAAAGTTCTTAATCTCTATATGCCTCAGAATGGCACTAGCTTATTAACATTTGATTTCCCCTCTTATATGACAAGTTTCCAGAGGGCAAAGAACCCATCTCCATTCCCTGGGCTGCCTCCCACATAGTAAACGTTTGCTGAACAAATGAAAGACCATTGTTATGCTCCTGTTCCTTCTTTGGGCGTTACTATAGCATAAGAAAACATGCTTGGCATGCATGGAGAAGTATGACAAGATGAAGGGTGTGAGGGAGAGGCACTGCTCATTCAAGCAAAGTGGAAAACCGCCCAGCCAGGAGACTCTTGACTTCCCCATTTTCTTTTCCATATGACCTTTCCTAGAAAGTGAACCCCTCCCAGTGATCCTTCAGGGAGAGAGCATGGTGGCTGCTCCTGATCAAGTGACATTTCAGAAAGGGAGGAAGGTGTCACTGCAATTGAGGTTACATGGTGGTTAGAATTACAGGATCCGTCTGTCAAACAGGAGGGCAGAGGAAGCAGCAACCTGCGAAATCTGGACTTTCTGAAAGAAACCAGCAAGAGTGCAGCACTGCTGGCCCCGGGGAGCAGCCTCCAACAGAAGCTATAGGAATACTCAGATTGGGCATAAGCACTACTCAAAATACATTTTGAGGAAAAAAGTAAAATGTAACATTACTGTAAAAATGTACTCAGATTTGTCACACAAAAGAGGATATTGAAAAGAAAGTGGGATCCAGACTGGAGAGAGCCCTCAGGGACACCATCCTTAGTTCAGAGGTCTATGACACAGCTACCCTCTCCCCACCTGAGGCAGAAGTTTTAATTCCTGTGAATCAATTCATTCATTCACTTTGAAGCAATTCATTTGAAATCACAAAACTTCTGCTACATTCAACCTAGAATGTCTTAGAAAATAATTAAATCATTGTTGATTTTCTATCTATAAATAGAAAAGAATTGGCAAGTCCTAGGGATAATTATATAATCTTTCTTACCAAAGGAGAATCTTTGTGTTACATAAACCAAAACAGGGTTTCGCTGGACTCAGGTGCTTTGAGGGGAATCTTTATACCCTTTGATCCTAGGTTGTCAAAGATTGAAATATATTTAGAGTTCCTCAATCTGGGGTTTGAAGAGGTGACCCAGTCTTCTTTTAACCAGACAGTACCGCACTGAAAGCAGATGGCTGTTTATCCTATTCTTAAAACCTCCAGGGAAGTAGATTCTCTACAACATCCCTTGGTAACCTTCTCCAGGGTTTTATCAAGCATACAGTGAAGAAGTTCTGATGTAGAAACCAATAAAAAAAATATTAACTCAATGAGCCTAGCCAGCTGCAAGCACTGGTAAGGGATGTATTTGGGCACTTTGCCTTAATGGTAAAGAGATGTATTTACAAAACAGGCTGTCCAAACAAAAGCCATTTGTCAGGAGCAGATGTGGGAAGTTGATTCAAGAGAAATTGCCACAATAAATTCTGTTCCATGAACCACGTGAAGAAGCTTTGTTGGTTATAACCTTTTCTTAAAGTACAAGTTTATTTCCTTGGCATTTCCTAGTTTCAGTTCCTAAACGCAATTCATTGGCAATTTTAAAAAAATGTCCATAGCCGCCAAGTTTTCAAATGACCAGGTTTCTCTGAAAAACTAGGCCTTTACTAAAGTGTAAATATCGTTAGGAATAACCATTTACTTTTTCTCAGTTCTGTATAGTTCACCTTTTCTGCAGATGATCATGCAATACTTCCATAATCAGAAAAAAAAAAAAAAACACACAACTGTAAGACAAACATAGCCATCAAAATTAATTAAAATGTAAACCAAATTCTGGTGAAATTATTTGTGGGTGGGATTTAGCTATACCTTTAACATGCTTTTAATTGGGAGTAACAATCAGCCTTTAAATATTAAATAATCAGAACCAGGCAGCACACAGAACGATCTTTATAAGCCTCTGTGCTAAGACGGCCTGTGGCAGCCTGAGAGCTCGCAGCAATCTCTCCATGGAGATCACATGCATGCGGTGCTCATTTACTCCCAATCCAAAGGCTCCCGCACAGAGAGGTTCACCACAATACTACGATTAAAAAAAAAAAAAAAAAAAAAAGTAATGCCAAAATACATCAGAGAAAGAGACATACCCCACCCCCACCCCACCTACCCCCGGATGCTCCCCGTATTGAAATTTCCTAAGCCCTCCCACAGCCTTCGGCAAAGCTCTTTTATGTCTCTTGGCAATTGAGAGGAGAGCAAATGTCAGGTGTACTCTCGTTTTCATTGTCTAGTTTCTGCTACGAGACCGGAGAACACACCTTTTTTTTTAAAAGAAAAAACTGCCTTAAGATTTGGAACAAGGCGGGATCCCTGGGTGGCGCAGCGGTTTGGCGCCTGCCTTTGGCCAGGGCGTGATCCTGGAGACCTCGGATCGAATCCCACATCGGGCTCCCGGTGCATGGAGCCTGCTCCTCCCTCTGCCGCCTGTGTCTCTGCCTCTCTCTCTCTCTCTCTCTCTCTCTCTCTGTGTGACTATCATAAATAAATAAAAAAATAAAAGTAAAAAAAAAAAAAAAGTTAAAAAAAGATTTGGAACAAGGGGGATCCCTGGGTGGCGCAGCGGTTTGGCGCCTGCCTTTGGCCCAGGGGGCGGTCCTGGAGACCCGGGGTCGAGTCCCACGTCGGGCTCCCGGTGCATGGAACCTGCTTCTCCCTCTGCCTGTGTCTCTGCCTCTCTCTCTCTCTGTGACTATCATGAATAAATAAAAACGTAAAAAGAAATTAAAAAAAAAAAAAAGATTTGGAACAAGGGGGATCCCTGGGTGGCGCAGCGGTTTGGCGCCTCCAGGTCTTAATCCTGGAGACCCGGGATCGAGTCCCACGTCGGGCTCCCTGCATGGAGCCTGCTTCTCCCTCTGCCTGTGTCTCTCTCTCTCTCTCTCTCTCTCTCTCTATCTATCTCTGTGTGTATCATAAATAAATAATAAAAAAAGGAAAGATTTGGAACAAGGGCAGGGGGCAGAGTGGGCGTGCCCCTGAAAGCACCTTTGGGACCTTCCCTACAGAAGCCAATCCAGCAAAAGCGCGGAAGGCGAGTCGCCCTAAACTCCGTTCGCGGCCCTCGCGCAAGCGATCCATCGAAATCAGACAATTGCACAGATCATTTCTCCCGAAAAGTCTCCGCTGTCCATGATCCCCGGCGCTCTTCCCCTTGCAGGGGCAGTTCCCGCCTCCATGAGGCTCAGCACAGACCGAACGCGCGCCGCGGCCCGGGAGCGCCCGAGCGGGGAGGGGAGCGCGCACCTGCCGCCCCGGCCGCACCTGCCGCCCCCGCCCGGCCCCCGCGACTCACCCGCAGCGCTGCAGGCCGCCGCCAGCTCCCAGGACGCGGCGCCGGGCATCCCCGGGGCATCGCCGGGGCCCGCCGCGCTCCACAAAGGGGATCTCCCGCCGCCGGCCCCGGAGCCCGCCTCCCGCCGCGGGGCCCCCCCGAGGTCCGCGCTCGCGGGGCGCACGCCCCAGGTGACCCCCACGGGCACCGGCCGGACGCGCGCGGGCGTGTCACTGGCAGGGGAGGCGCCCCGAGGCCTGAAAACGGATCCCGGGAAGGGAGAGTCGGGCCCTCTGGGTCCCCGCGGCGCTCCGGGGACCGGCCCCCTCGCTCCGCGCCTCTCCTGCCTCCGCTCGCGCCGGGGAAGGTGGCTTCCCCCGCACCCGCCCCATTTTGGACTGAAAAGGAATCCAGGAGCGAAATACCGACTCCAAGAAGCCCGCGCTCGCTTTTCAGGGCCCGTGCACTTAGTGATTGATCAAATGAAGCATGAAGGAAGCAAGGTAAAAAGTTCACAGCTTGGGGGGAAAAAAGAAAAAAGAAAGAAAAAAAAAAAACAGCTCACATTACAAGGAGAAAAAAAACATCCTTTTTCTCTGTACGTCCTCTTTTCAGGATAGGCCAACCGGAGAGATGCAGGTTGTTGCTGGGCGGCCACTGCTGTCGCAGCCTCCCTCCCAGCCCTTCTTGGTTCCCATGAGCATCACCTCCAGAGCAGAGGCAGGTGATTATTTTAGTGGCTCTGGCTATTAATCTCTCTCCGGAGCTTAGATTCAGCTTTGCCAACGTTTGGGTCTTAGCCAAGGTACACATCGGCGTTTGTTTTGCATTTGTGATCTAGCTGCCCAGTTAATATTCTTAAGGAAAGGTATGGTGCTTCCAGTTTCATATTTCTTCAAAGGCTCTTCCAGCCTCTTTCAATGGAGGTGAGATTTTTTTTTTTTTTTTCTTAGAGTACCTTTCTTAATCGCTTTCACATGTCATTGCCGGAGATTAAAATGACACAAAGGTCTGAAGTTGATTTTATTTCTTCTCATTCAAGCAGAATCCCTGTTGTTAAATGTTCAGGTTCTATATTTAAGGCAAATATATATATGGGGGGGGGGAGAGAAGAGGAGAGGGGAGGGGAGGAGAGGAGAGGAGGAGAAGAGAAGAGGAGAGGAGAGAAGAGAAGAGAGAGGAGGGGAGGGGAGAGGAGAGGAGAGGAGAGGAGAGGAGAGGAGAGGAGAGGAGAAGAGAGAGGAGAGGAGAGGAGAGGAGAGGAGAGGAGAGGAGAGGAGAGGAGAGGAGAGGAGAGGAGAGGAGAGGAGAGGAGAGGAGAGGAGAAGAGAGAGGAGGGGAGGGGAGAGGGGAGGGGAAGGGAGGGAAGGGGAGGAGAGGAGAGGAGGGGAGGGGAGGGGAGGGGAGGGGAGGGGAGGGGAGGGGAGAGGAGAATGTCTAATTAGGTAGGAACTAGAAGCCTCAGCTCCAGGAGAGTCGATACTATTTGTCATTATGTGGCTGGACTCTTGTTATAACAGAAGCATTAGCCACCACAGCAACCACTGGAATAAACATTTTTACTGAAGTCTTTATGGAGAGGCTTCCTTCCCACCTCCAAAAAGGTATTATCGCCCTTAAAGCTGGATTTTTGTCTTCAACTGATATTATAAACATGCCCAAACACTATACGCCTGTCACACGATCAACGGAGTACCCACGCAAGCCTTTGCTATGCGTTGGAAGCAGGGAGGCTACTGTTGCCTGCCCTGCGTTTCGTGTCTTGTGGAAATCTAGTTTGGGGCGAAAGCTTTGAATAAGCGGTCAGCCCTTCGGTATGGACAGCATACTGTGGCAGCCACTACGCGGTGGAAACAAGTTTTAGCTGGAAGACACAGCCAGGAGCTCTGTGGGGAGAAGAGTAAGACCAGTCCTGCTGCTTCTTTACCTTGTTTCCTGAGTGCTCAGGACCAGGTGAAATCTCACAAGGGTGGAACAGATCCCTCTACTCCTGTATGAAATGTCACTTCAAATTGGTGATTAGAAACATACTTTGGATCCAAATCTTACCTCCCACACAGCCTATGTTATACCAGTGAAATCCATCACTATGAAGAGAGATCCCAGGGCTCCCATCGTACCACAGATTCTGGAAAAATACTTTTTATTTGTATTGGTAACTTTGAGGCATTGTCAGATATTTGTAGATGAAAGGAAAACCACCTGTCTCGTGGGATCAAAGCTGAGCCTGGAAATGAAAATTATGCTGACATAATTATGCAAGTTCCCTCACCTGGCACCTCAGTGCTCCTGCAAAATGGTCTATCCAGTCTTTCACAAAGCACAACTGATAAATGACCTTGGAACAGTTACATGTATCAAGTGTATGTATGGAACTCCCAAGAAAATTAAATTAAAGACCATTTAATTAAAGATGGTCTCTGTAAAGTCATGCTGCCTTTCAGTTCCTATTAAAACTGTACTCAGAGGGACCCTGGGTGGCTCAGTTGGTTAAGCATCCGACTCTTGATCTCAGCTCAGGTCTTGGTTTCAGGGTCCTGAGTTCAAGCTCCTCACGTGGAGCCTACTAAAAAAAAATGAATACATAAAAATAAAAGACTGTGTTCAGAAGTGGTGCTTTCACACTGGAATCCAAAGCATTTTTTTAAAGATTAAAATAGACATATTGATCAAGAAAGAAAGCTTTTATTTTTGTTTACTTTTTTTAATTTTTAAAAATATTTTATTTATTTATTCAGGAGAGACATAGAGAGGCAGAGACACAGACAGAGGGAGAAGCAGGCTCTTCGCAAGGAGCTTGATGTGGGACTTAATCCCTAGACCCTGGATCAAGCCCTGAGCCAAAGGCAGATGTTCAACTGCTGAGCCACCCAGGGGTCCCAAGAAAGAAAGCTTTTAAAAAATGCTGAGAACTTTTATAAGGAGGTACCAAATTGGGAAATAAAAGTGTATAACCAGCTCTTAAAGATAAGAGCATGCATGGCCACTTGGGAGCCTACTATTTGCATGGTTTTTCTTTTGTTTAAAGTCATAGTTCTTTTTAAAACACCTTAATGAGATATAATTCACATCCTATAAAATATATACTTTGAAAGAAGAATGTGTTGGCTCTCCTATCCCCACCTGCAAGACTTCGCTATGCTGGCTGGAGTGAATAGTAGGAGGAAAAGACCAGAGACTGTGCATGTACAAGATCCACCAAGGTGGTGATGGCAAAGGGTCATGAGTCAGAAATGGGGTGGTGATAGGATGTACATCCATGGTGGCTCGTCTAGGCACTTGGTGCTTTCACAGGCCAAATCATTTCCTCTTGTTTCTCTTAAATATTTCCACCTCTAAGCCCAAATTCAGTTTGAGATAAACAGACTAACCTAAAGATATTTAAAATCACATCAGATTAGCTCTGCTATTTGAGCATCTAGTATAAAAAAAAGTATAATTCCAAATGCTTTGATTCATACTGTATACACATTTAGAAGTTGGTTTCTCCACTACAATTGTCAGGTCTTATTAGTAAGGAGAAACCTGTGAGAATGAATATCTTTTTCAAACAAAAAGTTTAAGAAATTCAGTAATTATTCTTTGAATTATTTAATTTCAATTAGTCTAACACATTTAATTAATTATAATTTTAAAGAAACGTATAGAAATTATGTACATGACTGGAGTTCTGAATATTTTTTTTCACAAATTTAGCTTCTTGTCTATATTAGAGTAGTATAGTTTTGAAATATACTTTGTACTTATTTTTTTAGTGTATGTGCTGCCGAAGCGAGCACTGTACTTATTTTTTTAAAGATTTATTTATTTATTCATGATAGAGAGAAAGAGAGAGAGAGGCAGAGACACAGGCAGAGGATGAAGCAGGCTCCATGCAGGGAGCCCGACGCAGGACTCGATCCCGGGACTCCAGGATCGCGCCCTGGGCCAAAGGCAGGCGCTAAACCCCTGAGCCACCCAGGGATCCCCAAGAAATATATTTTGTACTTAAACTACTAAATTAAATTTCACATAGGGGCACCTGGGTGGCTCAGTTGGTTATGCATCTGACTCATGATCTCAGCTCAGGCCTTGATCTCAGGCTCGTGAGTTGGGCTCCACACTGGTCGTGGGGCCTACTTTAAAAAATATATTAAATTTCACTTAGAAATAGTCAACCATTACTCAGCTTGGCATTCTTTTTATAATTCCAAATAAGTGAAATTATAATGTGAAATTTGTAACTATTTGAATAATTAAATAATTATTAATAATAATTAATAATAATAAAATCATCTCTCTCTTTCCACTGCCATGCAATAAATTCCCTGGTTCATCTATTCTCTTTTTTGGGCTACGACGCCTTAGAAAAACGAGGTCCATATCTTTTGAATACTGAAAAAGTTCTAGGGACTGTTTAATGGTCAATACAAAAACCTCACAAATAGGAAAGAGTATACTTGTAGCATGGGTTCTTGTGAGCAAACCAGAGTCTTAGCTATAGAGAACAAACTGAGGGATCCTAGAGGGGAGGAGGGTGGGGAATGGACTAGATGAATGATGGGCATTAAGGAGGGCACTTGTGAAGAGCACTGGGTGTTGTATGTAAGTGATGAATTACTAAATTCTACTCCAATACTACCCTAGTTGTTAACTAACTAGAATTTAAATAAAAATTTGAAACAAATAAAATAAAATGGACTTGGAAAATTTGAAAAAAAAAAAAAGAAACATGGGTTCTTGCTTCAGAAAGAAAATATTAGGAGAATGTTTGGGGTGCTTCCTTCTCAAATAGGTAGTTAGATTTAACATGGACATCACATAATTTCTAATGTAATATTCACTTTAATAAATTTTTTTGAACCATCCACAGCAAAATTTTTTTTGAACCATCCACAGCAAAATGTGAAAAACAAGTAAACAACTGTCTTAGTGAATAACATATTAAAATAGAAACTTAAAGTAAGGAAGTGCATTTAAGACCACTCTAACCCTGAGAAGTAATTTATTTCGTGAAGCAGTGATTGTAACATGGAAGGGAAAAATCCTGTAAGATCTTTCAGCCTCTCAGTTCCTTGTCTTCTCAGCCCCGTAAGTCTTCCCTCCATCACAGCCCTTTGCTGTCAGTGGCCCAGTGAGCCCCCAAGAAGGGAGATGCTCTTGGGGAGCTCACAGCTTCCTCACCCTCTCTCAGCTGAGGCAGCTGACTCATATTCACAAGGCCACTGCTGTGTTTTCTGTTCTTTGGGGCCCTAGGACCATGGTCTCAAGTAAAGGCCTTTATGTTTCCTGCCTATTACCTGTAAAGTGACCTAGCATCTACTACAGTTGTATGGCTATGAGCATGGTTGCAGCATGCGAGGTTCAGGGGGTCAGATCTGGGATCCTGCATCAAACCTGCATAGGTCTAAGTGGAAGCCAAAAGGAAGAACAGAACAACAAAACCAGCAGATGAGACTCGAAGGGATTGCTTCATGGACATGTAGGAGATGAAGGACATTTTCAATGTTGTGGGAGTCACTGATTAAGGACCAGTCTCACATGTCAGCAGCCTCGAGTCACTAAGAAGACAAGGACGGACAAGCATTCTCTTGGGAAAGTCTTGATTGAAAGGTTAGAATTGGATCCTGGAAATTGGAAGCAACTGAAGTGGTCATATTGGAAATGGTTAGATTAATACTAAAGCATATAATGCAGCATTTATAAGGAAAGAGGTAGACCTATACATAGTACCAGAGATGTCCATATAGTTAAGTGACAAAGCTACATATACATTATATACAATATGTAGTATGTTTTACAAAAGTCTAGGAAAACATCTGAAAAGAAAAACTAAACTATTCTGGGCAATAGGACTGCAGGGAGAGAAATCTCAGGGGATAAACATAAGTTTACCTTTTGCTTTTAAACACCTCTATAGAATTTGGGCATTTAAAAAAATAATAAGTACAATACAATTTACTCTTTGAATTAAATGTTGACAATAAAGATTTCAATAATTACAAAAGCACCCTGAGTTCTGAAATGTTTCAGCCAAATAAACTAATGTTGATAAACTGAGTATTTTATGTCTTCCCATGCTTTCCTCTCACTTTCTCATGTTGACACTGTGTAGGACAGCAAGGCAACCCGAGGAATAAAGTCCATCCCCAAAGCTTGGACTGAGCTGTCACACCTTGAGGGTGAAAACTCAACTTTCTGAGAGTCTGGGTATCGCAAGACTAATAGGGAACAAGAGAGAGAAAGGTGGAAGATGAAAAATAGAGAGGGGGAATAAAGAAAGAAGAGTTGGAGAAGGGAAGAGGGGAAGAAGGAGAGATGGAGCTCCAGGGTAAAAGACAAGGGGGAGGGCAGGAGGGAGAACAGAAAAAGGAACGTCAGACTCCTATAAACATGAAGATGTGCTCGAACACGTATATTAAGTACATAAGGAAGAACATGCAATAGGCTGTTAATGGAAGTTACCTGAAAGAGGTGGCATGGGGAAATGTTAACTTTATTGTTTTTGTTTTACTGTTTATAGTATTTGTTATCATAGAAAATAATACCTTTTTTTTTTTTAAAGTAAACTCTATAAAAAATAAATAAATAAAAAATAAAGTAAACTCTATCCCCAGTGTGGGGCTGGAACTCATGACCCGGAGATCCACGGTTGCACGCTCTGCTGACTGAGCCAGCCAGGTGTCCCAGTAACATCGAATAATAAAAATTTTAACAATAAGGCACACTGTAGATAAACAGTTATGAAGCAACAGGAAAACTATTCAGCAAATCTGCCCTTGATTGTAACTTTGGGCATATCACAGCCTAAAGCCTTTACCTGTCACCTAGATGCATAATCTAATAAATATGGTATTTGGTATCGGAGGGATTTATGTGTTGTGGGAGAATAAGAGTCTTCAGACAAAAATCTAATAGAAAGGAGTGAAATCCAAGAAGTTGTCAGATTTATACACCACCAACATCTTGAATGACAATGTTTTGAAGGTAAAGAAATGTCAATTAAGATTGCATTGACTGATTAAGAGCTATCACTAGTTCTGGTCACAGGGCTCGCATATGCATTGATCCTCACATGTTATTGTAGTGTCACCAATGACAGTACACCCATTTCTCTTCTGGACATGAGGAAATAATTTCTATGCCTTCAATAACTGGAGAGTATCATGTAAGTAAGAGGAGTCCTGTTCTGGACATGATTTAGGTCATAACAGTACTTCTGCTCAGATTTTGATCAACAAACTTGTTCAGGAAGTTTGGGAATAGCTTAAGATAAGATTTTCCCAATTGACCTTTTCTCCCCCTTCTTTTCCTTTCTCTCTCCTGGACCTACTTCAATTCAAATACTGCCTGTTGAGTACCTGCTAAGGGCTAGGCTTTGGGGATATCGAGTTGGATGAAGTCCTACCCTTGACTCATCAGGTGCTCATCAGAAATTTTTTTTTTCATCAGAAATTCAGACATCTAAAGAAACTATTTCAGTACCACGTGATAAGAATAGTTGAGTGTGGTGATCAAAAGCTTGCTAGTTGCGTGCAAGATTAATCGATCTTACTAAGACCTTTGTCCTTCCTCTAAGTAAGCATAATTACACCTCCCATAGGTTTTTGTGAAGTAACATGAGATAATTATTGAGCATGTGCGGGGTGGGGGGGTGAGATATCAACTATTCTTATTCCTTCCATTGAATCTCCCCACAGTCCTGTCTTTCCTCCCAGTCAGTGCCATTCATTGACCAAAGAAAGGATGACTCAGTAGAACTCATGTAGCAAAGGAATCCAGACAAAAGTCTTAAGATTTGAGAGAATACTCAGTCAGAACCAATTTTTCCTCCATGACAGACATTACAACTTTCTAGAACTCACCAAAGAAGGGCAAGGCAAGTCAGAGAGAAGTGAAGGGGAGTTAGAAATGAGAGCTACGCTGAGTCCTACGTGGGGCAAGATGGAAGCTTCAGATAAGCTTAGGGATTTGAGAGCAGAAAGTGTGTGCCCCCCCCCCCCCAACCCCAAGCAAGAATCTGGAGAGAGGGCTTAGTACTAGAGTTGTTGGGAACTCGGTAAGGAGGAGGAGTCAACGAAATATCTACGTGGTGTACCTAGGCAGGAGAGAACTCCACACTTCCCACCAATCCTCCCAACCCGGGGTGGGCCAGGGGAAGCAGAATGTTTCTGGTAAAGCCAAGACAGCAAAGACGCTGGACAGATCTGAGGAGGCTGCAGATACCACCATCCCAGCTTGCATGGTAACCAGATACATCAGATACCAGCATGGGGAGACGGGGATGGGACATGATGGCCAAAGGTGCCACTTCACTGGGCCTCCATAGGATACACACAAAGCCCTGACTCTGCCTAAGGCACTCACAACTCAGCTGTGACCCCAGGAGCTGAAGGAGACTCGGAATTAGCTGATACTAAGGTCTGTCTCTGCTGAATGAGGTCTCAAAACAGAAATTAGTCAGTGTCTAGAAAAGCACTTACATTCTTGCATAATTGTGTCGGTGGCTCAACATTTAACCCCACCACATGTAAAGTCTGCAGCACGGTGTGCCTAGCATGTGAGAGCTTAAAAAAAGAAAAAAAAAAAAAGATTGGGATGCCTGGGTGGCTCAGTGTGTGAGCATCTGCCTGTGCCTCAGGGTGTGATCCCGGGGTCCTAGGATCAAGTCCCACCTCAGGCTCCTCACAGGGGAGCCTGCTTCTCCCTCTGCCTGTGCTCTGCCTCTCTCTATGTCTCTCATGAATAAATAAATAAAATCTTTAAAAAAAAAAGGAGTGCAGACTCTGGAAGAAGAATACTTGAATTGGAACCCTGGCCACAGGCCCTACTGTGTGGCCTTGGGCTGGTCATTACCTGCCCATGAAGCAAATTCTTTACCTCCAAAATGAGAGCTTCAAAACTGACCCCGAGCCATAGGATTGCTGCAGGTTCAGCTACAATACCTCACACGAAGCACGTAGAGTGGAGCCTAACGTAAAGTAAGTGCTTATTGCATTTTAGCTTTATTCGTAGGGCTGCACTTGAAATCAGGATTAAATCGATATGGGGAGAATGATGATTACGTTGGATAATCACGGAGAGGTCTTCACCTCCCGGTATTCATTTAAACGCTTATCACCAAGCAAACTTTCAGGAAGAAAAAATCTTCTCTGTAAATTTACTTGTAAGAGGTACAGGTCAGGCTGCAATTCAAACAACTAAAGCTCACAACGATCACAGTCGTCTGTGGTGGAGTAGGGGCTTGTCCTCTTCAGCTCTGAAGCAAGCTCTGGCCGGGTTTGGTGTGTCCCACTAAGGGCTGGCACCTCCCCTCCGCAGCAGCCACCTTCTGGAGCGAGGGGAAGTGCACTCGGTATGTGACGGGCACCGGACTCTCGGGTAAAGGCATGTGATATGGGTGACAACGAGTGCTGGTGGCCCAGGATCCTGCGAGGTAAAACCCCACAAGTGACGGATTGTTAACAGCCTGGGTTCAACCGAGCACATTCCTGGCATGCCCTGTCACCTGGGAGGACTACTGGGAGGCGGTGTGGCGGCGTGGGCCAGGGCAGGCAAGGCTGGGCCGGCCAGCATTCCCAACCTGACCTGTGCCTGAGTAGAGCACGAACACTATTTTTTGTCAAGGAAAGTGAGTCTCTTTATTTTTTCTAAAGATTGTATTTGTTTATTTATTTGAGAGAGAACGAGTGAGTGTGAGAGAGCATGAGTCAGGGGGAGGGCAAGGGCAGAGGGAGAGGCAGACCCTGCTGAGCAGAGCGCCCAATGCAGGGCTCAACCCCAGGACCCTGGGAGCACGACCTGAGCTGAAGGCAGATGCTTAACTGACTGAGCCTCCCAGGCGCCCCAAGGAAAGCAGGTATTTTAATTGACGATGTCCAAGAAGTGTAAGAACTGAGGATTGAAATCTGTTCCAGACATAAGCCAGTAACACTCCGAAGGAAGCTTTACGTTTTTTCTCTTTCTCTTTCCAGAAAAATATGCATACGTTTTGGAAGATATAGATGAAGATAAACAAGGATCTGGGGGAAGTATGAAGATATAAAGAGGGAGAAGCATAACCCACATTTTGGAGATGGAATTCAGTCAATTCCTGCCATTGGCTGGCCCCTTGTATTTTCATAGCAGTTGCTTCCCTGAAAGTCCCTATGATGACTGGTAGGAAAGGGTGCCGTGGAGACCAGGCAGGAGCTGAGAGAGGAAAGGGAAGAGGGAGCAAGAGTAGATCTGGGATGGAAAAACACCTGCATGCCTGGAGGGCAGTGGGTGGAGAGCTGTAAGGCAAGTGAGAGTACCTCAATCTGACCACGAGTGATGCCTGAGGAGCTAGCAAAAGTGGTTGTGGACACAGGTGATAATGTTCCACACTGGCATACAAACTGAACAACTGATTTATTAGAAATCTGTTTCAATGACTAAAAATATGTTATTCCACTGCGTGCTAACCTCTGACTTATTTATTGTTAAAGAGCTGCTTCCCTGACCCAGAGAAGTCATCAGAATCGCCAGTGATGGTTTCCTTATAACAAAACAAAGCATCCACAAAACCAAAACTGCGTTTTATAAGAATTGCCCAGGGATTTGGCACTCCTTGTCTTTACCTTGTATCAGAATTTTAGGCCTTTCAAAAAGGACATCTTAATTGTATTCATAGCATCGAGACACCTATACTACTGGATAGGTTTCTTCCTAAGAATGTGTTATATGAAAACTTGCATGTAAATTCTTTCCCAAGACTTTATTTATTTATTTATTTATTTATTTATTTATTTGAGAGCAAGAGAGCATGAGCCAGGGGGAGGGGAAGGGCAGAGAGAGAAGCAAACTCCCCCCTGAGCAGAGAGCCGGATGCAGGGGCTCAATCCCAGGACCCTGAGATCATGACCTGAGCTGAAGACAGATGCCTAATCAACTGAGCCACCCAGGTGCCCCTATATAAATACTTTAAACATTTAAATGTCATCGACACTGCCACATTCTGCTTTAAGAACAACCCAAGGTGCTACAGAAGTATAACTTCAAGAGACAAAAACAAGGAAAGTTGCTAGGGTAAAACCAGTTGGAATTTCTGAAATGTGGATGACTCACTTTGATGATTTACTGCTACTAAGGTTTAGACAATATGGTATTTAATGTCTACATATTTTTCAAAAGGGCTTAAATCCTATTTGGTGCTTTAGATTTTTTTTTTAATCACCTTTATCTTCATTTAAAAGCTTATTTTTGAAAATAAAATTTTCCACTCGCTAGTTGGCAGCTTCATTGGTCTTAAAGTATTAGCTTGTCTGGCTCTCAAAAGAAACACAGAGAAATTAAATGTTTCTCCTGTTTACTTTTTTTGTCAGTCTTACTTTATTGACTTAAAGAAGCCAATTCATCTGCCCTTATTCTTTAAAAACCTACAAGCAGGGCAACCCCGGTGGCTCAGTGGTTTAGCATCACCTGCAGCCCGGGGCGTGATCCTGGAGACCCGGGATCGAGTCCCACGTCGGGCTCCCCGCATGGGGCCTGCTTCTCCCTCTGCCTGTCGCTGCCTCTCTCTCGCTCTGTGTCTCTCATGAATAAATAAAAAAATAAAATCTTAAAAAAAAAACCCACAAGCAATGTGCTTTTTAAAAGGAGTCTAGCCACCAAGCACCACCATAATAGCTCATTTTCTCAGATCTCTTTCATTTGCCAAGTTACACGGTTTTATGTTGTACTTTCACGTGTAGATTCAAGCAATGAAAAAATTTTTCTTTACTCTCCAGCTGATATGTTTTTAAATCCAACTGTCTCCTAGTAGGTGTTCAGGAAACTCTTCTACTCCAAGCCAGATGTCAGTGTTATTTTACATGCTTTAGTTCTCTTGCCTAGGAACCGGAAGATAAGATGGGAGAGAAAACTCATTTTTAAAGTCCTTGTAATCAGCATCTTTGGGAGGTGTCCAGAGTGCACTTATGCTGGCCAAAGGCAAGAAGATAACAGGGTCCTGGGCAGACCCTGACAGGCTGTTTGTTGGCTGCCGTTTCTTGGTGGTAGACCAGAAAGAGCTGAGCCACGGCCTATCAGTGATAGTAAGGGCCACCATTCATCTTGTGCCAGGTATTAGCCCTGTACCATGCCTTGGGCTTCATATACCTTCGTTCTAATTTTGACAATAATATGTCAAAGTAGCTATTACCACCAGTCACACGTTATAGACTAGAAATGAAGCTCAGATTTTTTTTAGATTTTATTAATTAATTAATTAATTAATTTATTTATTTAGAGAAAGTGCAAGTGGGGGCAGGGGCAGAGGGAGAAAGAGAATCTCAAGCAGACTCCCCGCCGAGTGTGGAGCCCAATATGGAGCTTGATCTCAGGACCCTGACCTGAGCCGAAACCAGGATTCAGACGCTTAGCTTAAGAGACTGTGCCATAGAGGTGCCCCAAGCTCAGATTTTAAGTAACTTGCCAAGGTCCAACAGTGTAGAAGGGACACAATGAAGAATCAGAGATCTGCCTGACTCCAAAGCCCAAGCCTTGTTCTTATCACCACCTTGGATGACCAAGATACTATTGCAGGTTAAACCACTTCAATAACAGGACAAGGTTCTGTTGTCTTCTAGCAGGAGAAGGAAAGTGAACGCCTCCATTGTCTACAGGCAGAGTCTTTATTGCCATTCAGAGCACCAAGGAAAAGAAATCTCCTTAGAAAGAACCCTTTTGCCCTATAAATCTAATGGAGGATAAGCAAAACCCCATATCTCTCCAGAATGATTTTCTTTTTCCTCAGTAAATGGAAAGTTACTTTTTTTCCCCTTTAAAAATTGTGCCTTTTCCCAAACAAAGGGCACTTACCTTTGCCTGAGTCCATCCTTATTAACTCAGCTATAAAGGACAGTTTTTCTAACTACCTTTAATGTATCCAATTATTACCATTTTTGCAAGTGTGCCTTGGTTTCCCTTCCTGGCACTTTATTTACTTTTCTTTTTTTCCATCTGGGTTGAGACTCCTCCCTCAATCCCAATCTCTAAGTAAAGAAATTCTAGCCAACCTCCCAAGACCAGAAATATGTTTCTTTCTCAATGAAACTTCTCTGATACTTTACCAAAAGCAATGTCTCTCTCTGGTTCAAAAATACATCATTTAGGGGGATCCCTGGGTGGCTCAGCGGTTTGGCGCCTGCCTTCCACCCAGGGCGTGATCCTGGGGTCCTAGGATCGAGTCCCACATCAGGCTCCCTGCATAGAGCCTGCTTCTCCCTCTGCCTGTGTCTCTGCCTCTGTGTGTGTGTGTGTGTGTGTGTGTGTCTCATGAATAAATAAATAAAACCTTTAAAAAAATACATCATTTAATCGTCTGCTATAGCCTTTATTACATTTTACATCCAATTGAGCTTTTGGTGCCATTCAAACAGAAGTCTCCCTTCCTAAACTGAGAGTGAGCCTCATCCTAGATGCCCCCAGTACACGGCACTGTGGAGGCCAAGAAAAATCAAGGCCGTTCCACCGCAAGGTTAGCATTAGCACAAGTACAGCCATCTTAGGCCCCTGTGAATAAGAGCTGAACTTTATGGGAAAAACTGCAGAATGAATCCTATACCAGAACGACTACAGAGCTCAGAATTGCCCTCGGCAGAGAATCCCGTATCAGAAAGACAACAGAGCCCACGCCTGTGGTAGAAAGTCCCATATTAGAATGAGAACAGAGCTCAACGCCCTTGAAAGCCCCATATCAGAATGTAAACAGAACTTGAGAAATTCCTCCACCCCTTCTGAAAATCCCCTAGACCAGCCTATAAAAAACCCAGCTGAAACCCACTTCGGGGTCCAAGTCCCTGCTCCGCTGTGTCGGGTGTACTTGGCCCCAAGCTCGAGCTTGTAGATAAACCCTGGTGTGTTGGCATCGGTGTCGGCTTCTCGGTGGTTTCACGGATTCACAATCTTGGGCACAACAGGCACATGTTGGTATGGGGCAAATTAATGTTCCTAGGCCTTTATACACATGGCCAGCATCTCATTTTTGAGTCCAGGTTGTTCTCGTCTCCCTTTCTTTCAAGACTATTCCCCAACTGTTCTAGCCATTTCCCACCCCAAATATAGGAGCTAAATTTTTGGTGCTGGTTACATACTGCTTTGAAGCATTATTTATTGGCTCCAGCTCCTCCTGGGGCCAATGACTGTCTGGGTGGGGCTACTACCACTTTTGTCATTAACAACTTTTATTTATTGAATGCTATGCCTCAGGCACTCATTGACTTTATCACATCCCCTATGGAACTTTGGGGGTCCCCTGACTTTGTTCCTCAGCTTGCATCAGCCCTCAGCCTTCTCTACTATAATACAGTCCAGGGGATTGACAACTGGATGGTGAGATTCTGGGGGGCAGGAACCACATCTTTTCTACTCATCTGGTACTGTAACCGTGTCTAATGCAGTGCATGATAGAGAATAGATCCCCAATAAATATTCCATTGCAGTTTTTTTTTTTTCCCTTGTCTTGGGTTAGGAGTGTTTTCTTTTTCTTTCTTTCTTTCTTTCTTTCTTTCTTTCTTTCTTTCTTTCTTTCTTTCTTTCTTCTTTCTTTCTTTCTTTCTTCTTTCTTTCTTTCTTTCTTTTTGATTTTATTTATTCATGAGAGACAGAGAGAGAAAGGCAGAGAGACACAAGCAGAGGGAGAAGCAGGCTCCTCACAGGGAGCCTGATGTGGCACTCGATCCCAAGACCCTGGGATCATGCCCTGAGTTGAAGGCAGACCCTAACTGCTGAGCCACCCAGGGGTCCTGGGTGTTTTCTTTTTAAGCATATTTATTTTAAGATTTTATTTATTTATTCATGAGACACACAGAGAGGCAGAGACATAGGCAGAAAGAGAGGTAGGCTCCCAGTGGGGAGCCTGATGCAGGACTCGATCCCAGGACCCTGCAATCATGACCTGAGCTGAAAGCAGACGCTCAACCACTGAGCCACCCATGTACCCGTATTTATTTATTTTTAAGTAATTTCTACATCCAATATAGGGCTTGAACTCACAACCCCAAGATCAAGAGTCACCTGCTCTTCTGACTAAGCCAGCCAGGTGTCCCTCCACTGGAGTTTTGGAACTATGGAGTTCATGGGGCACCTAGGTGCTTAGTTGGGTAAGTGTCCAACTCTTGATTTCAGTTCAGGTCACAATCTCAGGGTCGTGAGATCGAGCTCTGCACTGGGCATGGAGCCTGCTTGAGATTTTCTTTCTCTCCGTCTGCCCATTCCCCTCATTCTCTCTAAAAAACCCTGGAACTACAGAATCCACAAAATCAGTACTTTAAAACCTATTTCTAGAAATACCAGTGATAATTCCAAATTACTATATGAAGTGAGAGCCCTTCCTCTCTCAGAATTGGAGCTGCCAGATTTAAGAATTTGGCTATTTTTCTCTAAATCTGGCCTGAGATCCCACTCTTCATTGAAAGGATGTGTTTCAGGCAAAAGTATGAAACGAAACCCTGCAGTACTCTAAGTATCTTGGGTGAGGCAGAGGGAAAAAATGCTTTCAGGGCAACTCACCCTTGATCACTAGGTTAGGGGTCAGCCAGAGGGACCAGTCTGCTAAAGGTTCAAGGACGGGATTTGTTTCCTCCTTCACCTATCTTAGAATGTGTAGGAGAAGGGAAAAGTAAGTTTCTTAGAGAAATGTAAACAGTGATCACTGTTCATGGAAAAAATGCATCTTTTACTTTGCATAAACATTTAAATTTTTTACTACTTCACAGGTGAGGTCATGAGAACATTATATAGAATCAGAAGACTCCATCTGCTTAGTTTAAAAACACCAGAAAAGGGGGAAATGGGGAGCTACTGTTCAACAAGTATCACAGTTTCAGTTCCGTGAGATGGAAAGTTCAAGAGCTCTGCTGCACAGCAATGGAAATATACTTAACACTATTGAACCGTATGCCTTAAAATGGCAAAGATGGTGAATTTTGTTAAGTGTGTTTTTACACAATTAGACATTTTTAAATAAAACTTAAAAAAAGGGGATCCCTGGGTGGCTCAGCAGTTTAGTGTCTGCCTTCAGCTCAGGACATGACCCTGGAGTCCTGGGATCGAGTCCCACATCGGGCTCCCTGCGTGGAGCCTGCTTCTCCCTCTGCCTGTGTCTCTGCCTCTCTCTCTCTCTCTCTCTCTCTCTCTGTGTCTCTCATGAATAAATAATAAAATAAAATCTTAAAAAAAAAACTTAAAAAAAATTAAAGGATAAGTAAGAATAAGAAGAAAATAACCAAATGCTTTCTGAAGAGGAAAATACATTCCTGCTCCTTTGGCTACTATTTCATCCCCATTCCTGCCTTTTTTTTTTTTTTTTTTTTTTTTCCTTTTAGCAAGCTGTCTCACAAATACACATAAATATCCTTTCTCTTGATGTGACAAAAGAGGAAAAAAAAGAGGAAGATATGAGTCTGCAGAAGTAGAAAAGCTTTTTCTGGAGAAATGTCTCATTCTGAACCGTCAGCCAATAGGTGATTTTTAAAAGTTACATGTGTATAATGGGTAATGGCAAAAGACATTTTTGAAGTCCACATAACAGACTAATTTAGTTCTTACTACTGGATTACAGATTACAAATCTGAGAAAGAGCCAGCAACCTAACAGTTGAGGGGACAGTCATGCCAATAGGCCAAACAAGGGACATAAGAACCCCAACCCAAGCTCAGTCTAAATTCTCTTCCCATCCCCCATCCTTTTTTCTTTTTTTTCTGCCATCCCTTTTGTTTGTTTGTTTGTTTGTTTGTTTGTTTCTTATCCAGTTGGGAGACTAAGCTGTTTATATTGACTGATTTACTTAAGGGAAGGAACTGCTTTTTAATCTGTCCTAGTTTAGTATTTTTTCTTTTGGGGATAAGTGTTTGTTGATCAAAGTAACAAGCAACAAATGTTTTAATTTATGCTTCCTTTAGTTCTGTAAATTTGGAGAGGAGGGTTTTTTGTGTTTTTTTTTTTTTTTTTTTTTTCATATAAGAGGTAGTGAACCAGAATCATCTTAATGGCAAGGATATTTTCTCACCAAATTAAAACCCATGTATCCTTAAGAAAAAAAAAAAAAACAAAAACAGAAAAACGATGAAATAAAAGTAGCTTTTCTTGAGGGAGTAAATTTTAAAGCAAGAAACTTCCCACACAGTTTGAGCTTACTGCTCCCATCCATGCAAGCTGAGGAGGGAGGCAAACAGGATATTTTCTCTCTCTCTCTCTCTCTTTTTTTTCTTTCTTTCTTTCTTTCTTTCTTTCTTTCTTTCTTTCTTTCTTTCTTTCTTTTTTTCTTTCTTTCTTTCCTTCTTTCTTTCTTTTCTTTCTTTCTTCTTTTTTTTTTTTCCCTAACTTGAGGTAACAGAATAAGTTACAGTAAGAAGAATCTGAGCAAAATATTAAAGACAAATGACTGGTAACGCAATCATCCTAAATACCAACAGTAGGGATAGGGTTCTTTTCTGTTTTATTTCTCTGAAAAATATATTACCTCAGTTTATTTTAGGCAAATGAGCTCAGAGCTTTGTATGAATATCACTTCATTAATGTTAGTCCCATGTATGCAATTAGACCAGGGTCTTCCTATTGTTTATTTTTTTCAAAGAGGGATAAGTCATCTTGATTTCTCAGTGTATCCTTAACGGTACATTAAGCTCCTGTTTCCTAGATCAGAACTCTGAGAAACACTCTCCCTTAAAGAAGGAGGCATGGCATCACATAAATAACTGCCGATACCAGTTAAGCCTGTCTCTCTACAGATGCTTTTTTCTGAGTATTTATTCATCTAGCACACGTTTCATTGAACAACTACTGTGCCATGAGTTCTGTGTAATGGAATCTGTCTGGTAGGCTGGAGGACTATAACAAGGCATCCTAAACCAGAACTGACAAAATATGAAAAGATTCTAAACTGAGGTCTAGAGAGTGAATGGGAGTTACCTGGGCAAAGAGCATGAACAGAGAGTCCAGCAAGTCGCCAGGAAGGGGAAGAACCCAGTACAGAGGAAGAAGTGGCTAAGGGAGTGGACACAGCCTGAGGCCTGGACATGTAGGTCTGGTCAGGTCCTGGTTAGGAGTTTGAGGCTTATCTAAAAGGCATTGGGAAAGTGTTAGAAGCTGTTAAGCAAAGGGAGAGAATCAGGTTTGTGTTTTAAAAATAATCGCTTTGGAGCACCTGGGTGGATCAGTCAGTTTAGAATCCAACTCTTGATTTTGGCTCCGGTCATGATCTCAGGGTCCTGGGATCCCTATCCGGCCTCATGCTCACAGGGAGTCTGTGTGAGATTCTCTTTCTCTCCGACTCTGCCCCTCCCCTCACTCATGCCACACACTTGGTACTTGAAATAGAGTTAAATAAACCCAGAAAAAAGTCCTCCCTTCCTGGAGCTTATATTCCGAAGTAAAAGAATACATCACCTCCATCCAGCCAGTCCTCCCATGGATGTGTCCTAACTGGGCTTTGGCCTTGCTCCTTTCCCAACAGTGATAATGCAAGCAAAGTGATCCTTTTATTATGTATGTATGTATGTATGTATGTATTTAAAATATTTTATGTATTTATTTATTTATTTATTTGAGAGAAAGAGAGAGAGCGCATGCACAAGCATGAGTAAGCAGAGGGGCAGAGGGAAAAGGAGAGAATCCCTAAGTAGGCTCCATGCCCAGCATGGGGATTGATCCCACGACCCTGAGATCATGACCTGAGCTAAAATCAAGAGCCCGGCACTCAATTGACTGAGCCACCCAGACACCCCTAAAAAAGTCTTTGTTAATTTAAAGTCACGCTCCTTTGCATCCTTTCCATGATAAAGCTATGATTCAATATCTAGGGTTTTTTTCCAAATAAAATGCTAACTTTAAAAAAAGTATATAAATCAACGGTGTTTAAGAAATGTATAGAGTTCGGGCGACCATCACCATAATCCAGTTTTAGGACATTTCCATCAGCTCCAGAAGTTCCCCTGCGGCCATTCCCAACTTGTGGCAACTACTGATCTGCTTGTTTCTAGAGATCTGCTTTTGCTAAAGATTTCAAATAAGTAGAAACATACAATATGTTATCTTCTGTGTCTGGCTTCTTTCACTTAGCATGTTTCTGAGATTCATCCATGTGGCAGCTACTTTCAATAGTCCATGCCTTTTTACTGTTAAATAGTACTCCGTTACAAATATGCTATGTTTTGTTTATCCATTTCCCAGTTGATGGACATGTGGACTGTCTGCACATCTTGTCTAGTATGATTAGTGCTATGAACGTTGATACTCAAGTCTTTGAGTGGACAGAGGCCTTGTTCATTTGAATTAGGAATTGGGGTTGGCAGGAGAAATGGAAGGATCCAGTAAGATGCCCAGATTTTGGGCTTGGGCAACTGGATGACAATAGAACTCGATGAAATGGGGAAGAGCAGATACAGAGCAGCTTCCATGGCAAAGATGACCTTGGCTTGGGGCAAGGGCCTCCGAGACAGGAGTGGCTATCCCTAGCAGGCAGGTGGGCACATGGACCTGGAAAGTGAGTTTCCCCAAAATGTCTAACAAGGGACCATTTTTTGAGCAGCTTGTTTCATATTTAAGATTTACTTTTCTGTAACTTAGGCTCATCTCTATAGAAATCTGACCAAGGAAGAAATTCATAAAACTCCTCAAATACTCAACTTTGGTTTGCATAATAATTATAATAATATCTCCTTGCTCAGCATTTCCTTTTCAAAAATTGTGGTAAAATACAACATAAAATGTACCACCTTGATCGTGTTTACGTGAACAGTTTGTTGGCATGAAGTATGTTCATGCTGTTGTGCTGCCATTCCACCATCTGTCTCCCAAACTGAAACCACACTTGATCTTAGCCAAAAGGCCGAGAAGCGATCCCCCCCAAACTGAAACTACACTTTCATCTTTCTAACCTGAAACTATACTTATTAAACCATAAGCCTCATCCCCCTGCACCCCTGGCCCCTGCCAACTACCATTCTACTTTCTGTGTCTATGAATTTGACCACTCCAGGTACATTATGTAAGTGGAATCATACTATATTTGTTTTTGTGACTGGCTTGCTTCACTTAGCATGTCATGGTTTATCCACGTCATAACACGTAACAAGATTTCCTTTCTTTTTGAGGCTGGACAATATTCTGTTATGGGCATGTGACACATTTTGCTTATCCATTCACCTGTCAGTGGACATTTACCTGAGTATTGTAAATAATATTGCTACAAACATGGGTGTACAGATATCTCTTCAGGTCCCTGCTTGCTTAGCATTTCCTTTCAAGAAATTAAAAGATAAAAGAATGGAAAGATCTTCATCATACTTTAACTCAGGCAAGCTGTAATACAATATCACTTGAATAATTGGTGATCCCATAACCAGTTCAAGATCATAATTACAAATATCCATCTGAGTGAGGCCAGAACTTCCTCTAGCTTTAAGAGACACTGGGTATTACTGGACTTTTGTTAAGCTCTAAACCTACAATGCAGCAATCTGCTCTTTTTTTTTTCTTTTTTTTTTTTTTAGGATTTTGGTGATACCACCTTAAATCAACCAATACTTGAGCACAAAAGTAAGTCCCTTATAAAATTCTTGCTTTTCCTGATAATCTGTAGGGTCCCAGAAGTGACCCAGTTCTGTTTGGTTTTGTGATAAAGTATTCAGTGGGAATTTCTGTAGTATGTCAGGTCAGGAAGGTCTGCACTGATACAGTTGAAATCACCACGGCAGCACTTAACAGGGAATGAAGTTATGACATGGGATCAGGATGTCATACCAGACGTCATAGAGCAAAGATTAGACATATGCTAGCAAGCATCAGGGAGAGGTTTTGAAGGAAGGGGCAAGGATTGTTCTAACTCAGTTAACTTGTATCTGTCTCTTAAAAATGCCATGTTCTACACACAAGAGCAGAGCAGGTAGTTTGGGGAAAATACCAGAACAGGGCAATATTTTCATTCTACAAGGCTTATGAGAGACTGATGAGAACTACCAAGAATTAAGTTAATAAAATCAGCAGGCTTACATAGCCATCAAAATCAGAAAATGCCATTTTAATTGTAAGAGATGTGGCAAAAAGCAGCCCAATCCACAGAATAGTCCAGCTCTCCAGCAAGGCACTGGGTCTCACCACTGCTGGGGAAAGAAAGCTCTATGGTCTGGGCCTTACTAGTACTCGCTCTCTTCCCAATGGCTATTTCTTCTGTCGGTCTCCAAGCTCTAGGCCCATGGTGCTGAGAGAATGCCAGGGCTTCCTGGAATACCCTCCCAGTGCCCCACCCTCAACTGGTATGGAGGATGGGACAAGAAATTAAACAGAGGCTATTAAGGGCAGGGAGATAGGAAATCAGAAAAATCCCAGGACAGAGGTCATTTTTACTCAAGGCCCTCAGAGGTCCTGTTATACAGGCAACAAACCTATCCCATCTATTTCTGGATGACATTGGCAGCTGTGGAATCCGGGTAAGAAGTATGGAAGCCTTGGCCTCTCTGCAGGGAGGGATACCCTTCCCTCTACATCAGTGGTTCTTACTGTGGCCTGTACCTCTGAACCATCTAGGAAGCTTTCAAAACCAGAGGGCCGGGGATCCCTGGGTGGCTCAGCGGTTTGGTGCCTGCCTTTGGCCCCGGGGCACAATCCTGGAGTCCCGGGATCAAGTCCCGGGTCGGGCTCCTGGCATGGAGCCTGCTTCTCCCTCCTCCTGTGTCTCTGCCTCTCTCTCTGTCTGTCTATCATGAATAAATAAATAAATAAATAAATAAATAAATAAATAAATAAATCTTTAAAAAAAACAAAACAAACAAACAAAACCAGAGGGCCCAAGACCAACCCCAAACCGAGTGAGTCAGAATTCTGGGGAATGATTCCAGGCACTGTTATTTTTAAAAGCTCTCCAGATGATGCTCATGTACAGCTAAAGTTCAGAACCAGCTATCAGCCAAGTAGGGATTCTAGCTGCATAAACTCAACAATTATCCATTAACAACTTACTGCCCACATGCCATAAGGCTACACAGAGTTTCCTCCAAAGATACTTAGGAAGCTGTATAACATAACAAAATACCAAAATCTAGGTGGCTAAAATAACAGAAATTAATTCTCTTAAAGTTCTGGAGTTTAAGTGTTCAAGATCAAGATGTCAACAGGGTTGGTTTCTCCTGAATTCTCTCTCCTTGGCTTGCAGATGCCTGTTTTTTCACTGTGTCCTCATATGGTCTTTCTTCTGCGTGCATCTCTAGTGCTTCTTTGTGTGTTCAAATTTCTTCTCTTTATAAAGACATGAGTCAGATTGGATTAGGGCCCACCCCAAGGGCCTCATTTTAACTTATCCACCTTTTGAAAGGCTCTGTCTCCAAATACAGTCACATTTTGAGCTACTGGGGTTCTGGGCTTCAACACATGAATTTAGGAGGGTACAAAATTCAGCCCATGAGACATCCTTTAGAGGAGAAGGTTGTCCTAAATGAAATCTCTGACTTCACAACTACTAAATGTTTTCTTTACTTCAACTCAGAATTCTCATAATAGCCCACTAAAAAAAGAGTAGTTTTTGAAACTATATGAATACTAAGCATTCCACATGGTAAGTGATGGTGCGCCTACAGAGAAAATGCTCTTTAAATGGTCAGAATTAATGCCTGGGAGTAGCTCATCTACTTTGAGAATCTGGCTAATTATCTTCAACTACTAGGAAATGAAAGCCAAATATGGTTGGTATGTATAACCCAGATAAGAAATTGTTTGAACAGTTAGACAAGGTGTCTCAAAACTGTAGCTTGGAGTAAGGGAAGTGTCATGACTCAGATTCCTATAGAAGCCAAGAAGGAAAATGCATGAAGCAAACAAGGTAAATTGGGGTACCTGCAGAACTCATGCCCTGTCCAGAGGGCCTTGCAGAAAGTGGGCCCATTATTACCTAAGCTCCCACATTCTCAGAAATGGCATCTGGGCTTTTATGTGAAATTTTTCAGTTTTTAAATATTGGAATTAGCACCACCATTCTGTGGGCCATATAAAACAGCTTTGGGAGAGATTGGTTGGCCAGTCATTGCCTCTGGTGTAAAGCCACAAGAAGATCTAGGTCTCACCTTCACTTGCCTTATGATTTTTCAATTGCCTTCTTTAGAATTCATCTTCAGAAATAAGGGGGCTTAAAAAAAATAAGGGGGCTTTGGGATCCCTGGGTGGCGCAGTGGTTTAGTGCCTGCCTTTGGCCCAGGGCGCGATCCTGGAGAGCCGGGACCGAATCCCACGTCGGGCTCCCTGCATGGAGCCTGCTTCTCCCTCTGCCTGTGTCTCTGCCTCTCTCTCTCTCTCTCTCTCTCTCTCTCTCTCTGTGACTATAATAAATAAATAAAAATTTTTAAAAAACATTTAAAAATAAGGGGGCTTTATAAGAGTTTCTTGAAAGTCAGGCATAAAATTCCTTTATTCTCTAGTGGAAGAAATGCAAAGTCTCCAAGTCCATTGAGATTTCAGACACAGAATCAAGGACTCCTAAGACACTACCTACCATCTAAACAGGATCAGGTCAACTCCACGGAGTCATTTCCTCCCTCAGCTAGTTTCAAGCTATCACAAGATAACTTTTCTTTTTTTTTTTAAATTAGAAAAATTATTTATTTCTGCTCCTTTCATACATCTTATTGTGCAGAAACAGTCTCACACATATCTGAATAATGTACTGTCACACTGTTTAAAGGCAAAGCACCATAGGTAAAGCTGATCAGAGTTCTCAGCTTATGGGATCTCGCTTCCTGATTTTACATTAATTTTTGAAAGTCAGAAATGTCATCTCCACAAAATGTTAAGGGGGCTATAAGAAATAATCACTTTATTCAATATTATAGTTGTGGAAATGGGAGTATATTTTCTTTAAGAAATGAAAAACTAAGAAGAAAATGCCACTAAACATCATTGGTGTGTCAGTACAGGCCAGCAGGAGAAATACTGTGAGAAATTTGTCTCTTTGATACCAAGAAGACATTCTAGTTCAAGCTTTTTTTTTTTTTTTTTTTTTTTTTTAGTTCAAGCTTTAATATGATTCCTATTTCTCACGAGATGCTTCTTTTCTGCTGCTTCACTCTTTTTCCATATTTCACATCAGAGGATTGGTACAGCCTTTAAAACTTCATTAACAGGAGCAAATCCAATATCCACGGATTTCTTGTCAAAAGGCATTTTTTAACTCATCAGGTAGCCCGGCAGTTTCATTCTCATGAATACTCTAGCCATGAAAAAACTCAATAGGACACAGACGAATCCAATGAATAGAAGAAGAAATCTATTGAGTTTTGGAATGTTTGGTGCATTCGATCGGTCCAGGATTATGAAACCTAGACCTCCCATTGTAAACAGGAAGCTGGATGCAAGTCCTTCCATAATATATTGTCCATTTACTCTGTAGGCCAAGAAAGCTACTGGTCTCTGATGTCCATGTTCATCAGTCATAGAACCAACACTTGGAGGTTCAACAATAACATCATAAATTATTCCTCCGGTGATGAAGAAGTAAGACACCACCACCAGAGCATACACGTCATGGCCAACGGCATGTGCACCCAGGGCGGCTTCTTCAGCTTCAGGTTGGGGCATTCGAGCACTAAGAACGGGACGCGGTACAAGGTCTCCATGTTGGTGGCAGCAGGGGTTTTCAAGATAACTTTTCTTGAAATAAATTTAGCTAGCTTAAAAATTTTTATTTGGAACCCACTATATAATCTGTGCATGATTTTCAATGTTTTCTGGGTTGTCAGAGATTATATATGGTGACTTAAATCAACAAATCTCAAAGTCCCTTTGCAGGATCAGGCACCTCTCTCAAAGCAAGGAGGCATTCAAGTATGTGGCATAATTCAAGTGAATTCTAGCCTAGGAATCTAGGGCCATGGCTCTGGGTTCATCTCTGACTAATCAACTCTATGAATCAATTTCTTTGATCTTTAGTTGGACTATAAAGATCTTGGGACTTTTCACCCCTAGATTATATTATTCTAGTTACCAAAATTAAAATACTAGTTTTTAATTCTGTAACCAATGAGAAGTACCAAGAAATGACACAAATCAACTTGGTCAAAGCACTTTAATCTGTGTCTAGGTTTTCTAGTATTAATATTGCCAGTTAGTTAAAACTTGATTACATTGAATGGATCTGTCAAGCTCAATGTTGGTGAAGCACTTGGATGTTTTCAAATGTAGTAAGTTTTATAAATGTGCAGAATACAAATGATAAGGGATAATTATTGAAACCATAGTAGGTATTATTCTTTAGGAGAAAAGTATATTTGATATCTCTAGCAGCTGGATAGCTTTTAAAAAAGAATAAAGGGTGTCTGGCTAGCTCAGTCAGTGGAGTGTGAGACTTTTGATTTTGGGGTTGTGGGTTCAAGCCCCATGCCGGGTGTGGAATTACTTAAAAGTGAGGCCTTTAAAAAAAATAAAAAATAAAAATAAAAGCAGCTGGATAATGGAAAATGATGCTTGTTTGAAATTTTCACCACAATACCATGGAGTGTTGTGGTAGGCAGAATTCTAATGATGGCCCCAGATTTCTGTTCCCTGGTTATTCAATCAAACATTAACTTAGATACTGCTGTGAAGGGTGTTTGTGGATGTGATTAAAGTCCCAAGTCAATTGATTTTAAGATGCAGAGATTATCTAGGTAAGCCTAACCCAATCAGGTGAGTCTTTTTAAAGGCAGAGTTTTCCCTGGACAATAGCAGAATTGGAAGTCAGAGAAATTCACAGGTCTTGAAGATGGAGGGAACCCCATGAGAAGAAATGTAGGCTGCTCTACAAGCAGAGTAGCTGCCCAGGGTGAGAACTGAATTCAACCAACAGCCTGAAGGACCTGTGGATTCTCCCAAGAGAATCCAGATAAGAACCCCACCCAGCTGACAACTTCATTTCAAGCCTTGTGACCCAAAGCTGGAAATTCAACTGAGTCATATAGGACTTCAGATCTAGAGAACTGTGAGCAAATAGATTTGTGCTGCTTTACGATGGTATGCTTGTGGTCATTTGTTACATAGCATTAGAAAAGGAACCAAATGCTGCTGCCACCAAATGTTGAGAAGGTTGGAGATCAACTGGCATTAGGTTGTAAAAGGATATAACCACTCTGGAAATGGTATGGAAGTTTCCTATAAAGTCAAAGATACATCTACTGTATGATCCGGAATTCTACTCCTAGGTATTTACCCAAGGGAAATGAAAATATATGTCTACAGAAATACTTGTACACTCATACCCACAGCAACTTCATTCGTGGTAGCCTCAAACTGAACACAGCCCAAATGTCCATCAACAGGAGACTGAGTAAACAATGAGCTATTAATATAAGCAACAACACGAATGAAGTTCAAAAACATCGTATTGAGTAAAAAAATACCAACACAGAAGAGTACATAGTGTGTACTTTCATTTATAAGAAGTTCTAGAATAGGCAAAACTAATCTCTGGTGGAATAAATCAGAACAGTAGATGCTTGGTTCTAGGTAATGGACCAGGAAGGGGCACAAGGAAATTTTATGGGGTAATGAAAATGGTCTATATGTTGATAGAGGCATGGATTACCGTCTGCTTGATTTTTTTTTTTTAAGATTTTATTCATTTGCTCATGAGAGACACAGAGAGAGAGAGAGGCAGAGACATAGGCAGAGGGAGAAGCAGGCTCCATGCAGGGAGCCCGACGTGGGACTTGATCCCAGGACTCCAGGATCAGGCCCTGGGCCGAAGGCAGGCACTAAACCCCTGAGCCACCCAGGGATCCCATCTGCTTGATTTTGATAGAGAACTATTTGATATTTTGGCTCCAAGTGTAACTGAAACTATTCACTTGTTTTTACATCCAAAGGTGCCTACATTAGCTGCTACTTGGATCCTGTCAATCACACACACACACACACACACACACACACACACACACACACGGTGGAGGGGGGGGGCGGTGTCCCACAGCACCAGACAGGAATGCCTGACCTAACATTTACCACATTATAATTCACTGTTTCTGGTTTGTATCCCTCACTTGAAAAATGAGGTCTTTGAGGGTATGCAATGAGCTGTCTTATTTATCCTTCCTTCTTAATGTTTAACAGAGTATCCATCACATAGTAGGTGGAAATATTTTTAGCCTTGCTATTTCCTGTTACGTTTTCTATGGAGATGAAAACCAGCTCTGTATAGCTCTTTCTACATGGAGACACTTGCTCATTGCTCAATCGCATAGCCAGCCACATAACCTTTCCTTTGATTTTCTATCTTTAGAACCTTTCCCCAGGGTTCTTCCAGAAATGAAGGAGTTTCCAAATGACCTGGTTAATTCCAATTAGGGCAGTAAGTCACTAAGGCTTAAGGTTTGAAAACCTGTGATTTGGTGCTTAGCTTCCCATCCTTACAAGCTGGTAGATGCTAAGCAGATGTGATTTGTGCTCTCCTAATGTTCAATTAGCAATTGCTGTGGGATTGTGGGAATTTATTATAAGATATAGGGAAAAGCCTATATCTTGTAATAGATGTAAAACAGTAAATGCAAAACATGTACTGTTATTGGCTTCACTTTATCAGTGCAGAAAAGGCTCGGAGGAGAAGTGATTGGCCCTGATTTATGCATTCAAGAGCATATCTGAACCCCAAACCAAGGTTTTCCCAGAGCCCTGTGCATTTGCTGAACTCCACCAAGAGAGGACCAATGCTAGGACGTCCCCACTTGACCACAAGGGAAGACCTGGTAGCAGTGATCTGAGAAGGCATGTCCCGGGAAGGTCCTGAAACCAGCCCAGTTTGCAGGCGACCAGGTGCTGACCTACCTTAACTTAGTCGTTGGGTTGGGAGAGTTTGCTCTCTGTGTGTTTCTTTATCAGGAAACCCAATATTCACAGAGCTGAGAAGCACGTTTGTTCTCTAATTTAGTACGACGGGCCAACGGATGTCACTGTTGCACCACAGAAAAAGAATCTTAACCCCAAGGAGATCTTAAACAGCAATGCACTCATTATTTGGTTACTTTAACAGGATGGAGCACAACATGAACCATAGAAAAACTATTTTCTTTGATTTGTTATATGATTTTATTTATTATTTATTTGAAAGAGAGAGAGAGCATAAGTGGTGGAGAGAAGCAGAGGGAAAGGGAGAAGCAGACTCCCCACTGAGCAGGGAGGCCAACATGGGCTCCGTCCCAGGACCCTGAGATCATGACCTGAGCCGAAGGCAGATGCTTAACCTACTGAGCCACCCAGTCACCTCAAAACTATTTTAACTGGAATGGTACTTAATATTCCACTGTTTATTTTGGAGCTAGTAAGAGGTAGGCACATTTGGGTTAAGGCCCATCATTCAAGTTAAGGCAAACAGCTTTGAGCAAGGTGAGTAGCTACGTATGAATGTGTATATAACTTACCAGGGGAAAAGAAAACAAAAATGAATCAAGCCAAGTCCTCTGACTACAGATACTAGATTTCTTCCACTTTATATAACTGCCTTCTCAATTAGACCAGATACAAAATTATTTAAAAGTATATCTGCCGATACTTAGAGTGAGAACTCTCACCATATCAACGGCCCAGCACAAACATTTGGAAGGAATTTCTCATCCATGACCCGATACAATAATCAAAGGAATAAGTATATTTATTAGGCACGCACACTATGCGTCAGGAATGGTGAGAGACTACGCAGCTCTTTCAGGTGAGTATTATGATTTCCATTTTTCACATAGGGAAACAGGTTCAGTGGGAGTAAGTGGCATTTCCAGTTGTACAGCTGTAGGTGAAGCTTGGCTGTGAGCTCACGTCTGCCAGCTTCAAAGCCGCTGTACACTTCCAAGTGCTCCGGTTCGACTCAAGCATTGTCTGGTAGCCCACTGTGTGTTCATCACTGAAGACACTACCATGAATATGGTACCATCTCTGCCCCCAAAGAAACTCTCAGACCACTCTCAACAATTAGAACAGAGTAAGAAGGGCTCTTGACGGGTGCTATGCCACCAAGAGGCGAGAGAAGGCCTAGAGGAAGTAACCTCTAAGTTGAGACACGAAGAATAAATCAAACATGGTGGGCCTCAGGGGAATACAGGCCAAGCATGTTTTACCTGGAGCAATAGCCAGTGCCTCAGCATTCAGGGGAGGAATATTATATTTACCTATCATTTAAACCCAATGAAGATTTTTTTTTTTTTTTAAGAATAATTGGTTTCTTTTAACTTGGATTGAGTGTGAACTATAAATAAGAACCTGTTCCCCGGCAATAATCTCTAAGGAGAACCACAATATAAGGCCCTGCTTGAGATGGAGTCAAGCCCTGCCTTGGGAATCTGGTACCAAATGCACAAGAAATATCTCTGTGGTCTGTCTTGTAGTTGGAACCCAAGCAGGAGCAGCAGGAATACGGAATGAGGAATGTG
Organism: Canis lupus familiaris; assembly: GCF_011100685.1. Taxonomy (NCBI): domain Eukaryota; kingdom Metazoa; phylum Chordata; class Mammalia; order Carnivora; family Canidae; genus Canis; species Canis lupus. The sequence continues at coordinate 38,912,913 of NC_049253.1, forward strand.
CTTTCCTTGTACACTCACTCTGTCTGAGGTCCTGACCCCAGGTCAGAGAATCTCTGCTTCTGCAGAGTTAAGAACAAGCCACAGCAGGGGCCGTGGTCTAAATCTCTGTATTATCATTTCATACATGTAAAATCTTGACTGTCTCTCCCTTTTCTGTTCTGGTACAAATCCTCACATACGCAGATGACACATGTAAGCAGCTCCAGGAAAGGGGAGCGCTGTGAATCTTTTGTCCTGGTCTAGAAATTTCTCTGGCTCTCAGTGAGAAAGAAGGTGATTCTGGGAGATAAATACGTGACATTTCCTGGCAATTCTTACAAGTGTTGGAGCTGTCATAGGTCACAGGCTGTAATCATTCCTAAATTTTCTGAGGATGAGATCCGTCACCCTGTAGATAGGCTTAATTGGCCTTTTTGGATACTCTTAAAATACAAGTAAATTAGGTAACTAATCCTACACTTTTATTTATTTATTTTTTTTAGGAGCTTTGAAATCTAGATTTGGAGAAGGAAAGGTGAAGGGCGAAATGCTAGAGAGAAATAATACAGAGATTTCTTTGTGTTTATCTTAACATCCATAAAATTCAACTTTCTACCCAGTGACCATCTTCCCCTTTTCCCCACCCAACAGACATTCTTGGTCACATTTAATATTTGCAGATAGAAATGACAATAGGACTGGAGGTCCTCTTACTGCTCTAGAACTTAATGGTGATGCTAAAAAAAAATAATAGAAATTATCAAATCATTGAACAAGTACCTGTTATACCTATGTCCCTGGCTACAGGTCAGTGAGCATTTAAACAAACAGGCAGAACAATGGACGATAGGGTCTCGTGACTTCACTGGCAGGTGCCAGGAACCTGAGAAGAAACTAAAGCTGCAGCTCAGGTGTGTTATATTTGCATGTAACGCTTGGCAAGCTACTTCTTTATCCCCTCAACAATTTGGAACGCATGAAAATTATAGGTAAATATATTGGTGTAATTTTCATTAAAATCAATCATTCTTCCATTCAGTAAATACTGAGCACCTGCCAAGCAGAAAAGCTACTGGTAACCAAGTCCATTTCTTTCTGAGTGAATTCCTACTCACCAGCTTAATCCACACTGGTTCAAAGCCACATAGGAGGATAGGACAGGTAGAAGTCAGACATTCAAATAGAACTTGAATCGTGGCTTCCCTACTCACTAGGTGTGTGACTTTGGTCTTCCCTTGGAGCTTCAACTTCCTCATTTGCAAAATAGGGACAAGAAAAAGTTGATATAACTACCTCATGGAGTATTTCCTATATGCTAGACACCAAGAGTGGCACCTGATAACAACTGTGACAGGCGGTCACCCTCCATCAATCCCTTTCTCTTCTCGCATAGCCGATGGTCACCAGGTCATGCCATTTTATCTCGGAAATATTGCTCGAGTCTCTCCTCTACTTCCACTGCCCCAGTTCAGGCCTCATTATCTCTTGGCCTCCTAAGCTCGTCTCCCTGCTTTCACTCATGTGCCCCTTAAATCATTCTCTGCATTCTGACTACAGCTAAGTGTCACTCCTCACTGAGAACCATTCAATGGCCCCCCGCCTCCTGGAGTAAAGTACAAGGTCTGTGAATGGCCACCAGGTCATCCTGTCTACCCCTCTAGACTTTTAGCATTCCCTACCCAACACACATCACTAGGCTTATTTTCATCCCTGGGTCTTATCTTAGGCTTCGATATTGCCTATCCCTGTGCAATGCCCTCACCTCTTCTATTTTTTTTTTAAGATTTTATTTATTTATTCATGAGAAACACACAAAGAGAGAGAGAGAGAGAGGCAGAGACACAGGCAGAGGGAGAAGCAGGCTCCATGCAGGGAGCCCGACATGGGACTCAATCCTGGGTTTCCAGGATCAGGCCCTGGGCTGAAGGTGGCGCTAAACTGCTGAGCCACCCGGGCTGCCCTATTAATGCATTTTAATTTTAATTTTAATTTTATTTTTTAAAGATTTATTTATTTATTTATTCATTGAGAGAGAGAAAGAAAGGCAGAGACACAAACAGAGGGAGAAGCAGGCTCCATGCAGGGAGCCCGACGTGGGACTCCATCCCGGGTCTCCAGGATCACACCCCGGGCAGCAGGCGGTGCTAAACCGCTGTGCCACTGGGGCTGCCCTATTAATGCATTTTTTAAAGCTCAGCTCTGACTAGGCAATTTAGGAATGCCTTCCTTGATGCCCCCAGCTCCTACGCCCAAGGTGGGCCAAGCGCTTCCTACCCTCCAGCTCCTGTGCATGTCTATCTCACTGCATTTACCACATCGATTGGAATTTATTTATGAGTTTTTATCCCTTACTAGGCTCTTCTCCTTAAGGCAAGAACCATGTCTTATTCATCCTTGTATTCCCCCATCACCTGACACAGTTCCTGGTACCCAGTAAGGGCCAGTAAAAAAAGTAAATGAAGGAATTAAGCCAGCAATGTGACTCCCAGCTCATGCTCTTTGCATATGCCTCACCCCATCTTAAACATATTGTGTATCTAGAACAGTGGTTCCCAACTGGAGATAAATTTGCTCCCAGAGGACATTTTGCAATGTCCAGAGACATTTGAGTTGTCATAATTGGGGGTGGAGGGCGTATGCTTCTAACATCTAGTGGGTAGTGGGTAGGGTTGCTGCTAAGCATCCTACAGTGTCCAGGATGGCCACACATCCCCGCCCACAACAAAGAATTACCCAGACCAAAATGTTAATAAGAGCCAAGATTGAAAAACACTGATCTAGAATAGAGTCTGATACATCTAAGACCTCAGTGTAAGATTCCTAACTCTGGCAGCTTAGTGGCAGTAGTGGCAGAAAGGACAATCATGTAACCATGCAGCATACTGTTTGAAGTTTATTGAGCAGGTCTGCGCAATATTTGCTCATTTCACAGTGTAAGACCTAACGGAGTTCAGTTCTACTTTTGTAAATTAGACTTTATTTTTTTAAAGATTTTATTTATTTATTCATGAGAGACACAGAGAGAGGCAGAGACACAGGCAGAGGGAGAAGCAGGCTTTTTGCAGGGAGCCTGATGCGGGACCCAATCCCCAGACCTGGGGATCACGCCCTGAGCCAAGGGCAGATGCTCAATCGCTGAGCGTCACATATAAGTCAGACTTTAAATAAAGAAAGCAAAGGTCCTACTCAGGACCAATGGAGTCTGATGCATGGCTCTCTCTCCTACTTCTCTCCCAACACACACGTAATCTATCTGCTGCAGGCCTGCACCTGTGAACAACCAGCTAGAATGCCTGGACCATATGGGTAAACCTATATTAGCTCACCAGCTATGATGTTGTTGAAATGTGTGTGTGTTGTGTTGCCTGTGTGTGTGTGTGTGTGTGTATTCTCAAATATATTTCTTACCCTGTGATCTCATAACCTGGAACACCCTCTTCAGGAAGGCCTGGCTTACCTGGGATCTCAAGGAAATGAAAGATTAAACATTTTTAAGTTGTCAGGTGAGTTTTTTATTAGCCATTTGACACAGCACAGCTGAGGCAGTAGCCTGTGACACGGGCACAGGCAGACCTATTTCTCAGGGACTGTGTAGTCCCACAATGATGCATACCCTCTAATACATGCTCGTACTGGGCACTTCTTTTTATTTACTCATATTCCACCACCTAATGTTTGCAGATGATGCACATGGTGAAGGCGGCTGCCTAGAAGAATCGAAACCAGGACACAAGTTCTAAACTTGCCACAATGACCCCTGCCTATAATTCAGCTGCATGACCCCCCGTCCAAACCCTGAGGCAAATTTATGACCAGTTTCTCCTGGTAATCTTTAGCTCCTCTTTCAGTTGCCCTTTTATCAGTCCAGATGTCTTCTGCTTTTGAGAAGAGCCATCTTTCTTGTCTCAACAACTCCCTTTTCTCTTTATCTAGCTTGAATTATTAAGCCCCTAAAACTGACTGCCAACACTGAACAGGTTAGCCTCTGCTTAATGCACACTGGCACAGAAGTGGCTGTGTAGTTTTATTTTTGTAATCAAATTTAGCACAATTCATCCTAGAATTTCCAGGTTGAAAAGAGGCAACCTGGGCTCTTTTTTTTTTTTTCTTTTTTTTTTTTTTAAGATTTTATTCATTCATGAGAGACACAGAGAGGGAGGTGAAGACACAGGCAGAGGGAGAAGCATGCTCCCTATGGGGAGCCTGATGCAGGACTCGATCCTAGGACCTCGGGATCATGACTTGAGCTGAAGGCAGATACTCAACCGCTGAGCCACCCAGGTGTCCCTATCCTGGACTCTTTAAGACAGCCTTCAGTCCCAGTATACACTGGGTGAGTGACCTGCCTTAACCAAGGAGGGAAAAGGCTGTACAATGAAAACTTAAGACATTGATGAAAGAAATTGAAGACACAAATAAGTGGTAAGATATTCCATGCTCAGGAATCGGAAGAATACTGTTAAAATGTCCATACTACCTAAAGCAATCTATAGATTCAGAGCAACCCCTATCAAAATTCTAATGGCATTTGTTCAGAAAGAGAACAAACAATTCTAAAATTTGTGTGGAACCCTAAAAGACCACAAAAAGCCAAAGCAGACTTGAGAAGAAGAATAAAGCTGGAAGCATCACACTTCCTGATTTCAAACTATACTACAAAGCTGTAGAAAGCAGAGCAGACACGTAGATCGATGCAATAGAGAGCCCAGAAATAAACCCACACATGTATGGTAATTAATTTATGATAAAAGAGCCATGCATATCCAATGGGAAAAGGACACTGTCTTCCATAGACAGTGCTAGGAAAACTGCAGAGCTAAATACAAAACAAGGAAACTGGACCACGACCTTATACCATATGCAAAAATTCACTCAAAATGGATCAAAGACTTGAATGTAAGACCTGAAACTATAAAACTCCTATAATAAAACATAGTAAGTGAGCTCCTTGACATTGGTCTCGGTGATGATGTTTTGAATCTTACACTAAAAGCAACATAAGCAAAAATAAACAACTGGGACCACAGCACATCAAAATCTTCTGTATAGCAAAGGAAACCATCAACAAAATGAAAATGTAGGGCAGCCCAGGTGACTCAGCAGCTTAGCGCCGCCTTCAGCCCAGGGCCTGATCCTGGAGAGCGGGGATCAAGTCCCACATCGGGCTCCCTGCATGGAGCCTGCTTCTCCCTCTGCCTGTGTCTCTGCCTCTCTCTCTCTCTCTCTCTCTCTGTGCCTCTCATGAATAAATAAATAAAATCTTTAAAAAAAAAAAAAGAAAGAAAGAAAGAAAGAAAATGTAGCCTATGAAATGGGAGAAAATATTTGCAAATCAGATTCCCAAAAAGTGGTTAATATGCATATATAGAAGTAATCACTCCCTGCGTGGAGCCTGCTTCTCTCCCTTTGCCTGTCTCTCTCAAATAAATAAATAAATAAATAAATAAATAAATAAATAAATAAATAAATCTTAAAAAAAAAAGAAGTAATCACACAATTGAATAGAAAAATAATTTTTAAAAATTCAATTAAAAATGGATAAAGGAAAAAAAATAAAATAAAAAATAAAAATGGATAAAGGAACTGAACAGATATTTTTTTCCAAAGAGGTCACACAAATGTCTAACAGATACATGACAAAGTGCTCAACATCACTCATCATTAGGAAGTGCAAATGAGAACTACAATGAGGTTTCACTTCATGCCTGTTAGAATGGTTATTATCAAAAAGACAAGAAAGAACAACTGTTGCTGAGGATGTGGAGAAAAGGGAACCCTTGGGTACTGTTGGTAGGAATCTACGTTGGTGTAGTCCCTGTGAAGAACAGTATGGAGGTTCCTCAAAAAGTTAAAAATAGAACTACCATGTGATCCAGCAATTCTACTTCTGAGGTATTAATCTGAATATTGCAAAAAGACTAACTTAAAAAGATATCTGCTACGCCCATGTTCATTGTAGCATTATGTACAATAGAAAGACATGGAAACAACCCAAGTGCCCATCAATAAATGAATGGATAAATAAGTTGTGGTATATATATAATGGAATATTATTTAACCATGTCAAGAAAGAAATGCTGCCATTTACAAGATAAATGGACCTCAAGAGCATTATGCTAAGTGAAACACGTCAGAGAAAAACAAATGCCATATGATCTCACTTATATGTGAATCTAAAACAAAACAAAACAAAACAAAAACCCTACACCAAACTCACAGATACAGAGAATAGCTTGGTGGTGGCCAGAAGCATGGGGTTGGGGGTAGGCAAAATGGGGGATGGTGATCAACAGGTACAAGCTTCCAGACATAAGTGCTGGCATTGCAATGTGTAGTATGGTGACTAGAGTTAACAATACTGTATTGTATATTTGGAAGTTGCTAAGAGAGTAAATCTTAGGAGTCTTTTTGTCACAGATAAGAAGAGTATACCTTCTTACCACAAGGAAAAAAAACTGTAACTATGGGTGGTGCTGGATGTTAACTAAACTTTTGTGATAATCATTTTGCAGTATATAAAGATATCAAATCGTTGTGTTGTATGCTTAAAACTGATATAATGTCATATGTGAACTGTATCTCAGTTTTTTTTTAAATGCTAGATTTTAACCTGAGAATTATTTTGTTAGATGGAGAATCAATTCTAGACCAATCCTACACATACTATAATGTTATCCTTTCAATATGTTTCTGGATCATTTTGGTTTTTTTTTTCTTATGATTTTATTTATTTATTCATGATAGATACAGAGAGAGAGAGGCAGAGACACAGGCAGAGGGAGAAGCAGGCTCCATGCAGGGAGCCTGATGTGGGACTCGATCCCGGGACCCCAGGGTCACTCCCTGAGTTGAAGGCAGATGCTCAATCACGGAACCACCCTGTAAACCGGTTGGTCTTTATTTAGAATTCATTTGTCTTTAATATTTAGCCCTTATTATTTAGCAAATGGCTAAAGAGCAGTGTTAACTTTGGCAATGTTTCCTCGTATGCACTAACTTTTGGTGACACTCTTCCGTATAGACCTCCAAGCATACACTTTTTACAAAATGGCATAACAGAATCTCATGTACCCCCACCTCCATGCTCTCTCACCACACATTGCCTTGTCTATTTCAGCAGTAATTTTTCCAGAGAAGTCTAAGGTGTAATCAAATCTTACATGGACGTGGACACAGTTCCTAATCAAAGAAAGCTTTTTGAGGGAAACCCACTCCATTACTTTACTTTCTTCTAGTGTTACAAAAACTAAACTGGATCTGGAGGGGGTACCTAAATCCTGTGGTAGAGGAGGGAAGCAGTAAACCTTTCAAGGCAATCTGAAAGAGTTCACGGAAACTTGATTCCATCAAGGCAGCAGCAGCAAATGTGGGTGAGGGGAGCTCCTAACAAGATATCCTAGTCTTTAAGAGGCTAGCCATCCACTTCAAAGAATCACTGCCATCAAGAAATACTCCGTAATATTTCATCTCTTCAATTTTTAAGACACTTAAGAAGCCACAGGAGTCACGACTTAACGCTTATGAGAAGTTAAGTACCGTTATGTCTACACAGTTCCTATCATAGAGATGGACCATGGATGAATATTATGACAAAAAGTGGCATATCAGAAGGATGCTACAATACACCAAATGAAAAATCTGGGTCTGTGGGTTTCCTTTCCCTATATTATTGCTTGAAAAAAAAAAATTGATGAGTTGATTTCTTTTCAAACTTTCCAGAATAAAGTAACTTGGTTTCCCCATCTTTTGAAGAATTGGATAAAATCCTAAGTTTAATGTACTTAATAGAAGTAGGCCATCAAGGCATGTCTGGGTGGCTCAGCAGTTGAGCGTCTGCCTTTGGCTCAGATCAAGATCCTGGGGTCTTGGGATTGAGTCCCACATCAGGCTCCTCACAAGGAGCCTGCTTTTCCCCCTGCCTATGTCTCTGGTTCTCTGTGTGTGTCTCTCATGAATAAATGGATAAAATCTTAAAAAAAAAAAAAAAAAAAAAAGTAGACCACTGAGAACAAGGGAAGCGACTGTCTTCATCTGGTCTTCCCTGAAGCACTGTGTTCCGTGCCACACACTACCCATCTGAGAGTGATGTGGATAATCTGGAACACAATCAAGGAAGAAAAACCTTAGGACCCAGGACTCCAGATCATGACATGGGAATAATGGGTGAAAGAATTCAAGATGACTGGAAAAGACAAGATTTAGCAGGAAAATGATAACTGCTCGGAAGGTTGGAAGGTGATGAGGTGGAAAAACCAATCGATCAATGGCTTCCATTTGTTCCAAGAAGGACGAGAGGATGGAAGTTAGGAGACAGCAGGTGATAAAGTTTATGTGAAGAACATTGTTGTGAACTGAAGTGACCTGAAAACCAAACCGTCCACTTCTGTCCTGAGTGAATTCACATCCCCTGATGGTGCTCACATGGAGACCCCTCGCCCGCATCAGGGGGCTGTTGTAAAACATACAAGATCAGCTGAACTGCTTACATTTTCAGTGCCCTTCTGACCCTGAGGTGCTCTGAAAATGCCTACCTTGCGAAGGAAATAATTTGATGTCTTTGTGTAGGTTTTCCCAGCACAAAGTTAAGGCGTCCCTTTGTTCCATTAAAAGAGGCCATATGTTAAACTAGTCTAGTTCACTCAGACCAAAAAACACAACACAACAAAAACAAAAGAACAAAGTCCTTGTAAGGATGCCCCACCAAGATTGTTTATCTATACTCATCCACTTAAATTGGCTCTTTTGAAATTTCTGTGTGGGCTGTACAGGGTGGATAGATACAGCCTCGCTGCTGCTGTCAGGTCGCCCAGTTGGAATGTGGAGAACTCCACTTCAGCCAAGGAACCTTTGAGATTCTCCTTTCCTGGCCTCCATTGGCCGGAAAGATGCTGAACGAGTTTGAGTCCTAAGAGGCATCCTCTGGGGCTGCTGAAAGACGGTGGGTCACACTCCAGACTAACCAGTGATGGAGAGACACAGCAGCAGGGAAGGTGCTGCTTCAGACAACACGTCCTTTTCATGCTGGTATTTGTAAAGTGTGCCAGAAAGAGAAGTAGCAGACTAACTTCTACTCTACAGTCACCACTTCCTATTGAACAGTTGCGTAAAAGATTTGTAAAAGACGTAAGGAAACAGGGTGTGCCAAATAACACAGGCTTTGGAGTCAAAGAGCCTGGCTCCAAGTTTTGACTCTTGAATTTCTTTTCTTTCTTTTTTTTTTTTTTTAAGATTTATTTATTTATTATTCATAAGAGACACGGTGGGGTGGGCAGAGACACAGGCAGAGGGAGAAGCAGGCTCCATGCAGGGAGCCCCACATGGGACTCGATCCCGGGACCCAAGGATCACGCCCTGGGCTGAAGGTAGCACTAAACGGCTGAGCCACCCAGACTGCCCTGACTCTTGAATTTGTAACTGACTTTGCACAAGTAAGTGACTTAATCTCTCTAGGCCTCAATTTTCCAATCTATAAAGTGGGGCTAATAGTTGCTGGCTCACAGAGAGGACTAGAGAACTGCCAACTTCTATTATTTTCACAGAAACAGAAAACTAGGTCCCACTTGAGCTTGCTTCTCCTTGAGCCCTGTCCCAGACACAGCAGGAACAAAAGTGGCATTGAGGTAAGAATCTAGGTCACATCAGATCTGTTGCTCTGCTGATGGGAAAAGAACATGAGTCCAGACTGGGTCATGCTGACAGTGAATGTGAATCCTATATAATTTTTAAAGGAAATAAAATAAAACTATATGCCCTCACATGGAAAGATGTCCAAAATGTATTAAGTAACAAAGTGTATTACAAGACAGAGTGATTACCTCTGGGTAAAAGGATTATTACCAACATAAATGATGATAATGAGGATAATATGACGATATTATATGAGGATATATAAAAGAAAAAGGCTGGAGGAATTTCAGTCCACCAGTGGATAATGATTTGGGGAGCAATTAGGATTGTTGGGATATTCACTCTATATCTGCTATTTCTGGAATATTTGGATGTTTATTATGAATATTGTTAATTTTTAAATTAGGAAAATAAATATTGAAAAAGCATATTATCCTATTACAGAGTCTAAATTTTAATGAATACTGATCAGTATAAACCACAATAGGCAATTAATAACGATGATAGATAAGCTAATGTAAGAAATGCTCCTGTATTCTCCTTTTGAAATGATACTACACATCTCGTTTTATTTTATTTTATTTTTTATAAATGTACTTTTTATTGGTGTTCAATTTGCCAACATATAGAATAACACCCAGTGCTCATCCCGTCAAGTGCTCCCCTCAGTGCTCGTCACCCAGTCACCCCCACCCCCCGCCCACCTCCCCTTCCACCACCCACACGTCTCGTTTTAGACTCTCTTTCATCATACCATAAATCCTCTCATGAACTTCTTTAAGTAAGGATTTGTGGTGAACACTTTGAGCGGTGCAGCCTTACAACCTGGTTTGAATCCTGGCTCTATGTCTTACTCATTGTACCATGGGCACATCTCTTAATCTCTGTGCCTTGGTTAATTTATCTGTCAAATGGGACTAATAATAGTACCTCAAAGAGGTGTTGTGAGGTTATATTGAGATACTAGTAAAATGCTCAGAACAGTGACTGGTATATAATAAGCACGAAGGGTATAGCCATGATTCTTTGAATCCTCTTTTAGAGAAAGTTGTGAACGCAAACGATACATTTATCTCAGATGACCTCCCCTTGCCCCCCAAATCTCGAAAATCATTCCCACTATCACCTTTTTAAGACCAGGATTTTATCACTCAACCAACAGATTGTTGCCGTCCTTCCCTACAGGGGCTCCTTGCCCCTAGCACCTGATGCTGCAAACTGTCTTGCCTGGCATGGCGGGTGCATTGCTGGATTCAACTCTTCTGAGCTTTCCTTTTCTCTCTTAAAACCCAGTTTAAATGACTTCCGTGGTTCCCACTGTCAAAAGTTTCTATTTCAAACATTTTTATTCGTCCCTTCACTCAAGGGCCTCGCCTTGCCTTCTGTGTATGTGACACCAGTATTTCAATTTTTTAAATTTTATTTTATTTTATTTATTTATGATAAGCACACAGTGAGAGAGAGAGAGAGGCAGAGACATAGGCAGAGGGAGAAGCAGGCTCCATGCACCGGGAGCCCGATGTGGGATTCGATCCCGGGTCTCCAGGATCGCGCCCTGGGCCAAAGGCAGGCGCCAAACCGCTGGGCCACCCAGGGATCCCCGTGACATCAGTATTTCAAACAAGAACCCTCTGCTTCAGCCACACTGGTCCACTCACCGTTCCCTGAGAACAAGAGCATCCCCAATTCTGAGCCTTTGCCTCAGGCAACTGTGGCACCTTCCCCTCTTAATCCCATCATCTCAGATCCCAGCGAGTAATCCTATATACGCAAGAAAGCTGTCAGATCACTCAAATCTATAGCTACTTCTATTTTGAATTCCTAGAGCAGCTGATACTCTGGCCCAAGCTCTCACTGAGACTCAATTATACTCACTGGGGAGTAGGGGGCCGGGGGGTGGGGTTTATATGTAAATACAAGAAGCATTTATTGCTCAGGTTTTGGGAATTCAGAGATGAAGACGACAAAGTCCCTGCCCTCACTGAGTTCACATTGCATTGGAGGACATGGAAAGTAAACAGATAATTGCTTGGCCGTGGCTATCCATACGTTGTGGGAGGCACACACAGGTACAGTGGTGGCCCAAAGACAGAAATAACCACAAAGGCAAGAATTAACATCAAATGCATGAAATGTGTGCTTCATTTCCCCCCCTCCCAACCAAATTTGCCCTTTCTTTGGCTGATCACAAACATGGAGCTGGCTCTGAAATATATTTTAAGATCCTGCCCTACTTAAGCTCTCGAAACAACAGGCTCTGACCGGTTTCCCCTCTCCAGCACCAGCCTCTCCCTGGAGTGTATTTCCACCTTCCCCTTCTACTTAGTTCACCTCTATCTGCCTATTTATTTGTTTAAAACGTGAACCAACTGGTCAAGTACAGTAATATAATTCTGCATTTGGCTTGAGACCAATGCATTGAGGGCATTCAATAAATAATGGTGCCCAGTGTTACTTCCTTAGATCCTGGCTGCATATGTTTGAGCTGAAAGCTGCAGGGATCCAGGAGGCAAGCTCAAGAGATGGCAGATGAAGGGTGGTGGAGCTCTGGAGACCTGGGAGGCGAATTCGCTCTGCCTGCCTGACCCAGAGAGCACACACCTGTGTTGGGTTTGGTGCAGTGAAGCCTATGACACGCGAATGTTACTCCCTTGAGTTGGTTAGGGTGTGACCTACCTGACAAGGTTTTCCCAGATTCAGTCTGGGGAAAAGTACTTAAAGACTTCCTCCCTGGGGCCATACAGCCCGTGTTTACTTGTCTTCATTAAGGAAATCCTCCTTGCTGTGAGTAGGTGGTTCTGGGAGGGGTGAGGCATGAGTCTCTGTGGAACTGTATGGGCTCTCCCGAGGGAAGCGTGGGGAGGGGACAGGAGTCCTTTAAACAAAATTTCATGGACGACATGTGTCCATCAATCCATCCATTTGTCTTCTCTATCTACCATGTGATAAGCAGTGAGGTTATAAAGAGGAATATTATGGGGCTTGGCTCATGGGAGATACTCAATAAATATTTGCTAAATCAGATTCAAGCTTCTGTATTAGTTTTACTCCGACTACCATTTCCTACTAGAGGATATTCTGTGCTTTCTGTATGACAGATACTGTTCTAGCATAGTTTCAGCCCACAGTTAACAGAGGCATCTTGGCCTGCATAAAAAGGATATTCTGGCATATTCTTGGATTTACATCCCAGATTTCCTCATTCTTAACCTCATTCTCTGCTGTCTTCTCCCAATCTCCATTTGTTTTTTGGGTTTTTTAAAAAGATTTTATTTATTCAGGCAGAGGGAGAAGCTGGCACCATGCAGGGAGCCCGACGTGGGACTCGATTACGGGGTCTCCAGGATCACACCCTGGGCTGAAGGCAGCGCTAAACTGCTGAGCCACCCGGGCTGCCCCCAATCTCCATTTGTGTATCCACTGTTTGATCCACTGTTTCTCCTGGCTTCTGGCTGATAATCCAAGTACAGATTGCTTTCAGGCAACACTGCAGTTTCAACTTAGCCTCCAGCTCTCCCTGCTAAGCTGCCTTGTTTCAGACAGCAAAGAGCTGGAGAGAAGTTTAGGGATTTGGCTCCCAGTTCTAGCTAGATCACCTGGCTTTGGGGCAATTTGGCTTGCCCAGCTGCATCTCCCATTCTCTCTATAGAATGGCAGTGATGCCAACTGGCCCAGAGATAGGCCAAGGGTTGGTGAGCTCATAGCTGGAAAGGATGATGCATCTGAGAACAAAGTAATATTATGAGGTGAAATTCTGATTTTATGGTCCATCAATACCAAGGCTCATGCTGTTTCTGGCTTTTCTGCTTTTGTGATTTTGGCACACTACTTCCAAGGAAGAGGTCTGAATAATTAGCATGACTCGTCTTCTCAAGCACACACTCCCATATATAGAATGTATTTGGCACAAAATAAGAACACCCAGTTGTAGCTGGCTGCTAATCAAACACTACCAGCAGGTGAGCATGAAGAGCACCTGGTTTGGAGAAATGCTTCTGATCCAGGAGAGCATTTTTTAAAGTGTCACTAAAAGCTAGATTCAATTAAACTACAAGTTTGAAAAAAAATCATGTTACAAAATGAGAAGCTGATCTTTACGCTAAAAGATGTAGAAACTACTGATTACAGCAACCAAAGAAAAAGAAAAACCACAGAAAGACACACAAAGACACTTACGAATTACTTTTTTCCTCTATAGAGTACACAGATTCTTTGAGCATGAACTGTGAAGGTCTCCCTAGAAGAAAAACCCCTTTATCCCTGTTTATAATAATCTAGCAGCCTACAAACATGTTAGGCTGCTACATACACAAAAGAGCAGGCAAAATCCAAAACATACACAAAAGAGCAGGTAAAATCCAAAACAAACACTATTCTCAAAACCAGAATGGAAAACAGTAAAACCAATGTATGGATCATAAAGTATGGATAACCATAATTGTTCTTATATTGTAATATTCAAACATAAGAATGAACAAGCAAATGTTATTTCTACTAAAAAAGAAAGAAAGAAAGAAACTTGTGAGAAATAAGAGTCTCTTACAGAAAAGGCCATCTAACCTAAAATCAGCCCAAAGGTCACTGGAAGACGCATTCAACATCCCTTTTGCTCTTGGCATACCAAGCACTTTCAATTTACCTGATGGAGGAAGTAAGAGAGTAACAAATCCACTTCTCCCCAGGAGCCCTCATGCTGCCCTCACTTACGCATTTTGCTGCCTTCTCGGGTTTTGGGTCCCAAGCCTGGGGAACACGAGAGCCAGGCAACCGCCCTTGCTTAGCACCATATCTGAAACAGGCCAGCAACACGATTGGTATGGGAGAGGAGGGCAGCCCAGAGGGAAGAGGAAGAGGCTCTTACTCACCATTTGCTCAGAGCTGGCACTGATTATAAAAACAACAGAACTCCCCCATGCAGGGGCACCTCCCAGCCACCTTGCCTCATCGCCAATTTGCAGTAATAGGCTCTGCTGTGCACATGAAAAAGAAGAGACCTGGATATGAGGAAATGGCCAATAGGCAGAAAGCAAAGAGAAGGACCCAAAACTCCTCAGAGAAACATTCACTTCAAGGGGGGCTTTGTGATACCAAGGGCGCTTCAACAATTCACGTCTCTCAAGAGTCGGGACTTTACAGAGTCGGGAGTTATACATGGATTTCTTAGGTACTCAGTAAATGGCTCCCAGCATCTGTTTGGGGTTGTTTGCAGTATCCCCCTATAACTAGAACCAGGCCTGTTTAGGGTTGCCAGCCGAAGGTATGAGCAGTCCTTTGAGACCCAAGTTAAGATGGTTTCTGAGACCTCTCAAAGATCTAGCTTCTGGTTGCTTCAAGAGTACTGCCTTACACATCTGTGTGTGGAATGATGATCCCTCCTCCCCAAAGCCCACTCTGGTTTCTAGAGGCAAGAGCGTATAGATGCACGGTAGTTCTGGGTTGGTCTATGTCATTCGTGACCTATTTAGGTCACTTTGACGGTTGGCAAAAGCTTTAGAGTCTTCAGAAGTAGGGAACACATTATCTCTTTCAGTCTGATTCCTGGACAACCCATTCCCTAGGATCATATGGCAGGTGAAGCACATATAAGAAGGGATTGTTTCATTTACGTCTTTCTAAATTTGCTTCTAAAGAAAACAAATTATATCACCTTATTCCTGAAGGTGATTTTAAAGCTGTGCAGATAGAGATTCAGAAGAAAATGAGGATGGTCTTCATGGATGACTCCTGCTATTTAAAGTGTTGAACCCACTTGGCCTGGTCCTATTGCATCCTAGACAATTAACCTTTAAGTAGGTTCTTTGAAAGAAGATTTTGACTAAAAAATTTTTTTGATATATTTAATTTACACTAATATTTAGAGTATAAAGGCAACTCATGCTTTGAAAATAACTAACCAATCAACCGATCATCTAGCAGCATTCTCTTTTTAGGAATAAATATAAATATGTAATATTAGACAATTCATTTCTGAAGTTTCTATATAATCAGTGCTATTAAAAGAATTGGGACAGACAAAAGTAGAGATTCAAGTCTCCTGTTGACTCACCTAACAGGCTTGGCCAAAGCTTTTTTTTTTTTTTTTTTTTTTACCTCTTCCAAAAGACAACCTCTTAGGTGTCCAGCTCCCTATCACTCCATCCATTCTCCAATCCCTGTGCGAACTGGGTGCTGTCGCCAGTTCCTCTGGGCTACCCAGATGCCACTCATTGCAGAGATTCAGAGTCATTAAATCTTGCCAGACCTGACCTGGAGGCCTGGGAGGGGAAAGGCATTACAGAAGAGGCATGATCCCAGAACCATGCACACTCCCTTTCAAGACTCAACACACACAGACTTAGTGAGGCTCCGGTCCCAGTTTGACTCATGATCCCTAAGCCTAGAGACTGGGGCATTTCCCCAAGGCAAGCAATGGAAAGAGTTTTGTCTCACTTCTGACTGAGGACATTCCCACAACTTCTGAAGTTTGGGTTCATCCTTAGAACCAACAGATTTGTCACCTAGGGTAGAATTTTCTACATTCATATTTTGTTTCTCCCTAGCAAGATTCATATCGCCTAGAGGAGCCAGTGGATTCTGAAGTTGTCTTCAGCTTCAAAAGCCCCTAAGCCTCTCTTCTCAAAATGACAGCACCACCTGGAGATGCTACACGGAGAGACATGGAGTTTCACACATGAAAAAGAGAAAAGCAGCCTGTGTTATTTGGAATCATCTCTTTTTCGAGGCCCTTCCTTCTCTAAACATAATGGTTCTTCTCTTGTCCTCAATTTTTGCTACCATGCATCCATTCCTGATTATATTACCAGGATGAGGACCAGCCCTCAATCCTCATGTTTTCATTAGACCTAGAAAAACAATGTGAAATGGAGAGGCCCACCTACGGCATCAACAAAGGTACTAGTTCGACCCTTCCAGGCCCATTTTTCAGAAAAGCACTGTAAGATTTTCTTTTGAAAACTCCTGGTTACTTAAATAAAGGTGTATATTGCATAGAACTCTCTTTCCTCCCATCCAGAAGTGAATTCTAAGACTGTGGTTCTTCAGAAATTATAGATGGGATTGCTAAGCATCTTAGGAAAAGTGACTTTAAATTAGTAGTAATTTCACGGATGAAGTAAAAGCTTGCTTCTGAGTCCCTATACTTCACGTGAAAGTATCCACATAGAACGTCCATTAAATAATTACCAACTTGTGTCCCCTTGGATTCCTAATGGTTGGAGTATTTGTTGAATAGAGATGGGTAGAGATGTGTGTTTCTGCACCATCAAGTATGCCAAATAATTTTAAAATAGCTGGATGTTTCTTCAAATATTTATCCCATGGCACTTAAAGTAATGAAGAATATCGTGAAATTTCTGAATTTCTATTAAAAAAACAAGGTTCTAATGAAATAAAGGGTGCATCAATCATACATTCTGCTTGTTAATGAAATATACTCAGGGCATGAAGAGTTCCCACAAACCCAATTTGAAGATTTGGATTTGTCAGCATGAGAACTGAGTAGTCCCAACTCTTAACTGTAGACAATCCATAAGCAAGAGAATCCGTTGGGACACCAGAGGGATAACTTTCATGTTAGGTGCCAGGGCCAATGTCCACAGTTTCTGTGCAGGATAATGATGGGGCTTTCTGATGCTGAAATCCAAGATCGGCATGAAGACACTAACCAAATGTGAGAAGCCTTCCGGAGTCTTTGCATTTTTGCCAACCCTGAACATCCGGAGGACCTCATATCCTAAGTTACTCTAGTGGCAGAGGAGCCATGGAGTTTCTTTGAGCGCCTAAGGTTACTGTGCTCCAAGGATTCGTGAGAATATGGAGGGGAAAGATTTTGAGATTCCCAGAGGGAGCTCTGATGAAAGTCTCAGAGTAGATACCCTTAGAAAGATGGTCCATTTCTCTGGAGGTCTTTTCAGTCTGGTCTAGACAAGACAGAAGTCATCTGGAAGAATGGTAACTTGAGTTCCACATTTCTAGAACTTCAGAGCCTGAATTGTAGGTTTGACTGTTCCTGCATCAAACTGTAAAAATGAATGTTTTCATCAAAGGGTGAGAATTCACTGTTTCCTTTGTGACCAGCTCATGAGAGTTTACAAAATGAAGAGGTAAGCAGTGGACTCCCTAACAGAAGAGATTGTACTCTCTGGCACTAGCAGGAAGATTTATGATCTCAGAAGTATAGCTGATCAGAGTGTGATCTTGAGCCAGCAGAACCTGGGCCACTATGCAATGGCCATACTGATGAGAAGACAGAGGTGGCCAGGATGGTCCAGTGAAGACCATTTTCTACCTTTAGCTGGACCACTTTTTTTTCATTTGTTTTTGTTGAAGTTGAATTTGCCAACATATAGTATAACACCCAGTGCTCATCCCATCCAGTGCCGTCCTCAGTGCCTGTCACCCAGTTATCCCAACCCCCCGCCCATCCCCCCTTCTACAATCCTTTGTGTATATTGCCCTGGGTAACATTGACATTTTCACAGTATTTATTCTTCCAATCCATGAGCATGGACTATGTTCCCGTCTCTTTACATCTTCCTCAATTTCTTTCATAAGTGTTCCATAGATTTTAGGGTATAGATCCTTTACCTTTTGGTGAGGTTTATTCCTAGGTATCTTATGCTTTGGGGTGCAATTGTCAATGGGATTGACTCCTTAATTTCTCTTTCTTCAGTCTCCTTGCTAGTGTATAGAAATGCCACTGATTTCTGGGCATTGATTTTGTATCCTGCCAGATTGTCGAATTGCTATATGAGTTCTAGCAATCTTGCGGTGGAGTCTTTGGTGTTTTCTATATACAGTATCATGTTATCTGCGAAGAGGGAGAGTTTGACTTCTTCTTTGCCAATCTGAATGCCTTTTCTTTCTTTTGTTGTCTGATTGCTGAGGCTAGGACTTCCAGTACTATGTTGAATAGCAGTGGTGAGAGTGGACATCCCTGTCGTGTTTCTGATCTTAGGGGAAAGGCTCCCAGTGATTCCCCATTGAGAAGGATATCTGCTGTGGGCTTTTCGTAGATGGCTTTTAAGATGCTGAGGAATGTTCCCTCAATCCCTACACTCTGAAGAGTTTTGATCAGGAATGGATGCTCTATTTTGTCAAATGCTTTCTCTGCATCTATTGAGAGGATCATATGGTCTTGCTTTTTCTCTTGTTGATGTGATCTACCACGTTGATTGTTTTACAAGTGTTGAACCAACCTTGCATCCTAAGGATAAATCCCACTTGGTCATGGTGAATAATCTTTTTAGTGTACTGTTGGATCTTATTTGCTACTATCTTGCTGAGAATTTTTGCATCTGTGTTCATCAGGGATATTGGTCTTTAGTTCTCCTTTTTGGTGGGATCTTTGTCTGGTTTTGGGATCAAGGTGATGCTGACCTAATAAAACAAGTTTGGAAGTATTCCATCCCTTTCTATCTTTCAGAACAGCTTTAGTAGAATAGGTATTGTTTCTTTAAATGTTGGATAGAATTCCCCAGGGAAGCCATCTGGCCCTGGACTTTTGTCTCTTGGGAGGTTTTTGATGACTGCTTCAATTTCTTCGTTGGTTATTGGCCTGTTCAGGTTTTCTATTTCTTCCTGTTCCAGTTTTTGTAATTTGTGGTTTCCCAGAAATGCATCCATTTCTTCCAGATTGCCTAATTTATTGGCATATAGCTGCTCATAATACGTTTTTAAAATCATTTGTATGGGGATCCCTGGGTGGTTCAGCGGTTTTGCGCCTGCTTTTGGCCCAGGGCACGATCCTGGAGTCCCGGGATCGAGTCCCACGTCAGGCTCCCGGTGCATGGAGCCTGTTTCTCCCTCTGCCTGTGTCTCTGCCTCTTTCTCTCTCTCTATCATAAATAAATAAAAATAAATCTTTAAAAAAAACATAAAATCATTTGTATGTCTTTGGTATTGGTTGTGATCTCTTCTTTTTCATTCATGATTTTATTAATTTGAGTCTTTTTTCTTTTTAATAAGTCTGGTTAATGGTTTATCTATCTTATTAATTCTTTCAAAGAATCGATTCCTGGTTTTGTTGATCTGTTCTACAGTTCTTCTAGTCTTTGTTTCATTGAGTTCTGCTTGAATCTTTATTAGATCTCTTTTTCTGTTTGGTGTAGGTTTGACTTGCTGTTCTTTTTCCAATGCCTTTAGGTGCAAGGTTAGCTTGTGTATTTGAGTTTTTTCCAATTTTTTGAGGGAGGCTTGTACTGTGATGTATTTCCCTCTTAGGATCAATATTGCTGTACCCCAAAGATTTTGAATGGTTATATCTTCATTTTCATTAGTTTCCATGAATGTTTTTAATTCTTCTCTAATTTCTTGGTTGACCCATTCATCTTTTAGTAGGATGCTCTTTAACCTCCATGTGTTTGAGTTTCTTCCAAGTTTCTTCTTGTGATAGAATTCTAGTTTCAAAGCATTGTGGTCTGAAAATATGCAGGGAACAATCCCAATCTTTTGTTACCAGTTGAGACCTGATTTGTGACCCAGTATGTGGTCTATTCTGGAGAAAGTTCCATGTGCACCTGAGAAGAATGTGTATTCCGCTGCGTTCAGGTAGAAAGTTCTGTATGTATCTGT
Organism: Canis lupus familiaris; assembly: GCF_011100685.1. Lineage (NCBI taxonomy): Eukaryota > Metazoa > Chordata > Mammalia > Carnivora > Canidae > Canis > Canis lupus. Next base: position 38,933,091 of record NC_049253.1, read on the forward strand.
GAAATCTACTTGGTCCAGTATATCATTTAAGGCCCTTGTTTCTTTGGGGATGTTCTGCTTAGAAGATCTGTCTTTTCCTAAGAGTGCCATGTAGAAGTGTCCTATTATTAGTGTGTTATTATCTAAGTATCTCTTTACTTTGGTTATTAATTGATTGATATACTTGGCAGCTCCCACATTAGGGGCATAAACAGTTATTATTATTAGGTCGTCTTGTTGGATAGACCCTTTAAGTATGATATAGTGTCCCTCTTCATCTCTTACTACAGTCTTTGGGATAAACTTTATCTGATGTGAGGACTGCTACCCCAGCTTTCTTTTGAGGGCCATTTGAATGGTAAATGTTTCTTCACTCCTTCATTTTCAGGCTGGAGGTGTCCTTAGGTCTCAAATGAGTCTCTTGTAGATAGCATATAGTGGGTCTTGCCTTTTTATCCAGTCTGATACCCTGTGTCGTTTGATGGGATCATGTAGCCCATTCATGTTCAGAGTTAACTATTGAATGATATGAATTTAGCATCATCATATTACCTATACAGTCCTTGTTTTTGTGGATTCTTTGGGCTCCCTCTTTCTTTTTCTTTTTCTTTTTTGTGGGGGGCTCCCTCTTTCTTTTACAGGATCCCCTTTAATATTTCTTGCAGAGCTGGTTGGGTGGTCACATATTCTTTCAGTTTCTGTCTATCCTGGAAGCCCTTTACCTCTCCTTCTATCCTGAATGACAGCCTTGCTGGATAAAGTATTTTTGGCTCCATATTTTTCTCTTTTAGTACCCTGTATATATCATGCCATCCCTTTCTACCCTTCCAGATCTCTGTGGAGAGGTCTGCCATTAATCTGATATTTCTCCCTGTATAATTTAAGAATCTCTTGTGTCATGTTGCCTTAAGAATTTTCTCTTATCTTTGAAATTTGCAAGTTTCACTGTTAAATGTTGAGGTGTTGAATGGTTTTTATTGATTTTTTTTGTGTGTATGTGTGGGGGGTTCCTCTCTGTCTCCTGGTTCTGAATGCCTGTTTCCTTCCCCAGATTAGGGAAGCCCTTGGCTATGATTTGCTCAAATATACTTTGTGGTCCTCTCTCTCTCTTTCTCTCTCTCTCTCTCAGCTTCTTCTGGAATCCGAATTAGACATATACTCTTCCTTCTCAAGCTATCATTTATTTCCCTCAGCCTTTCTTCATGGACTCTTAATTTTCTCTTTTATCCTCCGCTTCCTTCCTTTCCATCAACTTGTCTTCTATGTCACTCACTCTCTCTTCCACTTCATTAACCCTAGGAGTTAGAGCATCCAGCTTGAATTGCATCTCAGTTCAATTATTTTTAGTCTCGCCCTGATTAGATCTCAATTCTGCAGTAATGAAGTCTCTAGAGCCCTTTACGCTTTTTTCCAGAGCCACCAGTAACTTTATAATTGTGCTTCTGAATTGAATTTCTGACATCGTATTGAAATCCAAATTCTGTAACTCTGTGGCAGAGAGTACTGTTTCCGGTTCTTTCTTTTGTAGTGAATTCTTCCTTCTAGTCATTTTGTCCAGTGCAGAGTGGCTGTATGAGTGGGCTGAGTCAAAAATATCAACCACGACCTAAGTAAAATACACCCTAGATGATTTCAAAGAGGTCAGAGACCAGAAAATAAGAGAAAAAGAAGAACAGAACAAAATAAAACAAAAGGACCACTAAAGTGAAAAGCAAATTTTAAAACGAAGTAGTAAAAATAAAAAGCCAAAAACCAAAAACAAAGATGAAGAAAAAAGAAAAAGGAAAAAAGAAAGAAGTAAAGAAAAGAGGAAAAATAGGGGGAAAAAGGAGGGTGGTGGTGGTGGTGAGGAAGTGGTAGTAGAGAGAGAATGTAGTCTACCTGAGGGGTCCTAGAGGGTGATCCTCTTGGTTTTGTGTATATTCTGTTCTATATGTTAGAAGATGCTCAATCCCAATTTATATAAAATAGGAATACTTATATAAAGACTCAACATTGACCACAGAAACATAAACAAGATAAAGGAGGGGGGCAGAATGGGAAGGAAGAGAGAATATAATCTCATAAAATGAACCAACATGGTGTTCCACTTGGTTCTGGGTGTATGTTGGTGATGTTTTAGAAGGTATTCCACCATTGTACAACAAAACAAGGTAGAAAAAAAACAAATGGAAAACCCATATCTTCTATATCTACCGAAATTTAGTTGAATATGTTGAAGGGAATCCAGAAATACAAAATAGATCCAAGACATGTAATTTTAGAAATATGAAAGTCAAAAAGGAAAAAACTTAAAAATGAAGAGCTGGTAAAATATTGTAGTTAAGGTGGGAAAAGAGAAAAAATATTGGAAAAGTTTAGCCTCATATAAAAACTAGTTGTAATGGAAAAAGGAAAAAAAAAGGAAAAAGGGGGGACCCTCTAGTTCTTTTTTTTTTTTTTCTAATTTTTTATTTATTTATGATAGTCACAGAGAGAGAGAGAGGCAGAGACACAGGCAGAGGGAGAAGCAGGCTCCATGCACCGGGAGCCCGATGTGGGATTCGATCCCAGGTCTCCGGAATCGCGCCCTGGGCCAAAGGCAGGCGCCAAACCGCTGCGCCATCCAGGGATCCCCTGGACCCTCTAGTTCTAATGCTATTTTCCCTCAGTCCTGGAGCTTTCCAGTGCTGCTTGGTCAAGAACTTGCTCCTCCTCAGTTCTCCCAGCTGGTCTTCTGGGGGAGGGCCTGCTCTGCTGATTCTCAGGTGTGTGTACCTGGGGGAGATGCCCTGCTCCCCACCAGGTGCTGGGCTCAGTGGGAGCTGTTTACCCCATGAGGTCTCTGTTCCCTGTTGGCCCCACCCCTTCTAGGCACAAGGTGACACAAGGAGGAACAACACTGGTGGTGGCCAGGTCTCCAGCTCTGGAGTCAGCTCCCCTAGTAACCACCCGCAGCTCCCAGTCTGCAGTGGCCTTGATGCTCCCGGGGCAGCGGCGCTGACCTGCACAGCTTGGGGGAGCCCAGTGGCAGGAGCGTCCCCTCTGTCCTGTGCCCTCCCCGCCTCTGCCTGTCCCTGGGGGGAACACAGAATCGCCGGCTTTGTCCACTTGGGCGCCCTGGGATCCAGGGCCCTGTGCCACTGGAGGGGTGCTCCCCAGGGGCGGCCTCTCCTGAAGGGAATGGGGAACAGCTACCTCCGCCCAGATCCGGGCTCTAGGATAAAGGGAGCTCCGGAGCCAGCCTGCCTAACCGACTGGCTTCTCCCAAATGCCCCGAGGGCCGCTCCACTCCAGCCCTCTACTGAGATTGGTCCTTGGTTTGCAGTGAGCTTTCTCCCAGGCGCCCCTCCTCTGATAGTGGCTCCAGGAATCTTGAGGCTTCACTGCCCACCCTGCGACTGTGCCTGATTTCCCTGCTAAGCACTTTTCTGTCAGGGAAAACTCTGATGCGGATTCTTAAATTTCTTGCTTCTCCAGGGCGGGGCTTTCCTGTCCCGGAGGCTCTCACCCCTCCACTTTAGTCTGGCTACTCTTGGTGCCCTCCTCCACTTTGTTCTTTTTTATTATTATTTTGCCTTCCTACCTTGTTAGAAGCAAAAACTTTTCTCTCTGTAGCATTCCAGCTGTTCTCTCTACATCTCAGGTCTAATTCATAGGTGTTCCGGATGTTTTGAAAGTTATCTAGGTAAGTTTGTGGGGCCAGGTGAGTTAAGGACCCCTACTCCTCCACTTTCTTGCCCCTCCCCTAGCTGGACCACTTTGAAGACATTTCATGTGTGGTCTTCTGGGCCCATGTAATCTTGCAGGTAATTTTGAAGACAGAAATTATTAAGTTATCGGCAGGGTAAGGTCAGGAGTTTTCATTTTCTTGCTGGATCCTCAACATTTAGAATAGCACCCAGCACAAAGTCAGTCAGTGCTCAATCAATACTCATGGAGCACATGTAAGGATGCTCTTGCTGGAGTTGATGGATAGTTCATGGATAGTCCAAGTTCTCAGGTGAGCACGTGGAATTTCATGAAAAGAGTCTTACAGGAAACATGGCCTATCAATTTTACTTTTGTTTTAGCATGCACATGTACGGGGAAATAGTTCAGTACAATTCTATCAAAGCCACACCAACATTCTTCCCACTCATATAATAATAATAGTTTCTTTTTTTTAAACTTGGAATATAACAAAGTCAGCCCTTGAAGAACAAATTAATACTCTCACTTATGAAATACCCCTGGAGATTGTCTTTAATCAGTTTAGAACTTGGGGATGCTTTCTCCTTTTGCAACACTGCAGATGAAGAGCTTAGAATTTGATAAATTATAAACCTAATGAGGCTTCTAACTCCTTTAGCCAGTTATTAGCTGTCAGGAAATGATCATTATTACTTAATTATAAGATGAAACTAAACATTGAGAAATGTTGAAAGTGATCTGGTTGGCCAGTATTCCAAGGACTAATTCTACAGGTATGCCGTCTACATACCAATTAAAGCCGCATCACCCATAATAAAACGCTGCCTGCCGTTGGCTGTGTTCTATGTTGTCATTTTCAGATTAAAACAACAAAACAATCCCAGTCCAGGGCATTTCCTGGGCACCAAAGAGTGCCAGGCTTTTCTAATTTCAAGGATAAAGACTGCTCCTATGGACTCATTACTCCCCAGGAAATGCCCTTGTTTTCACTTTGACCACACCCAAAATAAGAATCAGTCTTAGAGACAATAAAAGCAACCAACCAATCAATCACCCATTTTACTAGCTGTCAGGTAGAAAAATGTCAAGAAACTTGTAAAAGAAAAAGGTGTATGTGTGACATTCTATTTTGGTTTTCAGGGGTAATTCATTAGTGAGTTGAAAATGGTTTCGGAGGGAGAATGTTGAGTCATGCACAGGAAGTGTGGGCTCTACTGGTCCGCAGCTTTTTTTTTTTTAAACACCACTAAGAGGGCAGCCCCGGTGGGCAGCGGTTTAGCGCTGCCTGCAGCCCAGGGCCTGATCCTGGAGACCCGGGATCGAGTCCCACGTCGGGCTCCCTGCATGGAGCCTGCTTCTCCCTCTGCCTGTGTCTCTGCCTCTCTCTCGCTCTGTATCTCTCATGAGTAAAAAAAAAAAAAATCTTAAAAGACAAAAGTTCTTATAAAAATAAAAAATAAAAAAATAAACACCACTAAGAGGTTTCCAGAATAAAATTTTCATTTCTAGCTCAGTGTATTATAACTTGTATGCAATTTTGTGACAATACTGGTTTTATCAAATGCCATCTGCTTTTGCTTTCTGGAGTCTTCTTTCCATGTATCTTTTGAGGGAAAGGATGTTTTTTAAGGAACAAGGGACTGGGGCTCCCAGACTGCCCTGGTTCTGAGCCTCAAATGCGTGGTTTTGGGTATTCAGGTGAGAAGAAAAGGAAAAAAGGTAAAAATAAACAATTTTGCTGAAATACAAACATTTCCCAACTTAAGTACAAGCTGTGTTGCAAGATTTCAATTGTAAATTAATTACCTGGATTTTAGAGGAGGCCATGTGATTTTTTCAGAAAGGGATTAAATAGCCCCTACCATCTGAGGTAAGGATTAAACGATCGAATCACCACTAAATAGCATACAAAGTGCTCCATAAATGCTGGGTTTTATTATCTTGGCCTTTTGTGCTACTTGGATATTGCTGCAGAAAACAGACCCAAGAAACGTGTCAAACCATGATAAGGAGCTGCATGTAGAAACATCAGGGGGACTCTATGAAAGCTTAATCTGCCCACATAGACACAGGAGATCAAATGTTCTAGGAACGTATCTTAGTTTTAATTCATCGCTCCTAGGGTTAGGAGCCTTTCTAACAATGCTGGTTACGGTCCCACCGCCTCGATGCAGCCCTAGCTGAAACAGTGATAGAAACCACAAAGTGAATAAGTCGTCTGCACTTGTCTCCACATCCCCATCACCCATTCTCTATCTCCCGCAGTCCAGCCTTCCCCACGTCATTCCTTTGCACTTGCTCCTATCAAGGTCACCACACTCTGTTTGCCAAGGTCAGGGGTGTGGGACCATCTCCTGGGATCCCTCCCAGTGGCATTCATCACAGGTGACTAGTGCCTCCTTAGGAAACACTTTCCTTTCCGGGCTTGCACAACACCACACCCTCCCCCAACTCACTGAAGTTGCTTCTCAGTTGCCTCTGCTGGGTTGGACTCCTCTCAAGGTGGATGTGCCCCAGAGTTTGGTCTTCCCATCTTTTCTCTCCTCTATGGAAATTCTCGCAGGTGAGTGAATCAGGTCCCATAAACTTAAATACTATTTATATGTTGATGACTCTTACCTTTCTCTTTCTAGCTCTGATCACAACCTTGGATTCCAAACTCTTGTATACGGCTACCTCCCCAGGTAGCTGTTTGGTATATCAGACAAAAGAACTCTCGCTTCTGCTTCCTGAGCACCCCAGCCCCGCCCTCCAAACATGCTTTTCTCTTGTTTTCCTCATCTTACCCAATGGCTCCATCATCCTCCCAACTGTACAGCCCCAAATCCAACAGTCACCTTCATTATTCTTTCCCTAAATTTTTTATTCAATCATTAGCAAGTCAGTTGACACTATCTCAGAAGTTTGTCTCAAATCCTATCACTCGGCCATCTCCACTGCTACCATCTTAGAGTGACATACCATCATCTCCTTAGATGAATATTTAATAGCTTCCTGCCTGGTCTCCTTGTTCCTACTCTTGCCCTCATATACCCTATTCTTCAGAAAGGAATCTCAGCATTATTTCAAAGAAATAAATTGATAGTATTGTTCCTTTGCTTAAAATCCTCCAGTGGCCTCCCGTTACACTTAGGCTACTATGGCCTATGAGGCTCTATGTGATGTGAGTCCAGACTGCTCTGTTCTCTACGCTTCAACTATACTGGCTTCCTTTCATTACTTTCAGTATCCCAAGACTGTCCCCACCTCAAGGCCGTTGCTCTTGAATTCACCCTGTGCCTGGAATGCCCCACACCTCCATGCAGCAGGCTCCTTCTTATTATTTAGATTTTGGTCCAAAAGTCACCTGATCTTTTCCAACCCACGTACCTAAGGTAGCCCACCCAAACTCTCTCATCTCTTGACCTTGTTCTGTTTCCTTCACAGCACTTACTACCATCTGGAATTACTTTCTTCACTTATTTATTTACTTGTTTATTGTCTATGTGTCCTCATGAGAAGGTAAGTTCTGTAAAAACACATACCTTACCTCTCTTGACCATGGCATGCCTGCCAGATAGTAGTGGGTACTCCACAAATATCTATCTATTGAATGAATGAATGATCTCTCTGTATAATATCAGTTTGCAAACTGTATATAATAGCCCACTGGGGGGATCCCTGGGTGGCTCAGTTTGGCACCTGCCTTCGGCCCAGGGCGTGATCCTGGAGTCCTGGGATCGAGTCCCACATCAGGTTTCCTGCATGGAGCCTGCTTCTCCTCTGTCTGTGTCTCTGCCTCTCTCTCTCTCTCTCTCTGTCTCTCATGAATAAATAAGTAAAATCTTAAAAAAAAAAATAACCCATTAGAACTCAATAGCTAATCCAAATAATTCACCAATGGCTAAGAAAGGACCAGAATCAGGGACAAATTGAAGTGGAATATATGTCCCACCATAATCTACAGTCAAATAAAAATTATGCTCAATTACATGTCCTTTTAGCTCTTTCCAGACTTCTCCAAATCATCATCAAGAATCATCAAAAGCTGATGGAGTTACCCACATTCTTTTTCTTCTCTTGCCTGCTCTACTTTCCAAGACTAAGAGGGGCAGAATAATTTATTGTGACTGATTGGACAAAAGAAATTATTCCTTCTTCACCCAGTTTCCTATATAATTCAAAAATCATGCCCAGATTTATTCAAAACCTGGCCTGAGCAACTCAGAAGGCACTTTCCAGCTTTCCCTTTGAGAGCAGGCCCACTGAAGTTCACTCTGTGGCTTTTTACACTATGGGATGCAAGTGCTACCAAAATTAATGCGTAAGTTAATGCTCTACTGTGTAGATTTTTGCTCTGAAGGAAACAGTTGGTGGCAGAAATGATCTTTGACTTTGCCTCTCTGTTATCTTTTTTTTTTTGTTCCATTTAATAAAGTTCTAAGTGCTCTAGATGGCAGTAAGAAGAGTACTGAGCTAGAAGGCAGTTCTACTCCCAGCTCCACTATAACCATTCACTGTAAATTTGGTGAAATCATTTAACTTCTCTGAGCCTCCCTTTTTATCTGTAAGATGAGAAACCTTTAGTAGATGACCTCTAGCTCTAACTGTGCATGGTGTGGAAATGTTTTGTGTCCAGTAAATACCAAATGATTAATCTAATTGGTGTAGCTGGTTATATGATTGATGCCATCCTGCTATCCTCCAAAAACAATAGAAGGCAGGGGCAATTTGGCCTGAGGATTAGAACTCATCCTATGCAGCTTCTAGAAGTGGAACTTCCAGGGATCAGGGACGTCCCCTGGGATTTTTCATGATTTTAGGTACCGGATATGTGTCAAAGACTCCAAATTTACATCTCCAACCCCATCTTCAATCCTAAATACCAGATGTCTCACTGGAATTCCTTTTGCCCCTGCCTGCCTGCTGCAGTCTTTTCAAAGCCAGAACAATTCTTGTAAAGCACCAATCACATCTGCTCAAAACCCTGCAATGTTTCCTCATTTCACTTAGAGTGAGAGCTAATCAGAGTCCTTACGATGCTCTCTGCAAGTCCTCAAATGGCCTACTTTTCCCCACTCACCCATCACTTCTTTGACCTGATCTGCTACGGCTCTCCCCGTCTCACTCTGCTCCAGCCACAGCGACTGCCTTGCTATTCTCAGACATACCTGCTCCTGTCTTAGGGCCTTTGCACAGAAAATTTCCTTTGCTCAGTGTACTCGTGGCTACTTCTCTCACCTCTTTTAAATGTCACTGTTGCATTGAGGCCTACTCTGTTCTGTTTAAAATTCCTGAATCTCCTATTCCATTTTTCTCTCCATGCACAAATCTAATATTATTTATCATGTAATTATGTATTATGTTGAATGTTTATTGTCTATATTTTTGCCCTGAATATAATCTCAATAAATGCAGGGATTTGAGTATATTTTGTGTACAGTACAAATAGCCACTCATAAGTATTTGTTGAGTGAAGTGAAGAATGCGTGTCACTATTGGTGAGGAGTATCTCAATGTCTGTGCCCTGACTGTACCCAGTTCCTAGGAAAGCTTGTCTAAGGTTCATGGAGTACTGTCCAAATTCCCTCTTGGTTGCTCCCATCCTATCAAGAATCTCTCATGAGATCCAACATGCTCATTGAACCACAATGACACATAAAGATGATTCTTGCTTTCTTTGATTTTAAAACTATTTTCTCCATTAAACCATTGATTTCAGAAATTGGGAAAAACATTGTGATTGTGATCCACAATCAACTAATATGCTCATAGTGAAAGGAGTTGCCAAATATCATTCCAATAGGGATCCCTGGGTGGTTCAGCAGTTTAGCGCCTGCCTTTGGCCCAGGGCGTGACCCTGGAGTCCCAGGATGGAGTCCCATGTCAGGCTTCCTGCATGGAGCCTGCTTCTCCCTCTGCCTGTGCCTCTGCCTCTCTCTCTCTCTGTCTCTCATGAATAAATAAAAATCTTTTAAAAATAAAAAAAAAATAAGATCTAGGTTCTCTTTCTTGACTACTTTCCTAACATCGACTTGAACTGTGTAATTTTTTTATATTTCACCTTCTAAAATTTTTTTCAGGTCATTTCTATATTTCTTGGGGAAATCATACCTCCATTTTCAACAGACTTGTTGAAAAATAGAGGCTTGTTACTCTGCCCAAATATCATATAGCAGATTTTTAAATTCTGACAGCCTTGTCTGATCATCTAACATAGAGAAAAAAAAGTGAAATCATCTAAAAAGAAATTCCCATCAAAGGGGATGGGAATATTAGTGTGAAATTACAGTAATTCACGTGGTTCTGATATTTATCAATCTATAAATTGGAGTCAATACCCCAACTTCTAAATTACCTTTGTCAATGAAAAGCAATAGAAAGACTTTTGCAGGAGAGTAATGTGTATGTGCTTAAACCCATGGTAATCACCAGCTTTGTGGATAGATAATCTTAGAAAGATTGCTGATTTTCTTGGCAGTTGACTTTCAGGGAGCTTAAAACAGGCAACCTCCCTAAATCCTTGTCACCTCCACCATCATGTACAGAATACATACAATAGAGAACACTACACTGGATAGAATATCTACCAAGTGGACATTCCACTGGCATATCTATAAGACCTAAAACTTAGGTTTCTTAAAACATTAGGACTAATTCAGCCATAAGTCCCTAAGGAAATGGCTGTTGGATTGTATCTTTTTTTTTCTTTAAAATTTTTAAAGATTTTATTTTTTATTCATAAGAGACACAGAGAGAAAGAGTGGCAGAGACACAGGCAGAGGGAGAAGCAGGCTCCATGCAGGAAGCCTGATGTGGGACTCGATCCCGGGTCTCCAGGATCACACCCTGGGCTGAAGGCAAGGCGCTAAGCCACTGAGCCACCCGGGCTGCCCAGGTTGTATCTTATTCTGAGAAATAAAACCCAGTTTTGGAGGATCTGACTCGGTCCCCAGGTCTGAGACTGTTAAGCTTTACATGAACCCTAGGATCTCACCCTTGCAGGCTGCATTCCAGAACCTCCTGGATTTACCTCCTGGGACTACTCAGGGAGTTGAGAGAAAATCCGAGAAAAATGATAGAGAAAAGCCTGTACTAGCATCCCTAAAAGTGATGTGATCCTAACAAATAATACAACATGGTCAAACATATCCAGGACCTTTTTATGTAATTCTGGGAAACACAATTAAAAATTCATCAGCTTGGAAATTACTAATAATTTGAGGTTTTTGGGACTCCCAACAGTTTGAATTAAAGTCCCAAACTTCTCCAAGCACTGTCTATGGTCACAAATTCAAGGGCAACGAGAGCATGCTCCTTCTGGTGACTCATCAGCCCTGTGTCATCATGGTGCATACAAAAAATAGTATTCAACAATGATACACACCAACATTCAATGCCTAAGAAAACAAAAGTCAATAGTGCTTTTATCATTAGAAAAATGTATATAGTAAAGAACAGGGGCTTTGGAGCAGACCAACCAAATTTCAAATCCCAGGTCTACCATGTTTGTCCTAAGTGATTTTATCAAGATGTTTCACCTCTGAGCCTCATTTCCTTCATCTGAAAGAGGGACAAGAGCTCCCATTTATCAGTGGGTGATTAGAGATGATGCAGGTAAAATGCCTGGCATTGACTGCACAGTGACAGTTACTTTAGGTAATTCTACCCACGCTAAACTAAGATTATATTTCTTAATTCTAGCAATTTCTTTTTTTAAAGATGTTATTTATTTATTTATTCGTTCATTTATTATTTATTTATTCACAGAGAGGCAGAGACAAGGGAGAAGCAGACTCCCTGCAGGGACCCAGGGATTGTGCCCTGAGCCAAAGGCAGATAGATGCTCAACCACTGAGCCACCCAGGTGTCCCCCCACCCCAGCAATTTCTTAAGTAAAACATTGTTATCAAGCATTCCTTAAAATATTTTATTTACTTCTTTGAAAGAGAGAGAGTAAGCACAAGTGAGGGGCAGAGGTAGAGGCAAGGAAGAAGCAGGCTCCCCGCTGAGCAGGGGCCTGAAGTGGAGCTGATCTCAGGACCCGGAGATCGTGACCTGAATCGAAGGCAGATGCTCAACTGACTGAGCTACCCAGGCGCCCCCAGACATTAAAATATTTCTGCTGTTTGTATACAATTCAAGGGTGCCTGAATTACTGAGGGAGGTTTGCATATTAGCTTGGCACAGAAGCACGTTTTCACTTCCAGTAGTGACATAACAGGTAGCATCATTGCAGCGGGTTAATGAGGGGGCAATAGCTCACAAAGGGAAGAATTATAAACCCTAAGCCATGATTGCGTTTAACTCCGAGTAAGTATCACGATCTATCCCAGACTACCTCAAAAAATTTTGCAAACACGGCAAGTCTCATGTGGCTTTGACGCAATCTTGCCAATGATCAATGTCAGTCCATCCCCAGATGATTTGAAGCTGCTCGGGGATATGCAACACGTGCATGCACTTACCCCATGGGGGTTCAGAGGAGCAGGCAGCCGAGCCCGGCCCGGAGCTGCACGTGAGCGCTGCGGCGTCCAGGCCACAGACCAGGGCGGCCCAGCCCCTGCCCGCGAGCGCGTCTGGGCCACAGCAGGCCTGCCACCGCTCTCCCCCAGCACTGCAACGACTAACAAAGGGGGGGAATGAGGAGGATCAATGATGATCTTATTTATGGACTAAAAATGACTCTTGAGAATGTCTGTTTCTCATCGGGCTCCCTGCCTGGAGCCTGCTTCTCCCTCCTCCTGTGTCTCTGCCTCTCTCGCTCTCTCTCTCTCTGTCTATCATAAATAAATAAATAAATCTTTTAAAATAAATAAATAAATAAATAAATAAATAAATAAATAAATAAATGGGGGATCCCTGGGTGGCTCAGCGGTTTGGCACCTGCCTTTGGCCCAGGGCATGGTCCTGGAGTCCCGGGATCGAGTACCCCGTCAGGCTCCCTGCCTGGAGCCTGCTTCTCCCTCCTCCTGTGTCTCTGCCTCTCTCTCTCTCTATGTCTATCATAAATAAATAAATAAGTCTTTAAAAAACAATAGAATGTCCGTTTCTTTCCAACGTTAATGGATTTTTAAAAAAATATTTGTGGAGAATAATGGAAATAAATTTAAAATAGGTATACATGAACTACAAATATGAACATGCTGGCGATTACAAGCAACACAAAACTAAACAATAGTTTCAGGATTGAACTTCTGCTCTCTCCATTACATGCTTTAGACAGAGAATGCAGAATCCCCAGTTATGCTCCATCTGAGTGCACAGGGAATTTATTTGCTCCCCCGACTCCCACCCAACGTCTCTGATTTCAAATTCCAAGAGTGTTCTTTTAGTCCCACACTCGGCTCACACTGCTGAAAAACACTTTGATGGTTTCACACAAATCTGGAACCAAACAGGAAAGAGGCAGAAAAAAAAATGTCGAAGCACAATAATCTTCAATGAAATTGTTTTGTCAATTGCAGGGAAAAAGGGACTTGAAGAAATATTCAGTTGAACATTAATTTTTAAAATTCTTCTCCTTGGGACACCTAGGTGACCCAGTCAGTTAAGCATCTGCTCAGGTCATGATCCTACAGTCCTGGGATTGAATCCCACATGTGGTTCCCTGCTCCTCGGAGAGCCTGCTTCTCCCTCTGCCTCTGCCTCTGCCTCCCTTTCTGTCTCTCATGAATAAATAAATAAATTCTTTTTAAAAATTCTTATTTTTCTTACAAGAAATATTTGTGTCAATTGGATGATGAAAATATGAAATGTTCTTACTAACTTGAAAGGTCCAGGCCATCATTTGAGCCACATAGTAAGTGATGGGCTCTGGGTGAGAGCCCAATGCTTTCCTTGGGCCCTCTGGCAATTTGCTCTCTAGCTAAGAGTCAAGTTTTATAAACTGCTAAGTGACCAGGCAGACAGACTGACTCTGTAAGGTAATGTTTTCAATTTGACTCATGCTTATGGTCTTTGACCTTAATAGTCATTTGTGGTCCAAGGGCCATTAGACATTCTGAAAGGTGGTGTACTGAGTGATAAGCTTGGGCGTTCAGACTTAAGGTGACCTCCTGCCTTGCTTTCCACAGGCTTGGGAAGGCAGGAGACACATGTTGTCCAAAGGAAGGATGGTAGGGAGGAAGGGAGGCAGGAAGAAAGGAAGGAAGGAAGGAAGGAAGGAAGGAAGGAAGGAAGGAAGGAAGGAAGGAAGGAAGGAAGGAAGGAAGGAAAAAGAAAAATCAAAATGTATTTCCCAAAGATAAAATATCCCAAACTTAGGAGAAGAGTCATAAAAGGAGTCAAAAGCATAAAATAGTCTTTTAAGGAGCTCCTTTATTTTTTAATTTTTTTTAGGAGCTCCTTTTCTTAAAATAACATATATATCACTGGAAGAGAAAACAGAGGTGAGCTATAAATCAAAATCTTCTGCCTAATGCATTCCTAGGGTTTCTTCCTGAGAGCAAATGCCAGAGAGAAATGGACATTCAGGAACCCAGACAACTTGAAGGTCAGGAGAGAGCTGACTCAAGTCATTTTCATTAGAGAGAGAAGATCACCTGGCCCTCTTCAGTAGCTTTAATAGCTAATGTCCTTCCATCTAATTCTGAAAACTACAAACTGAGAAGAAAAAACCCCTTTGCTTTTAGCCATCACCACCCATGATTTAAGCAAAGACAGCCCAGGGAACAATAAAAATATTCATGGCCATCAGTAAGATTTACCATCGCATCCATTTTTCTCTGCCGGCAAACTTAGTTCTCCATGCCCTCCTTGCCTCAACCAAGGGAAAAATATGCCTTTCAGATTCCACTTTTTGTTCCTTCTCAAACCAAACTCCGTGGAATATAATCTCTATTTGCTAAAAGAAGGTTCTGGAAAGCAAAAGCAGCTTTATCTGCTTGTGGGAAACAGAATTAGCTGAAAACCTAATGGAAACTTTGGTAGGAAGACTATGGTGAATAGTTAAATATTTACAACATAAGAACCAGTTCATTTGAAAACAAATGTACAAGTGCCTGGCTTCGTTCCCTGCCTCGGGAATCAAGAATGTTCCCTTGCTGAGAGCTGCCATTTTATTGACATTCAAGTAAGAACTGACTCCAGGAAAAGAGGGCAGGAGTGAACACAAGAACCACAGCTCTGCAAACCAGTATTGGACTAGATGAGTTCATCCGCTGTTGCTAGCCTCTAAGTGACAAATTCAGAAAGAAGAAGTGTGTGTGCGTGAGGGGGGGGGGAGGGTTGGGAAGCACACTTTTAATAAAAGGTACAGGAATGCTCCTATGAAAACTTACCAGTTGTCTTATCCAATTGCCCCAAACTAAGACAGAAAGAATAGAAGAAAATCCAAATTACATCAGAACAAAAAAAAAAAAAAAAAAAACCCAAAAACCAAAAAACTGGACCTATATTTTTAATGCAATTGGGACCAGCATCTTGTCTAAGGAAAAAGAAAGAATGGGGAAGAGAAAATAAAGCTTTGCTCAAGCCACTGCATAAATAAATAAACTCCAAGGGTCAATAACTCAAGTTTGCTTTGGTACAAACCTGGTGGTCTGGGGATCCAGCAAGCATATAAACTAATTCTTACTAGAAATCCTTCTTCATGCTCTTTGTGTTTTGTCTCCTTCAGTGGAGGTCAGCTCAGCTTCTCTGGAGTGACCCATGGGGAGCACCAGTAACCTCCTCAGACAACTTTACCTGTAGTCGGCAGATCACCTGAGCCTCCACTGGTGGTTGAGAACTTACCAGTGCCAGGGTTGGCCAAGTGGGAGGCTCTCAGCAGTGCTGAGTCTCTGCCCTTGATTGATAGAGCGTTTTTTGTTTTTTAAAAAATATTTGGCAATAAGAGTCTCTTGGAGATGGAAACAGAAAAACAAAGGAGAAAACCACAAAAATCCCATTGAAGTCAGGCTCATTTTCCAAACTTTTTCAATCATGGGGGGCTGCCATGTGTTTTTGCATTCCCTCTTAGGGGCTGAATGCCTGAAGATTTGATTTGGGCGATCAGAGACCCTCCAGATCACCTAATGGTGCACCTAAGGTGCTGCTCTCTGGCAGAACCTGAGCTCTGTGGCCGGAGGGCTGACCCAGGGAAGGCACCCCTTCATTCTTTCATCTGGTTCTGGGATAGAAGTGACAGTTGAATGATTTTAAAGATTCATTAAAGAGTGGGGAGATGCCTCCAGGCTACGGTGAAAGACAGGAGTCCCACAGGAAGACAGTTGTGGGGTCCCTCAGCCTGGAACCCTACACCCCCATCCTTCCATTGCTCTTGCAGCTGGACGTCTCCAAAATGTCCCGGCCCTTTCAGCCTCTGTCTCCTTCTCTACTGACATTTACTAACCCCCACAGTTAGGCTTTGAGGCTCACGGTTGCCCAAACCACTCCCTCTCCATTGCTAAATCTGGCAGGCTCCTCTAGTGTCCACCCCACCCCTGTCCTCAGTGTTGACATTGTTAACCACTCCCTCCCCTTAAAACCCTTCCCCTTGGCTTCCAGAACAGTGTGTCCTTATTATTCCTCCTTCCGTCCCTTTTGCTCTATTTTTTTCTTCCTCTAATACCAAGTACAAGGCTGTTTCTGCTGCTTCTGCTCTCTTCCTGGGGGATGACATCTTTAACAATCATCTCTGTGGAGATAATCCCCCAATTTATAACATGGCTTCAGGTGCTTTCTTCAGCTTTGTTCTTCATTTTGAACTGCCTGTGGGACACCTTTTCAAGTAGAGCCAAAGACCAGTCCAAGATCAAAAGCATCATCTTTTCCCCTTCAAGAAAGACCTAGATCACCCTCCTGAATGGCCTGTTTCTATAAAGAACCTCACAATTCCACACGTCAAGGGGTTTCAAACATCTTTCACTAAAAATTAGTGGCCAAACCCTATTTCTTAAAGCCCACCAGGCCCTCTTGATCATCCTGGCCCCTCATTTTTTCTCACCACCCTAATTCAGGTTTTCATTACCTCCATGTCTTCCTCTTACAGCAAAAACACCAGCTCACCTTCTCACTGCTATTCTGTAACAGTCTAAATCCCCCAGCTTCCACTGAATTTCTTTCTACTTGCTTCAGGGATGTCACCACTCACTCTCATACTTCTATGCAAATAAATGAACAAGAGATCATGGGGATTATTTAGTATTTTTGAAATTTCCAAGATAAGCAAATACTGGTATGTTTACAAACTTCACTAAGATGTGAGGTGAGGTGGCAAATGGCTTCATTAAACCTCCTTAAGGGCAGGCTGCTCTCCAAAGACTGGATTGGTCCATACAGAGAACTCATACCTAGTCTAAGCACCATGACACAGGGAGTCACCATGCGATCCCCGCGCTCAGCCTGAGAACTCCTCAGAGTATATCATCCTTCCTGCAAACACAGTGTAGGTCAGAAGGTCAAATGAAGTGTCCTCAACATTCTATTGAAGAAAAAATAGATTATATTCTTCAAAAATAACCAATTTCATTGAAAGCAAAGGAAGATTATGTGCATGCTCCAGATTAAAAGAGGCTAAAAAGACATGATAATTAGCTGCAAAACCTGCCCAGGATTGAATCCTGTACTGGGAGGGAAATGCATGCTATAAAGGACATCACTGTGTCAGTGGATAAAATTGGCAGCAGATTAAAGTACTGGTATCCATGTTTAAACTACTAGAGTTGATGACTGAATATCCCTATTCCAAGGAAATACCCATACAAATATGTATACTATGTGCAAAATACACTACATGTACTCAAACATATGTGTTTATCTGTTTCAAATTGTCATTTTAGGGGTTCCTGGGTGGCTCAGTTGGTTAAGCGTCTGCCTTTGGCTCAGGTCATGATCCCAGGGTCCTGGGACGGAGCCCCATGTCGGGCTTTCTGTTCAATGGGGAGTCTGTTTCTCCCCCTCCCTCTGCCCCTCCTCTCTCTCTCTCTTGCTCTCCCTTGCATGTGCTCTCTCTCTAATAAATAAATTAAAAATCTTTTTAAAAATTGTCATTCTAACAGTTCATATTTTAATGCTAAAAAATCAGCTGTCTACAGGACTACCCAGATATCTTAAATTTAGCTTTCATATTTTAATTAATATTCCATGTGTTAGTTCTTGGTAAAAAAAAATAAGTGTAAGCCAATTTCTACAACTTAGAATATACCATCAGGCTGAAACTATATCTTAGGAAATTAAATTCTTTGATGATTAACAAGCAAAATACTCTTAAATAGGTAAATTATATTTCTGTAATGCAATGAAGTAATCACATATATTAGTGCAGGTCTACAAGGCTGAAGTCTGAAAAATATCCAGCTGCCGTCAAAGGTAAATTCCTGTTCACAAAAACTTCCTTTAATTCTTTCATCAAATGTATCATCATTCTGACAAAGAGTCTCTACAATACTGGACAAGAAGACATGCAGTTAAAATATATACCATTCAGGGGACCCCTGGGTGGCTCAGCGGTTGAGCATCTGCCTTTAGCTCGGGACATGATCCTGGAGTCCCAGGATCGAGTTCCACGTCGGGCTCCCTGCGTGGAGCCTGCTTCTCCCTCTGCCTGTGTCTCTGC
Source organism: Canis lupus familiaris (assembly GCF_011100685.1). Classification (NCBI taxonomy): domain Eukaryota; kingdom Metazoa; phylum Chordata; class Mammalia; order Carnivora; family Canidae; genus Canis; species Canis lupus. Next base: position 38,951,260 of record NC_049253.1, read on the forward strand.
CTCTCTCTGTGTGTGTCTCTCGTGAATAAATAAATAAAATCTTTTAAAAAATAAAATAAATAAAATAAAAATAAAATATACACCATTCAAACACCGACGTGGGCTATAATTTGAACTAAATACATTTTTTAAAAAATTCACGAGACACACACACACACACACACAGAGGAAGAGACACAGGCAGAGGGAGAAGCAGGCTCTATACAGGGAGCCTGACATGGGACTCGATCCCGGGTCTCTAGGATCATACCCCGGGCTAAAGGCGGCACTAAACTGCTGAGCCACCAGGGCTGCCCTGGATTATTACTTTTAAAACATGATCTATGACCCAGGAATTAGGAAATACAGGAGGTTGATCCTTCCAGAATTCCAAACCAGATTATTAGAATCATAGTATCTCGAGGTTAGCTAAGAATGGGCCCTTCATCTTACCTAGGCCCCACAGGACACCTTAATGTCTTTTGGAATACCCAACACTAGGCCACTGTTCTTTTTTTTTTTTTTTTTTAATTTTTTTTATTTATTTATGATAGAGAGAGAGAGAGAGAGGCAGAGACACAGGCAGAGGGAGAAGCAGGCTCCATGCACCGGGAGCCCGATGTGGGATTCGATCCGGGATCTCCAGGATCATGCCCTGGGCCAAAGGCAGGTGCCAAACCACTGCGCCACCCAGGGACCCCATAGGCCACTGTTCAATCTGACCCAAGGCCTCTTCTATTTTCGAACAGCTCTAATTGCTAGAATATTCATCCTAATATCAAACCTGATTTCTGCCTCCCTTTAGCTTCCACCCATTGGTCCGAATTCTGCCCTCTGGAGCCTAGTCCTGCTTTCACATCTTTGACACATTGAAAGGAAGACACAACCCATCTGAGTCTTCTCTGCACTAAAACAAACATACCCAGATCTGATTATTATGAAGCTTGAGATTTAGATCACCACGAGGGGCCAGAAAATGAAGGCTGTCTCTTCGTCACTTGATGCACCACTCACATTGTCTACAGGTATTTGAAACCGAGGGTCCAGACTGTTCTTCACTCTCATCCAATCAAAACTCCAAATGCCACCTAATTCTGAAAAGCCTCCCCATTCACCTGGGACAAGAATTATCAGAAGGAGAAGCACTTTCCATCTTTTGGGACCTGGCCATTGGCACCTTCCCTGGGCTGAATGTTATACACACCGCAGGCCCCTTTTCCATCACTCCTTCACACGATTCCATGACAGGTTCATGCTGTCACCTCTACAATTCTCAGCTGTAAAACAGCCGCAAAGCTGCAGGATGATGATTTACTTTCAACTTCAAACAGGATTTGTAAACACCGAGATAAATGAAGAGAGGCTCAAGAGCTGCATTCCTCCAGCAGGTCCTCTTAACTGAAAACATACTGCATTTTAACATCAGTTGGCATAAATCATTTGTTTCCAGGCGGGACGGAACTTTCCCAACATTCCCGTCAGGCGCCTTATCTGCTTGATCCCCTGAAGAGCATATGTCTGTTGAAATTACAGGTAACTAATTAATCACTGTGCCCTAACAAGACTAAAGAACACTGATTTCAAATCCATTAACTTTGCCTTTTGGTGGAAAGTGGTACTTGCAGTATGGACTAAGGAATGGGATTTTTCAGGAAAGAAACAAAATTTTAAGGTTTTTAACACCAATACTTTAGGCATGTTTTCAAACGTGCTTGACCTTGACCTTTCTGTGGCTCTGTGTTTCTGCCCTTTTCTTGCTTGTTTTGTGTGTTCATTCCCCACGCTCACATTCTCAGCTATTTTCCTTCTTTGCACCCTGATAAGGTCAAGTGATCTCAGAGGGCAATGGGGCATTTCTCTGGAGGGGAGGGGGGATGTAGAGCTTAACTCAATCTTTTCTGGAGAAGGGGGAGGAATTGCCAAGGCCAACTGCAGAAAACTATCTGGATCCACACACAGTCCCACTCTATAATGTCCTTACTCAGGACACAACCCACCTGTGAGACCCTGGACTGGTGTTTGCAATTTGGCTCACAGGATTATTTCAGCCAGCTTGTGCTATGTTGGTCCACACAGTGCCTTCAGTTTGAACATTTAATCATTTGGGATCAATCACGTAAAAATCCAGATTTCTGGCAACGCTTGGACTGCATTCCTTCAAGATAATAATGTATTGGACCTGAGCATCTGCTGCCCCCTTTAGAGGGGTCATTAGCTTTCTAGTTCATCCCAGTCTTCACCACTGCCCATTTCATTCTTGGATAAGAGGGCCACTTACATTTTGTACCTTGCTCACTTCATTTGTTTATATTTCTTCCTTGGTCCTTTTTGGTAGATATTTGGTAAAAAACTATTGAATCAAATTAATTTCCTTTCTGTAAACTACTAGAGTTGGCCTTCCAGCTCCATGATATGATTTAGTGGCTCGCTGAGCAAAAGTGACACTGTGCTGTTCTTGGTCCCATTTCCTCAGTAGTGAAGAGGACCCAGCATGGCTAATGACAGCCACGATAGAGTGGCCAGTTACTCCTCTGGCCCTCCTCTCAGTTAGGCCCTTGGCCGTACTTGGACCTAGGTATGGCCCTCTCTTCCTTGGCATCAACAAGATAAGCCAAATGGAAGTTGAAAATGAACTTCAGGTTTGAATGGGTGACTTCCATCAAAGTCCTATCCAATTTTTCTTCTTCTTTTTTTTTTTCTATCTATCCAGTTTTTCCAACTTCCACGACAACTTGCCCATCTGTAGTATATTCCCAGACTCTCTGGGGGGCTTTTTATATCAAAGCAAAGGAAGGAGATATTAATGAAACAGATAAGACATTTCCCAGGTAACACTGCTAAATAACTCCTTGCAAAATAACTCTGCTAAAATACTAATAGTGGATGGTAAATATTTCATGTGAGTTATACACGTATGTTTGTAAAATTACAGCATAAAATAACACCTTACTTTGGCAAGGAGTATGGTCAGTAGTTACTTACGGTAGAGAATTTAGGACTCAGAGATTCAGCCTTCTTACAATTGAAGCCATGCAAATAAGGAAAGAGCTGACTTGTCAGGTACAGAGCTCCTTGACCCCAACCTATACAAAGAGAGCCCAGATGAACCTCTGTGCTAGATATCATAGAGGAATTTCCTGCATTAGACACAGTGATAGGGTGGGTGCTATGGAAGTAGGGAGGGGGACATCAGACTATCCTATAACAATCTCTCCAACTTCATATGCTGGAAATTCTCCCTTCTCCTTTTCTTTTCTTTCTTTCTTTTTTTTTAATAACTTAGAAGACCAGTGATTTAATGTTTACAAGATGCTAGGATGATGGATATCATATGGATTAGGCTCTATCTTGGTTATTTGATAATGTTTGTTTTAAGAAGAACCTAAATTTATAACTGTCCTTTTCAGAGTATCTGTGACATGTGACTAAATCTTGCCTAAAATAAATGTCATTATTAATAAATTATTTTTCAGTATGGAAAATTTAATAATAATAGCAACAGATATAAAATGTGAGGACCATTAAAGTTCTGGCAAAAAGAAAACTGTTTAAGCCTGACTAAAATCTTTTTAGAGGATACTTAGTATCTCACAAGTTGTGCCCTGGGACTCACTAGCAGTTATACAGGGAAATTAAAACTCACTGGCTAGCACACCATTAGGTTTTCCGTTTATCTCCACAAAGTTTTCTTTTTTTTTTTTTTAAGATTTTATTTATTTATTCACAAGAGACACAGAAAGAGAGAGGCAGAGACACAGGCAGAGGGAGAAGCAGACTCCATGCAGGGAGCCCGACGTGGGACTCGATCCCAGGACTCCAGGATCATGCCCTGGGCCAAAGGCAGGCTCTAAACCACTCAGCCACCCAGGGATCCCTATCTCCACAAAAATAAGTTTTCTTATATCATGAGCACTGCATCCACTTTTATTTTCGTTGTTTGGCTAAACAAACGAGTTCCATACTTAATATTATTTTTCAATTAGCCAGAGATTTAACTAGAAACTGCCTTAGGAGTTCATCCCAGTCTTCACCACTCCCCATTTCATTCTTGGATAAGAGGGCTTTTTACATTTTGTACCTTGCTCACTTCATTTTTTTTTTTTTATATTCCTGGACATTTATCTGGAATAAAAGAATACCTCCAAAATAAAATGCAGAATTTCCCCAGAGAGGGTTTAGAGCAGATGAAGAGAAACATGAGGGCTTTATACCAAGGGGGGGGAGGGTAGGTGGAGGAGGGCAAGGTGTGGATCAAAAAGAAATATATCTGAGCAAGTTTGTCTTCGGGCAAAATGCAATTAAATTGTTCCAAGAATATTCCAAGAAGTAAAGTGTATCTTTTTCAACATGTGACTGACTCAGCCTGTATTATACAAACATACTTCCATGGTGGGTAGTGTAGACACTGGATGAAGATGGCTATGATCCCTTAGGGTATCCCCCAGAAACTCCAGAAGTTGGAATGAGCAGAGGGTACACCTCACCTCCAGGGACGTCTTCCCTCCTCAGTCCAAGCTAGAGGCTGGGCATGTTTCATATATCTGCTGTAGAGTTCCTGGCATGCTGTGCACACTAGGTAAATATTAAAGAACTTCCCCCACCCAGCTAATGGGAGCCTAAGGGTGCCATGACCTTCAGAAGCTCTTATCTATGGACAGCAAATATAAAAACAGTAAGGAAGTTGCCCTAAGGTACAACCAGAGGTTTACTGGGTAAAACTGGAAGTGTCCATTCTTTGAGAGTACCAACGTGCCCTTTAGTACCCAGAATATATTCCCAGGAATAATTTAAGATCATTTCACCATTTCCTTTTTTGCTAAATTGACTCACAAGAGATGCCTCCCCTTCTCCCCTTCAGTTCTGCCATCACTCCTAGAAAAAAAATTCAGCATTCCTGATAAGAAATAACCAAAGCAAGATCGTTTGAATTCCACTGAAACCAATTCATCATGTAATGTTTGTTACAAAAAAAAAAAAAAAAAATAGAGAAAGAAAGAAAGAAAGAAAGAAAGAAAGAAAGAAAGAAAGAAAGAAAGAAGAAAAGCCTTCCTACTCTCCAAGTTAAATAATAGGAACACAGACTTTGAGAGACATTAAGCATGGAGTCAACTGGAGTTTGAGAACTGAGGCCAGAAGTGCCTAAACATCGCCTCAAAGTTCTGGAGATACCTGCTGGCAGTGGTTGCACAACAGTGTGAATGTACTTAATGACATTGAATTTTACACTAAAAGGGGATCCCTGGGTGGCGCAGCGGTTTGGCGCCTGCCTTTGGCCCAGGGCGCGATCCTGGAGACCCGGGATCGAGTCCCACGTCGGGCTCCCGGTGCATGGAGCCTGCTTCTCCCTCTGCCTGTGTCTCTGCCTCTCTCTCTCTCTCTCTCTCTGTGACTATCATAAATAAATAAAAATTAAAAAAAAAAAAAAGAATTTTACACTAAAAGTAGTTGAAATGGTCGATTTTATGTTATGACATGTCTTAGTCTGTTTGGACCACTGTTACAAAATACCATAGACTGAGTGGCTTATAAACAAGAGAAAATTATTTCTCACAGTTCTGGAGCCTGGGAAGTCTGAGATCAAGGCGCCAGCAGATTGTGTCTGGCAAGAGCCCACTTTCTGGTTCATAGATAACTGATTTTTTTTTTTGGTATAACCTCACATGACAGAATGTGGGAGGGCTCTCTGGGGTCTCCTTTGTAAGAACACTAATCCCATTATGAGAGCTCTACCCTTATGATCTAATCAACCCCTAAAACCCCTCATGTCCAAATACCATCACATTGGGGATTAGGTTTCAACATATGGATCTGAGAGGGGGAACACACGTATGCAGTCTATGGCAGCAACTTTACTGAAGTTTTGTAAATGGGGGAAAATTCACCTTATAAGCAGTGCTTCAAGTAGGTCCTCCCATTCCCACCCACAGTGGAGGACAAACTTGGTTAAGATAGTTAAACCCCTAAATGGTTTTTCATTTGAACGAGGACTCCTGAACCCAGGTGGAAGCAGTAGCTCACATGACCAATGCCCAGAATCCCATCCCCACAGTAGCTGGGTCTAGAGAGAGCTGCTACACTAGTGAGAAGCTGTGTGCAGAGAGAGGAAGAGAATCGAGATTTTAGCTCAGAGAGGACTAACACCAGGGTCCCTCCGCAGGGATGCCTATTTCATTTTTTTTTTAAGATTTTATTTATTTATTCATGAGAGACACAGAGAGAGAGAGAGAGAGGCAGAGACACAGACAGAGGGAGAAGCAGGCTCCGTGCAGGGAGCCCGGTGTGGGACTTGATTCCGGACTCCAGGATTGCGCCCTGGGCCAAAGGCAGGTGCTAAACCACTGAGCCACCCAGGGATCCCCACCTATTTCATTTTATAATAAGACCCCAGATTACAGATGAAAACATGGAAAACTTAGGGATGGGTTCACAGGGGGCATCTCACTGGAAAAAATACACATTCAAATCAAACAAGGATCACTCCAAGAGTGTATCAAGATAATTGGCCATTTGAAGAAAATAGGAAGTGAATGGCACAAAACAAAGTGCAGTTATTTTTGGAAAAGAGGTTGAATCTCCAGATTTCACAGGAAGGCAGGTAGAGCTGACCACTCACCCTTTTCTTCTTTTTCTTTCTTTTCTTTCTCTTTGTGCACCAATTTTCTCATTTTCAAAGATGAATCCTCAGAACCAGTTCTCTCCTTCTCAGAAAGTCAAGATTACCAAAAATCAATGGCTGTGGTTCTTGCTAAACAACTAGAACCTTTCCACAAATGCTGTGACTTAATTCATACCTTGATGGCACATCACTCACTCAGACCAGGAAAGTAAACATTTTCTGAAATGGGGGTGGTTGTCTTTGGGTAGACATACCACATGGCGGTTACTCTCTGTCCTAATTTTACAATTAAAAAAAAGACTGGCACTAGCTTATTTGCTTTGGTTTGACAGATGATGGTCAAGTGTAGCACTGAGATTATATCCCCATTGCCCCTTGCACAGGAAAACAACATGCCACTAATTTTCCTTGCAGAAATGCTTCTCCTTGCTTGTTTGGGGTATTCTTCAAAGCCTTTTGCCCTTTGCCCTCCAAAAGATAAATAAAAATAAAGCACCAGGTGGCAAGAACTGCCTGAAACAAGTGTGATAATCTAAATTCAAGGCTAATAAAACATTTACAGTTCAGGAGAGTCTACTGAAATTAGTAAATTAATGTTGTCTCTGCTGTTAACTTTACTCAGAATCTCAAATGGTGTGAGTATATAATAATTCTACACTGCCCACCTACTTGAGTGTTGGAAAGTTGTAGATAGGCACAAAGATACTGCTAACACTGCTCTTTCCATCTATTCTGATTCAGAGGGGGGCATTCGAAAGGAAAGAAAAAGTTTACATTACTTGGCTTTTCACATATTCAAAAAATGTAGGACTGTGATCCTAAAGGAAACAGATTCTAAAAAATGTTCTATATGGACTTTGAGGTCCTGAGAGCCTGGAAAAATGATTACTCAGCTTCCCAAGGCTGAATGTATACTCTAGAAATGAAATGCTGTCCTTCTCCATTCAGCTATCAGGAAATTAGAAAATATACAAGCTTTTCAAAGTGTAAAATGGTGAGGGAAGAGGAATGTTCTTGATAATTGTATATCCCAAATTCACTTAGCAGGATTTTCTAAAAACAGCTCACTAATTTTTTCTCTTTCTTTTTTTAAAAAGAGATTTTATTTATTTATCTAAGAGAGAGTGCACAAATAGGAGAAGGGGGAAGGGGGAGAGGGAGAAGCAGATTCCCCACTGAGTGGGGATCAATCTCTGGCTTGATCCTAGGACCTTGAGATCTTGACCTGAGCCGAAGTCAGAGGATCAACTGACTGAGCCATACCCAGGCACCCCACAACTCACTAATTTTCAAAATCTAGAATATCAAGGACACTTTAAATCAAACTACATTGAACATCATTTATATTTTACTGATGCATAAATAATAATGATATTATTATTATAGCAGCCACCATTCATTTAATGCTTATCTACATTAGGGATTCTCAAACTTGAGCAAGCATCAGAATTATCTAGAGGACTCATTAAAACTCAGACTACTGAGCTCCACTCTTATTTTTTTTTTAATTGTGGTAAAACACAGATAAGATTTATCATCTTTCACCATTTTTAACCGTGCAGTTCAGTAGCGGTAAGTGTACTTATACTGTTGTATAGCCAGTATCATTCCCTGTGCTGCACTTTTTATTTCCCACCTATCCACTTTCTGCCTCTACAAGTTAGACTACTCTAGGTACCTCATGTAAGTGGGAGCATGGAATTTGTCTTTTTGTGACCAGCTTATTTTATTTGGCATAATGGCCTCAAGGTTCATCCACATTGTTATATGTGTCAGAATTTCTTTCCTTAAGGTTGAATAATCCATTGTACAGATAGACCACATTTTGTTTACCCACTCATCCCTGGATGGACACATGAGAGGCTTCCATCTTTAGGCTATTAAGAATAATGCTGCAGTGAACACGGCTGTACAATTACCTCTTGGAGACACTTTTAAATTATCTGGGATCTGTTCTCAGAATTGAAATTGCTGGGTTATATGGTAAACCTAGGTTTAATTTTTTTTTTTTAAGATTTTATTTATTTGTTCATGAGAGACACAGATAGAGAGGCAGAGACATAGGCAGAGGGAGAAGCAGGCTTCCCACAGGGAACCCAATGCAGGACTCAATCCCAGGACCCTGGGATCATGACCTGAGCCAAAGGCAGACACTCAACCACTGAGCCACCCAGGCATCCCTATGTTTAATTTTTTGAAGAACCACCACACTGCTTTCTACAGCACCCCCACCAACAGTGCACGAAAGTTCCAATTTCTCCACATCTTCTCCAAGACCTATTTTTTTGATAGTAGCCAGTGGGTACAAAGTAGCATCTTTTTTTTTTTTTTTAAGATTTATTCATTTATTCATGATAGGCATAGAGAGAGAGAGAGACAGAGAGAGGCAGAGACACAGGAGGAGGGAGAAGCAGGCTCCATGCAGGGAGCCTGACGCGGACTCGATCCCGGGTCTCCAGGATCATGCCCTGGGCCAAAAGCAGGCGCTAAACCACTGAGCCACCCAGGGATCCCCACAAGGTAGCATCTTATTGAAGTTTTAGTTTTCATCTCCTTGATTATTATTAATGTTGAGCATCTTGGGCAGCCCTGGTGGTGCAGCGGTTTAGTGTCGCCTGCAGGCTGGGGTGTGATCCTGGAGACCCGGGATGGAGTCCCACATCGGGCTCCCTGCATGGGTCCTGCTTCTCCCTCTGCCTGTGTCTCTGCCTCTCTTTCTCGCTCTGTGTCTCTCATGAATAAATAAAAAATAAAATCTTTAAAAAAAAATGTTGAGCATCTTCTCATGTGCCTATTCGAGATCGTATATCATCTTGGGAGAAATGTCTATTCAAGTTCTTTGACTTTTTTATAACCAGATTGTTGTTGAGTTCCATATATTCTGAATATTAACCCCTTATCAGATATATGATTTGCAAATACTTTCTCCCACTCTTGAGTTTTTTATTTGGGCGCCTGAGAATGTGCATTTCTAACAAGTTCCTCAGTTACATTGTTGGCCCCGAGGGCCCACTTTGAGAAACTGCTCAATATGGTCATATTGGGAAGCAGTTTACACATATTATCTCAGCGAAGTCTCACATTAGCTTTCTTGTTTTACAGAAGAGGAAATGATTGCTCAAAGAGGTAAAACTTGCTCAAGGTTCTTCCACAAAGAAATGGTAAAGCAGGGGCTTTCACTTCACTCTGACCTGGCACTGTGCTACCCCACCTCTGCCAGAAGTAAGTAAAAAATGTCCACGAAGGATACGCTCTAATGAACAAGTCAATGGACTGGAGAGAATAGTGGATGTTTTCTGTCTCATTTTCTTTAAATCAGGCCTAAAATTTCTGGACTCCTTTCCTTGGATGTTATGTTCTGGCTTCATTATGACAGATTGAGAAAAGCAAAGGAATCTGCTTTAAGTCTGGGGAAAATGGTGGTGGGGGAGGTGTGGAGGGGACACATTGCCAAGAACCGTAGACCAGACTGACCTGATGAATGAACTCGCTCAAGAACTAAATGTTTAGCTTTGGTAGACTGGCAAATGTTGTGCTTCCCCTCAAAGCTGTCTGTGTTTAGACATCTCCCTGATAGCAATATCCAGTCAGGACCCCAGCTAGTCAGCCTATAGGGGCCTTTCTTGTGTGGACAGTGAAAAGGCACTTTTCAGGACCCATGCAGCTAGTCCCATGGTGCCTGGCCAGGCCAGTGAGGGGGGGTGCATTTCAGCACCCGTGTGCTCCAGTGAATAGCTAGTAAGGTGTGATAAGGTAGAGTCATTGCCATTGTCAGTATACTTTAACAACCCTGATAAAGGTTACTGTCACTATTGGTTAAAGGATATATATGACCATACATACACATACATATATGTAAATCTACAGGAAGTATATATGGCCTCCTGATGACTCATTTCCATGGATAACCAAAGGCTGGTGGTAACCTCATATCCATGGTTTTAACTACAGGCCGTAAAAACATTCATAGTTTAGTGAATTCATCAATTTTGGTGTCTACCAACACATCAGATTAGTGACTTCTGAAGTAAGGCTGGCCCTTTAAGGCCAGCCTATCCTTTATTAGGCATGAGAAAAAAATTCATAGACACCAAGCCCAACAGTATTCTTGCAGAACCTGGTGCTTTGTGTTCAACTCCACAGCTGCAGAGCCAAAGCGTACTGGTTCACAGCACTTATAAATAGAAAATGTGGAGGTCCCTAGATGAAGACATGGGCTTTATTCTTCTTCAGATGTTGACATTCCCCAGAGCCACCACAACAAAAACAGAATTAAGACGTAAAAGGAATTCAGAACCTTCCTTTGCAATCCCAAGCCTGGGAATCTTTTCAAATTTAAATGAATATCTGTCAAACTAATTAAGAGAAGATGCAATGCTCTCATTCTGTGCTCATTAGAGAACTTTACTGGTCATAAATTCCTCAGAGAGTGGGAGTGAATAGGTCTCTGCACTCTTGCTTAAGATTCCTGGCTTTGTTTATTTCCAGTTTGGCCTGTTCATCTTCTAGATCCAGAAAGACTGCAAAACATGCCTTGAATTCAGTTTTAATTCATATAATTTTATAAAACAGGAAAATCAGAAATGGAGAAAACTATAATGAGATGTTGCAATGAATGTTTTAGAGCCAACAGAACTGGGGTAGGTGACAAGCGATCATTTATAACTGAGTAGCATCTTCTTTTTCCCAAGATGTTTTATTAGTAGGTCGCAACTCTCAGATGTTTCACAGACATTGACACAGACACAGACACACAGACCCACACACACTTGAACGTTTTCCCATCATGCTTGCAGATTTTGAGATTGATGCTCAGTAAGCTGACTGGGTAAAATATATGCAAATTGTGTCAGTCTGGGTGCAGCTTGACAACCAAGACCACTACCCACATGTCCCTACAGCATTTATTGGATTCCTGCCAGCTATCCAGTACAATACCATGTATGTAGTGTAATGTATGTGTATGAAATCAATAACCGAGGTACCTCTGCAGCCAGAGCTTTTTACCCCCATCTTACAGTTAAGAACACTGAGATTCAGAGCAGTGATCTTGCATTAAAACTGGTGAGCAGCAGAGTCAGTAGTGAGCAGGATATTTAAAAATACTTCTTTGTTTGAAATATAATGTATTGTGCCAGGGCGCCTGGGTGGCTCAGTCAGTTAAGTGTCTGCCTTTGGCTCAAGTCATGATCCCAGGGTCCTGGGGCCAAGTCCCACATCAGGCTCCCTGCTCAGCAGTGAGTCTGCTTCTCTCTCTTCTCTGTCTACGACCTGTCTCACGCTAGCTCTTACAAATAAATAAATACAATCTTTAAAAATATGTTTATATATTGTATTGTGCTAAATTTTTGGAAATTTGCAATAATAAAGAATGCATCTGACATTTTGTTATTAGAGAGAAATTTAACCATAGCTATTAGAATTTCTACCAAATATCTTTGAAGAGACATTCTAGAAAACAAGGATTTTTTTTCCATCTGCTTAAAGCCTCTATCTTTGCTTATTTTTTTCTTTAATCTGGGATTTATGCCCCTGAAAATATATTTTTCCCTTTTCATCAATTCTACTAGGTTTTCCCTATTGGTGTCACTTAGCTGAAGTGCACAGTGTCTTCAATCACTTGGACAGTTCTTATTATTTCTACCTTTTGCTTTTTCTATCTTAAATAAGATTATTATAATTTTTGCTTACCCATGTTAGAGGGATGGGTTACGCCTGTTTGCTCTCTGAAGGCATACCAACAGTTTAAAGGGACACAGATCCCTGTATCTTAGCTAAAGGGATACAGAATTTAAGGCTATGATACAAATCAAATTCAAATGCAATTTATTTTTTCCAATTTTTCTTAGGATTTCTGTAATGAAAACTATCCTCTCCCACTAACGTGCAATTAAATGGTGCTTAGAAATTTCTTCTGGGCTGGATGTCACTGACACATCATTGTCTTCTGGGTAAATTTCTGCTCCTGATTTCTCTTGTTTCTCATTTAAGTTGCCATCAGAGACATCATTTCTGCCGCTGTGTCCACACTATTAAAGTCAGGATGAGGGACTCCTGGGTGGCTCAGTGGTTGAGTGTCTGCCTTTGGTGCTGAGATGGAGTCCCACATTGGGCTCCCCGCACGGAGCCTGCTTCTCCCTCTGCCTATATCTCTGCCTCTGTGTGTGTGTGTGTATGTGTGTGTGTGTGTCACTCATGAATAAATAAATAAACTCTTTAAAACAGTAATGAAGTCAGGATGAAATAGGGCCAATCTATCTTCCCATAGCAATCTTTTCACTAAGTACCCCCATACTGATACACATCAACATGGGGACATTACTTTTACAGCTTTTGTTTGCATTGCAGAAGAGGGTATTTACCTCAAAATCAGTTTAATCTTTACTATTAAGGCTTTGCTCAGCACTAAATTAAATGTGCATCTACTTTGTCCCTTGAGGAATTCCATCCAAAAGCCACATTAGATTGATTTTGACCTGTTAGAGACAAAACATACTTTAGGCATCAACTACTTCAAGATTTTGGTTTTATAGATGAGTAAATCCTTAGCTTTATGTGTACAAATAATTCGTCATTTATTCAAAATTCAATCTGGAATGAATAGGATAGAATTCGCAGATCTCTTACTCTGAGTGCAATACCACTTTTGTCTTACAAAACTTACAAGTGTAGTTGTTTCTACACCCTCCTTCTTCTCCCCTGCCCATACCACTCTAGGTGGTTATGATTTCTAAAGTTTCCCACACTAACAATTACTAATATCAATCCTCGAAAAAGTGATTTCTAATATTTGTAAGGCATTCCTTAGGTGGATGATTCTCACTTTAACATTTTAACAAGAAAATTCAGATTTAAGAGATAATACTAATCAACCACCTTACTAGACTAACACACAGGCAACTTAGATATGGCCAAGATCCTAAGCAGGAGGGATATACTTAAATGACATAGCTAAACTCAAAAGCAATCATGTGTTTTTACTAAGGAAACACAATTGAAAAACCAAAACTGTGGTTCCCGGTGTGGCTCAGTGGTTTAGCACCTGCCTTTGGCCCAGGGCGCGATCCTGGAGTCCCGGGATCGAGTCCCATGTCGGGCTCCTGGTATGGAGCCTGCTTCTCCCTCCTCCTGTGTCTCTGCCTCTCTTTCTCTCTCTATGTCTATCATGAATAAATAAATAAATATTTTTTAAAAAAATAAAAAAATAAATTAAAAAAAGAAAAAAAAAGAAAAACCAAAGCTAAAAAATCATATCCACCTATTTGTGCACAGCATTTTGACTCTATCCTGCTTTAGGGACAGGAAATATAACATGTCAGCAACTTGACATAAAGGCAGCCAGAATATATTTGACGTCAACACTCCTTAGAGCAGCTATCCCACACTCCCCAGTATCACACAAGCTAGGAGAGTTAAAAGCATCCTCTTCCAAGGCAATCAGAAGCTCAAATTCTAATATAAGGCCCCAGTTGCCTGAAGACTGGAATGCATTTGAGCCTTAGGAATCTAAGATGCTGATCTTATTCATGTATTTCATAGGAAATACATAGAAATGCATAGAAAGTCAGGGGATTCATTTATAAATTAATAAATCTCAGTCCTGTTAGTTTCAAACTACGCATTTTTCAAAGATAACTGTCCCAAGGAACACAAGTTGATCAAAGTTAGGTGCATTTACACCATGTTAAATTTGGGCAAGCTGCAGTGGGCCGATCCATCAGTCTCCTGCTTAATACAAATATAGAAGAATAAAATACAACACAAAGTGATGATGACAAAAAAATAACACATATTGAGCACTTTGTGCTAGTTACTTGCATTAGTTCATTTAATCCTTATAATCACCCTCTGAGGAAAATACTATTACCCTCATTTTGAAGATAATGAAACTAAGGCACTAGGAGTTCAAAGTTCCATAGTCTCAGAAAAATCGAGGTCAGAGCCAGGATCTGAATCCAGGCAGTCTGGCTTCCGACTCTCCCTTCACTCTCTTGTCATATTTGTGCAGCGAATTCCACTTAAGTATCTGAAGGTGTAATAACATTCATCATAGTGAAAAGTAATTTGATTTCCTACAGGCTAAGAGGGATTCAACTCAAAAACTATTTTCTACAAATACATTTTTTTAGAGGCACCTGGTGGGGGGGGCTCAGTGTGTTAAGTGTCTGCCTTTGGCGCAGGTCATGATTTCAGAGCCCTAGGATTCAGCCCCAGGTAGGGTGCCCTGCTCAGCAGGCAGTCTGTTCTCCTTCTCCCTCAGCCCCTCCCTCTTGCTCGTGCTCTTGCTCGCTCAAATGAATAAATAAAAAATCTTTAAAAAAATAAGTGTATTTGTTGTAATTAATTTTACTTTTGCCTATTATCTACTAATATACCTTTATTAGTAAGCCCCAGACTTGAGTCATCTTTCAAAGATAAAGTAAAAACTAAAAAAAAAAAAAAAAAAAGAAAAAAAAAAAAGATAAAGTAAAAACTTTCCACAGAGAATAAAATCCAGAAAATTCACATATGGCTATAGCAGTCTTTTATTCTGAATTTATATATTTTTACATTTTTCAATAAACACATAATTAAATGCATAGCAAAATGTCACTTAATTTTATACCTTGTGAGATATACGTACCTAAAATCTGGGGAAGAAGCCCTTTTTCACCTTCTCCTTTTTGAGATAGCATGATTATCTATAGGGCTCTAAAATGTTGTTTTAGCTATTCTTAGAACCTCTAGGTTTTTTACATCATGAGCAGTACTTAGCACAGGAATTAGGTTGGAAAATACTCAAGAAACAGCTTGTTAAATAAAGACAATCAAGGAGAACGAGAAGAAAGAACAGAAGGAAGGTTCTGTGATCGCTCCTGGAAGGCTTCACACTTGGCAAGCATTTGAAGAGCCACCTTTCCCTTTCCTTAAAGGGCAGCCTTGAAATGTGGAGACACTTCCTCACCTCTCTCTCCTACTCCTCCCTTTATGGCCACAAAAGAGCTGCATGTCCACAGAGTGCTCAACCAACCAGTTTGAGTCAATCTTGTGGGTTTTTCCCACCCACAACTGCCCCCAGCAACTGGCCTGATGATTTTTTGGACTGAATCGCCTGACAATATGAGACTTATGTACAAAACAGACAGCTTAGACTAAGCCCGGTATAATAGGGTATACCGTGTTTTTCCCTATACAAACCGAGGAAAATAATTTTAATTCTCGGAAAGCAATGGGAAGGCTAATTTCCTGCTGAAAGATAGTCCGATGTTGATTAAGAACTACCTGCTGCTCCCACAGCCATTATTGTTATTATCGCAGTTGGGCCAGACAACCCTTTTTTGGGGGGACTGTCCTGTGCTTTGCAGGTGATTCAGCAGCATCCCTGACCTCTGTCTCCACCAAAAATGTCTCCAGATTTTGCTAACTGTGCCCTGGGAAGGAAAAATCACCTTGATTTGAGAACTGCCAGTTTAAATTTTTAACTATCACTGAATTGTCTTCTTTCTCTTTTCTAGCAAATAAGTTACGAATGGCTCATTTTCAACAATTTTGCAATCTCTTTTCTTTCTTCCTCAAAGGTATAACAGGCCTCAGAGTAGTATGATAAACAGGCTTTCCACTTTTCTCTGTTTGATTCTCAAACTCTAGTCCTTACGCTGCTCCACGAGGATTCAGTTGGCAACCAAGAACAATAATGCTTCATGCTTAAACATGTACTTCTTATCCTGGACACTTTAACAGTAGTAACTCCTGAAGTCTCAATACTCTTCTTTTCAAAGGAGACTAGTTGTTTGTTTTCAATTCCAGCACAGCATAAAAACAGTTTTAATTTGTGAAAGCATAAATGGGGGCATTTACAAAAATATCATACCTATGGGCAATGAAAACTGGCAGCACCACCAGGAACATTCCAGAGCAATGACCAAAGTTAGAGTCACCAAGTAAGTATCTTATCAAGACTGTTTTTTGATAAGAAAGTTAAGTAAATTTTCTTTGGGTGCAACCGGCTGCTGAAGCCTCATGCTGGTAGTTAGCAATAAATATTCTTTGTTGAATTATTAAATGTAATTCCAAGTGTAGCTTCAGTGGCCTTGTGTCTCCCAAGGAAACATCCTAGTCATGGGAACATTAAGAGTACCACAGTTCTCCGCCTTCTTTCCAGTGGTTTCTACAGTATAATGGTGTGCTTCTCTATCCCCAACATTATTAGCCCAATATCCCAAGGCACACCAGGAAGGAGCAGGCAGGGGCGCCTGGGTGGCTCAGTTGGTCGGGCATCTGCCTTCTGCTTGGGTCATGATCCTAGGATCCTGGGATCAAGCCCCACGTCAGGCTTCCTGCTGAGTGGGGAGCTTGCTTGTCCCTCTCCCTCTGCCCGTCTCTAGATAGAAGAACTTGGATTTCAAACCCAGGACCATTCAACTCCTAAGGCTGAGCCACTCTACCATCACAGGAAGTACAGGTAGATGGAGAGAATGCGGTTGGCATGTCCAACATCAGGTACAAGAGAAACAAAACCCTGTTTTCTCCAAAAGAATGGGAAAAGGTTTGGGATTCTCTGGGTTGCTATCATTTTACTCTTGAAAGCAAGAAAAAGGGTGAGAAACTAGCTGTCTGAGCCGGGCATTACTCTCAGTCCTATCTTGAAAGGATGGATTATCCACTGCAGGAGGTTTGGCTGTACTTGGAAGGGGTAGTAACAATTTCCTTTAATATCAATGGCTCATTCTCTGAAGGGGCACAGCTCAAGATCAGGGTGTTTTTCCTCTGTCTCAAAAGCTACTATTGAAGCCTTCCTTTTAATCTTTAACCATGATGCTTATATAAGGAACTTTTTATTGTTATCTAATAGGTAACACCTACCACACACTATGTCAGAGTTCTTGGGTTTATCAGTCTTTGCTGGGAAGCTATAATCTTCTACTGAGCTGCTGAAGCTAAAAACTAGGGAGTCATCCTAACCTCCTCGCTCTCCCTCACCCAAAGAGCCAAGCCAGCCTGTCATCCAGTCTACCTATTCTATCTTCTGGACATTGACTCCATCCTTATCTCTTCTCCCACCATTGCCTCCATTATTTCTCACCTGGACCAGCCCTCTCTCACTAGTTTCTTTTCCTCCGGAGTTGCCATCTTCCAAAATGCAGCCAGAATGGTCTTTCTTAAGCACAGATCTGATTTTTGTCAGTGGTCTGCCTTTTAAATTCCCCATCACCTTTAGGATCCTGTTCAAACTCAAGAGTGTCCTCACATATGCTCTCCAAAGAGTACCAAATCCATCCAACATGGCTACCCTCAGCCCACGTAGCACCTTGTGAAAATCATACAAAGGCCTCTCCTTCTCCAGGTGGATACAGCTGCTCCAGGGAGCAAAGCCTGGACTGGACTGCAGCCCTGGTCCTATCTCATCTCTGCCCCTCTTGCAGAAGGTCACAAGCATACAGTCAGCCCATAGTCCTGACTGAAGGTTCAGTTCGCGCACCTCTGTTTACTTTGTCTAGAATGCCTTTACCCACTAAATCCATCTACCTAATTCCAATTTATCCTTCTAAAAATCAAGGCATTCATCTTCCTATAAAAAGCTTTCACCTGTTCTATGCTACCAGAAAAATTCTAGGCTATCATGGCATGCCTGTTCGGGATATTCTTGTCTATTTCTCCCAAAAACACTACATTCTGTGACAGCAAGAACCATGTCTTTCAGATCTGCATGCCTAGAAAGCCTACCACAGTGCCTGGGAGAGTGCAGATCAATAGTTGCTGAATGTCAAATGAGTGATGCCTCCTCCTTCAGATTTCTTAGTCTTGTCACCATGTAAGACCCCCAACAATTTGGAGACAGGCCATGGGGGTTCTGCTTCCTCAGATAACATAATTCCTACTCGAAGAACCAAGAAACCAGATCCCACTTAGCAATTATTTGATTAACCTATGATTAAGAAGAACAAACATCTTGGATTTCAACTTTCTGTCCCCTCCGGACAAGTTCACTAATATATCTGTCATCGATTGTTTTGTCCTTCTCTGGATTCTTCTCCCTTATAGTCTTCCCCTCCTCCTCCCAGACTTGTTCCCCTTAACATCCAGCCAGATAGGGGGATGCATGGGAATTTCTGGTACTCTCTACCTTCAGGAATGTTTGGCCGTTATCATAATAAAATAATAATAATAAATATTAAAAAATAAAGAGTTATCCATACTTACTGAACCACAGGCTCAACTTCTTATACTTCTGCCTTCCATGGGGATTTTCCTTGTTAATCCTACTTGGTTCTCCTAACTGGCCTGCCCCTGATGCCGCACTGATTTCATTTATGACTTTACTCAGCTCTCCTAGCACCTTCCTCCTCAAATCTCTCACTATTTCCCTCCTAATATGAATCCATAATTATCTTTCTTCTTCTACTTAAGTCAGGCCAAAGGGAGTAGAGCCATCAGACTTTAACTCCCTGTCAAAGGCACTCATATATCTAAAATCTAATTTATGAAATTTTACTTATGAAAAATATTATTTTCAATTGGGCACAGAGCCATTTTAGGAAGGACTGGGCAGGGCTATCATGTGTTTTTGTCAGAGACAGATGGTATTGTCTCCTTGCTCACAATTGTTCTCGGAGAACACAGCCCCGACCAAGCCCCTGCCAAAGGGATAAGGCTGGATCAGCTTGTCCCTAGTGATCAGGTTGTTGCCCATGGAACTTGGAACTGGAGCACAGAAGCTGAGTTAACCAAATGAAGAAAGCTCAAGAGCTGTGAGGAGACCTGGAGTAGAACCCAGCAACAGCTCTATGGTGAGCCCAGGCCACACACAGCTGGTATGGGAGGATAGAAACCCAGAAGTTTGAGGACATGTATCAATCAGACAGCATTCTGTTGCTGTTATTGAAAATGATACAAGTGACATTGAACCTATGTATTTTTTCTTCTATAGCAAATAGGATTCTTCGTGTGTGCACGTGTCCCCTTCTTCTTCACGGACTTAATTCTATTCAACTGCAGTATCAAATGACCATGTATTCAGGACAGTAGATCCTTCCCTAGCTCCAAGAGATAAATCACTCTTGATCTACACTAATCATGGTATTCTGGCTCCCTTGCCAGTTATGAGTCTAGACCGGGCATAGAACACAACCCTAGCTAATGAGATCTGATCCGGAGTTTGCAGAAGTGTTCTTGGACAAGCATTCCTCATTCTTGATAAAATGCACAAACCTGGGACTCCTTCCTGCCCTTGGACAAAATTGTATGAGTAGGTGATGCCTGGAGCTACAGCAGCTATATTATAATCATGAGGGGCAAATCTGGGGAGGAAAATCATCATGCCAATGATGGTAGAATGGGAATAAATAAGCCTGGAAACTTGATGATATCACTATGCCATTCAATTAACTTTGGAACCTTGTTTTCCAGGGAGCTAGTCTGAAGGAAGAGTAATGGAACTGATGTTCAAAGTCAACTAAAATGAGGGACTATGCAGTCCAAGGAGAAGTGAATAGCTGCCTCCTTGCTAAATTGTAATAAAGGGTAATGGTTATTGACCTCTTATTATGTGTCAAGCAGTGTTCCAAGTGCTTTAAATGTATGGCCTCATTTAATCTACACAACAACTCAACAGGGTAGATACCTTCATTATTTCCCATTTTTAAGATGGGTAAACAAGATCCAGAAACACTGAGTAATTTAACCAAAGTCCAAAACTCAGCAATGCCAAGGTAGGAACTCATACTCAGGCTTCTGACTTTTTCTGACTGAATAATTAGCTTAAATCTGAAGTGTTCCTGGCTTCCTACAGTTGGATTTCCACAAGCTTCCTTCATACCATTTCAAAGAAAGATCTTGTTTAATTTGAGCTGGTCTGAGTGGGTTTATATTCCCTGCACCCAAATGTTCCCTCAGGCTCTGGCACTGGCCTGACTCAGGCTTTCTTGCTCTACCCCATAATAAGTCTGTGAGTCTCAATATCCATTTGTTAAATGCACTGGGTCCAAAACCCACACTAAAATCCTGATTTAGTGGAATTCATGGTTCCCTGGTTTGCCCACATGGCAGGTGTTAGTCTGAGGACACTATTTTTTTCATGCAATGGCACTTTTATGGGCACTATTTCCAGTGGGATGTGACTATCAAAGTATCAGTGAACACCTAACAAGGGATGCAACTGTTGACCCTGGTTCAAATAATCGCCCTGTTAAACCCTCATCTCTAATTTTATCTGTTTTGTAACTTCAAAGTTTTTGCAGTAAGTGTGACATCCTGCAGTCACATGTATCTCTGTAGCTCTGCAAGATCAGGAAGGCATTTCTATGGCCTTACTACTGTTTATTCATGTCACACCCTCACTCCCTCACTCATTCAACAAATATTTGAGTATCTGCCTTGCCCCAGGTAGTATGCTAGGCCCTGGGTATCTACAGGTTACATTCTCTGCCCTCACAGAGGGCAATAAAGTGTAATGATATGCCAGATCACTTTTTTCTCTAAACCAACAGACCTATAACAAATGAAAATGGTATATAGGACTACACAGAACATTTTGTGGGCATATCCAATGTAGGATTTAAGAGTGCAGACCCTGCTGTAACTGCCTGGGTTCAATCCCAGCTCTGTCACTGTGTGACCTTGGATTGGTTAGTTACTGAACTGGTTATGTCAATTGTTTAACCAGTTAAATGGGGATTAAAATTGCAGCTTTGTCATTGGGTTGTTATGGGAGCATTTTCGTAGATCATGTAGAGTATAATAATACAAGTGTTCATTCAAAAGAAAAAGTGAGCTATAGTCCACTTAGTCCAATAAGTTCCCAAGCCACTTATTTTGGTTCTGGAGCAAGGGTAACCCCAATTCTAAATGATGGTCTTCAAATGCTTAGAGAAAAGAATTCCCTCCTTTCTCGTTTCTGACTTAGTCATCACTTGACATAAGTTATAACTAAAATCCTTCCAGTTTAAAGGAGGAGATCAATAGAATCTAGACACTCGGGGATCCCTGGGTGGCTCAGGGATTTAGCGCCTGCTTTTGGCCCAGGGCACGATCCTGGAGTCCCAGGATCGAGTCCCACGTCAGGCTCCCGGCATGGAGCCTGCTTCTCCCTCTGCCTGTGTCTCTCCCCTCCCCCCTCTCTCTATGTCTATCATAAATAAATAAATAAATAAATAAATAAATAAATAAATAAATAAATCTTTAAAAAAAAATCTAGACTCTCGGACAGGTGTCCAGGAAGATTATCTTGAGAGAGGGTTCTTGAACCGCCCCAGGAATCCAATCTTGCTCCTGGGCCCTGGAGAGAAGGAAAAGACCTCAATTCCTCATTTTCATTATATCTGCAATAGGTTCCTCCCCACCTCAAATTCTGTGGCCTAGAGAATGGTATGGACATCAAAACTCAAACATGAGTACATTGCAATAGCATGGGAATTCAATGGGATTCAATAGGATTTTGTAGCTGAAACTTAAACCAAATGTCTCAAAATACACCTGTCCCTGGAGAGTATGGTCTCAAAATACACCTGTCCCTGGAGAGTACTTTCATGATAGAAACACTGATCTGGCTGAAACAAGGCCAGTTTTTAAAAAGTACATTTTCCCCTCTGTATGTGTGCAGATAGAGAATTGGGACCTTTTTAGGTGATAGAATTGAATATTTAGGGAGGCAAGGTTGGGAGTTTAATTCTCTTAAGAATAATCGATTTGGAACTGAACAAAGCTGTCTTCTGTGTGCTCACATCGTTCTGTCTTTAAATCCTAGGTAGTGGTAATAATAAACAAATAGACAATAGCTAACAATTACAGAAAATTTTCTGTGTAGTAGGCACTGTGCTAAATAAAGGCTTTACACAAATGATTTCATTGAAATCTCTTAATAACTCTGTAAAATAAGTTCATAGGGTTCATTCAGAGTAAATGGGCAGAGGGCTTGGACCTCTGCCCCTCCTTGCACTGCACTGGCCTGGCCTCCCCTCTTCCTCACATGAGTCAATTAGGCTCCCCCCACCCAGGGCCTTTGCACTTGCTATTCTCTCCACTTCCAGCACTCTTCCCCAGCTCACCCCAAAGCTTAGTCTCTCTCCTCCTTCAAGTCTTCCTTGCTTTCTCCCACCTTAGTGGGGCCTTCTCTGGTGATGCTTTAGAAAACTGCAATATCCCTCTTTGCCAGCATATACTCATCATTGACCATACTTCCTTGCTTTATGTTTTTCCATAGCAGTTATCATTTTATAACCTTCAACATAATTGACTTATTTGGGGGCTTATTATCTGTTTCCCTTGACCAAAATGTGTGCAAGAATTTTGGTCCGTATTTGTTCATGATTTCCCTAATCCAGCACCTAGAAATACAGCTGGCACATGGCACATACTCCATAAATATTAATTGGTTAAATTTTATACATGAGGCAATAGGCACAGAGGGGGAAAGTGGTCCGGCTTCTTATAGAAAGAAAGACTTCGGGGCAGCTTGGGTGGCTCAGCGGTTTAGTGCCGCCTGCAGCTCAGGGCCTTACCCTGGAGACCCGGGATCGAGTCCCACATCAGGCTCCCGGTGCATGGAGCCTGCTTCTCCCTCTGCCTGTGTCTCTGCCTCTCTCTCTCTTTGTGTCTCTCATTAATAAATAAATAACATCTAAAAAAAAAAAAAGAAAAAGAAAGAAAGAAAGAAAGAAAGAAGAAAGAAAGAAAGAAAGAAAGAAAGAAAGAAAGAAAGAAAGAAAGAAAGAAAGAAAGAAAGAAAGAAAGACTTCTTAGGAACCCATATTCCAGGGGCGCCTGGGGGCTCAGTGGTTGAGCATTCTGACTTTGGCTCAGGGCATGATCCCCGGGTCCTGGGATCGAGTCCTGCAACAGGCTCCCTGCAGGGAGCCTGCTTCTCCCTCTGCCTATGTCTCTGCCTCTCTCTGTATGTCTCTCGTGAATAAATAAAT
Source organism: Canis lupus familiaris (assembly GCF_011100685.1). Taxonomy (NCBI): domain Eukaryota; kingdom Metazoa; phylum Chordata; class Mammalia; order Carnivora; family Canidae; genus Canis; species Canis lupus. The sequence continues at coordinate 38,974,747 of NC_049253.1, forward strand.
AAAATCTTAAAAAAAAAAAAAAGGAACCTACATTTCAAAAACCAAACTTGGAGTCCATATCCTTTTCCTGGCAGTTGGTGGCATTCCCTTTGATCATGGGGGGGGGGGGGCCCCGCCGGGGGGGGGGGGGGGCGGGGAGCACATCAGATTTGAATAGTACTTCATGAGTAGAAATATGCATTACCAATCAGGACTGTAAAGAAGTATTTCATGTATGCACTATATTCAAGAATCACGCATGCATAGGCACAATGGTTTGTTGGGATATTTTAGTACTCCCCTGGGAAATTTCCTCTAGTGAGACTGGAAGGAAATTTTAAAATGTCGCACTGAAAACTGAAGAGGATATAAAGTTCTCATGAAAGTATTTATTTTCCCAGGGCTGTACAACGGCAAGAGTGACAGCATGGACTACTCCTTCAAAAGTGCTGTTCAGATTCAAGGATTATTTCCTGAGTTCCTTTTATGGAGTTCCTTTTATGTGATTCTAGTTAACCTTCCTAACAATGCAAGAAATCCAATTTGTAGATGAGGAACATGCTCTAAGAGGTTGTGTACCTTCCTCAAATAGCCCAGTGAGGGGCAGAGTTTGGAATATAATTCCTTTGTCTCTCTGTCTAGTGTGCCTGCTCCTGTCACACAGCTGCTAGTCAGGCTTCAGGTGTTCATCATTTTCCAGTCTTCTATCTGAGGAACAAACTTGGTTTTTCTAAGTAGCTAACTTAATGCCTCATCAATCGAAAAATAACAAACTATAAATACTATTTCCCATCTCGCTTTTTTAAAGGGCTACTGTTAACACAGATTCAAGAGACTCATATTGGAACGCACCTATGGGGGCAGCCCGGGTGGCTCAGCGGCTTAGCTCCGCCTGCAGCCCAGGGTGTGATCCTGGAGACCAGAGATCGAGTCCCACATCGGCTCCCTGCATGGAGCCTGCTTCTCCCTCTGCCTGTGTGTTTCTCATGAATAAATAAATAAATAAATAAATCTTAAAAAAAAAAAAAAAAAAGGAACGCACATATGGTCACAGTAAAATTAGCATCTTTGTCTGAAGTTCATTTCACTAACTAAACAGCCAGGCTTATAAAGCTCACATTATTACGGAGGAAAAAAATGCAGCTGCTGGCTGACGGGATGGCTAAACACAACAAATACCAGGAAAATCTCAAACCACTTTTTTTTTTCTTAACTACATCCTTGCCAATTATTTCTCCACAGCTTTGGAAACTTGTTTTCACCTCTACCCTTTTTCCAAAAAGAATTTTACCCCGGGGGAAAAAAATTAAGACCTCAAAACCAAGTACAAATTGCTCATTTAAAGAACAGGAATTAAGGATGTGGGGGCCTTTCTTCCTTAAAAGCTCATCATTCTGTAGAAAGAATCTGAATCCTGTCCTGATTCTTCTTGAGCAGTGGAGCAGTTTTGGGTTTTGTGTTAGTTAATTTTAATTTAAAAAAAAAAAGGCACCATTCTTGAGAAGCTGTTGCTATGAGACTTCCTGAGCCTCAACAGATGGCCACAGAGGAGTTCTCAGCCCTGAGCTCTGGGCTGTGAAGCCCTCCACTCAGGCATACCATTAACATTCCTGGAATACCTTGGAAGGCAATGCGGGCCTGCCGCCCTCAGACTAGCTCACCCGCAGCTCCCGGCTGCTTTCCCTTGTGAGGGGGCCCTGGGCTGAAATCTGTTATAAATGAATGATCAGGCCTCTCTAGGAAAAGGCCACAGCAGAGAGGTTGCTGTCCTTCCCAGTTAAGCTTCGGACAAACTTTACCAACACACCTGTGGGGTTGTGAGCCATTTGGGTGAACATGAGGATGCCCACATACGCAGGTGCACAGATATACCTACCCGTGTGCACACATGCACACACACACACCACACTCCATGACCCAATGCACTTTATTGTTCTCAAGCCTCTGGCCCCCTCTCCCAGACACAGGACAATCCATTTAAGAGAATAGCTTATTTCTGGACTGAAGCATCTTTAGTGCCCAGAAAGAACTACTGTGGGCAACGTTTAAGGCTTCCTGATTTCTCTTTTGATAGAAAGACAGAAAAAGAAGGAACATTCAAGTTTCTACACTCTCACTAATTTCTCGGTGCTATCAGAGAAATCATTCCATTTCATCATCTTTCTCTCTCTTCCAAACTGCCACGATGATACTGACCGACGTGCATCAGATAGAGGAATTAATGAGGCATGTTTAACAAACAACCGAGAAATCATTGCATAAATATCAGGTCAGTAAGCCCAGCCTTCACTGCTGCCAGGGAAAAGATAAGGAAGGGACTTGGAGATGGACTTCAGGGCCTAATTGCTGGGACCCCCACCCCTGGAGGGTTAGTCTGGAATGCCTGACCACAGTTTTTGGTGGGAAAGATCTACTGGTAGCTTTATTGGTCACTAAGGAGCTCTGGTACTTGGGAAAAAAACCAGGTGATTCTAAAGAGCCATAGCTTTTCGGGGTGAGGCTCATTTAAATTCCATCCCCAGAGTTGTCACTTTAAAACCAGGCCTCGAGACGCCTGGGTGGCTCAGCGGTTGAGCATCTGCCTTTGGCTCAGGGCGTGATCCCAGTTTAGGGATCGAGTCCCACATTGGGCTTCCTGTGAGGAGCCTGCTTCTCCCTCTGCCTGTGTCTCTGTGTCTTTCATGAATAAATAGATAAAATCTTAAAAATAAAAAATAAAAAAATAAAACCAGGCCTGGAGTGTACGAGCAACGTCCTATCCTACTTCAGATGTCTGGCACCAGTGCTCACTTGATCACTTGACAGGACATCAGAGCAATCTTACCCATTTCAGTTCACACAAGTTTTTAAAAAGCTTTTCCCCCAGTGATATCAGATGATAAGCTACGAATACCACAGTCACTGTCACCATCATTTGACATTTATTTTTTCATCTAATCTGTCCAACTGAGAGGCAAAATGACTCGAGACTGCTTCGGTCCCTGCTTCTTCCAAAACCATCGGTTTGTCCTGTGGTATAGTTACCCCCTTGTCTCCAAAATGTGAACATTAGGAATGCTGGAAGTTGCTGTGGTTGTTGTTTAAAACATGCCTTCTAGAGGCTTGGCCTAACAAGGAGTGCCAACTTTTTCCTATTAACCAGAGACATTTAAGGAGTGAACATGGGAAGATGCTTCTGTTTCCATGTGTCTAGCGCCAGGGAACCCCATCTTGCTTGTCTGTCCCCATGGCCATTGAGCAAAGGGAGATTTCACCCAGCTATTCCAGCTTCTGAGCTCACAGGCCTGCCCAGCTCAGCAAAGTCAGGGGCAAAAGGCTGAGATCTGGGGCCATTTTGAAGGGGGTGGAGAGGGAGAGGACAAGACTGGGGAGGGAGAGACTGCCTGACAAAGGCAGCTATCATTTGGATAACTGCACATTTCAGGCAGAGCTAATGGGACACACGATGTGTGTCTGGGAAGGGAAGGCTGAGCGCACTCTATTATGCCCTATTGTGTGCCGTCCACAACACCAGAGGGGACTCTCACCACGCTGTACTCCAGGGAGGTGGGCAGGCATTCCACAGCTCCAGAAAGGATACTTTATTTTTAACGGCAGAAAGGATATTTTAAAAAATTGTCCCTGGGGAAGAAAATGAACTTAAGATACTTAATTCCCTGCCCCAATCTAACCCTCTAATGATAGTGGTCTTGGGATGAAATGTGTGTGTGTGTGTGTGTGTGTGTGTGTGTGTGTCTTAGTTATTAACAACTGTGTTAAATTTCATATTTGAGGGTCCCCCGGTACTCTGCAGATATGTACAAGGGCTTTCTATACTCTTAATAGGGAATGCGAGGTTTCTGTGACTTTATTTTTTAATTAGAGATAAAGAGGTTTTTCAGCTAGCTCTCTCTTCCTGTCTGTACCTTTTAAAACACCGGGCGGGGGTTTTATGAATAGTGTTTTGTGTGTGTGTTTTTAAGATCATGATTGGGGCTAAGTCAGTATTTATCCTTCTCTATACAAAAATGACTTATCTTTAACCCAGGAAAGCATCTTGGTTTGTACACTCTCTAGGTTCTAATTCATAAGGGAAGATTTTTGAAATTTAAATTCATGCTAAATATACATTATTTATTTAGCTTTCCAACACCCATTTCTCCTTTAACCTCTCAAATTCACTTGGCATCTACCTATCTACCTACCAACCAATCTATTTTTTCAATTGTCATCAACCATCTGTGCTATTTGCATACATATTATATTTAAAATGATTACTGTAGACCTGTGCCATGACCATGCTTCAGTCCCTAGGTAATGTTCTGATGCTTTCATTCATCAAAGCAGTCATTTTTAGTACTTATACTTAGTATTACTATGATGTTGAACTTATTGTAGGAAAATGTTTTTTATAAAAGCAAATTATCTAACAGACAAGAAAGATGGAAATTTCCAACTGGCTACAAATATTGGAAGAAAAAGATATATTTCAGGATAATTCGCATAGATGGCAAGTGAAGGGTTTCTAAATGCTTATCTGCTTTTTTACCACCTCTATCTATTCTCTATATTATCATTTACTACTTGAACAGAACCATTTGGAATTGGTAAATGAAGAAATCTTTGTTTCGTGAAGGTGTTTATATCTTTGGAATCCATATGGTAGGAATAGTAGTCTCAGAACCTCTTTGGATTTATAAATGGACCTTTACCCATTTATAGAGAGTTTTCATTAAAAATATCAAAATCAAAGAGGAAATCACTTCCTCCCTATCACAACAAAACAGGCAGGGGTATAAGCACTGGTTCCAAACCACTAGTTGTTTTTTTTTTTTACCAACTTCAAATTATTAAATCCTGGAACTACATGTATGCTGACAGCAATCCAAGAGGGGAGACAGGATGATCCCTGAAGTATCTGTCAATCAAACTACAAGGAAAATGAAATCAAGATAGAGCTTAATAAAATAATAAAAAAATAAAAAAATGTAAGAAAAAGATAGAGCTTAATATTCCTAAGTATCTCACTTTGCTCAAATTTAGGTGCTTGCTTTTAGAACCTGCCTTTTTTTTTTTTTTTAACATCAGAATGAGCAAAGGGAGCCAAGCCGATACAATCAACCCCCTCACTGAAGTGAAATTCACTGATTCTACCATGTTGAACAAACCATAAAAAGAAAAACTGCTTTCATATCACAAGAGGAAAAGTTAAAGACAGCTTTAAAAATAAGTGAGAATCAGAATTACACTATAAATCCTGGGGTTGCATAATCGAAAGGAGCCAAGATACTCAAACTAACTTTATTTTATTGTATGAGCTGGCATATGTATTTCTGGCCTTAATTGAAAGTTACTTTCTTCTATGATCACTTGAGTTTCTCATCAAATAGGAAGGAGTGCACAACGAGTGTCAACTGCCTGCAAGGGTTACAATAATTCGTTAAGCCTCCTGCCCCCATTTACATCATTACGTATGCCGTGGTATCGTTTTGCCAGTGCATCTGGTGGCTGAACACCACAGCAATTTCATCATAAAGGTCTACGCTAAACAACTTCCCTGCCTCTCTTTCATTTACCTCCTCACTACTGGCATTTCTGTCGTGATCAATGTAGAGATAATGTCGAGAAAGATCTGGTTTAAAATGGACTTACCTTAAGGGAAGTCTAGGCCAGCATTTCCATTATCCTCGGTTATCTGTTAGGTATCTCTGTCCAGCGTGCCACTGGGCCGCGCTGGGCCGCCAGGGGGTTCGGTGACTCAAGGGAGGTGGGACAGGACTGCTTCTCACCCACCGCCCGGGAAGGCGAAGGCGGGAGCTAAGACACAGGTGTCCCACACCGCCAGGCACCTCTGCTCGGAACCTGCAATCAAAGGGCTGCCCTGATTAGGCAAGTACAAAAGGCAGTTCGGGTTACTGCCCTCCCCCCAGCCAATGGCCAGCCGGCCTGCCTGACAGCAGCAGGCCCCCCTGGAAGAGGAAGTGCCCGAGAACCGGTTTCTGCAGTGGCCAGGCCCTGAGCTCTGTCCTGCCCGCGCACCGGGAAAGCTGTCAAGCTGCTGTAAGGAGAGCCTGTGCTAAGGGTAAAGCCATCTTTGCCCTCCCCACACAGGGTCTCCCCTGGGTCCCTTGACTCACTGCGACAGCATGCACCCTAATGACAAAGCAGGTAAGGAAGAATGAATGGCTTTGCCAGCTTTGATCATGGAGTGCCCCTGTCTGCTCTTCCTCCCAGCCCTTGCCTTTCGGGCTGGATAAGTTCAGTTGGCTTTTTTGAATTTTATTTATTTATTCATGAGAGACACACAGGGAGAGGCAGAAACACAGGCAGAGGGAAAAGCAGGCTCCACGCAGGGAGCCCGATGAGGAACTCGATCCCAGGACCCTGGGATCATGCCCTGGGCCCAAGGCATATGCTCAACCACTGACCCACCCAGGCATCCCGGGAGAAGTTCAGTTTTTAATAATTAATTATGGTTTTTGCCAGCAACAGCTCCTCACAGAAACCAGGAGAAGGCAAGGGAGAATCAAATTAAGAAAAATCTTTCAATGGTCCTTGTTTCCAACAATAAAATTCAATGCTGTAAAAATTCAATACTGTAAAAATCAACCCAGAGTAATTTACGAACATAGTGTTTATTTAAACACACACACACACACACACACACAAACAAACAACATTAGAGCACTGCATTTTAAAATTCAGTACAGTCAAATGCCATGGAGCTCACCTTTGTGGATAGAATCTTTATAGGTTTCCTAAACTACAAGCTAGAGGAATTTTGCTTAAATCTATCATCTGAGCCTCTGAAACTGCAATCCTTTGCAGCTGTATGGAGAAGTAGCACTTAATTCAAGTTTTGGTATTTGCCCCAGACTGTATGGGTCAGCCTAACAGTAACCATAGACACAAAGAGAGAGAAAAGGAATAGTGCACACAGAAAAAAAAAAAACAGTCTCCAAGTGTGTCTGAGTGTGTGGGTATGTAAATGCATTTTCATTAGTTAACAGCTGCTGTGGTGAGAAAAAAACAAATTATAGGACCCAAGGCTAATCTGTAAACCTTGCTAAAAAATCTTAAGAACACTTTTAATTTTTAGATGTGGAAGAAAAGAAGAAAGAAAGGGAGCATGCCCCCAGATACACACTTGTGTGTGTGCACACATACACAGCAGAAGTCTGAAATCACAGGGCATATACTCTCAGTATAGTAGTAATCTCCATTCTAGACACCAAGAAAGTCTAAAGAATCCTTGAAAATGTGATCACATTTCAAAGGTGAGACTAATTTTATTTAAAGACAGTTCCTGGGGGCAGCCCTGGTGGCTCAGTGGTTTAGTGCCGCCTTCAGCCCAGGGCGTGATCCTGGAGTCCCGGGATCGAGTCCCACTCGGGCTCCCTGCATGGAGCCTGCTTCTCCCTCTGCCTGTGTCTCTGCCTCTCTGCCTCTCTGTCTGTCTGTCTCTCTCTCTGTGTCTCTCATGAATAAATAAATAAAATCTTAAAAAAAAAAAGATAGTTCCTGGGGTGCCTAGGTGGCTCAGTCAGTTAAGCATCTGCCTTCAACTCAGGTCATGATCCTGGGGTCCTGGGACTGAGCCCCAGTCAGGCTCCCTGCTCAGTGAGGAGCCTGCTTCTCCCTCTCCTCCCTGCTTGCGCTCTCTCTCTTACTATCTCTGTCTCTCTTTCAAATAAATAAATTAAATTAAATTAAAAGTTACTATATTAACAAGAAAGATTGTCTCTCCAGAATGTTCCACTCGAATTGCAGAGCTATTTAGATTTCTATAATGTGAATTAGAAGGAAATAGGATTGAAGCAAGTGCAGGATGAGAACAGCAGTCAGTGTTGGGCAGAAAAATCATCTTGCAGAGCAGAGAAACATGCCACTGGATCTTGCACCACAGACGCATTGTCCCCAAAGTAGCTGTCTTTCCTTCTAAGAAGGCAAAATTCTTTTTTTTTTTTTTTTTAGAAGGCAAAATTCTTATCCCAGTTTTTCCTTCCTCACCCTGCAACTTCTCACCCCAAACACAACTAAGTTGCAAGTCCTTCCATCAGACACTACCCCCACCAACCCAGAAGTCAAGAGCAGTCAGGCCACAATATTCATTCTGAATGTGTCAAAGTTAACAGCCTCCTGCTGGGGACCAGGAGCTTGCCTCCAAGGGGCAGAATGACAAATGTCTGTTTATCACAATCCCCCATCTACAATGGGAATGCCATTCCGTCAAACAGCAGAACACTCACACTAGTTTAAAGGGGCCAGAAATCTCCTCCCTCTCCATTTCATCAGTCTTTTCCTCCTAGTGCTGCTCTGTGCAATCCAAACTCACTTCAAACCCACTCTCCTCCAAGTCCCTGGTGGCAACATCCTCAACAGATTAGTGGCTCTGGGAACTGCATGTTTTGTGTAAGGTCCTCCTGGCTGCTGTGACATTAGAAGAGAAGACTTCTCCATGTGATTCTTTAGAGAAGCTAAAAGAAGCAGACAAGTAAAAGAAAAAAATGATGTTGAAGCACTTAATCACCTGCCTTTTCACAAATTTTGAGATGAATAGGGAACCACTACATTTACAAAGAATGGATATCTATGTGGTATTAGATTGAGCCATACTAAATTGTTAGTATTTTACCATTTTTGTTCTACTGCAATAGCAATTGCACTGATTTAACCCGCAGCTGAACTACAGCTAACAACTGGTAATGAATCACATGCCACCAGTCACTATGTTTCATTCTCTAATCATCACCACAATTCTATAAATACTATAATTATTGTTGCAACTTCACAGAGGAAGACACAGGGGCTTGGGAAGGTTAAGCAACGTGTTGAACAATTTCCAGCAGGCAGCAGGGTCGGGAGTCACACTGTGGCCACGTGACTGCAGGGCCTGTGCCTTGCACCGCCACCCTGGGCCACCACCCTCCGCCAAGGAGAATTTGAATCCTGATCTTGGCATTCTCCGGCTTTGTGACCCTGGGCTGGTTACTAAACCTCTCCAAACCTCTGTTTTCTCTCCTCAGAAATGGGGCTGATAATAGAATCTGATGTGAGGACCAAACACGATAATATAAGTAAAGCACTTGGCACAGTGCCCGCCCTCGGGAAGAGCCCAGACACTACCCGGTAATAGTGACATGGGCGGGATGAGCACTCTCCCACCTGCACCGGGACGTGAAGGGACACAGCTCACTGAGTGTCCCTATCACCCACTGTCATAGTCTGGCGGCCACTCATGGGTAGAACGACAGTGACGTCTGCTCGGGTCCTCAATTCTGGAAGTGACGCCCGCCACGGTCACTGCACATTACTTCGGTGGAATGTGCACCAGCTCCCCCTCATTAGGAAAGAGACTACCCACACCACGCTGTCTGCTTGGGGACACCCTCTGCCCCCAGAAACCCCTGCCCTCAGCCCCATCTTCTAGTTCCTGCTTCTTCTACTTCAGATTTCTAATGGAGAATCCGGACACTTTCACAAACATCTTAGACTTCTCATTTATTTCCTACCTGGCTTCCCTGGCAATTGGCTGTAGAAGGTTACCCAGTTCGTCTTTGATGACACATCGATGGTCTAATCTAGAAGCAGAGCTGTGGAGCCCAGAGGTGGGGCTTGGCCTCTCCCTTCTAGTTCTGCCACTGAACTGCTAAGTGACCTTGAACAACATGCTTATCATCTCTGGGCTCTAGTCCTCACTCTAATCCAGAAGAGCACTAATATCTGTGGTAAAGAGAAAAAAGATCACTAGATGAGATTTTAAAGAAATATGGCATTTTACTATTCCTTTTCTCTAAAAGCTAGAAGCTCATCTACTCAGGGACATCTTGTTTTTTCAAGATTTATTTATTTATTCATTCAGAGAGAGCGAAGAGAGGGGCAGAGACACAGGCAGAGGGAGAAGCAGGCCCCATGCAGGGAGCCCGATGTGGGACTCGATCCCGGGTCTCCAGGATCACACCCCGGGCTGCAGGCGGCACTAAACCGCTGAGCCACCGGGGCTGCCCCACATCCTGCTTTCTTCGGATTACCTTTTTAAAAACAAACCCACAGGCAGGAGAGTTTTATGTTACTATTGATAAACTGCAGACCAAGATAGAGAGCCTTGATTCCAGAACACCAGATTTCCACTGGTATTTTTCCTTAATGATTTGCACATGTTCCTGTAGGGTGCTTGTTTGTGGTTAGAGATAAGGATCTGTGGAGAGAAAGCCTTACAACATAATGAAGAAAATGTGGTTTCACTTATTTTCAATTTCTCTGTGGCCATGCATCATGGTTACACTGTTCTCCAGCCGTGTAAGGTAGACTCATCCACTGCATAAAGTAGATTTGGTTGCCTGCAGGGCACTTACGTGCCAGGCCTTATGTTTTTCTGATATGCTCCAGAAGCTCAAAGTACTTTTACAGAGTATGCTTTTATCTTTATATTATTTTTAATTTTTTAACTTGAGTATAGTTGACACACTGTTACATTAGTTTCAAGTGTACAACATAGTGATTCAACTTCTCTATACATTATGCTATATAGAGTATGTTTTTTAAAAACTAAAAGTTTGAAAAAAAAATTAAAAGTTTGTCCTCAACATTCCCGGGAGGAATTGAAAGAATTTTATGAATGGAGGAGATAGAAACAACCTCTTGGCCTCTGGGCTGCTTTCTTTACACAGAGGACTCACCACCTTCTAACATACTGTATAATTTACATATGTATTGTGTGTGTTAGTCATTTCCTCTGCTCACAAGAATGCTCGCTGAGGACAGAGATGTCTGTTTTAATCATGCCTGACTCCTAAGCATCGAGAGCAATGACTGACATATATTAGATGCTCAATAACTAGATTAAACTTGATAGTCACCTAAATAATTCAGGTAGAACTGGTACCCTGCACATCTTACTTCTAGAAATCACACTGTTTCATTAGAAGGAAGAGGCAATGTAGAATAGATCACACTGGCAAGGATAGTGATAATGACAAAGGTGATGATGTGTAAGGCAAAAAATAAAAAATAAAACTTCTATGAAGTTCAGAATTAGTTTAGCCCAACTCTGCAAATCCCCACATAGAAGTTCCAGGCTGAAAGAAAACTGGGCAGTAAGCCTAAAAAGAAACTTAATAAGCTCAGTTTCTCTTTTCTAGCCCATTTTTGTTTAATTTCATGGGAAACTGTATTCGCTGGAGAACTACAAGTATGTCTGAAGGAGTGAGATCCTTGAGGGCACTCTAAGGGAAGTGGACGCAGGAGCAGTTGAGCCATGCTCACTTTGTACTCAGGCAAACATTTTTTTATTCCAATCTGACCACACACCAACATCAAGGTTGATGAGATAATGCCTTTAGGCCTCCTAGAGTCATAAAAGATGTCAATCAAGTCCAAAGTATTAACATTGCAATATCTTTCCTGCATAATAACTGTAGGACATAAATCAGAAATCCGAAGGCATGATATTTTTTTCGTTGCTGGTGTTATTCATGAGAGCCACGCTTTTCGATTTAAATTCTGATTCTATGGTGCTACCTTTGACCTCAGAGATGAACAAACCAAAGGAACATATCATTCCTGTTCTCCTTTTCTCTCTTCATATTCTCTGATCCTCTGGGGCAACCTAGATATTTCTTCACAAGAATGTTAGTGGCCAGAAGGCAGCAAACCACAGCCTTGAGCTCAGTCATGCCTTCAAAGTCCCGACATCCCAGATGGCGAACCCCAAGTTACCATTTAGTGCTAAGAATAGCAGATAGAGGAATTATATTTGGATTCACATTTTATCTTTGGGGATGAAAAGGAAACAAGAGAAAGAGTACTACAGAACACTAATTACAACACTACTGATAAGTCATTTCAATCTCTAGGAAAATTGCGCAGCTACTATAAAAATGAATTCCATTTCTATACTTACATATGGACTTAGCTTGTGAGCAAGGCACCTACTATGTAGCAAGAAGGATACTAAGTACTTCACATATTTTGTTTCAATTCTTCCAACAACACTACTAGAAAAGTACTATGACTATAATACCTGCTGTAGAGCTAAGGCGAGGTTAAACACTTGCCCACGATCATAAAACTAGCAAGTGGTGATGACAGGAGTTGAACCCAGGCAGCCTGATTTCACAGTATATGCTCTTAAGCACTAGTGTATCTGTTAGATTTGTTATGACTTAAAAATGGGATGTGTTTGGCATATACAATATTTAGGAGTTTGGGGTATTGTTCCAGCTGGCAGATTTCTCCCTAGGGAGAACGTGCCATGCCGCCCCCAGCCAGCTATCAGCAGAGCAGATCAGTTTGATGGCGCCAGCCAACAGTAACGAGAGAGGCTGTCAAGCAATTAGCCTGATGATAATTTGGTATAATAAAACCTGCTTCAAATCATAATTTAAACAGACAGTGTGGAGAACATTCTTCCTCTCACTTTCCCTGTCCTCCATCTTGTGGTAGAAAAAGGCAGTTTGGATCACAGTGGGGCTCGTGAACCCACATGCCTTGAAAAGAAACGTGACAGGAGACATAGAAGAGTGGGCAGTCAGCACAGTATGTAGGGGTTTTCAGTCACTTGGCAAGCATTTCATGCATGCTTGCGATGACAGGCCCTGGAAAGGTCAGGAGTGCAAGACACAGTAACTCCCTGCCTTAGTTTAGTATTAGAAAGGGTCGACCATCACTCTCCCGGGAAAGACTCAGTCTGGACAATAGGCTGGAAAGGAAAAGAAAGATAACTAGCCAACCCGTACTTGAGCTACCAAGACTGGCAAACTCAGATGCCCACCAGGCCAGGCAGACAGAATAAACAATCAAAGTGGCAGGTTTAAGATCATAGGAAGCTGTGAGGCCCCACCTCACCTGACTTGGGTACACATAGCTCCAAGCCACTGCTGCCAGATCAGATGTTTTTCCAGAAGACGGAAGACCAGATTCTTAGGTAAAACATTCAGAATTTGAACACAGATTAAACAAGTGTTTGCAGGCCAAGAGGTAGTTTTCAAATTCTGCAAAGAATTTTATTAAATTCAATGAGTTGCATTTTAAAAATAAATTTGAATAGCTTTCATAGTAGATTTGGCATGTGTAGGTAGACCTTCCAAGCCTTATGTGCACCTATTTCAAATCATTTTTAAAATTTGTATTAAGGGCAGCCCCAGTGGCTCAGCGGTTTAGCACCACCTTCGGCCTGAGTTGTAACCCTGGAGACCCGGGATCGAGTCCCACTTCGGGCTCCCTGCATGGAGCCTGCTTCTCCCTCTGCCTGTGTCTCTGCCCTTCTCTCTCTCTCTGCGCTTCTCGTAAGTAAGTAAAATCTTTAAAAAAAATAAAATTTGTATTAAGATGTGTAGCATATACAGAGTATATAAAGTACACTAATCTTATATAAATGGTAAATATGACATTGAATATGTCCAGCATCTGCGGAAGGTTCCTTCCAGACTTTTCCAGCCTATTCCAGACTCCCCATCCCCCACTTTTGACCTCCATCATCAATAAGTTTTGCCTGTTGTGGCCTTGTTCAAATCTTAACCATGAGAAATTAATAATAGATTTAGTTGCTTCAGGTCTGAAAAAATAAAACTGGGTTTTTTTTTTTTAAGATTTTATTTATTCATAGAGATGCAGAGAAAGAGAGAGGCAGAGACACAGGCAGAGGGAGAAGCAGGCTCCACACAGAGAGCCAGACGTGGGACTTGATCCAGGGTCTCCAGGATCACGCCCTTGGCTGCAGGTGGTGCTAAACCGCTGCACCACCAGGGCTGCCCAAAACTGGGTTTAAATAAATAAAGGTACAACCAGTAAGAATTATGGTGAATCCAACAATAAGATGGAGCCTACAAGCTTAGCCAAGTACTTCTTTAGATTCTGATGCTTGCTATTTCCACATATCTATTATTTTCAATACCTGGTATTTCCTAGATGGATACATATGCCAAACATGTACTTGCTACTCTGTAGAGAATATCTCATATAAGGATATGAAAATCCTCTGATATACAATTAAGATAAAATTTATACCAACCATACAACTAAGGAAAACCATACTGCAGTAGGTTATGCAGCTAGATCCACACCTAAGACATGAAAAGTGTAGATTCAAAGGCAGGGCTATTACAAAGCCCAGGTATTTTTCCATCGGACTATACAACCTCTCTTAAAATTAGCAAATGGGGTATTTTCTTAAGTCTTAAATAAGACTATGATAAACTCTAATTCTTAACAAGGAGCATAATGAACCTTACTCAATTTAGACTCTGACTGGGTATTCATATTTCACATTATGAGGGTTGGTGGCGGTGGTAAGGTATTGAAAGCTGATGTTTATTACGTAGGTACTTTTTCTTTTTTCAAATAATGTCTTTGCTCAATGTGGGACTTGAACTCAAGACCCTGAAATCAAGAGTCTCATGCTCTGCCAACTGAACCAACCAGGCACCCCACAGGTACTTTTATTTTTAAAGCAATGCACCAGGAGACTTCCTGGTGGCAAGTGGATTATAAAGAAGTTGTAGGGAACTTTTATTGAAACTGTGTGCTGCATAGTAGATTCATTGTTTTTACTTAAGAGTTCTCTAAAAAGGCTTTCATTCTCCTTTTAACAAGATTGAGAAAACATGAACCGTTTATAGAGAAGAATATTATTTTATTGCATGAGCAATTAACATATATTCTCAGGAGGTGGATGGGTATCTAATGCCCTACCATCTGCCAATACCAACCTCTTGTTGCTGCCTGTAAGGAAGACGGGCTCACTAATTGCCAAGTGATTTTAAGAGTAGAACAGTAAAGGGACCTGCAAGACCTTCTATTCAAACCAATAATAGACTGAACTGCCAGACCCTTCCCAGGGCTCATCCTTCTGGTAGATGGGAAGAAGCTGATGGCTAGCCAACACTTTTCAGGTAGAAGGATATACACCACCAGGAGTTCATTTATGCCCAAGGGTTTTAGCCTGAGATATGCAAAAATTCCAAGTATATATTATTTTTTATCTCAATAGCCATGCTGAGACCAACTATTCTGTTTGAACTCTAGACTCAGGTCTATTTGACCGGGTTCTTCTCATGTTTTAGTTAGCTCAGAAACTAAACTAAAATCCTGTAAAATATCCAAATTTACCAGGGGCATCTGTTTCAAAATTTACATCTGAAATCTGAAGTCCAGGATTACGTTCCATGGGCAACCAACTGAGTCAGCCACATGACCTTTCCTCAAATCAACACCTTTTGGCTTAAGAATTTAAGCCATTTTTAAAAAATATTTTATTTATTTATTCATGAGAGATACAGAGAGAGAGAGGTAGAGACACAGGCAAAGGGAGAAGCAGGCTCCATGCAGGGAGCCCGAGGTGGGAATCGATCCCCAGGACTCTGAGATCACACCCTGGGCCGAAGGCAGGTGCTCAAATGCTGAGCCACCCTCAGGGATCTCCATTTTTAAGCCATTTTTAACTCATGATTTTACTTTTTGCTTTAGTAACAGTATTTTTTTAATTTTTCTAAAGGATTTTATTTATTTATTCATGAAAGACCCACACACAGAGAGAGAGAGAGAGAGAGAAAGACAGAGAGAGAGAGAGAGAGAGGCAGAGACACAGGCAGAGGGAGAAGCAGGCTCCATGCAGGGAGCCTGACTCGGACTCGATCCCGGGACTCCAGGATCACGCCCTGGGCCAAAGGCAGGCGCTAAGTAAACCACTGAGTCACCCGGGGATCAACAATAGCTGCCCAGCCCCCCCCCCCCCCCCCGGCCCTGGCAATCGCTATGCTACTTTCCAGATTTATTAAATGGACCACTCTAGGTACCTCCCATAGTGGAACAGACAGCAGTGGCCTCTCTGTGGCTGCTTGTTACATTTAGCATAAAGTCCTCAAGGTTTATCCACATTGTACCCTATGTCAGAACTGCCATTCCCTTTAAGGCTCCAGATTCCTTGTTTTTAACTGTAAAATGTTTCAAGTGTATCTAGCAAGTTAATAAATCAACTAGATGGGGGCATACAAACAAACCATCAGCAAGGGAGTGAGAAATTTTGTTGAAATCCTTAAAGCTGTGGCTCTTTATGGTATACCAGAATCACCCAGAAAACTTGGTAAACCACCCACTGCTAGGCCCACACCCCAGAATATCTGATACAGTACAGAAGCATCTAGAGGAGGGCCAGATAATTTGCATTTCATAGGAGTCCCTGGTCCATGCCACACTTTTGGGATCGACCACTGTAACCTATCCAGGGTTAATTCTGGAGGATTCCAGTATCAGCTCTTCCCACAATGCAAGGGGAATACCCCTCCCACCTAAGGTAGCCAGGAGGCCTGCAGTTATAGAAGGGAGACACAGCAGAACAAGAAGAGCGCGAAAGGCCAGTCCTTGCCATTCCAGGGTCTTGCGGGAATGAGGGGAACAATGGTGGCAGGTCAGAGCAAAGCTTTCAGAGAGAAGTCTAGTTTCACCTCTCTGGCCTCAGGGAGAAGAGGCCAAGCATGTGAGGTAAATGAGGGTGATATTTAGGGAGTCGGGGAATCTTGGCTCCACTGCACCCTGTGAATCTCTAGGGAAAGGCCACTGTGAGGAGGGCCTGGCCCACCTTAATTTAGGCAGATGGGAGATGCCAGCCGGGAGACGTGGAATGAGCAGGTGAGGGTGTGAGAGGATCCTGGGGCAGACCCCTGGGCCAGGCGTTGCTGAGATGGACAACTTGGCAGACAGTATCTGAAATGAATGGGAACAAATCAGAGCCTACATCTGGCGGGGGGAAGGTTCCTAGGGATCCCCAGGGGCATGGTCCAGGCCAACTCTGAACACAGTGACCAGATTCAGCAGTGACAGGGGTGACCAGGGACAGAGCCCAGACACCAGGGGACAGGGTGCTCAAGGACCCGCACTCACCTCCCAGACCTTCAGACACTATTTAGGCAAAGCAGTCGGGCCTTGGAAATAAAAATAACATCTGAGACAGGGAGCAACGTATGTCAAGAGACTGAGCATTACCCCAAGGGACTGTTCCAACAACCGAGACGAGTCCAGCTTCCAGTTGGGCCGGGATGAGGGTGTATCGTTTAGTTTCCCTGCTCGGGGCAAGGGGAGTTTGCGAGGAGACCAAATTAAGTTCAGAGTAAAGAAACAATGTGTTTTTTCCTGTATATCTAAGTTATCGTGTGACTGGGGTTGTTAGATAAAATCAGGGACACATTCTTACTGAAAAACTGTTCTGAAGTTCGAATATAACCGCACCTGCTGTATTTCCGTAAGCTCTAGTAGGGCCTGTGAGTGCACGTGCACACGTGGCGGCAGCGTACAAGGGGCGACCCCAAACCTGGAACATACCGATCACTCTCTTTTCACTCCATTCAAATGTGGATATTCACATTTGAATCGTCATGATGCCTCTGTAAGATGATTTTCAAGATTGTGAAATGAGTATTTCAGCCACACCATCAGGATACCTGAGGTGCCTCTAAGCCTCCTCCCCAGGGCCCATCGTCTCCGGCCACTGCTCGGAGCAGGGTCAGCCACGTAGCCTGTGTGGCTGACACGGCCAGGGTCAGCCTTTGGAGGTTGAGGTCACCTTCGGCCCATGACTTGAAGGCTTCTGCCTCTTCGTCTTCTTCTTTAAGATTTTGTTTATTATTTGAGAGAGGGAGAGAGAGAGAGAGAGAGAGCACAAGCAGGGGGCCCAGCAGAGGCAGAGGGAGAAGCAGGTCCCCCCCCCCGCTGAGCAGGGAGCCCGGGCTGGGGCTCAATCCCAGGACCCCGGATCATGACCTGAGCGTAACCAACTGAGCCCCCCAGGCGCCCCCCTGACTTGAAGTCTTCTAATGACAAGACCCACCAATGTGTCAATCTGTCATAGATGGAACACCATCCTGGTAACCCGCGAAATGGCTTTTAAAAATATGAACACTCATTTTACTACCACCATGTTGCTAGTGTAAGCTTACATTGTTCCCAAAGGACTTCGGCTGTTCTCAAGCCATATCTTTGGAGCTTGGAAGTCACCCCCTAGCGAGATTCCAAGGAAGCAAGAAACAGAGAGGTATGTCTGAATGAGGAACCAGGAAAAAAGATGGGTGTGGAGGAACAATTCGTAGGAGAAGAAAAATTTGAGATAGACGGGGTCCTGAACTGGAGAGAAGCCAGGGAGTCACTAGGCGCTGGCAAGAACAGGACTCAGGGACAAATTCCATCTCCTCCAGGAGTTGGAGCAGGCCTCTGTGGCATCAATCTGCCGTGGACGGAGCCTTCCAGGGCTAGGGGTAAGGACTTGTAAGGCGAGCACTACACCCAGCACCACTTACCAAGCTTCTACTTTGTGGGAGGGAAGTGACAGACTCTAGGTGTTCTCTTACAAAATGGTAACTGTTCCAACATTTCTAGATTAATTAGGTATCATAACCGTTTAGACATTAGAGAACATATTATGACTGGGATCAAGCAGTGGTGTATTTTGTTTTGTTTTGGGGGAAAAGGGAAAATGACAGGCTGTACTGATTTCTTAATAACCATGAAACCCTCCATCACTTCTCCCTTCTTGCTGTGTTGTTTCTCCCATTTCTGTTTTTGTTTTGTTTAAAGATTCTATATATTTATTCAGGAGAGACACAGAAGGAGAGAGGCAGAGACACAGGCAGAGGGAGAAGCAGTTTCCATGCAGGGCGCCCGATGTGGGACTCGATCCCGGGACCCCAGGATCACGCCCTGGGCCAAAGGGAGACGCTCAACCGCTGAGCCCCCCAGGCATCCCTCCCGTTTCTATTTTGATTGGCATGTGGACTTGCTCCCATCAAATGAGATAGACAAGTTGGGTAGGTTAATCTACTTAAGGGAACATGAATCAACACTGTGGGGAAAATAAAAGGCACCAGTGTGTGACTGTCTTTAAAGCAAAACAAATAAAAGCATTGGCAGAACCCAAACCATGGGTCACCCAGAGGCTGAAGAACCCATGCTGTTTAGGGGGTTTGAGCAATCATAGAAAACCAGCTCCTCTGAACACCTACCTACTGGCTTAAATGTTTGGGTTTTTGTATCTGATGGACTGGAGTTCAAATCCACACTTCATAGATGTGCTCCCCTGGCCAGCCACGCTATGGGAAGTCTGGCCCTCGCCTATTACAGTAATAACAAAAGTAACACTTATTTCATAGGTTGTTAGAAGAATTAAATGTGAGGATGAAATGCTTGGAATGCCCAAAGCCAACAAGTGAAAGCTTCCTAAAATTATTTATCTATAGGTGGCAGGTGATACTCATAAAGCAGAATTGATTCCTAGAGATAATATCCTACATTTGAGCTGAATTGACCTACTTCTTCAGAGCCCGCTATGAATCTTATGAATGTGACTGCTCAGTCCGTCCAGTTCAATCACCTCCATAAATTCAATATCAAGTGCCCCCACCCTTTTATCCTCTTAATTTTAGAATGTTAATCCCAAGGAAATAATTCTAATACCACCCACATTGTCTGCATTTAGGGGACAGGACAGGGGTGTCTGTGAATTATTACACAAAAGAAAAAGCCTCTCACTATTGGATGGCTGTTCTGAAAAGATCAAGGATAAGTCAGCCTTTTCAGAACACTTTCTTGAAAGGTCTCAAAACTAAATTTGCAACTATATGATGCCTTGTAAACTCTCATGCTTGCAAAGGGGAAAAATGCAAGACAGATGAAATACAACAAAACACGATACTGTAGGTCTTAATTTCTGAATGTGAGTTTATTTTTCTGTTTAATAGTATCTCGTACAAGGACCTGAGTTTTTGACCTCTGTCCCTGACTTTGAGACAAATTTGCAACTATATGATGCCTTGTAAACTCTCATGCTTGCAAAGGGGAAAAATGCAAGACAGATGAAATACAACAAAACACGATACTGTAGGTCTTAATTTCTGAATGTGAGTTTATTTTTCTGTTTAATAGTATCTCGTACAAGGACCTGAGTTTTTGACCTCTGTCCCTGTCTTTGAGACAGTGATGGAAAGGGGATGAGAAATCAAGAAGCAAAGGTTGAAAGGTCCCTTAATCCAAACACCTCTGGTCTCAGTAGGGATGCTGCTCAATGTTCAGTGTTTGTGGGGCTGCAGGCCCGGGATGCACTTCCCGCAGACTGAAGCTGGTCCTCCCGCCTCACCAAGTCAGCACTGTGGTTATGAAGGTGTCAGATGTGAAACTGTGTAAACAGAGTGACACGGAGGCCATTCTTGCCTAGTGACCTGTACAAGAAAGGCCTATTCTTAGAAACTGCGACAAGCTCCTGTGCCCTTGGAAAGAAGGCAGGCCACATACTATTGCAATCTTTGAACATTTCTGTGCCTTTGGGGTGTGTTCTAAAACGTGTGTGAAAATGTAAAGAGAAGACGAGAACCATCCCCGATCTCTCAAGTTGAAAATCTGAATTTTGAATTTTACTTATATATCATGACCAAGAAGAGGCATGAAGCTAGTCTTTCATTTTGAGGAATAACCACAGGGTCACTCAAATTGACACTGATCCCATCCTTTTGGGTCTTCCGTGGGCCAAACAGACAAAGAAAGAGCCGTAGGAATGGCCTCCCCGCCAGAGGAGGGCCGAAGCACATCTCCTCTCCTTGCACTGCAAGCTGCAAGCCTCTCTGGGTGTTACAATTGCCTGGCGAGTTTGTAAAGGAGCAGGCTCTCCCCCACCCCCAGTCTGATTTCGAAAAAGTACAGGGATTTGCATGTTAAACAGGCACCACAGCTGATTTTGAGGAAAACCTGCTACAGGATGAAGACAGGAAAACATGAAAGCTGCTGACAAGTAAGAAGGGAAAAATTGAATATAATATGAACACACCAAATGATCAGTTCTTTTCACTTTTTTTTGTTTTTTCTTTTTTTTTTTTTTAAAGATTTTATTTATTTATTCATAGAAACACAGAGAGAGAGAGAGAGGCAGAGACACAGGCAGAGGGAGAAGCAGGCTCCATGCAGGGAGCCCGATGTGGGACTCGATCCAGGGTCTCCAGGATCACGGCCTGGGCTGCAGGCGGCACTAAACCTCTGCGCCACCGGGGCTGCCCTGGTTTGTTTTTTTCTGATCAGGTCTTTTCTTTCATTTTGTTTTTTAGTTTTTTAAGATTTATTTATTTATTTATTTGAGAGACCGAGCACAAGCAAGAGGGACAGAGGGAGAGAGAATGTGAAGCAGACTCCCTGTTGAGCACAGAGCGGGACCTGGGGCTGGATCTCAGGACTACCCTGTCTCATAACATAATTCACAGTAGCTAACATTTGTATGGCAATTTACCAGTACCCTACCGGTGAGGGAGATGTTTTGTTTTGTTTTAAAGATTTTACTTACTTATTTATTTTAAATATTTTATTTATTTATTCATGAGAGACACAGAGAGAGAGGCAGAGACACAGGCAGAGGGAGAAGCAGGCTCCCTGCATGGAGCCCAATGCAGGACTCGATCCCCAGACCCTGGGATCACAACCTGAGCCAAAGGCAGATGATCAGCCACTGAGCCACCCAGGCGCCCCTAAAGATTTTATTTATTTATTTGAGAGAGACAGAGAGAGATAGTGAGAGAGAGAATGAGTGCCGAGGAGAGGGAGAAGCAGGCTCCCCGCTGAACAGGGAGCCCAACGTGGGGCTCAATTCCAGGACATGGGATCACCACCCAAGCCCAAGGCAGCTGTTTAACAGACTGAGCCACGCAGGCACCCCTAGGAAGATACTGTTGTTATGTCCATTTTACGGATGATGAAACTAAGGTAGTAGTTAAGGCCCCGCAACTAGCAAAAGATAAAACTGGGATTCCAAGTCACACCAAATGACTGAGAGAGTGGGGGCTGATCACCACCAGGCTACCCCGCTGCCGTTGGGCATATTTTTGTTTTCATTTCACAGATATTCACTGAGCACACATCATGTGCCAGGAGCCGTTCCAGGCGCTGGACATTGCTTCTCTTTCACCTTTTGCTCCTTTAAGTTATGCAGGTAAAGGATGAAAGGTTATGAAGATGTCTTACCCCTGTGCCAATATCATGGAAGGCTGTTTTAGGTGTCCAGGGTTTACAGGCCCTGCGATAGAGAACAATACAATGGCTGATTCCCAGGAGACACCTTTAAGGAAACATTCCAAGCAATCCTTTTAAAAATGCTCCTTAGAACAGTCTTCAAGAAAACAACACAGCAATCTTCCCCCCTGAACAATAAGCACATTAACCAAGCAACCATCCCCCAGGATAATTTTATGCCTCCTACCCACTAAGCAAACAACAGCACACAGGAGTCTGACAGCAGCATGAGGGGGGGTGGAAAAATTGTTTTTCTCAAATGCACTGATAAATTGTGACCGTGGACCCCTTAACGATGCAGGGCTTAGGGGCACCCACTCCCTGCATAGTCAAAAATCTGTGTATGACATTTGACTCTCCCCAAAATTAACTACTCATAGCCTACCATTGACTGGAAGCCTTACTAATAGCAGTCTATTAATATATGTTGTGTATGTGTTACTAACTATATTTTTATAATAAAGTAAGCTAGAGAAAAGAAAATATTAAGGGAATCATAAGGAAGAGAAAATACATTTATAGCACTGTACTGAGTTTACTGAAAAAAAATCCATGCATTGTGGGAAACGAACTAGGGGTGGTGAAAGGGGAGGTGGGCAGGGGGTGGGGGTGACTGGGTGACGGGCACTGAGAGGGGCACTTGATGGGATGAGCACTGGGTGTTATTCTATATGGTGGCAAATTGAACACCGATAAAAAAAAAAATCCATGCATAATGGACACGAACAGTTTGAACCCATGTCACTCAAGGGTCAACCGCGTGAAGGAAGCAGCCAGGCAGCTAATGAAGAGAGGGTGGGCCTCTAGCCCGGCGAGACAGTTGAACAAACATCTTACTAACACAGGCCACAGCACAAAGAGGCTGGTCCTTAGTAAAATTAAGGACTAATGAGGGTCTTCAATGGATGGCATTTAACAGTTCTTTCTGGAAACTGTTTATCCCTCACTCCCAAGAAGGGTGGGACTTTGTGCTATGGCTATACAAGGTGTGACTTTTTTTAAAAATCGGGACTGACAGAGTAAATGAATATTCCTTGAGGATAGAGAGACGCGCACATGCTTGTTCCACTCTACTACGTCTTCACGTAGCATGAATAAGTTCAATGGCATTGAGCAAACCATCTTTCCTTCTGGTTTGTTTCCTGGGGGCACCGTCCAGAAATGATACATAGAGTGAACCTGGCAACGTGGTAGGGTGCGTGTGTGACTCGCTCAAACCTGCTGACAAAACGAGCTCCCGATGGCACGGCGTGTGGTGGCCGCTCTGGTCACTGGTCACGGACATTCCCGGGGCTGCGGCGGACGAGCGCGGCCCTGGACCACCCCTCCCCTGCCCTGCAGTAGCCACAGCTCTCCACGAGCTTTCGGAAAGGATTCCACGGCTCTACAGCAATAATGAGAAACAGGCCTCACAGAAGTGCAGGAGCAGGAGCCACTGGTGGGATGAACCTTCCCAGCAGGCTTCTCTGGATCCTACAGTCCTGAAAGCTCTGAAGCAGGGGTCTTCGCGCTTGCTCTTCAGCTCCCTGCCACGCACAAGGCTCTGGCCTGCCTCAGGCCTCTCCTGATTTGCCTTCCTGGTTCTCCTCCTGCTTCTATCTGAATGACCCCATCCACTCTGTGTGGCTTTCTTTCACCTGTTAGTGCCGACCTCCTTGGGGTCTCTCTTTATCACCTCAACTTACGGCTCAAACCAGGGGTTCTCAAACTTGACGGCACAATAGCATAAAAGCAGCTTTAAAAATGTCCAATGCCAGGCTACACCCTACACCAACTGAATTAGGACTCGGGGTGGGACCCAGGCGTTGGCTTGTTTGTGTTTAAATCGGGGAGCCACGTTTGACAAGGAGCAGCGTTAAGCCATTTTGACTCAAGGATGCAGGATTCAAAACGTGTGGTTCACATTCTAAATCGGAATCACCCAAACCCTGTCTGTTCCAGCTGATGCACCCACGTTTGGAGCCCAGGGGAAGGCTGCTGCAACCTCTGAGTGGCTTCAGAACTCGGATTCCACATCCTTTACACAGGCTCAGACAGATATTTGAGTGCCATTCCTTAGTGGTCGGGCACGGAGTGGTGACTCCTGCCTGGAATACTTTGTTCAAAGGAAAGCCGTGTTATCCCCGGAATGAAACCAGGGCTTTCATCATCAAACCTCCTCTGCTGGGAAGCACTATGGCATTCCTTTGCATGCGGGCTAGCGTCCAATGCATAGCCAGTGAGCATATGTAATCCGCTGAGTAAAAATAGTGGTTATCATTATGGGCTACAGGGAAAAAAAAAAAAAAGAAAAACCTCCCTTTTCTCATTACAGTAAGGGAGTCCTGTTGCATACCTCACAGGAAACCTAATAACATCTTATGTGAATTTTCCATGGGAAGGAACAACTGATTAGGAAACCAAATACGAGACTCCTAGACAGTGACATTCAAACCTAGAACTCCAGGGAAGCCAAAAACTCCTCTGAGTATGGTCCCAGTAGGATTGAAATATCTCCTCAAAGCATACTGAGCACATTCCCATGATGCCAGGCCTCTCGGAAAAGTTCCTGGGGGTCGAAGGCCACCGCAGTTGCCTCCTTCCCTTCCTCTCCACCACTTGCTCAAGTGGAAAAAATGTTTACAGGGTAAGTTACCACAGTTCTCAATTATACCGATTCCCCCTCTGGGGAAGTCTGAGCCTGGGTCCCCAGCTGGGATGCAAATCGAACTTCAGCCTCAGGTTCTTACTCACATCCCTGCTACTCACCAGTGTTTTGCTCAAATTCTGAACCACCAAGAGCAGAAGAGGAGAAGGACGAATGAAGTAATGGTTAGGGGCAACTGACCAGGGGGCAGGTTGGGGTGGGGGGTTCAGGGACCACAAGAGGGTCAACGCAAGCCTTCTGGGAGCATGTGGAAGTGGGAGGTATAAAACGAGATGTGAAGAGCTTCCAATACAGAAGCCAAAAGGGTGCCACTGCCCGCCATCCCAGCCACCACCATGGCCTCATGGTCTCCAGAGGGCGCAGGTACAACACACCCCTCCGTGTGCCTCCTCAGAGGACTCAGTATGGAGGCCAGAGTGGAGCCCCCTTGTTATATCTTAAGAGGCAATTCTTGGAACTTACACAAATCTTTCTCATTTGGCTTCTGTGTCCAGGAGAGGTGAAGGAAGCCACATGTGTTGCACACAGAGGTGAGTACCTGGAGCTTCAAGAGCAATTGTGCAATTGTCTCTAAAAAGATCATTGCTCCTTTTCTAACTGTCCTCAACTCCCACTACCCGCCCACTTAAGAGTTATCTTTGGACATCAGAACTTTCCAAAGGCTGCACACTGTGGAATCTAAAGAACATTGCATTTCTCAATTGCTCAGCCTGTGCCACATGTGCCTATGTAAGTAACCTAAGCATTTGAATCAATGGAACAAAGATGCCCCAGAAGATGAAAGTCACTTTCTAGAAAGTCCGGTCTGCAGCCTGAAGGTCCTCTTCCTGCAGCTCAGCCTCTCACCAATGAGCTACAACTTGTTTCAGAATCAGAACTCTTTCTATTTAAGTTCTCCAGGAAAGACCATCTTTTTTTTTTTTTTTTTTAAGATTGATTTATTTATTTATTTATTTATTTATTTATTTATTTATTTATGGCAGAGAGAGAGAGAGAGAGAGAGAGAGAGAGAGGCAGAGACACAGGAGGAGGGAGAAGCAGGCTCCATGCAGGGAGCCCGACGCAGGACTCAATCCCGGGACTCCAGGATCGCGCCCTGGGCCAAAGACAGGCGCTAAACCGCTGAGCCACCCAGGGATCCCCAAAGACGGTCTTAAAAAACAAAAAGAAAAAAAAATCCCATTCTGAACCCTGGCCAAGTTGATACTACTCCTTTAAAACTACATCTCCTTTAAGCAAAATGGTTATTATCAGAAACTTTAAAACCATGTGTTCTCATTTGTACAAATAAATCAAATCGGTGCATATTTAATGACAATCAAAAGAGAAGGCAACCAGGTAGATTTTCATGAGCTGAGACTGTACAATACATACTCCTCACGGAATAGTGGTTTAATATTTTACCACAGTGAAGTGTTTTCAAATACACTGTCTTATTTCTTCCTTACAGCAACTGAGTAGGGAAGATATTATCAACTGGTTTACATTTTAAGATGAAACTTAGTCTCAGGGAGATTGATTTGTGCCTGTGATACCATGGTCAGAACACAACAGAGATGAGATTGGAATCCAAATGACAGGGACTCCCCTTTGGCATGCTGAAGCTTAGGATTTCATAGCTGAGAACTGGCAACTTGGTGTTGGCATAATCTGGTTTAGAGGTTGTCAATTTGTAAGGAAAAAATAGATGCTTTTTATGTTCCAGAAAAGTTCAACCACCCTTCAAACTTTGTTGCTTTGAATAGAGGGAGATCTATTCAAATTTACTCTTTTTTTTTTTTTAAGATTTTATTTATTTATTCATGAGAGACAGAGAGAGAAAGAGAGAGAGAGAGGCAGAGACACAGGCAGAGAGAGAAGTAGGCCCCTTGCAGAGAGTCCGATGTGGGACTCGATCCCGGGACTCCGGGATTACGCCCCAAGCCAAAGGCAGATGTTCAACCTCTGAGCCACCCAGGCGTCCCTCAATTTACCCTTTAAAGCTCTTAATAAATTCTTTCTTTAAACTGCTTTAAAATAGCTGAAAAGGGACTTCAAGTGGTTAATCAGAATAAGTTGCTTTAAGAATATAGATGCTTTAAAAATATATATATAGATGCTTTTTAAGGGAATAGACTCAGGCAGGTAGTGTGGTATAGAGGGGAGATGGCAAAATAGTGTGAAGGAGGTAGGGAATGGATGAGTTAAAAACAGAACTGATCTGCAAAATCCTTTTTTTAAATTAATAGTTAATAGCATTAATTTTGTATCCTTTAAAAGGGACTCAAAATGTATTTTGTTCATTACCAGATTCTTCTTTTGAGATCGCTGACTTGCAAATCTTAAGTGAGCTATAGTCTCACAACTCAATCTAGAACACAGAAATCTGACACTGAAGTAGCAAATGTGTGAGCCACACATCCCATTCCATTCCAATAATGTCATCCCACCTGTTTATAAAAAGAACTGTTCTGCTAACCCTCAGATATGTGGGATGGGTTTTTAAGGGGGAGTGCGGGCCAAAGGGTTGTACTTAATTTCATCACCATTTTTGCTAGAGGTAGGTAACAACTATAAAGGAACAAATAGTTTTATTTCCAGAGGCTAATGAAGAGCCTCATGTCAGCTGGATGCACAAAGCAGTGACATGCGTTTGCTCTGAACCCCCACAGGAAGTTCAAGGTCAGTGGGAATCATTTCATTTAGCAGTTTTTCCTGGACAAGTTAAAAATCAATTTATGGGATTTTTCTAGTGTTTGGTTTTTGTCTGGTTTTGTTGTTGTTGTTGTTTTTAAGCATCACAAATATTTCTAAATGGAGGAGGCAGTGAGGAGAAAGCATTAGTTCGCTACCTGAGGTGCCAAGAGACCCCAAGGCCTATGTTCTCAGAGACCAAGCTTCTCACTTAGGCTATCAGCATTCAGCCTTGGGCAAGTCACTATACATCTGTGGATGCGGTTCCTTCATTTCTTCCCCCAGGCAGAGCCACGGACGGAAAGTGACAACCTAGATTCTCATTTTATCCCCACTAATCATGGCAGTTCACATATTTTAGGCAGATGCTTACTGTTCTTCACTAATTCGACCCTCCTTTCTCCTTAGTCTCTCTTTTTCCAGTAAAATGTGATCAATTCCTATTTCTCACATACATATCGTCAGTCAAATGAAAAAAGAAATCCTCTCCAATACTATCAACTCATAGAATGAATGGGAAGGGGAAATGCTCTATCAAATTTGCAGAAATGCTGGGAAAGTTTAGAAGTAAGATTTCATTCTAAAAAGGGGCTCTGGGCACCTGGGTAGCCCAGTTGGTTGAGCACCTCCTTTGGCTCAGGTCATGATCCCAGGGTCCTGAAATCAAGTCCCGTATTGGGCTCCCTGCTCAACAGGGAGTCTGCTTCTCCTTGTCCCTCTCCCTTTGCCCCTCCCCCTGCTCGTGTATGCTCTCTCTCTCTCAAATAAATAAATAAATAAAATATTTTTTAAAAAATGGAAAGGCGGGGCAGCCCCGGTGGCGCAGCGGTTTGGCGCTGCCTGTGGCCCAGGGTGTGATCCTGGGGACTCGGGATCGAGTCCCACATCAGGCTTCCTGCATGGAGCCTGCTTCTCCCTCTGCTTGTGTCTCTGCCTCTCTCTCGCTCTCTCTGAATGAATAAATAAGTAAATCTTAAAAAAAAAAAATGGAAAGGGGCTCCCTTTTTCCAACCCTCTGCTTACTGTTCTGAACAAGCATACTGCCTCCTATGCCCAGAAAGCCCGTTTCCTCACCATAGTCCTCCCATTAACTGGGACCTCCAATCGTATGCTTAGTTCTAGAGATTAGACTTCTCACAAGAGGTAATTTACTTGATACATATGCATTATATTTTCAGGAAAGTCCATCACCATGCTATATATATGTACTTCTCATTTAATTCTCACAGTCCTCAGAGAGATTGAATGATTTGCCCAGGGTCACAGAGCCAATCAAATAAAAAAGTCATCAGACTTCATATCCAGGCAAACTTGCATCACCACCTCATGCATCCTCTCTCCTAGAAAGAATGAAATCTGACTCTCATGCTGCCTTCATGTAGGTTAGGTGAGCCTTGCAAACAAGGACAAAACACCATGAAATATACCCCTAAACCTCTCTTAGCTACACAGGCCAACAAGCCATTGATTCCAAGTTTAGGAATAGGATGGTCCTGGGCAAAAAAAAAAAATCTCACCTTGATGCAGAAGGTTGGGAGATTGGATTTGCCAAGAATGGGGGTTGCATGTGCAAAATCGGGATTAAAGATCCATTGGGCACAATACCATTCTGATTATCCAATTCAAGATGGAAATCGAAGTCCCAGCTCAGGGCAAGAACATGAGTTTAGATGAATACCCAGCAATGAACCCCAACAGTCTATTCTGAAGTGGAATTGTCGCCTCTTATTTTTTTTAACTTAAATTTTAGGTTACTTGCAAACAGCTGTGAATATTCCCTGTATTAAAAGCACCTGACATCACCTTTGAGACTGTTAAACTTGAAGACCTTTTCCTTTGTTTCCATTTTAACAGTCGCTTGGTTCTAAGACTTGTATTTTATACATCTCTGCCAGATAAAGTCACTATTGATTTTAGAGAGGGTTTGGAGTATTGACTCTTATTTGTGTACATGTTTGCTTTCCTAATTTATATCCTTTGTACTGTCCTTGCACTCCACAAACATTTTCCTTCTTCAATTTTCCCCTAGCTTGAAGGTGTTTATTTTCCTTTTGGAAGGTCTTTTCTTTGGCCCACTCCTTCTTTTATCATTCTTCTCCATTTATCTATCACTGACTGTAGACCTTCCCTCTTTGTATACCCAGCACCCAATACATTCTCTGTTCCGGCAGCACGCACACTGTCCCTTCACTGCCTGTTCCTGGAGGACTAAACTCTGCCCTCTTCATTGGTCAACAGATCTTGTACGGTCTTTGACCCACAGCTTACTTGAGACTTTGCACTTCTCTTGTCACTGTAGCCTTTAAAGAAGGTGTTTCTACTTTTGATTGTTTTGGGTCGCTGGGTAAGACCTCAAAACTTATACAAACACCACTTCTCTGCTCTACATTCTTGGCATTTCTACGATGGATGTGAGGTGTTGCCCTCACCTACCCAAAACTGACCTTAAGGGAAAAAAGAGGCACGTATAGCTAGAGCTGCTTATATGTAAATTCTCACTAGACAAAGGATTTCTCTAGAAAACAGACCCTCCAATTATGCTTCCAAGAAGCCACCTTGAACTTTTTTAAAAGTACAGAGATCACTTGGGAAAAGAAGGAGAATTAAAGAATGAAATATGCTAGTTATTCTATCATAAAGAAGCAGATAGAAATGAAATCTCAGGACATGACAGGTGCCTAGATAGAAAGTCAAGACTTCTCAAGAAAATGACAGCTCTACTCAATACTAAACCAGATTAATCCAGAGCAAAGAGGCTTGCTTCTACCCAGGTCTCTGAAAGGTCAGGTAGAAATGTCCATCCAAGTCTACCAAGGCATGTTTATAATCCCCATCTCTCAATATGTGTGAGAAGTAAAGACAGCCTCCTTTTCCTCAAACTCTGAGAGTTCAATTATAAAAAATCTATGCATAATAGATGAGATAAGACATATTCAAAAGGCATCTTAGAGACAAAATGTTTCCCACACCAGAAGCAGGGAATGCAAGGACTCTTCAGTAACCTTATCGATCACATTAGCATATCTAAAGAAAGAACATGTCAATCAGAAAGGGGATTTGGTATGGAGACACAGGGAAAAAAATGAGACTGGGGAGCAGAGTTTAGGCAGCATGTCTCCCTGCCTGCCAGAGGGGAAAGAGTCCCCACTCACCAAAGTGAGCATCTGGGCCACCTGGCAGACATGTCCCTGGTGGAAACTGGGCCATCTGGCCATCAGAGCAGATGCCAGCATATGCTGAGGCCTCAGACCCATTCCCTTCACTCTGAAGATCGCCACGCAACAACCTGACCTCATGGTCACACCTCTTAATGAGTTTTCCTGTCAGATAAGGTATACTGATTCTTGAACCACTTGGTATACTTGTTCCACATAGAGTTATCTTTTTCAAAATGAGTTAATACATTGACATTATGGTATATATCCTTCAATTTCTTGTAGGTTTGGATAATGTAAATTAACATTCCTAAATTTCATAAACACCTGGGCACTGTCATGACTAGTCAGTTCTGTACCTTTAAGGCTGGTGACCAGCTCCTTAATGATAGCAGATGATATTCATCAAGGGAATAAATGGTGGGGTGTGATGGTAGGGGGGGCTTCCTGAAAACCAGGCAATCAGCATTTTTGGCAATATTCCTTCATATTGCCAACATGCCCCTCTAACCTAATCCAGAATAATAATGATCAAATATTGCACACCTACTATGTACTTATACTTTATTCATTAAATCCATATAATGCCCTTTTGTGGCAAGAATTATTATTTCTATTTTATAAATGAAAAAAAAATGAGGCTTAGAGAGATCCAAGGTCACACAACTTGCAAATGACAAGGCCAGATTTCAATTCCAGGACTGTCTCCTGTTCTGCTAGAAGTAATTCAAATCTGTGTCATCTTTAACTGGAAGGCACAACAGGAGGCCAACGTGACTACTTTTCTTTTTTTTTTTTTTTTTCGTGACTACTTTTCATAGCAGGGAAACAGAGCAGCCCCCTCCAAAAGCTAATCTATCACTAGAGTCCCATCAAAACAAATCAAGAGTATGGATTCCACCAGTACTCCTCAGCAGACAAATGCCAGTGCTCTAAAGTTGGGCTTTGGGTGCCAGTGCCAAAGCGAAACCTTCAACACTCTTCTGGGCACATGGAATAGGCCTCATGATTCTGTGACTTCCTATGCATCTGTGTGAGAAATCCGGCACCATGTTTGGGATGACTGCTCGCTCTACTCAAATCATGACCCAAAAGGAATAGGCTTATGCCTAGAGTTGGCCAATAATACAAAGAGCAGAAGCATCTATCGTTACCAGGTTGTTACCATGAGTATGTGGAGTATTTCATCTTTCCAATCACCCTGTAAAGCAGATGTTTTAAGCCCCATTTAAAGATAAGGAAACTAAATCTTCAGTAAGGTTAAGTAAATTGCCCAAGGTCACACAGCTAGATGACAGCCCTGGAATCAGATCAGCCCTTGGCTTGATCTAATTCTATGTTTTGAGCCACCCTACATCCCTGGCCACCCGAGAAGCAATGTCTAATGGCCCTGAGGAAAAAACAGACACAGCCTAGCAATGAGGAGAGTCACTAGAGCCTGGGGACGTGGTGACACACCCAGGTCCGTGTTTTCAGGTTGGGACTAGCCGCGGATCCCACGAGCAAGAGCTCACTCAGTAAAGTTTGAGGAATACATGAATGGAGGGACGAATGGTCCCTTAAGAGAGTCTCTTACGAGTGATGAAAAAATGAGCTAATTTTTCACGTCCTGATAATAGTGTAGCTTGATGAATGACTCCTATAGTTCCAGTCAACCTGAACTTTCCCAAATATTATAACATTTAGTTGTCATGTAAGGCCGCCAAAACCTGATTAGTGAGGAAATATCCAAATAAGCAAACTGTGCAGGCCTAGGGCTTAGTAAGTCAAGATAATGACTTCCAAGAGGCACGGTGGAGCAGAACCAGGGGTATCTACATTCTCTTCTGCTTCTTCCACCTACCAGCTCTGCAACCTCTTACCTGTAAGTGGAGATAGTGATAGCTATCTCACCGGATTCTTGTGAGGTTAAATGAACTAACACGTGTAAAACACCAGAGTGGCGCTTGGTTTGTAACAGTGCTAAAAAAAAAGTTTGTTTTTTTTAACTCCTTTCTCCTTTTTGTAAATAATTTCCTCCACCAAGATGCTGGTTTCCCCGGGGAGTAAGAAACCTCTTACTTTAAGGCATTATAACCAATCACAGCCCAAATCTTTTCTTGGAAAAGAACCACCACAGTCACAAGCAAGAAAACAAGACGAGACAAAAGAAGCAATTTGCTCATTTTGAGGACTGTCGTGGTGTGGGCGAGGCTGGTGGAACACCGCCTAAAGCTCCAAGTCAACTGCTTTCTCTAGTTCCACAATAAGACAAGGCTTCACAGAGCTCTGACCACATCTGGGATCAGAGCATCTTTCATTACACCCAGAAATTGAGGAAGAGCCCTGAGGCAGAGTTGTCCCGAGCCCAGTACGTGCTGGGGAAGCCGGCGTTTCAAAAGAAAGTGGTGTCTGAAATATCTTCACCCAACTTCCTCTTGGCAACCCCAAGATGGGTAAGGAGAAAAACCAGGGCAGGGGGGGATCCCTGGGTGGCGCAGCGGTTTGGTGCCTGCCTTGGGCCCAGGGCGTGATCCTGGAGACCCGGGATCGAATCCCACGTCGGGCTCCCGGTGGTGCATGGAGCCTGCTTCTCCCTCTGCCTGTGTCTCTGCCTCTCTCTCTCTATCTCTCATGAATGAATGAATGAATGAATGAATGAATAAATAAATAAATAAATAAATTCTTTAAAAAAAAAAAAAACCAGGGCAGGGGTGGCAGGGGGAAGCGGAGGAGGCATAAGGATCCACGCAGGGAGGTTTAGAGAACAAGCCACAGATGCCGGCTCTTCCGGCTCTTCCCAGGAGGCGGGACGAGGCTGGGGGCGGGTGCAGAGGTGTAGGAGGGAGAGTGGGGGCCCAGGGCCAGCCCACCCGCGCCCCAGCAGCCTAAGGCGCTTGTAGGGTCCTTTCAGCAGGGAAGCGGCCCCCCTTCTGAGCTGCCCACGGCGCGCTCGGAACCAGCAGCTGGAGCCGCCCAGGACTGGTCCGCGCAGCGCCCACCCCGGTGCAGCTGCAGCCCCCCAAGTCCGCCCAAAACAATTGTTTCGTCCCTTTACAGATTGAGTTCTCCGTATCTCCTTGTTTGGTCTAAAATTAGAAGTCACTGGGTAAGGAAGCTCTGGCACATCCCGGCAGCGGCGCGTCCTTCACCACCGGAGAGCGCGGGCCCCGGGGTCCAGCCCACCGCTCCCTGCGCTTCCCCCTCCCCCTGTCCCTCCCCCTGTCCCTCTCCCCCTCCCTCTCCCTCTGCTTGTGCTCTCTCTCCCTCTCCCCCCTCTCCCTCTCTCCCTCCCCCTCTCCCTCTCCTTCTCTCCCTCCCTCTCCCTTTCCCCCTCCGTCTCCCTCTCCCTCTCCCCCCTCCCTCCCCCTCTCCCCCTCTCCCTCTCCCTCTGCTTGTGCGCGCTCTCTCTCTCTCTCTCTCTCTCTCTCAAATAAATAAAATCTTAAACAACAACAAAAGAGCTCCCAGGCCACGGAAAGACATGGAAGAATCTTGAATGCATATTACCAAGTGAAAGAAGCCAACCTGAAAGGCTGTGTATGGTGTGATGCCAACTCCATGACATTCCAGAAAGGAAAAACTGCGAAACGGCTCAGTGGCTGCTCAGGCCAGGGGGAAGGGAGGGATGAGTAAGTTTAGGGCGAGAAACGACTCTGTGTGAGAGCAGAAGGGTGCACACATGACATCACACCATCAAGTGAACCCGAATGCAGACTACGGGCTTCAGGGGATAATGATGAGCCAGTGTAGTTTCATGGACTATAACAAACGTCCACTTCGGAGGGGGAGGTTGATAACGGAGTACTCTACCCAAGGGAGGAGGGGCAGAGAGCATATGGGAACTCTCTATACTCCACCCAATTTTGCTGTGAACCTAAAACTGCTGTTAAAAATGAAGTCTATTAAAAAAAATTATAATTCATTCAACAAAGTGATTCAATACGTGCTTCATGCCAGGAAGTGTTCCAGGTGCTAAGGCTGTAATAGTGAACAAAACAGAAACCCTTGCTCTTCTGATGCTTAGGGTAGGAGCCGGGAAGCAAAACATAACAAACAAGTAACTGATTATAGTACGTTAGAAGGTGATGATATGTTTTGGAAACCAATAGACAAAAGAATGCTTGGTCCAGTTGTCATATGCCAATGGATGCTTGTGGAATGTCAATAATGGTGAAAGAGAATAAAAAGGGAAAAAAATAAAACAAAAACATAAAACCTGATTCATATTTTCTTTTTTTTTTTCAATAATTATTCACTATAATTGCCCAAATTTTCAAAAACCTTCAATAGGTCCTAATATATATAAAATAGACCAAATTCCTGTAATTAATTTGTAAATTTGGCCCTTGCCACCCTTTATTTTTAATTGGTGGTTACAAGTTTGAGGAGTGAAACAGAGAACATGAGTTAGGGGAAGTCACATAACGCTGTCTAAGCTTCAGACATGATCATCATCTACAATTAATAGATGGGGGGTAGTCACACCTGCCCCAGAGAGCTGCCATGAAGATTAATGAGATAAGCTGCATGAATTGGTTGACACAGCTCCTGGCCTATGATAAGATTTAAAAATGGTAACTACTATATTCATAAATCATGTATCATGAAGATCTTTCCATTCATAAAATATTCTACTCTACCATCTTGGTGTGAATGTAACATGGTATAGTCAGCCATCCCCTATTGATTAGTTCCTCCTGCCTTTCTCCCCTTCTCATCCTACTAATCTTCCCTGCCAACCTTCTATACATGTGCTTTTTCCCAAACACACTGGGCATGCTCTAACCATAAGGCCTTTATACCAGCAGCTCAGGTTTTCCTTCTACCTGAACTGCTCCCCACACCTGTAACACCCGTGAGCCACCTATGCAAACCCCAATATGCCACCGTGATTAAGAGCTGGTGCTCTGAGGGGCGCCTAGGTGGCTCAGTCAGTTAAGCATCTGCCTTCGGCTCAGGTCATAATCCCAGAGTCCTGGGATTGAACCCCACATTGGGCTCCCCGCTTAATGGGGAATCTGTTTCTCCCTCTCCCTCCACCCCTCCCCCTACTCATGCTGTCTGTCTCTCAAATAAATAAATAAATAAATAAAATCTTTAAAAAAAAAAGAGCTGGTGTTCTGGAAACAGACCATTTGCCTCTGCCACTAGCTGTGTGACTTTGAGCAGCTTCATTAACTCTATTGTACCTCAGTTTCCTCTTCTGGGTGAAAACGGAGCCTTCCACAGAGATTGTTGTGAGGACTGAGTTCATCATTTACTGAGCAAGCAAGTAAAATGCTGAAGCCTGGCACACGGCATGTATTCAGTGAAGGTTACCTCTAATTTCTACCCATCCTTTGGGGCCATGTTCAAATCCTGTCTCTCTGAAGCGTTACCAGACCTCTCATCAACACTGCCCCAGCCCTTACCCCTGCAATCTGTCCTTTAAGAAGTAACCCCACTCTTCCCCATTTTTAGAGAATCAGATAATAAAATACTATATAAACTGTGAAGTGGCACCTAAATAGTGTATTATGCTTATGCTACTTAGGCGCGCTGCTTGTGGTTATGACACCCGGCCTTCCAGCAGAGCTGTCCCCTGTGTGCACCTGTTCCCCGCCCACAGTCCTGCTTTACACTCAGCCTGGGCTGTGAACTCTCTGAAGGTGGGAAGCATGACTCCTTTCCTTGTGCCACCTTTTCGTCCCCCAGAGCTTTGCACATAGGACCCCTCCAAAAATATTGGTTCATTCAACAAGTATTGCTGAGCACCAGGTTTGGAGCAAGAGACTGTGGATACAAGGAAGAGCTCTAGTGACACGGTCCTGCTCAAGTTACAGTTTGTGGAACTGAACCCTCTGTATGTTATTTGGCAACATTTTCAATAAAATGAGAATGAAACAGGTCCTGGGAAATTATTGGTTTCTTATGTAAAAAAGGAAGTCAAGAAAGCTCATTCGTATATATTATATCTGTCTCATGGCTGACTTCTGTGAAAGCAAACATTATGAAGAATGTTATAGAGTGTCACTGTTGTTCACTGTTCCCACAAACTCTTCCTATAACCTTTTGTATTTGCAGAATTTCTCATAGTCTCTTTGCACAGACCTTTGAGGCTTAAAATGTTTACATTTTAAAAAGTCAGTCAATATAATTTTGGAGTGCCTGGGTGGCTCAGTCAGTTAAGCAGCTGCTTTCAGCTCAGGTCATGATCCCAGGGTCCTGAGATTGAGCCCTGCATCAGGCTTCCCGCTCAGTGGGGAGCCTGCTTCTCCCTCTCCCTCTGCCTGCTGCTCCCCCTGCTTGTGTCAAAGAAAGAAAGAAATAAAAGTCTTAAAAATAAATAAAATAAACATTCAAAAATTAATATAGTTATTTATAAAATTGAAAAAAAGTGGGGGCTGGGATGCCTTTTTAAAATGGTATTTGTTTATCAAACATTAGCTGGGCACCTACTATGTTTTGATTCTCTTATATTTGGATCCTTAAATTTCTCCATATTCTTTCTTCCTGATTCACGCTGTCTTGGGGCTTTAATTATTACCAGAGATGACTTTTAGGTCTTTTCTCTTTTTCTTTTTTTTTTTTTTTTAAAGGTTTTATTTATTTATTCATGACAGACACAGGGGGAGAGAGAGAGAGGCAGAGACACAGGCAGAGGGAGAAGCAGGCTCCATGCAGGGAACCCGACGTGGGACTTGATCCTGGGTCTCCAGGATCGCGCCCTGGGCTCAAGGCGGCGCTAAACCACTGAGCCACCCGGGCTGCCCTAGGTCTTTTCTCAAACACTAATCTTTTACATAAGCCCTATCTGGTATTTTCTGTTTCTCTTTTACTCTTCCTTTTCCCGACAAACACCCTTCCTTTATTTCAAAACTTCTCATCAACCCAGACAGAATTGCTTTCTCTCTCTCTCCCCTAAATGATTTCTACCTGTCTTAAAACAACCCACAATCTCTACCTTTGCTGAGGGGATTTCTGATGATGACCTATGCCTTCTTCTAGGTTTTAAACTCCTTGAGATCAGAAACTTGGCAAACATACTCATTCCTTCACTTACCAAGTTTGTTTTTTGTTTTTTTTGTTTTTAGCATCTATCATGTGTCAGGTACTGTTCTAGGACTGGATAAATGTCAGTGAAGGAAACAAACTGTATTCTCTCCTTTACTGAGCTTACATTCTAATATTGTCTTAGTTTGTTTCATATCTTTGTATTAAAGGGCATGCACAGAGAGAGGTAGGTCAGAGAGCCTGCGGTGATGAAAACAAGGCTGGCTTCTTTGTGTTCTTAGGGTGCTTAAAGCTTCTTATTTTATTTTATTTTTTTAAAGATTTATTTATTCATTCATTTATGATAGATATGGAGAGAGAGAGAGAGAGGCAGAGAAGGAGGGAGAAGCAGGCCCCATGCCAGGAGCCAGATGCGGGACTCGATCCTGGGACTCCCAAGATCACACCCTGGGCCAAAGGCAGGCGCCAAACCGCTGAGCCACCCAGAGATCCCTTTTTTTTTTTTTTTTAATTTATTTATTCATGAGAGACAGAAATACAGGCAGAGGGAGAAGCAGGCTCCATGCAGGGAGCCCGACATGGGACTCGATCCCGGGTCTCCAGGATCAGGCCCTGGATTGAAGGTGGTGCCAAACCGCTGAGCCACCTGGGCTTTAGGGTGCTTAAACTCATCCATATAAAGAACTCTCTCCAGGAAGTCAGGCAATTTCTATGGAATCAGGGAAGGGAGGTTTGGTCTCTACTAGGATGCATCCAGGGGCTCTACTCCAAAAGGTAGAGACCCAAAAGGCCCACGTGAGGCCTTGAATTGAGCCAGCTGGGCACAAAGTGTAGCTGCCTAGTCTAACTTTTGTAGCTAACCAGATTAAGGACTCTATATCCGTTTGTGGACACTCAGGACCCCAACATCCCCCTCTTCCTCCCTTGCTGCTACCGGCCCTTTTGTCAACTGTCTATTGGGTGGCATTACCATCTGTGGATATTGTTTGTTGACCACTGGGGTAATAAACCTGGTTGCCAAGAAAATTGAAACTTGGCTAAAACAAGGCTGCGAACTACCTTCATCTATATTGTGGTCTCCACTTATTATCACGGACCATAAATTGAGATGAGGCACATTGGCTGATGCCCTGGCAATGACGTAATTGATTTCAGTGTTCCGATGCTAACTAAATGCATATATCTTAAGTTTATGTCAATTATTCACACAGTTTATCTAACATCACTATTATGACTTTAGAAAAATATTTACAAAGGGTTTAACAATAATTTTCCTGAACTATTCATCAAAGAGGATTACGCTGCTCCTAACTCTGAGCCCTGCTGATACTGTCTGTCAACAAGACTGGGTGAAAAATGAAGCTTATTATTTTAAACCTTTGGACCAATACTTGAGCGGCTAAAGAGGTCACGGGCATTGTTTGTCCAATTTCACCTGCAGAGAATTTACTTATTCCAAGAATGTGATTGTCAACAGGTTAAATGACTTTAGATAATACACCATGTACAGCTGGTGGGAAATCCCTAAGCTAATAAACTAGAGAGAAGGTGAGTAGACCCCCTGGAAAATTAGCCGGCCTTTTTCCTTCTCAATTCCTGAATGTATCCACACCTATGGGATTACATTGCTTTTTCTTTGACGACCCTGTGAGGGACTGACTTTTGAATTATCTGTAATCTTTTACATTGCTATAAATTTAGCGCCTAACAGAGTACCTGCACATAATTGGTGATGGATAAACATTTGTTGAACGAATGTGAGGAAGCTGACTTCAAAGAGATTCAAAGCCGGACAGTGCATGCTATGACGGAAATACATTAAAAACAATAGCGATAGGGACACCTGGGTGGCTCAGTGGGTGAGCATCTGCCTTTGGCTCAGGGTATGGTCCTGGGGTCCTGGAATCGAGTCCCGCAGCAGGTTCCCCACAGGATGCCTGCTTCTCCCTCTGCCTGTGTCTCTGCCTCTTTGTGTCTCTCATGAATAAATAAATAAAATCTTAAAAAAAACAAAAACAAAAACCTTCAAAACGTAGCGATAGGCACAGATGCGAGAGTGATGTGTGGCCGGGCAGCAGCTGGATGTGGTGTGTGGAGGGACAGGAGGCCAGGCCGTCTCCCTCCCTCTTCTTCGACCCCTCTAGCTTAGTCTAAATGAAGAAAAGCGACGCTGCCATTTGTGGCTTGCTCCTGTGGTCTGCTTCTCCGGGGTTTGCACCCTCCATACTAAAATGCCATGTCTCTCTGCTTCCCTAGCCCTGTTTTTCCATCTTACATCATTGGCTTATGAGGCAGTAACCTAGTGACCCTGTTACAATTCCCATTAGATCCGGTCACAGGTCCCTGCATGCCTACTCATTACACTCAGAGTAGAAACCAAGTCCTGTCTCTCTGTACGCAGCGAACCTGCTGGATTTGGCCCCCTTACCTCTCTGCTTCCTACTGCTCTCCTCTTTGTTTCCTCAACGCTGGCACCCACCATCCTTGCCTCCCCTCCCCTCCTGGAGGCCCACGGAGTGTGCTAGGCACACTCCCATCTCAATCCCTGTCCCTGCTGCGCCCCCAGGTCATCATGTGCCTTTCTCCCTTGTGCCGAGCCTTTATACAAATTCAGTTTCTGGGAGAGGCTCTTCCTGACCACATCCTCTAAGATTTCAACCTCCCCCGATATCACTTATCTTCCTTCCTATCTTTATTGTTTTTTCTTTAGCGCTGAAGTCATGCTCTAACTCTCTGTATGTTTTATTTGTGTATCTTGCTCATTGTCCATCTCCCCACTAGAACACATGAGCCTCGCAGGGGCAGGGGCTGGACCCCAGGACCTTGGGACCACAACCTGAGAGGGGGGCAGCCGCTCAACTGCTGAGCCACCAGGCGTCCCTGTGTTTCAAGAACTTGACCGCATCATCTTTAAAGTCACAGAGACTCAGTAAAATATTATAATCTCCTTTAGATATGAGTGCAAACACCAAGGCTCAGAGGAGTCAGATGACTTACTTGCTCAAGGTTGCGAAGCCAGTGAAACCAGAGAGTTGGGATTGAAATTCAAGCTTCTGCCTCGGAACACCCCCATCTTGGCCCTAAACTAACAGT
This sequence comes from Canis lupus familiaris, assembly GCF_011100685.1. Lineage (NCBI taxonomy): Eukaryota > Metazoa > Chordata > Mammalia > Carnivora > Canidae > Canis > Canis lupus. The sequence goes on from NC_049253.1 coordinate 39,015,280, forward strand.
TCTTTACTTGCCTGCTGAACCATTCAAGTGCCCGAGAAATCTGACAGCCCGTACTTCTGTGTCCCCATCATTCCCTTTCAGAGGTGCTAAGAACTCTGAAGCTATTCTACGGGGTCACGGCTCACCCAGGAGAATAGCCTGCAGGCCCCCCTCTTGCTGGGCCTGAACACGCGGGGGCTTCTGCGTCTGTGCGGTGCTGTCTGGAGCGGTGATGAAAACTGAGCCCGCCCTCTACAAGCCTACCACGACTGAAGTTCACCTGCGTTCTAATGTCTAAGCTCTTTTTTTTTTTAAAGATTTTATTTATTTATCTGAGAGAGAGAGAGAGCACAAGCAGGGAGAGGCACAGGCAGAGGGAGAGGGAGAAGCAAGCTCCCCGCTCAGCTCAGGACCCTGGGATCACGACGTGAGCTGGAGGCGGACACTTAACCTATTGAGCCACCCAGGCGCTCTTCCAATGTCTAAATTCTTTTTTTTTTTTTTCCAATGTCTAAATTCTTGAATGTTTTTTCCTTTCCTGACGGTGTTCATTCCTGGATGATGACAAGGTAGAAGTATGGGAGGAAGGAAGGAGGTAACTGAATAATTCATGGTCAATACAATGTGACATGTGCTGTTTGCTGTTTTGTACAGTTGGTGTTTTGAGGAGAAATGGGTTCTCCAGAAGTACAAAAACTGTATTAAAGCAATAAGCAAGATACAGAAAAAGATGGAGTAGATCAAAAATATATTAAGAATCTCAAAAGCAAAGCTTTTGAGTGTTGCTTTTTATTCACTAGGGATTATCATTACTCACAGCCTGGTGGGCATTCTTGGTTTTAAACTATATGTAGGGGATCCCTGGGTGGCTCAGTGGTTTGGCACCTGCCTTCGGCCCAGGGTGTGATCTGGAGTCTCGAGATCGAGTCCCATGTCAGGCTCCTTACATGGGGCCTGCCTTCTGCCTGTGTCTCTGCCTCTCCCTCTCTCTGTGTCTCTCATGAATAAATGAATAAAATCTTTTTAAAAAATGAAAAAAAAAAACTATATGTAAAGTGGGAACAATGAAATCAAGCCAAATCAATAAAAGTTCCTCCCAGGAACTGGATCTGGCTCTTAGGTCCTAGAAAATTAATAAGTATTCTTTAGAAGCCAGGATTAGATTTAAACTGCTAGACTTTAAACAAAACAGAGAGAGACTCCCATGAGCTGTACTAAGTGACATGAGAGTACAGATGTGAGTTATACAGTAATCACTTTCGTTTGTTATTTTCAAAATAGGAAGTATATTATTTCTTTTTCAAGGTTCATAACCTGGATGGAAGGCCTGAGAGAGGTGGAGGCAGGGCAGTGTGGTATATAAAGACTGCACGTTCTACACTCTATGATTCTCACTTCCAGTCCTGGGTGACCTTGGACAAAATATACACCATCTTTGAGCATCATTTCTTCAACCTAAATAAGAGAACAAGAGGACTCACTACACAGAGTTAGTGTGAGGATTCTATGAACTAACACATGGAAGCTTCCTTATACATAGCAAGGGCTTTATAACAGTGTTTCCAGAATTTCAGGATTCGAAAGTTTTATTTAATAAGATTGACACTTTTCTGACTGTGTTCCTACCACAAGAATCATGTGTAAGTAACTGCAGAGACCAAGGGAAGGAAATTTGCTGGGAGGAAGAAAGAGGTTATTTTCTTAAGGTCAAAGAAAAGGAGTTAACTTGATTTATAAGTGAAATAGAAGACAGTCTTTCTTTGGAAGGAAGTTTCCAGGGCCAGAAGTTACCCAGTGACACAATGGACCATCCAAACGACCTGCAGCCCTAAAAAGCCAAGTCGTGTCCATAGTTCTTGATTTACTGCTCACTGGATGGAAGAAATTGATCTCAAAAGGTAGGATAAAAGATCAGCTTCAGTGGAGGTAACTTAGTCACTCAACTTCCGTCACTGCCTGAAGAAAGGTTTCTCAGACTTTCTCCCCCAACATGGCCGATTCCAAAAAGAACAAGTTTGTGGGTAATTAAAAGATTGAGTCATCAGTGTTTATTTGTTTGTTTATATATATCCTGACTCATCTTACAAATGATTTGAAGAAACTCTCCATAAATACAAAAAATAAAGGAGATAGCTGAAGGAATCTAAGCAAAAAGGAAAAAAATAATAATAAAGGCCAAGAATAAGATTAACTGCAAGAAATGCCTTCCACACATGGGGATTCTCATGATCTGGGTAATCATTACTTGGGTCTCCACAGTTAGAAGGTTTCATAGGGAGGCTAAATCTTCATAATTAAAAAATATTCACTAGTGGAGAGACCAACTAGCTATAAAATCAGGTCCCACTCAAGTAGTTTAGCACTAGCACCTCTCCTGCTATTGTTATCCATGTCTTTGTCAGTCTGATTGGATGTGAGGTTGCAAATACCTAATACAACAAGCAAATCAAATGCAAATCAAATGCATAGTTAAGTAGAACATCTTTCAAAAGAGGCAGGATATAAAATGAAATACAAGTATAATTAACTCTCTTTCTAAAGAGGCAGAGTATGAAGGTTAAAATGTTGTATTATCCTAAAATTTTGTGAGAAAATTAGTACTAGAAGAGTCAACATAATTAACTCTTTGTTCTGAAGATTAGCACAGGGTCACAATTGTAACTTAAATTTTTTTTTTTAAGATTTTATTTATTTATTCATAGAAACACAGAGAGAGAATGAGAGGCAGAGACACAGGCAGAGGGAGAAGCAGGCTCCATGCAGAGAGCCTGACGTGGGACTCGATCCAGGTCTCCAGGATCACACCCCGGGCTGCAGGCGGTGTTAAACTGCTGTGCCACCGGGGCTGCCCTGTAACTTAAATTTTTTTAGGGCAGCTCAGGTGGCTCGGCGGTTTAGAGATGAGGCCCCAGGCAGAGAAATTCTGAGGCCTGAGTCCAGGGGTAGACTTCAGGTCAGGGATGGAAAAAGTAAAGTGAGAGTTCGCTCATGTCAGCATTGAGCGGTGAGCCTGAGACTAGACCCCAACACAGCAAGGTCTCCCATATAGGAAGGGAGCTGAGGGCAATGCGTCTGGCTAGGTCCCAGGAAGACATTATCTTGTGGATTAAGGTTAGGAAAGGAAGCCAAACCTGGAAAAGACAGAGTTCTAGGCTTTTATAAAGTTTTATTATTTATACTTGCTTAGGTTCCTCCAAGTAAAGAGATTCAGGGTCAATATTCAGTGAGTGTCTTCACATACCTCAGTGAGGCCCTTTTGTTCTCTAGACGGCTGCCTGTTGGGGAACCAAAGAGGGTGGACTGAACGACCTCTTAGCTGCTCTTGCTGACCAGGTGTCTAGTCACCTGCCTTGCCACTGGATGCACATTCTTCCTCCACAGGCAGCCAGAGAGGCCTAATTGTAGCAAGTCTTATTATAGCACTTCCCGATGTCAAACCCTACCATGGCTCCACATTTTTATAGAAGATCCAGATTCCTGAGCTCAGCATCTAAGCTCTTCATTTTCCCTGGTCCCTGCCTGCCTCTCCTGCCTCACTTTGGCCTACCTCTCCACTTTAGCAATAGCGAATCTGTGAACAACTTTTTGGTAAGCCATATTCTAGATGCCTCCAGAACTTTCCATACGTAGCTGTCTCCTCTCCAGTCCTCAGCTCCCCACATGCCTCCATGTCATCTTTCAAGACATAGTTTGGTGATCACCTTCTCCAGGGAGCCATGGCTGGACCCCTGAGACCGGTCTCATGCCTTTCCTGTTTTTTTTCTCATGGGCTCTACCTCAGGGCTACCCCTATTTGACTGTATCCCCCCACTAGACCATTACCTCCGTGAAGGACCAGACGCCACTTCCTTGTTTGGTATCCTCTGCACCCGATGCAGTACCTACACTGAGCAGATACTCAATGTGTGTTTGAAGGATAAGCGTAAACAAGGAAATGTCGAGGTCACAGGGACGTTTGGATGAGCACTGACTCGCCCTTCCCCTAGCTCTCCCTACGTTCCCTGACTTGATGGGTTCAGAAGGTCTGCCATTCCTGAGGTGTTCATGTGGTCTGGTGTTTCTCCAGGCTTCTCAGGCACAGGGCCTTTCCGGTGGAGCTGCTAGGCCGAGTGGCTCGTTCTCTCCTGCCGAGGCCTGTACTACTTACTCCCTTTTCCTAGGGCTCCCCGGAGCTCCGCACTGTAAGGCTGGTGTTAAGGGCCCCGCCTCAGCGCCCGACTTGGGACCTCAGCTCTATCACTGTATTAGTTTCCTATTACTACAACACAAATTATTATCTTGCACTTCTGGAGGTCACAAGTCCAAAATGGGTCTCACGGGGATAACACCTGGTGTTATCAGAGCTATAATGGGTCTCACGGGGATAACACCTGGTGTTATCAGAGCTATGTTCTTTCCAGAGACTCTAGGGGAGAATCCATTTTCTTGCCTTTTCCAGCTTCTCGAGGCTGCTCACGTTCCTTGGCTCCTGACACCTCTCCTCCATCTTCGAAGCCAGCAATGGCCAGTTGAGTCTTTCTCACAGTGCATTACTCTGACACTGACCCTGCCTCCCTCTTTCATTTATGAGGACCCTAATGATTACATTGGGCCCACCCAGATAATCTAGGAGAAGCTCTTCCAATCTCAAGGTCAGCTTAATTCCATCTGCAACTGAATTCACCTGTACCATGTGGTATATTCACAGGTTCCCAGGATTAGATGTGGACATCCGGGTGGGGTAGGGTGTGTTATTCTATCTAACATAACTTACTGGTAACTTACTACCTGTGTGGCCTTAGGCAACTTATTCCTTTCCTCTAAGATTCAGTTTAACTTCCTGAAAAACAGAAAAGATGATAATAATAGCCCCTACCCCGGAGAATTATGGAGACAATGAAAGTGAATTATGATAATAAATGGTAAGCTTATTATAATTCCTGACACAGAGTAAGGGATCAACAAACGTTACCTTTAATCACCATCATCATCATCATTTATAGGGGGAAGGAGGTAAAGGGGTTCTACACATTCAATCCTCCACCCCTGACTGCATGTAGAATGAGCACCCTCATAGAGGCCCCTTTACCTGTCCCCTGCTTCTTCCTTTGCCCAACCCCCATTTCAAGACATTGAAGGAAGAGCAAGTCCAGCAAGCATCACTGACAGGAAGAGAGCAATTTGAGTCCTTTGAGCTTCTGGTAGTGGAATTCTGTAAGTCAGCTACTGGGCTTTCCCATCTTAGAGGCTTGTGTGGTTGTTCTAGCCCCAAACCAGTTTCTCAGAGTCCCTTGTATGTGTGGAGGAGCCCTGGGAACCCCAGGCTGTGACAAGGGCAAAACTCTCTAGTTTGGGTCTATGTGCGTGTGTGTGTGCACCCACACGTGTGAATGTTCTTTTATTATTTTTTTAAGATTTTATTTATTTATTCATGAGAGACACACAGAGAGAGAGCAGCAGAGACACAGGCAGAGGGAGAAGCAGGTTCCCCATAGGGAGCCTGATGTAGGACTCAATCCCAAGACCTTGGGACCACAACCCGAGCCAAAGGCAGATGCTCAACCACTGAGCCACCCAGGTGCCCCACACATGTGAATCTTTGCCTCCTCAGAGCATATACTGGTATTGCTTTCCCTCTCATTGAATTCCTGAGCTCCTGCAGTCATTACATACCCTGTCCCACTGAACCACAAAGAGAAATTCTCTTCAGAGAACATGAGGCCAAGGCTAGCTGGATCCCAGGTAGGCCTCAATTCCCTCCTTCTGCTCCACTTAAAGAAAGACCTGGGCATTTCTTTAAATTGAAAGGCCTTTATGTGTATTTCACTCCATCCCTCAAATAATTTCAGGTATCTTAGTTAGCGTGGCTATTCCGTGTTCCTAAGAAAGACCCTTTGCCCCATTTGTTTCTGTTCAAGTCATAATGTTTTCATTTATTAGACTGATTCTGCTGTGTTTATTCATGGAAAGATAATATATTATGTACAATATTCATGTATGTATAGAACATCTATTAAAATGTACATATACGGAGAATGTATTTTACAAAAAGGGAAAGGGAATGTTTTTGAATCATTTTTAAAAGATTTTATGTATTTATTTGAGAGAGTACAAGCGGGGGGAGGAGCAGCGGGACAAGGAGATTCCCCAATGAGTGGGGAGCCCAACGCGAGGCTCATTCCCAGGACCCTGAGATCATGACCTTATCGGAAATAAGACGCTTAACCAATGTGCCCCACTTCTTTGAATTATTAACCACATCAATGGAGAGCTCAGATCTTTGGAAAATAAAGTCTATAAATTACCTATTATCTCAGGTATTTCATAAATGTACAGAGTAAGTCTATGTCTTATTACCAAATAGAAATAGGAATCATGAGATAATAGTTAAATGCATATACATGCACACACATGTGAAATATATATACTTGATCTCATTTTAGGTAACAATTTCTAACTCTTCCTTCATCAAATTTGCATCCAAGCTTCTGACATGCTAAAATGATCAGGCTTTAGTCTTATCTTCTCTTTTTTTCTCTATTCTTGGTTTGGGAGAAATTCTAGTGATGAAAAACTAAAATCAGTGGCAGCAGGAAGAAAAAATGACAAATCTCAAGAGGTTTTGGATGTTTGATCATCCACTCCTAAAAACCCCACGTAAGCCATCTGATCTCAGCACAACAGCCCTCATCCTGTTGTTCTGAGATGAGTTTCATGAGTGCCTAATAGGCCATATATTCTTCTGCTTCCCAAGGAAAAGTCTGCTGGAGGCAGAGAATCATTATGAGGCTCATTTAACTTTATGAACTATTTGTTTCCCAAAGTTTTCCAAAGTTTCTCCTAGGTTTTTAGGTGTATAATATTGAGAAAAGTTTGGCTTCAAAACAAGCAGAACTGTAATATGACAAGGGTGGCTAGTCTTATTGCCATTATCTTGGAGGGACTGACTTCTTTGTCTTTACAAAAGAATTCTCAGGGATGGCTGAGCTAGGAGGAAGCCAGGTAATAAAAATCACACAGGCTCCCCACTTGTAGACGATAACAATCGTATTCTATTAGCCACTATTGTGAACTACCAACATTTTCAAGCTGCATGACATTCCGGAGGCCAAAAAGATACCTGAGCAGTAACTGGCAAAAGGATTTCTTCACTCAGGAGTTCTCAATAATGATTTGTTTACTTACCTTCTATCAGAGCCATATAGTGTTTAAGCTTTGGAACCAGACCGCCCAGGTTCAAATCCTGCCCCATTGCTTAGAAGCTATGTGACCTTCCACAAGTTATTCAACCTCCCTGTGCGTGTTTCCCTTTCCGTGAGATAAGGTTAATAATATCCGTTTCAGGATTATTGTGAGGATTAAGTAAGCCAATGTACATAAAGTGTTTAGAAAAATGTCATTTAGTAAATACCTGGTAAATGTCAGTTACTCTCAGTATCCTATATTATCTTCCATAAATTAGAACACTAATACCTCTGCAATATATCTCACAGGTTATTTTAAAGGTTAAAATTAGAAAAAGTTTATAAAATAAGACTGGAAAAGGCTGCTGAAGAGGAAGCCAGATGTTGAAACTGTGGGAAGCCGGAAATCAAACAGTAAAAGCAACATCAGCATGAAGGCAAGGAAGGAAAGAGAGAGGGAGAGAATAGGACATTTGTGCACATGCCTACTGTCTACTAGGGGCCCGACTGGCATAACGTCATTTAATTCTCACCAACGCTTGGAAGGTAGATATTTCGTCATCAATAAGATTAAGTCTCGGCCTGCCCGGCTCGGCGGCGGGCCTCCTGCCTCTGGCGCGAGTGCAGGTCAGAGGCAGCAGGTTCTGAGGTTTATCGACAGATGTGAGGTCTGTGTAGCCACGGTCCGAAAAGAACCGGTTCTTTATCATTGTCCAGAAAACGAGGCAGCAAATTAAAGCCTGTTTCTGCCTCTCCCCCATCACCCCAGTTTATGACCGTTGAGCTGCTCGCTTCCTTCCAGGTCTTGTTCGCTGCTGTGTGCACCGGGGGCTGAGACCGTACCTGGCCATTCCCACGGTCCCTACCTGGGGGACGCAAACGCCAGCCCCGTGATGAGCAGTTGTTGGCCATCCTAGTAGACAGCTGGCAACTAAGGATCACATTGAGAGGGGGGAATGGTGTTTTCATTCTTGAAGCTCTGGAAGAGCAGTGACAACTTTGGCACTTGGTCATGACAAAATCTACCACATTCTGGGGTGAATCTGAGCATTTTCTCCTGTTATCTCATAGTCATCCTCCTTTCCTTCACTTGTTATACAGGAACTGGACTATGAAAACAAAATGATACTTAATATATTTACCCAGGTCCCCGATCCTCTACTGTTTAACCCATAACATGGCATTAGTGGCAAGACAAATTACCAAATATAGTGTGATAGTATTTCAACTTTATCTATTTATTTATTTATTTATTTTAGATTTTATTTATTTATTCATGAGAGACACAGAGAGGCAGAGACATAGGCAGAGGGAGAAGCAGGCTCCATGCAAGAAGCCCAGTGCGGAACTCGATCCCCGAACTCTAGGGTCATGCCCTGGGCTGGAGGCAGACGCGCTTAACCACTGAGGCACCCAAGTGTCCCATCAACTTTACTTTTTGATTGACTCTGAATAAGCAAAGCATGTCCTTGTGTTTATAAAAGACAATCTGAAAATGGAAAAAAAATTCTTGCTTTGAGGCATTACTGATTTGGGTGGCATTTGCCTCCTTAGGATAAGATTGTTTGAGAACCAATAAGATGATGTCCAAGATTTAAAATCAGGAAAGCAAATTCTGACTAGTTAAAAAGATCCTATCAGTAGATGACTGTACAGTTAAGTCTCGGTGGAATGAGAAAGATAAAAAGGCAAGTAGTTGAAAAAAAAAAAACCAAAAAACTAAGTCTCAGTGAGCTTAAGTAAATTGCTCAAGGTTATAAATAGCAGAGCCCCCATCCAAACCAGATCCCTCCAAAGCCAAAGCCTGTCACTCATTCTCTCACCCAACTATAAACAGGCAGCACCCACCCCTTCAAGAAATGAAGCCATTCACCGTGTTCGTGACAGAAGGTATGCTGCCAGGAGGAACGGTTACCTACTGCTCAGTGTAGCCTCAAGGGGGCAACAGGTTCTGAGGGAGCTCATTGAACGGATCTCATCACAGAGTAGCAGGACAGGGCAGCCATCCTGAGTCAGCTCTACCATGCTTGCCTACATCCACAGAGATGGCCAAATGCGTAGGTAAGTTTCCAGAAAAAGAATAAATAGGTGTTGCATGAATGAAGAAATGAAGGAAGGAAAAAAAATACAGTAAGCACTTAATACTTCAGGATATTTTAAGTCCTTCACAAACACCCAAATTCCAGAGCATTCCCTCCAACACCACACCAGTTTTGAACTGCCTGCTATTGGATTTCCACTAGCTCTGATGCTTCTTTGTGGAGATCACCTGCAAATCCTCAGGTCCTCAGGTCCCTTCATTCCCTGAAGATCCTCCCCCACCTGCCTGTCAGACCCCTCCCTAACATTACTCCTGCCACCACACTTGATGCCCATTACCTCATGGATGCTCCTCCAGCACTCTGGCAGCATTCTGGAAATGTCCTGACTCTCTCCTCTAAGTCATCCCAGCTACTGGCTTCCACAGTCAGACCCCTGTTATTACCAATGTGCAAAACTTCCATAATCCCAGTTTTAAGCATCCCATTCTCTGACCACCTCATCCTATTTTTTTTGGGGGGGGAGGGTAATGGCTTTATTGTGATATAATTCATATACCATAGAATTCACCCTTTTGAAGTACACAGTTCAATGGTTTTAGCGTATTCACAGAGTTGTACAACCATTACTCAATGGACTCTAAAAATATTTTAATCGCTGCCCCCACCACCCTGCATAAAAACCACTGTGCCTATCAGCCTGCAACTCTTTTCAACCCTAGGGAACCATCAATCTACTTTCCATCTCTCTATATTTGTTTATTCTGAACATTTCATATTATACTAAGTGTGGCCTTTTAGTGACTGGTTTCTTTCACTTAGTGTAATGTTTTCAAGGTTCTTCCAAACTGTGGCGTGCATCAGAACTTCATTCCTTTTTATTGCTAAATAACATTGTATCATACGGATGTATTTTATTTACCCATTCATCAGGTGATGGACTTTTGGGTGGTTTCTACTTCGGGGTTATTATGAATAATGCAGCCATAAACACTTGGGTACATCTTTTTATGTGATGTATGCTCTCATTTATCTGGGGTCTCTACCTAGGCATGGGATTGTCAGGTCATTTGGTAATTCTATATTCAACATTTTGAGTAACTACCGGATTGGTTTGCAGTCAATGCACCATTTTGTAACCCCACCAGCTCTGAATGAGTGTTCCAATTTCTCTACATCCTCCCCATTTATTAACTCTTTTATTACATTCATCCTAGTAGGTATGAAGACAATGATATCTCATTGTGATTTTGATTTGCATTCCCCCCTCTTCTCTTTTCAGATCATTTGTTCTAATATTCTGACTTCAACCATTTCTTGATCCCATGGGGACCTGCCATTCATTGGTCCTATAGCTCTTTCACTGCTTCTTAACTCATTTCTTTCTTTTTTTTTTTAAGATTATTTATTTATTTATTTATTTATTTATTTATTTATTGAGACACAGAGAGAGAAACAGGCAGGGGGAGAAGCAGGCTCCATGCAGGGAACCCGACGTGGGACTAGATCCCGGATCTCCAGGATCACACCCCAGGCTGCAGGCGGCACTAAACCGCTGCGCCACCAGGGCTGCCCTTCTTACTCATTTCTCGTGCTTACTTCCTTACCCATTTTAATGTCCATCAGCTATCATTATAGTCAGTTATTTGCATAAATCCTCAGCTCTCTTGTCCTTCTCTCTTTTCCTCACAGTCAACGGCAAAATCCTAATCTTGGTTAAATTGAGCTATCTTTTCTACACTTTTATCTGCACAGATGAAAGTGGCTCCTCTCGGTTTAAATCCATGACCTTCAACCTCAAGTCAGCCCTTAATGCTACTTGGCAATTCTAAATGCATTCACTTGGCAATCCCAAATCCATCCATTCTTCAATTCCCCTGGGCAATCATGGCTTTGTCACTCTCCTGAAACCTTCCACCCTTCACCACCATCCTCACACTGACTTTGCTTCCCATTTCACCAAGAAAATACATGTGATCTGAAGACAATTCCTCCAAATTGTACCACCACATAGATCTTTCTATCTACATATACTTTGTCATCCTTTCTGTTACTAGGGGTGGACCAGCTACAGCAATGTTTTCATTTGTGTACAAGATCCCATCCTTTGTCATCTACTTAAATATAGTATTCTAGTGATTGCCCCCCTCCCCCGGCAGGCATTATCACATTTTCCCATTCTATTGGATTATTCTCATCCATGGAAAATCATTCTATTATTCTCCCATCTTAAAATAAAATAATAAACTCCCAATCCTACATCCTTACCCAGCCATATCCCCTTTTCTCTGTATATAGCCTATATCTAATCTGAACTCCAGACTCACAGATTCAATTGCTTGCTGATGGATGTTTATTTGGCACCTCAAATTTTACAAGGCTAAAATTAAACTCCTGGTGTTCTTCCTGAACCTTTTTTTTTTTTAATGGCAAATAGCACCACTATCTTCCAATTTCTTGCATCAAAAACCTTAAAGAAGTCTCTCTCACCTTACACATTTAATCTGTCAGCAAAGCCTAAATTGCTACCTTCAAAATATGTTCACAATCTGACTATTTCTCACCACCTACACTACTACTGATCTGCTCTGACCTGCCATCATCTCTCACCTGGATATTTAGTAGTATCTGAACTAGTGTGCTGCTTCTACCCATATGTTCCTTCTACTCACTCCACATCCCTACCCCATAAAGTGTATTCCTTCTTTCTTTCTTTCCTTTTAAAGATTTTATTTATTTACTCATGAGAAATGCAGAGAGAGAGAGAGAGAGGCAGAAACACAGGCAGAGGGAGAAGCAGGCTCCTTGCAGGGAGCCCAACGTGGGACTTGATCCTGGGACTCCGGGATGACGCCTTGGGCCGAAGGCAGGCACTAAACCACTGAGCCACCCGGGCTGCCTTCCTTCTTTCTTTTTTTATTTTTTTCCAAATTTATTGAGATATTGTTGACATATAACCCATGTAAGTTTAAGGGACGCAATGTGATGGTTTCATACATGTCCCATAATTATTTTCAGCACTGTAGCCAGAGTGATCCTTTTAAAACATAGTCAAACATGTCATTCTTCAGCTTACAACCATCTAATGGCTTTCCAACCCACTTAGGGTAAAAGCTCAAGTCCTCCTAATGGCCTTCAGGATCCTTTACAATCACACAATCTGCCCCTCTACGTTTCCTTGACCTTTTCTCTTGCTACTCTCCCTTGGGGTTACTCTACTTCAACCACCCTGGCTTCCTCAAGATTCCTTGAACTATCCAAGTACACATTTACTGCATGGTCTTTACACTGAAGGATATTTTTGTTTGGAGCATTTTCTTCCAGGTAGCCACATGACTATCCTCCTTCAGGTCTCCTACACTATTCATAAGTCTAGAAAATTAGAAACTAGAACATTTCTGTCCCAAATTAGAAAATTACTGAGGTGGATTTGGAGTTGGGAGGAGTTTGGAATAAAAGAGAGAAGAGAAAAGAAAAAGAATATTTAAACTTTGACGTTCTCCTTAGGCCAGGGTCTAGTTGCTTTACTATTTGGTTGAATCCTCACAATCTACGAAATGAGGATGACTACATATCCAGTTTACAGATGAAATAACAGAGGCACAGAGGGATAGGTCACAATCCCTAATAAATGTCTAGCAAATGTTGAGCTAGGTGACCAGTCAAGAAAGTCTAACCTCAAAACGTATCCTTGGTCACTACCTCACAGATTTCCAGCTTCCTATTTAGTTGAGAGCAAGCTGGGATGCCTCTTACAAAATTTAAATATTTACAAAAGTAAAGAAATCTATATGGCTTATTTCTTAAGTTCTTCACCTTGACTCTACCCTAAAATGAAACCTGTGTGTGCTCAACTGAGGGGTAGATTCCAGAGATTCCTAGCAATCTTTCAACTAATCATCTGGGATCATTTTTGATAAAAAAAAAAATGATGAAAATCCCATCAAGTGGCCCACTACACATGAATGCTTGTCAGCAAATTTACTACTTCCAGTTGCTACTAAGGGAGGCATAAACACAGAAGGTCCTGCCAGTGCAGGAAATGAAAGTAAAGTAATTTGTTAATGGCTTTACTCAACAGTGTCATTTCCCAAAATTCCATACTGGGTGGCCCAAATGTTTAGAAATCCATGCTCTATAGACCTTCTTTTAAGAGGAGTTGTAACCCTGGTTCTTGCGCAGATGTCTGAGAAAGCTTGGGGGTGTCTGGCTCCCCCTGTTATTATGCTGCTGTGGCCCACCCCCACATCCATTATCTTTCAATTATCAGCTCAGCATTTCTTCCTCCCCCTCTGACCTATTCTTCTCTCCTGACCTCTGACTTATGTATTTGCTTTTCCCTATCTGGAATCCTTGCCCAAACTGACTTCAATCACTCAAAACTCTGTGCTGCAAGCAGGGAGATGGATATGGAGGAGCCGTAACAACCAAGTGACTCAAATGGAATTGTTTGTAGCATGCCTCCCCACCAACCTCTCTCTGCTTATTTTATGGTTATGGGTTATTCATTAAATGACCATGAACCACCAGTGAGAGGCTGGTTTCTAGTGTAGATTGGTTTTCTATAAACATTAAATCAGCCCAATAAAATAGCTAATGTAAAATGTCTTACCAAATCTGATTTCTACTTCTTACAGTTGAAGTTTGGGAATAAAATGGGGGTCAGAATATTATGGAACGGTCCCCTCCATTTTACTAATTGCCATCAGTTTCACTCTAATTTCTGTTGGAAGTGTTTTCCAGGTGCTAATTAATCTAAAGTTAATCAACCTAATACAAATAACAATTCCAAGAGATCAGCTAGTGTTGTACCCATTTTACAAAGGGGGAATGTGAAGTACCTTGTCCCAGAGCCCAATATTAAACATGAGCAGGGAACTGGAATTCAAACTCAGTGTAACTCCAAAGTCCATTAGGCAACACACGTGATGGCCAGCAATATCCAATGGGAATATTAGTTTTTTTCTTCATGTGCTGGCTTATTAAAAAAAAAAAAAAAGAAAACCAATATATTGAGCACCTACCATGTGCTAGGCTTGAAAGATATAAAAACATTTGGTTTTTACTCCTTTATAATCTAACTGAAAATGAAAGGGATATAAAAAAGAAAGAGAGCTGACAATGCAAGTAGCATTTCCAAGTGTCAGACATGAATTAGAAAGAGGAAATGCTGTGTGTGCTCTGTTCAGACCAGAATAACTATGGAGGCCAGGCAGGACCAGGATGATCTTTTAGAGGGAACTGCTATTGACCTGGAACTGATTAGCTCTTAGACCATTTGCTATGGGGGCCCTTGAATCATATAAAACTTGAGCTAAAGAGTAAATCTTTTCTATGGTCCCCAAGGAAGAAATTGAAACAAGGACAATGAAGCATGCCTTATTAAGGGCCAATTTCTCCTTTTAGAAAAAAAAAAAAAATGCTAATGGGTCATGATCAGTGAGTACATGGTATAGACTTCAAAACAACCATCTTAAGATTTAAACATGATTTGCTGTTTAACTGAATTTCAAATTTAATGTCCAATATTTTTATTTGCTACATCTGGCAACTCTCCTCACTTCATCCCATTCACAACTCCCTTCCTTGAATATGTTTTGCTGACTTTGAAAAGAAGAGCCTTTAGGAAGGGGAAGGAGACAGGTCAACTTTGCAGACCAGGAGCTTGATTTGTTTACTGTAGTTCGAGGTGAGTTCAGGGGCAAAACCTCACATGAACTAAACACGTAGGAGACAGACACCCGGACCCAAGCCAACCAGCCTTACGGTGTTCCAAACCACCAGGTTTTTGGCCAATGCCTGGAATGCTCTTCTTCCACTGTCCATCATTTGCTTGGTAAACTCATTCACTCATTTATTTACTTAGTC
This sequence comes from Canis lupus familiaris, assembly GCF_011100685.1. Classification (NCBI taxonomy): domain Eukaryota; kingdom Metazoa; phylum Chordata; class Mammalia; order Carnivora; family Canidae; genus Canis; species Canis lupus. The sequence continues at coordinate 39,030,329 of NC_049253.1, forward strand.
AATTCATTCGTTGAGTCAGTTAGAGTCTGTTGAGCACCTACCATATGCCATAGGAGCTGAACACCTATACTTCCTTCTCTGTTCCAGCAACAATAATCATGATAATAGCTAATATTTTTTTAGGGCTTCCAGGAGCTAGGCACTATATCAAATGTTTTATATCTAGTAAGTCATGTAATCTTTACATAACACTATGATGTAGTTACTATTATTACTCACATTTAACCAGTAAGAACACTGAGATATAATAAGGCTAAAAAACCAGACTAACAACAACAACAAAAAAACCCCACTTGTTTTCAGCCAGACAGATAATAAATGTTGGAGGCAGGATTTGAATCTAGCAGTTTCCAGAGCCTGTATAGTGTCTAAATACTATATTAAAAGAACTCCTTCGGGAATCCCGAATCCCAAGTTGAGCGCTTGCCTTTGGCCCAGGGCATGATCCTAGAGACCTGGGATCAAGTCCCACGTCAGGCTCCCTGCATGGAGCCTGCTTCTCCCTCTGCCTCTGCCTCTGTCTCTGTCTCTGTCTCTGTCTCTCTCTCTGTCTCTCATGAATAAATAAATAAAATCTTTAAAATAAAATAAAATAACTCCTTCCTAAAGCCCTTTCCTTCTGATTCTCCCCTACCCCAAGTTAGTTATTTCTATCTCCAGGCGCTGTGCCATTGTGAACTTAGTAAACTTCATTCATAACTTTGTTTCACTGCATCATAGATTCTTTGCTTACATGTCCATCTCGTCAATCAGACCATAAGCTTCTCCAGGGCAAAGATAACACCTTATTGATTTTTTTATCTTCAGTGCCTAGCACAGTTAATATCCTAAAATAAGTGGTCAATACCTGTTTGCTGTATTAATTTCCTGCTAGCTGTGGTACGAGAGTCAGTCAGGGTTGATCCAGGAAAACAGAAATTACTCTAAGGATTTAGAACTCAGGGAACATTAACAGGGGAATTCGTTATATAGATAGCGAATGAGCTCCCAAGCCACTGTGGGAAACCACATGCAACCCCATTCCCACCCCAAAGATGGCATAGATCTGCCTCCTGGAGCCATGGCAGGCAGGATCTAGTGCCCTAGAAAAGACAAAACCACCATCACATTGTCTGAGATCAAGAGACAGGAGAAAGAGCCTGGCTCTGCCTCCCACCCTCCTTTCCTCCAATCATTCATCTCCCATTGGTCAAATCCTGCCAGGAGCCAATTGACTAGGGAGATTGAGAAGTGTAGCCTGCAGGAGTTGGCCCCCTTGGGGAGGAGCTGGACTGGCTTTCAGGGAGAGAAGACTCAGGACAAGGGGCAGAGCACTCATCAGAAATTGCAGTTCTCTTGTGAGCTTCATGAGAAGCTGCAGGGTAATGGAGCTGACCACCCCTGCAGTGCTGGATAACTGTGACAGATGCCTGCCCTTTGGTGTCCCAACATTTGTCTAGGCTCCACGCAGATACCACTTTTCTACTAACCTAGTATGTGTCTGCGAAGTCTAAGTTCACTTGGAGTGGGCTACATCTTTATGTTTCAGCTGACAGTGACAATAACTACTTACTGAGCTTCTGCTTTGCATCAGACACTGTGCTAGATCTTGGGAGTATAGAGTTCAAAAAGAGAGGTGACATATGTATGTCAAGGCATTCTAGGTGATGGGGAAACCGACAACTAAAGAGCTGATATATCTGCCATATGGCAAGTGACATGACTGTGGTAGCACATACGTCTGAACTTGAGGGCTCCAATGAGGGTCATGCCCACCTCCCATAGGTTGGGAATGCAGGGATAAGCTGGTTTTATGAGTTTAATCTGTGAAATGAATGCAAATGAGTCAGAGTGGAGATAAGCAAAGACAAATGAAAGACATGTAATAACCCCCTAAGGCTCCACCCAGCTCTGAAATCCTGGGCATCAGTGCTCTACACACACACCAGAATGCCCCCTTAGAGTGTACCTATTATATACGTCATCCTGGGCTAGGTCTTCCCATGGAAAATCTCCTTTACTGGACCCCTGGGTCTCTGAATGTCACTCCATGAATGCTTGAAATTTATAAATACAAATTTTACAAATGAAGACGATGTGAGATTTCCTTTCCCCTGCTCAGCGTCATAGAGCTAAATAGTTGCACAGCAGCGTCAGAAGCCCAGCCTCCAGATTCTCATTTCTGCTCTGAGACACTAACAACCCCAGATATAGGAGTGTGTTCTATCATTGCAAAAATAAAACTTGACTAAAATAAGCCTTCCTTAATTTCCTCTTAGTTGACAGCTTCCCACATTGAATGCTAACTCCTTTTTTAAAAAAAAATTAAGTACGTGTAATATTTGGTTATTACTGTTCACATTCAAACAGCTGTCTGGGTCATTAAGAGAGGGTGGTGGTTTTATATGCTTATTTTGTTTTTTAAATACAAAACTTTTGCAAGGTATGTTGCTTTTAGACATTCTGCACCAGTTGTGAACTCATTTTCAGCCTTTCTATGACAGTGTTCTCTAACATGAGACGGAGACTCTTCATCTGTCTTTAGCCCCTGATCACCTATCTGTGGAGCTAGTGGAGCAGCTGGCTCCTTGAAGACAAAGGGAAACAGCCTGGAAATGGGCTTTAGAGTGATGAGAACAATGGGTTTTGACTCCATTGGGTTGCTCTGGGAAATTGCTAAACCTTCTATAGGTTTTTAAGTGTTCATTTCGTTTGTTTTTTTTTAAGATTTTTATTTATTTATTCATGAGAAATACACAGAGAGAGAAGCAGAGACACAGGCAGAAGGAGAAGCAGGCTTCATGCAGGGAGCCTGATGTGGGACTCGATCCGGGTCTCCAGGATCATGCCCTGGGCCGAAGGCAGGCGCTAAACCGCTGAGCCACCCAGGGATCCCCTAAGTGTTCATTTCGATTTGAGTATGCTTCTGCCTTGTATAGTCTTACCACTACTCTGACCCTAAAAAATGTCCCTACAGACAGAACATGAAGTCAACTATTATGAGCTTTCCATAAGTAAAATGAAACAAAACAATAGCTCATTAAGACCTGCTCTTTACGAAAAGATAAATTCCTGCTTGATTCTTCCTGTGTATTGTAAATGAATTTGCAGCTGGCTCTAAAATTAGAGGATTTTATTTATTTATTTATTTATTTATTTATTTATTTATTTATTTATTTATTTTGAGAGGCAGATTTCATTTATTTATTTATGAGAGACACAGAGAGAGGGGCAGAGACGTAGGCAGAAGGAGGAGTAGGCTCCATGCAGGGAGCCTCATGTAGGATTCGATCCCAGGACCACAAGACCACGCCCTGAGCCAAAGACAGATTCTCAACCACTGAACCATCCCAGGTGTCTTGAGGACATTCTTTTATTCCCAGTGGAACAAGATACTGAAGTGTTTATATTTCCCGGCTACTTATTATAAAAGAAGGAAGACTTCAGGACCAAATGGACATAACAAGCTGGGGTTGGTTCCAATGGCCATCATCATTGATGTTCCTGGCAAGGAGTTGTTTATTTGATGGCTTTCAGGATTCTCTTTGTGTAATGGAGTGGGAGGTAATTATCTGTTAGACATCTTCCAAATGCTAGCTGAACTGGCTGGCTGGCCAAGGACTATGTGCAAGGGGCATGCTGTCATTTTGTAATCCCTTACCAATCATCCTACTGAATGCTTTTTGGAGTGGGGGAGGAGGAACCTGCATTTCATCTTTACACAAAGACCAGGGGAAAATATAACTATGATTGATGGATGCACAAGTTCAGATGATGGTGATATTTCCAATCTTTTTACTATCACAGCACTTCCAGGCTGAGAGGATAAATCTCTTGACACATGTGTATCCCTTTCACAGTGCGCTGGAGGGAAGGAAGGCTCAAATTTGGACAGGGTTAAAGTATCCTGTGGGGGTTAAGAAAGTGGCTGAGCTGCGATTTAAACCCAAGGCTGTGACTACAAAACCTGTGTTCTTACTGATTTATACTGCAGTGTACCATCAAATTATTTGTGTGGTGGTGTAAAATTCTCACAAACATCTCCAAGGGATGAATTATATGTCTGTAATTGAAGGCTGGATATAGCTGACCCACTTATGATGCTGGTGTTTGGACACAGGCCAAACCCTCATTTGACTGGGTTATCCTATTAGATTGTATTTCCAATGATCAGTGCTTTTAGAGTCACCATTTAACAAATGTTTCCATGGCTCAGCGGTTTAGCACCACCTTCAGCCCAGGGTGTGATCCTGGAGACCCGGGATGGAGTCCCACATAGGGCTCCCTGCATGGAGCCTGCCTCCCCCTCTGCCTGTGTCTCTTCCTCTCTCTGTCTCTCATGAATAAATTTAAAGAAAAAAATGTTTTCATGGAAATCCTGTCATCTCATCAGCTACCTTGTAAGAAAGATTCTACTCTACGTACACTCTGAGTGGGAGGGTGTTGGAAGTCCAAATTGCAAAAGCCAAGCAAATAGCATAGCTATTACTGTAGTAGGAAGATTGGGAGTCACTGTTTCAGGCTAATTTAACATGCCTGATGGCAATCTGGGAAAGTAAGTACATTTCTTGGCAATTTTTCCTTTTTATACATTTAGTCCACTGGGATGCTACGTAGGAGGATATTCCTCCAAGGAACAGCTACTCAGTATCCAGCCTCCTATGTGTGACCACCTCTGTCCACAGGACAAGGATGCAAAGAGCGAGCAGGGCTCTCATCTAAGTGTCATTTGTTCATCTGGTCCTCTCTGCTCCATGATCAGTTTATTGGAAGCCTGTGTGGGTGTGAGTTAAAGATCCCATGTGGTGTGTTCCTTTCCCTGGGTTTTCTTCCTCAAAGTCATGTTTTTCATAGTATAAGTGTTTATTGCTTATTTACCTAGAATGTTCAATTCAACATCCACCTAGAAAAGAGGAAGGGTACCTGAAGGTAGTAAATATAACAGAACTATATGCAAGTTTTCACCCTAAGGTACCCTTTTCTCCATTTCAGTGATATTTATTCTTGGTTAAACATTGAAGGAAGCAAGAGGTGTATATCTATTACCAAGACCCTGGAGAAGGAAAAGTCAAGCCATGGCTGGGAGCTGGCCATCTCAGCAGCTGATTTAAGCTTGCTCCAGGGACCTAGAAACTGAAGGTGCCTCTTCATGAAGCAGATCCCCCACAAAAGATGAGAAATGAAATTGCAACACCACCCACCAAAAGTTTTCAATCAGACTTTACATGATGTTTATCCAACACTGTGTTAATCTGTGCCTTACTGAAACAGCAGACAGTTGTCATTTATTCCTAAATGCCTGCACATTTGCCTTGTAAGCAATGACTTTTTCAGACAAGACTATTTTCTTCACTGTTAAAAATGAGAATCTCTGAGGCACCTGGGTGGCTCAGTCGGTTAAGCATCTGCCTTTGGCTTACCTCATGATCTCAGGGTCCTAGGATCAAACCCACAGGGAGTCCGCTTCTCCTTCTCCCTCTGCCTGCCACTCCCCCTGCTTGTGCTCCCTCTCTCTGCGAAATAAATAAATAAAACCTTAAAAGGAGAGAATCTCTGAGGAAAAGGTAGCTATCGGATCTCTATATAACACCACTCACCCTCAGAGAATTAGACCAGGAGCCCCAGGAAAGGGGGAAATTGTGCTAAGTGTGTTTATAGGAACAAAATCAATAAATAAACCTTGAGTATACTATACCATTTGTTTTATAAGAAAGTTCTACTGTATTGCTAAAGCTGAGAAAATACTTCCAAATCCCATGACTGTAGTCAACATCCAGACCTAGAGCAAAACTACTAAGCAGAAGGATTTATGTCATAACAAAGATTTTCAAAAGAATGAAAATTATGTAAACCTCCCCCTCCCTCCCTCCAAGCTAGACAGAGAGGTAATTAAAAAAGAAAGAAAGAGAAAGAAAGAAAAAAGAAAGAAAAAGAAGAAAGAAAGAAAGAAAGAAAGAAAGAAAGAAAGAAAGAAGGAAGGAAGGAAGGAAGGAAGGAAGGAAGGAAGGAAGGAAGGAAGGAAGGAAGGAAGGAAGAAAATCAAATCTCTGCTGCACTGGAAGAAAAGCAAGAAAGAGGCTAAGTCATTGGTCAGAGTGGCTGATAGAAAATCCAAACGCTGGAGGTCGGGGTGATAGAAACCCTAAGAAAAGGGTTTGAGGATCTAGGAGCAGGAGACTTGTGCCTCCACTCCCTACCAAGAATCCTGCCAGGAAATATTCTCACAGAGAGCCTAAGCCAACACAAGGGGCTAGAGCAGGACAAGCTGAGCTGAGAGACCATCTAAGATCAACTTACCACCACATGTCTATGCTTCCCATAGCATCAGAGCAACATAGAAGAGCAGCCAATGCTTTCCCATGGCTTCCCCCATGAGACTGGGCAAGAGTGGCTGAGAGCAAGCCAGTGGACTGGGAATGCCTTTATCTCTGTGTATGTAACTGGAAGCCCAAGGGCAGGGTATACTGAGGTCATCACGGCGATGGCAGTGAGGACAGATGCCAACAGCCACAAGGAAGACCTCACAGTTAGTTGCCCACTCCTTAAATGTCCAGATCATACATAAGAATGCCAGGAACAGAGACCATCTTACCCGGAGGTTAAGAAAATTTTAAAAAGAGTGAGAGAAGGAGAAGAATCTTGAACTAAAAATTTACTCATGAAGACGTGGATTTCCTGAGATTAGAGTCACATCCTGCCACAGGTCTTGTCTAATGTTTTAGAGATCTGGGAGAGAATCTGCTGGTCTTGATTGACTGGCAAGGCAGCACCCCCAGTAGTGTCCACGTCAGAAACAAGCCCCCACTGTCTCCTAGATGGAGGAGCTTGGCAGGCATCTTCCCCCTACCCATCAGGGAGATGGTACTTGCCACTGTGTGTTCTAAACCTTCTTTTTGTTCTTCTAGGACTATTATGAAGTTCTGGGAAAGGAAAAGCTCCCAAAACAGATCATCATGGTAAAGTCAAATTCTCCAGCAGAAGAGCTGAAAAGAAGATTAAGGATATGTAGGGGGGACAGGGGCCTGTGTGTCCTGGTGTCTTGAAGTCACTGGAGGAACAGCCATTAACTGCTAACCAGTGCTTTTCAAAAAAGGGGGGGCGGGGAAGACTGGGTTTTAAATCAGAAGTAATTGAATTTACTTTGAATTAGAAAGATTTAGTTTTCTATTACCAAGAAGAAACTAGGGCTCATGAATTAATTTAATTCAATTATAGAGAAATAAAATTACTTCTTAGCTCACTTGACATTTCCAATAGCAAAACATTTACTCCCTTGACACATTTCCGTGTAAATTCTCAAATTTCAGAATGAGAGTCTTGAGGCCTTCTTAAAGGAGTTTCACTCATCAGTCCAGGCAATTAGAATGAGCTTTTTAAGGAGACGTAGCGGTGGAGGCTGGGGCGGGGCATTGGGGTTGATGCCCAGGATCCACTGCCCCCTTCCTTCACCGTGAAGCAAACCTGGTGACTGCACCTCCTTTCCTGTCAGGTGAGCCACCATGCAGCCGCCTGACCTGCCCAGGAAAGCCCAGCCTCAGCCAATCAGCACAACATTTCCCTAAGGGGCTTAGTCGGGGGCGCTCAGCTGACACCCAGGATAGGCCTCCTCCCTCTGGAGATGACACCAAAACACAGAACCAGCCTCATTTTGAAATGGACACCACAGAAGGTAAAGAAAAGATGTGTGGCAGGGTGCCAAATCAAATCTACCCTAGAACCACTGCTTCCAGAGTTAGCAGGGCTGAGGCGCTCAGTCGTTTACCGTCGACCCTGGTTTGAGTTGGGCTTTGTGTTATGCACAACCAAAAAGCCCTGACATGTCACAGCTGGATAAAGGAACTCTCTCGGCCTCTAAATCTCAATATCTGAGTAGGTAGGGTAGGGCCTCACAGTCATTACCTCATAGTTTTTTTTTAAAGATTGTATTTATTTATTCATGAGAGACAGAAACAGAGAGAGAGAGAGAGAGACACAGGCAGAGGGAGAAGCAGACTCCATGCAGGGAGCCCGACGTGGGACTCGATCCCGGGTCTCCCGGATCACGACCTGGGCTGAAGGCGGCGCTAAACCGCTGCGCCACCCAGGCTGCCCCATTACCTCATACTTTAATGCCGTTTTTTTTCTACAAGAGTATTCAAGGAGAAAAACTGACAAAGAAGTAAAACTGAATGCTATAAGTGAAAAACCCAGAGTATCCTTTTTCCCTCATATTTCATATTTATCTTCCCACCAACCTATAGCATCACGCCCCTGATGGCCCATGTACAATGGATCTACCTTTCTTTCACTTCCTCCCTCTTCTTTCCTGCTTTATAGGCAGGAGGAGAGACAAGGAGGAGGAGAGGAGAAGGAGAAAGAGACAGAAGGACAGAAGGCAGGCAGTTGGCAGGCAGTTGGGCATCAGTGAGAGCTCCCTGCTTCTGGTTAAGTGGAAGAAACATTCCTCCTCAGCTCTTATATAAAACTACGGATGTGTGCTTTCATTGTTCAGGGATATTGGGTGACTCCAAGAGAACAATCCATTCCGTAAATTCCACTGACCACTCATGACCAGGTGATGCAAGCAGTGGGACACGATGCATGTTGATAGTTGGCTCTGTCATGACCTTCAAGCCTGGCAGCTACAGGATCATTATATTTCACTCACTCAGTTTCGCTCTCACAAACCACTCCAAGGCTCGTAGGGTGACCTCCCAGACCAGAGTTTAGAACAGGCCACTAGACAGGACACTTATCAAAGTGCAAACATTGACTTTACAATGTGGCAGTTAAAAATAACCTTCCAGAAACTCCAAGTGCGTCAGGGGAGGCCATTGTCCTGCACGGCATACCATGTACCTAAGACTTCCTCTTGGAGGCCTTCTCACCCTCATTCTTTACTTGCCTTCTTGTGGCTGCGAATGGACGATATTCAAAGGGGGCCACTGTTTTAGGATGTTAAGATTTTTAAGTTTCTGCTTTTTTTGATCTACTCTTTGCCTTTTGGAATAACACACAAATCCCCAATTGGCTGTTGCATAGAATAGCAGTGCATAGGAGCCCACTGTTATTGATTGATTCATTCATTCATGTATGCATTCATTCATTCATTCATTCATTCATTCATCTGGCATCCAGAACACGTGGATCCAGGAAGAGAGGTACAATTCCCAAGGCTCAGTTTCAGCTCACAAAGCCATGATGAGGTCAGGCGGGAATCTGAAACTACAGCTTAGACTACATTGGAGATAGCATGTGGGTAAGGTTCAGGGCATAGCCAGGGAAGAACAGAGGATAGAGCAAAATATTTTCAAATGTCATGTGGGTGAGGAAATGCCCCTGCTAAATAATAATAATTGGATACTTGCCTCCATGCTGAAGCAAGGATGTATTGAGAGTCAACACCCTGCTAGTCAAGGCTAAATTAGATTAGGTTCTGTGCTTAGAAGAGTGAGATTGAAGAACCTTGAAAAACTCTACTGAAAGAATTCTCAGAATTCTATATCAAACAACACAATTGGGAACTGAGCAAAAGTCATGAAGAGACATTCAAACCAAGAGAATATATGATGACACGTGAAAAGGTGTTTGACCGGGCTCACCAAATTAAGACCACATTGAGATACCATTAGATAACTGTTAGAATAACTAAAATAAAAAATAACAATAATGCCAAATGTTGGCAAAGGAACAGAGAAATTTAATCTCTCACACATTGATGATGGGAATGTTATATGCCACAGCCACTCTGGAAAATATTTTGGTAGCTTCTTTAAAAACTAAACATAGGGATCCCTGGGTGGTGCAGCGGTTTGGCACCTGCCTTTGGCCCAGGGCACGATCCTGGAGACCCGGGATCGAATCCCACGTCGGGCTCCCGGTGCATGGAGCCTGCTTCTCCCTCTGCCTGTCTCTGCCTCTCTCTCTCTCTCTCTGTGACTATCATAAATAAAAAAATAAAAAATAAAAAAATAAAAAATAAATATATTGTGTTGGCTATTCTGGGTCTTTAAAAAAATAATAAATAAAAATAGAAACTAAACATATAGCAGAATTGCACAGCAGAAGCAGGCCCATAAAAACTAAACATACTTACCTATGACCCAGCATCTGCACTCCAGGGCATTTACCCCAGAGAAATGAAAACTTATATTCCACATAAGTACACAACTGATCACAGCAGCTTTATTTGTAATAGCCCATAACTGGAAACAATAGAAATATTCCCCAGTATGTGAGTGGTTAAACAACCTGTGGTATATCCACACCATGGAATATTACTCAGCAATAAAAAGGAACAGCACTTATATAACATTACCAAAGTGACAAAATTAGAAATGGAAAACAGATTAGTGGTTGCCAGAAGTTAGGGACTTTGTAGGAATAACATGAGGGGGATTTCTGTGGGGAATGGACTAGTCCTGTGTCTTGATTACACTGGTGATTATATGAATTTATAAATGTGATAAAATGGCATGGAACTATACACACGCATTGTACCAATGTCAAGTCCCTGGACTTGATATTATACTACAATTATGTAAGATGCAATCATTCAGGGCAATTGGGTAAAGGATTCACCAGAACTCTTTTGTACTATTTTTTGCAACTTCCTATGCATTTATAATCATTTTTAAAACTTTTTTTGACCCTGCCAAGAGTTTCTGGACCTAAGCCAGATGCTATGAATTCGGCGGTCTGGCCTATCCGCATCCATTTACCGATGGTCTTCCGTTCACTGTACCCATATTTCCTTGGTGGGACCCCCCTTTTAGCCACTTTCTGCCCAGACAGTTCCAGCGAAAACATGACCTGGGCCTCAGCGTTCAGCATACCATGTTCCCCTAAGCCAGTCTAGACTGGATTTTGCTGGAGCTGGGATAGAAGCTGTTGCTCCTTTGCACTAGACTCAGACCCGGAAGGATGGAGGTTGGGGAACCGCATGAGGCACTGCCAATGGCACTGCTGCCAGGGAAACATTAGGCGAGAAATAGAGAAATTCCTTTCAGAGGAAATGATGTGAGCCTTGCGGCCAGTCATGCCTACCTCTGAAGTGTTGTTTGTGAGCCAACACCTCTCGTAAATTCCGAGCAGGCGGCCCTCCGCGGGTTACCCTAACACCTGGCTACTTAACAGGTCCTGAACTCCAGGGAGAGACAGCATTCCGCCCTCGCACGAACAAAAACACAGACAGCTCTCGGGGTTGCCCACAACCCATCTCCCTGGACCAGTGGTACCAATGGAAGCCTGTCCTCTGGGAATCCTGGCCACGAATCTAGTGAAGCAACCCTCAGAGCGGTTCATGCTGACACCTAATACCCCCATGTGGGGACCTGCAGGAAGAAGTCACGTTTCACCCAGCAAGGAAGAATACTGGTCCCCTGAGCAGATAATATGGAGGTCCCTGTCTCTCCTTCCAACTCTACGTGTCGTTCTGATTTTTCATTTTCTCCTTTTATTTTGCTTACCATTTTGCTTCCAAATCCCTTCATGTGTAACCTTGGTTTTGTCTCCTTTCTCTTGCCTGCCCCACTCAGGATATCCATGGGTCTGACCCAGCCAAGTGTCTGTCCTCCGCTCCCCATCCGTCACGAGGCCCCAACGATGTCTGAGGCCCACACCTTCCATCTCCTCTAGCACCCCCGCCTCCCCACCTCAGTGAAAATGGGGTTCTTTCCACCTGTGCTCCAGGTCCCAGCTCCTCAGGACTCTCTTGGTTAACGATCTCTGCTCTCTGGGATCTTCAGCCTGACCTCTGTGCTGGCTCCTTCTCCTCACCCTACACACTCACCCCAATCTCTCTCCTCCAGTGATAACAAACACTGGCCCTCACCCTCTGCCTCCTGCTAACGATTGCTCTATCTCTCTGTGCTTTTCTGCCACGTTTTTGGGAAGAACATTCTGCTTCGATTGGCTCTGTGATTCCTTACCCTTTATTTATTTTTTTTAATTTTTTTTAAGATTTTATTTATTTATTCATGAGAGACAGAGAGAGAGAAAGAGAGCCTCACCCTTTATTAAATGCCCAGTCCTTGGCCATCTGGCCTCTGCCTTACTGAAACTGCTCTCTGAGGCCTCCCACTTTCCATGCAAAATGGAAAGGACTGGTGTGAGTCTTGGTGCTTGCAGCTCTACTGCCTGAAGCTGCCGCCTCCTCTCTCCTCAGAAACCCCTCTCTTGGACTTGCCTGAGGCCAGGCTCCTGGCTTTCTTCCCATCTCTCTTCCACTTCTTGGTCTCCTCTGCTGGGCCTTCTTGGTTTTTTTTTTTTTGTGTGTGTTTTTTTGTTTGTTTGTTTTTTAAAGATTTCTTTATTTATGATAAACAGAGAGAGAGAGAGAGAGAGGCAGAGACACAGGAGCAGGGAGAAGCAGGCTCCATGCCGGGAGCCGGACGTGGGACTCGATCCAGGGACTCCAGGATCGTGCCATGGGCCAAAGGCAGGCACTAAACTGCTGAGCCACCCAGGGATCCCATGGGCCTTCTTGTTTTGCCTGGCTTCTTAGAGTTTCACACCTGGCCTTCTATTTATTACATTTTTTAAAAAGATTTTATTTATTTATTCATGAGAGACACAAACACACAGAGGCAGAGACACAGGCAGAGGGAGAAGCAGGCTCCGTGCACCGGGAGCCCGACGTGGGATTCAATCCCGGGTCTCCAGGATCGCGCCCCAGGGCCAAAGGCAGGCGCCAAACCGCTGCACCACCCAGGGATCCCCTTATTACATTTTTTTAAAAGATTTTATTTATTTATTCATGAGAGACACAAACACACAGAGGCAGAGACACAGGCAGGGGGAGCCCAACGTGGGACTCAACCCCAGGACTCCAGGATCATGCCCTGAGCCAAAGGCAGATGCTCAACCACTGAGCCACCCAGGTGCCCCTTGTCATTACATTCTTATCATCTCCACACCGTAACTGGGACATCTCAGAATCTGTGACTTCACTTAACATGATATGCGTTTAAGTTGTCAAGTCCATTTCCTGGGCTCCATATCACCTCACGTGAGGCCCTCATCTGGGCCTTCAAGTTCCACATGTTCAAGTTGAGCATAGCCTCTATCTACCTGACCACTGTCTGCCTGCAGCCCTTCCTTTCTTCCTCCTGCACTCCCTGCAGGGAAGGGTGGCACCAACCACTCAGGCCCCCAAGCTCCCCTTCCTCCCTTCATGTGGTCAGCAGCCAAACCCTCTGGGTTTTAGCTCCTCCTCAGCTCTCACACATCCTTCCCCCCTCTGATATCCTTTTTTTTTTTTTTTTTTTTTTTAAATCTCCTTGTCCCTTAACCTGGCTTGTCTCCAGGCTTCTCTACACTCCTAGCCCCCAAACAAAAACGTGTTCAGGTTCTACATGCTTAGAACCCTGCCTTGGGGATCCCTGGGTGGCGCAGCGGTTTGGGGCCTGCCTTTGGCCCAGGGCGCGATCCTGGAAACCCCGGATCAAATCCCACATCAGGCTCCCGGTGCATGGAGCCTGCTTCTCCCTCTGCCTATGTCTCTGCCTCTCTCTCTCTCTCTCTCTCTCTCTATGTGACTATCATAAATAAATAAAATTAAAAAAAAAAAAAAAAAAAAAAAAAAAAGAACCCTGCCTTGGCTGCTCCTTGTCTTCCTGGTGAAAGGCTTCTCTCGATGCAGCACCCTCCATGACATGCTTCCTGCGTTTCCTCCTGACGATTCCCCAAGTGTGCCCTCAACCCTGCAGCCGACTCCTATGCCATCCTTCAAAAGGTTCAGTTGGGTATCACTTCTCATGGAAACCCTTCTAATGTGCCCAAGCCGAGTTAACACCACTGTCTCCGTTCCTGTCACATGTGTACTGAGATTGTCATGATACATGTCCCTATACTATGTCCTCCATAACATCAAGATAGCCTTCTGGACAAGGGCAGTGTCTTTTTTTTTTTTTTTTTTGTATAGCATTTTTTTCCCCATGTTTTATTTTATTTTGAGATACATCAAACCTTTAGAATGTTGGAAAAGAATGGTACAATAAACATGCCTAGGGACATCTGGGTAATTCAGTGGTTGAGCATCTGCCTTTGGCTCAGATCCTGATCCCAGAGTCCTGGGATCGAGTCCTACATGAGGCTCCCACGGGGAGCCTGCTTCTCCCTCTGCCTATATGTCTCTGCTTCTCTCCGTGTGTCTCATGTGAATAAATAAAAATATTTAAAGGAAAAAAAAGAAAAGCACCCCCCAACCAAATTACTTCCTCTGTTTTAGTGGTTCTCAAAATGTGATCCCCATGATAGCAACATTAGTCTCACCCGGAAACTTTGCAAAAATACAGATTTCTTTTTTTTTTTTTTTTAAAGTTTCCTTTTATTAACCATCTAGAACACTTCCATCCAGATCACTACAGCTTAAAATAGATCACTACCCTTTTGCAGCTATTTAGTAGCCAAGAGCAATGGATAAGATCCATACAATAGTTCTGAAAAGTTCACACGGTCAGTTCAAAACATCTGCTTCACCGAGCCTGATTATTTAAAAAGAATGATAAGAAATTAAACATCACAAATATGTTTTTATTGGTCACCATTAAATGTCTGAATTTTAAACAGATTCTTGGACTGGTGGTTCATATCCATCAGCTCGTTCAACTTTAGCGCCGGTCTCATCCCCCGTAGCTTTTCCAGAACTACTACCTTCACCATGAAGCTCCATGAGTTTTCCCAATTCAAACTTGGGCTTCTTCAGCATTTTTACTTTTCTAACAAAAACATCATGGAGTGGATAAATAGACTGACAAGCTTTTTCTATATCTTTTCCGATGCTGTCTGGAATCAATTTATTGACCACTTCTTTCAAGTCATTTGTTTGCACCTCTCGGGTCATGATTTCCATCATCTTTTTCCGGATTTGGTGGACCTGTTGGTGCTGAGCGTAAGAGGTCTTCCGAATCTGATTATTGCGTTTTTTAGTAAAACCAACACAAAATAGACAAAGCAAATAACCATCGGTAGTCTTTACATCAACATGAGCTTCAATCATGGTCTGCCATTTTTTGACCATGGAGCACATTTTGTCACGGGTAAGATCCATGCCATGAAAATTAGTCAGGCAGTTTTTGCCCTGCACATCCTCAGTGATTAGCTTGAATTTCCTAAATGCAACTTCATCATTCTGCAGATCAGCAAGGCTAACTTCAAAAACCCGACCCTTGAGACCATCAGACGCAATTTTGGTTCCTTGAGTTCTTGTGACTAGTGTTTTTCCAATATTTCTTATATTGAACATAGCTGGCGCTTTCACATCATACCAATCTTTCTTAGAAAATGGATCAACCACTTTCTTCTTGGCTCCCTTTTTGCCGCCTTTCGTAAGGCGCTTGTTTTTGCCGACCGCCATGGCGCTGCTGCGCAAAAATACAGATTTCTGAGCCCTACCCCAGTCTCTGAGACGGAGCCCAACAATCTAGTTTAACAAGCACCCCCCAGGTGATATCAATACACCTACAGTTTGCGAATCTCTGTACTTTAACAAGTAGGGACAGATGGATAAGAAAATTTTCACTGGATTCTCCTAAACTCTGACTCAGGGTAGCACCAAGAATCTACTTCAACTGCAACTACTTACATCTTGGAAACTATAACAGTAAACCTATGGGCAAAATCAGGAAACAACTGAAACAACTACAGTCTGTGAAACAGGTTTATCCTCCTAAGTATAATTATTCATGAGGGATATTGAAAACTTAAATACTGGAAAAAAAAAAAAAAAAGAAAAGAAAACTTAAATACTGGGATCAAGACCTGCATCAGGCTCCTGCTTTCCCTCTGCCTATGTCTCTGCTTCTCTGTGTCTCTCATGAATAAATAAATAAAATATTTAAAAATAAATAAATAAAATAAACACCTTTTACCCAAAGTCACCATCTGTTTACATTTTGTCACATTGTGCACTCTTCTGTCCTTTCTTCTTCCTCTAAAAAATCTTTATGTGCTGTACTGGATTGAATAGTGTCCCCCCCAGGTTTCTGCCTACCAGTACCTATGAATATGACTTTATTTGGAAATAGGGTCTTTACAGATATAATCAAAATAAGATGCAGTCATAATGGGATTAGGATCCAATGATCCTAAGGAAGGGGGAAATTTGAACAAATACACAGTAGGGAATATCACATGAAGAAAGAAGCGAAGATCAGAGTGATGCCTGGAAGAGGCAAGGAATGATCCTCCCCTACAGGCTTCAGAGGGCGCATGACCCTGCCACTACCTTGATTTCAGACATCTGGTCTCCCAGGCAATGAGAAAGTGAATTTCTGTTGTTTTAAGCTTCCCACTTTGTGGTAATTTCTTAGGGCAGCCTTAAAAAACTAATAAAATTTTCTTATATAGAGAGAAACACAGCAATATGCAGTTGACCCTCAAACAATGTGGGGGTTAGAAGCACTAACACCGTGTGTAACTGAAAATCCGCTTATAACTTTTGACTCCCAAAACTTTACTAAAAGCTGGAAATTTTACCAATAACATAAACAGTCTATTAATACATGTTTTGTATATTATATGTATTATGTACCGTATTCTTAAAATAAGCTAGAGAAAAAATATTAAGAAAATCATAAGGAAGAGGGGATCCCTGGGTGGTTCAGTGGTTTAGCACCTGCCTTTGGCCCAGGGCGCGATCATGGAGTCCCAGGATCGAGTCCCACACGTCAGGCTCCCAACATGGAGCCTGCTTCTCCCTCCTTCTGTGTCTCTGCCTCTTTCTCTATCTCTATGTCTATCATAAATAAATAAATAAATAAATAAATAAACCTTTAAAAAAAAGAAAATCATAAGGAAGAGAAGATACATTTATAGTACTGTACTATATTTATCAAAAAAATTATATAAATGGACCTGTACAGCTCAAACCTATGTTGTTCAAGGTTTAACTATAGATATTAATATACCTATTAATATAAAATATACCTACTAATATAAAATATAAAATCAATGTGTAATATAAACTATAATAGATATTAATATATTATGTATAATATATATATTTTTTAATTTTTTAATTTATTTATGATAGAGAGAGAGAGAGAGGCAGAGACACAGGCAGAGGGAGAAGCAGGTTCCATGCACCAGGAGCCCGACGTGGGATTCAATCCCGGGTCTCCAGGATCGCGCCCTGGGCCAAAGGCTGCGCCACCCAGGGATCCCTAATATATATTAATTATACATCTATTAGTATAGATTAATATAGATATAAAATTTTTATCATTTGAAAATTTTAGAGATCATGACATTTATATCTCAACACTTTAGTATGTACCTCCTAAGAATAAAGGCATTCTTATATAATTACAATATCATCATACTCCAAAAAATATAACCTTAATACTATACTATACTATACTAGATTATATATATAATATATATTTGAATTTCCTAATGATCATAACAATAACTTATAGCTTTAAAAAAAATTCAGAATTCAATCAAGACTCAGCTACTGTATTTATCATGTTTCTATAACCTCCTTATACTGTAATAGTTCCTTGTCTTTTTTCTTTTTTCTTTTCTTAATATTGACTTTTTTCCTTTTTTTAAAAAAATTTTTTTTAATTTTTTTTTTATGATAGTCACACAGAGAGAGAGAGAGAGGCAGAGACACGGGCTGAGGGAGAAGCAGGCTCCATGCCGGGAGCCTGATGTGGGACTCGATCCCGGGACTCGAGGATCAAGCCCTGTGCCAAAGGCAGGCGCTCAACCGCTGAGCCACCCAGGGATCCCCTTCTTCATGTTTAGATTCAAGTTAAACCAATTTGGCAAAGAAACTACTGTGTCTTACTTAGCATATCACATGAGGAGCACATTATGAAATTGATTTTGTTTATTTTGTTTTGTTTTAATTTTTTATTTGGGTAAAGCCGACACAATGCTACTTTCATTTCAGGTGCTCAACACAGTGATTGGACAAGTTTAATGTTATGCATGCTTACCACAAGTGCAGTTACCATCTATCTTTGACAGCTGATTTGGTTACCCATACTCATTAGTGGCCATGGTAAGTTTGATCACATGGTTAGTAGAGGATTGTCTTATTGTATTCCCAGTATTTATCAATAGGCCTGTGAGCCAGTAATTGTTCATGGAATGAATCAATAAATGACACTTCTGAAGTCCAGTAGTCTACACTGAAACTAAAAACTTTGAAAACTTAGCAACACGGGCAACTTTGTATCAATCATGCACATCACCTCCTATTCATCCTGGATATCAGTGGGCTGCAGTGCTTTGTCATCCCCGCTTCAACCATGTTAATGTTCTGCACTACAACGTGAAATCTGCTGTGGAAGCAGGGTGGTTTGGGCTTATAGAAAATTCAACTGTGATCTTAGGAGTTTTGGAACATAGCTGTCAGGATGACCATCTAAAACACTCAAAAATAAAACAAACTATGTCTTACTGACTTGGGTGTCATTATTTTTTTTTCAAGATATTTTATTTAGGCCCCAGCAATTTAAGCCAGTTTCCAGAGTTAGCTAACATGTTTGTAACAGCAAATTATAAATGTTAAATTCTAAAAATTAACACAGCAGCCTTCAGGTTACCTAAAACCCCAGGGCTTATTGCCTATCATCGATTTCTGTCCACCATATTTAATCATTGGTCAATATTTTTACAAAGATATTCAATAGTTTTACAAAGACAATCAACTTCAATCAAAGGGAATGTTAGAGATTAGATCATGAATGATTTAAATAAAAGGCTTTTATTATAGAACCAAATACTAGTGAAGCCATATGATTTGATTAACTCTTCTAACTTTAACAGCAGCTACAGAAAGCTACCTCAGATCCAAAGATGGAAATGATGGACTTTGCTATAACAGAAGTTGTTGATTCTCACACACAGTGAGAATTCTCTTCTATGTATGTGCTCCCTAGTTTTAGCCACCAAAATATTGAGGGAAGCTGTAGTGATTATTCTAATTGGCTTAGTCTGAGCTAACTTCACACATTGCACGAGCACAGGCATAACCACATTGGTGGTTAAAAAAAAAAGTTGATGAGCTCCCGTTGGCTTCAGTGTTTATGAAGTACAGCATGCTGCTGATGAAAACTTGGGTGGCATTAACAGAAATTTAGTACGTAGAAAAATGCACTCCTTAGTGTCTGTAGCACTGTATTTACTTCTGGACATCATTCTGACAGAGATGGGGCAATCTGGATCACATCAGAGGAGTCTTATCGAGCCAAACCACCTAAGTTCAAAGTTAGGCTCTGTGACTTACTACCTGTAGAACTCTGGGCACCTTACTTAACTTCTCTATGTCTCAGTTTCCTCATCTGTAAAACAGGGATAGTACTTACCTTATAGGGTTGTTAAGGGATTTATATGAATTAATATATATGAATTGCTCAGAATGACACGGTGGCACATAATATGTAACCAGTAAATTGCTTATTATTGTTAGTATCATCATCATCACCACCATTATCATCAGGAAAAACTGGTGAAAATAAAGCAGGGAAAATAAAAAGGAGACTTGGAGGTACATGACTGGTCTCTTCAAAGCCTTGAAATGTTGCCAACAGGAAGAGGGATTAGGTGATTTCCAATTGATCTGGGAGCACATTGAATATCAAAGGGTATGAATTACAGGAATTCAGAATAGAGCTCACTGTATAGGAAACATCAGTTTAACAGTCAATGTTATCTGAAGATCAAAGAGGCTTGCTCTGAATGAGATATGTCCCAAGTTACTGGGTTATTCAATCCCACCCTGGATGATCCTTTGGGATTTAATAATTAGCTGGAAGACTGAATTAGATGATTCAAAAGAAACTAGCCTTGTGAGTCTCTAATCAAATGCACCCATTAAAGCATCAAGCAGAATGTTAAAGAATGATTAACATATAAGAAGCTCTACACACACACACACACACACACACACACACACACACGCAAAGAAGCCCTACACAAATCAAAACCCCATATTGCAATACTGCCACACCTCACACCTCCCCAATCTACTCATGAGTCATCCCAATTTCTATCTGATACTCACATAAACAGGAAAGAGATTCAGTAAAGAGATATCACCTGAATAATACACTCAGGGACGCCTGAGTGACTCAGTTGGTTAAGCCGTGGACTCTTGGTTTCAGGTCAGTCATGATCTCAGGGTCCTGAGATCCAGCCTCGAGTTAGCCTAGACTCAGCAGAGTCTCCTCCGCCCTCTCCCTCTGCTTCCCCGCCAACTCTCTCTCTGTCTAAAATACATAAACCTTTAAAAATAAAATACATTGAGATGCACATACAAAAACATAAGAAGCACCTCATCTTATAGGACTTTAATTTCTAAAATCAGTGTAAATGGTAAGAATCACATGTGGTCAAAGTTGCCCTGAAAAGTCTAGAAAGGCACCTGCCTTTCAGCAACTGCCTCTTTGTGAGCAGAGCACACTTTCCCCCGTACTGGGAATGATCTCTGCTTCTCTGCTTCAGCACTAAATGAAGGAGTTGGCTTGAATTGAGGTGCCAAGTGTGCTTAGACGGTACCCTCAGTCGGGGGGGGGGGGGGGGGGGACCCGTTCCGCGGGGAAATGAGAATAAATGAGACCATGAGATTGATGTCACCCACTGTTCTCACTTCAGCTCACATACTCAGTACAGAACGTTAAGCTAAATTGATTTTCCTATTCTTGTCTCTTTCTTTTCTTTTTCCTAATTATCCAAGTGCACAGAGTTAAAGTCACTAAAGTTAAATGCACTCCCTGCACATTGAGGTGCAAAACCAGGGCTTCGCGATCTTTCAGTCCCTGGTTTCCGGGACTACTCCTGGCCCCCGGTGATGCGCTTGATGGTTTACCGGTGCCCTCCTTTCTCCTGGGAAAGGCCCTCCCCTTCCCTGGGGGAACTGCCCCTTGCAGGCGGCTGCCGAGACTCCGGGGACCCCCAGGTGACCCAAGCGGAGCCAATCAGGAGCCTCCCCGGGATTCCCAGTCTGGGGGGGGAGTCCCCAGCCGCGTCGGAGAGGAAGGAAGGTTCCTGGCTCGGTTCCTGTCCCGGTTCCAGTCCTCTCGAGGGTCCACCTGGCCCTGCCCTTCCCGAGGGGATCCATTAAATAGCTTCTTTTTGCTTGATCAGGTCTACCTCACTTCCAATAAGAGGAATTTTACTACAGCCCTCAAGGGTTTGATTCCCCGGCCTGTACCGATCTCCACACTCTCGGGGGAGCCCAGAGACCGCGCGGAAATAAGCTTCCAGGTCTGGGGCCAACCCTGTTACGGTTGCAGGTTCGGGACTACGTTCACTTTCCAGCGCTAACAAGAGCAAGGAGCCGCTCGGAGCCTTTGAAATCGTTCAGATTATGTAACACGCACAAGAAAAAAGAAAAGGGAAAAAAAGGGGAAGAGAAGGAAGGAAGGAAGGAAGGAAGGAAGGAAGGAAGGAAGGAAGGAAGGAAGGAAGGAAGGAAGGAAGGAAGGAAGGAAGGAAGGAAGGAAGGAAGGAAGGAAGGAAGGAAGGAAGGAAGGAAGGAAGGAAGGAAGGAAGGAAGGAAGGAAGGAAGGAAGGAAGGAAGGAAGGAAGGAAGGAAGGAAGGAAGGAAGGAAGGAAGGAAGGAAGGAAGGAAGGAAGGAAGGAAGGAAGGAGAGACAAATGAAAGGAAACCCTGTGCCTTCATGAGAATTTCCTCCACCTTTGTCTCCCCGAAAGTTACCTGAGCAAGGCTCTCACTTAAGCACAACAAACTTTCACTGTGCCTGGTACGTGCCAGACGGGCAGTCGGGTTGGAGGAGCCTGCGCAAAGGAATACACAGGGTCCCTGCCCTCAAGGGGATCAGCACCTAAAAGATTCCGGAGACTGGAGCCTCCTCAAAATACCTCTAACAGGTTCACTGATTCTTTCTTCCCTATTTATCAGAAGTTGAGATAATTTGGTCTTTGAAGTGATTAGTAAGAGTAGCTCTCTGCACCGGGAACACGAACACGCACACGGCATCCAAATAACAATCTTGCCATTCCTGAGAATTGAGTAGATATTTCCTTCTAACAAATACATCTCATTTTGAAATACATCCTTCTGGATTTTTTTTTAGAAAAACTGGTTTAAGGAATTTTTTGTTTTGTTTTGCTTTGTTTTGTTTAAGGAAATTTACCACGAATAATTCGTAACATTTGCTTTGGAAGGAAAAACGGTTTTGAGTCTGTTCCTAATGTGCCATTGTTCTGTTGTAGCCACAATGTTGCAGGGAGGCCGCTAGTAGATCATTGGACCCACATCTTTTTATAGGTGGGGTACCTGGGGGGCTTTGGCTCAAGGATCAGCCCAAGGTCACACATTCTGGCCTAGTATCCCACTCTGCAAACATCTGGCTGTGTCTTCTCTCTGCTAGCACACTTAGGTCCTCATTGACCTGGGAAGTAGAGAACAGATACCATGATGTTGAAGAAATTTCCAAAATGACCTCAAAATACCAGCCACTGGGGTCATTGAAACCTTCATGTCCAAAAAAGAAAAATAAAAAAGCCCTGAGATTTCTCTAGCAAGTCAGCAGCTTTACCAAGAGCGATTCTTTAAATTTCATTTCAAAGGACAAGAATCCCAAGTCTTCCCTCTCTATCTAGCACGTCATCTGAAAAATGACAAAGTCAGAAAGTCCGAGAAGCCAACCCAGTGAGAATTTAGATTAGCAGAACTGAGAACAGTGTGCTAGGCATGCAGGGTTAGGATTATTCTGTATTGGGATGCATGCAGCTTTACTGCTCAGAATGGTGAAGGGAGTGGGCCTCTCTGGACATTCTGTCTTTAATAGTCCAGATAATTTGCCTACACCCATTCAATGCCCACTGCAAATAAACTAGGGTGACTCTCCAGTTCCTGGACCGTGAGGGTGTGATCCAGGATGGGCAAATACACGGACTCTTCCCCACTAGAACTGGCAGGCATTTTCTACTTATCAAAGTTCAGACTCTACAACAGAACAGACCAGGCAATTGTTACTTACAAAAAACCTTATTGCTACCCTTGAAATGGTATCTTTGAGCACTAAGTATCTAATCCCTTTGTAAGATCAGGGTGAGAAAGTTACCAAATCCGTAACACCAGGGAACATATTTGAAGACAGGGCTAATGGTAATGAAATGAACAGAAGTTTCACAGAGTGAGACAGAATCTCCTCAAGTGAGAATATGAATAACACATCATTGAATTCTGAGTATGATGAAAGTTTGGCTGGAAACAAAATTCCCTGCTGGGAGTTTGGCCGGCTCAGAGCAGGTTCCCAGGCCTCCCTGTAATACTTTTTTTTTCCCCTTTCTTTCACGAATTTCCCCTGTGTTTGTGGACTGGGGCCAGAATTGGAGGTAGCAGCTGTAATGCATGAAAGGGACCCCAGGACTAGACACTCGGAGGACCAGGACTGAAGATGAACCTCAAGTGCACTGATTTATTGGACTTTCCCCAGGGACTGGCACTGGGACTTTGGATTTCTGTCAGGTACTCACTGCATTATGTCTATTACCTAATGGTTTGGGTTTCCTTTTAATTTATTTTTTATTTTATTTATTTTTGGGGGGGGTTCCTTTTTAAAAAATCATAGTCATTTTCTCATAAATTGTGACCAAACAGCTCTTACTGGAGTGTCAACTGACTAAGGCCATTCAGTACAGGGATTTCTCTAGGTTTCTAGGTACAGGCTCAAGTAAGGTAAAGTCTTATGGCCTTGCAAGAGAACCCTGGCCTTCACACCATGAGCATCTCTGTTTAGAGGTTCATCTGCTCTCAAACAGGAGACCTGGTGGGGCAGGGTAATCATATGATTTGAACTTTAGAAATATTTTCAGGGGCGCCTGGGTGGTTCAGTGGTTGAGCATGATCCTGGGGTCCTGGGATTGAGTCCTGTGTTGGGCTCCCTGCGGGGAGTCTACCTCTGTCTCTGCCTCTCTCTGTATCTCTCATGAACAAATAAATAAAATATTTTTTAAAAAAGAAATATTTTATAATGTGAAGGGTAGATTTTAGGAAGGGCAAGATTAGACACTAGAAAATTTGTAGCAACACTATTTCAATAGACCAAGCTACAGATGAAGAAAAATGGAGAGAAAAGATGGACAAAAAAGAGTGAGTTTGAGCAGAGTAGTAGGTAAAATTAGCAGCCTCGATGACTGATTGACCATAGAGAGTGAAGGAGAGGGAAGATTATGTGTGGACCAGAGGAGGAGGACCAGAACCCCCATCCCCTCTTAGTCTACTGCTAGTTCACAATTTTCCACTAATCTGACTTTCCCAACCTCTCTCATTGTCTTTGCTTCATTATGAAGTATCATTTCTGATTATTAGAAGTGACTCACGTGTAATCATAGTCCATGCCAGGCCCTATGTCAATAAGCTGAGCTTTCTAGTCATCTGGCCTTTGAGAATAGGTCAAGACAAATCCACATCCAAAATCTTGAATTAATTATCCATTTCATAATAGTGAATAATTTCAAAAGTGATAAATCACCTATCCTACCTCAGAGGAATGACATCTCAATGCGGGGCTTCTCAATGTGACTGTAAATAATGGAATTAAATTTAGCAATGGAGAACCTTTATCCAGACAGGTTTCAGCTTCAGTTTAAATGGTTTTTAAATGTAATCTCCAACTCTAGTTAATGCCTGATACTGCAAACTGAGACAAATCTCACGTCCTCAGTTCATTAATTCCATTGAAATGAAAACTAAGCCATTGAAGCGTTCAAGGGCAAAGCGCAATTAGAAGACAGCAAACAATGGTCAATTTGTTAATTAGAAGTTCGAAAAGCAATAATAAATAGGTAGTAACAATTTGAAGACCACACCCCAAATGACCCTTGGTGAACAATTAGAGAAATATTCTATTATGTCAAAAATCATGGAATCAGCCTCCCTTTTTCCTTTTGTAGTCTCATTTTCTTTCTTCTGCTAAAATTTTTTTGTTCTTTTTAAAATATTTTCTCTTCCACCTTTCTCCATTGTCTTTTTCTCCTTCCCAATACTTCATTTTTCATTGTAATTGGGTCATATTTCAAATAGTATATTTCTTGAATAAAATTTCATGTTTTATGTTCTATTGTGATATAATTTACATGTCATAAAATTAAATTCACGTGTCATAAAATTCACCTTTGTTAATCATATAATTAAGTAGTTTTTAGTATATTCACATTGTCATGTGACTATCACCACTATGTAACTTCAGGACATTTTCATCACCCCAATAGAGGCCTTCATATCCATTAGCGGTCACTCCCCATTCTCCCCTACATGAAGCCCCTGGCAAGCACTAATCTATTTTCAGTCTCTATGATTTGCCTATTCTGGACATTTCATATAAATGGAGTTATATGCTATGTGGCCTTTCATGACCTTTCGCTTAGCATAATGTTTTCAGGGTTCCTCTATGTTGTACCACCTATCAGTGCCTTGATCCTTTTTTATGGCTGAGTAATATTCCACACCATAGATATATCACATTTAGTTTATCCATCATCAGTTAATGGACATCTGGGTTTTCCTAATTTGGGTGGGCATTATGAATAATGCTATTGTGAACATTTGTGTGAAAATTTCTTTTTTTTTTAAGATTTTATTTATTTTATTCATAGAGACACAGAGAGAGAGAGGCAGAGACAGAGACACAGGCAGAGGGAGAAGCAGGCTCCATGCAGAGAGCCCGACGTGGGACTCGATCCAGGGTCTCCAGGATGACACCCTGGGCTGCAGGCGGCGCTAAACCACTGTGCCGCCGGGGCTGCTGTGTGAACATTTCTGTGGATATATGTTTTTACTTCTCTTGAGTATATATCAAAGAATGGAATTCCTGATCATATGATAACTCTGAGTTTAACTTTTTGAGAAAATTCCAAACTCTTTTCTAAAGTCTTACCAAACGTTACTATGTTTCATATTTCTCACTTAAATACTTAGGCTTTTAGAAATTAAAAAATTAATTAAGTTGCCTCTTGCTTCCGATCAGTTTTTTTTTTTTTAAAGAGTTTATTTATTTATTCACGAGAGACACACAGAAAGAGGCAGAGACATAGGCAGAGGGAGAAGCAGGCTGCCTGTGGGGAGCCCCATGCGGGACTAGATTCTGGGACTCTGGGATCACAAGCTGAGCCAAAGGCAAACACTCAACTACTGAGCCACTCGGGTGCCCCCCTTTGGCTTTTGATTGAGTTTTAATGTGAATCATTGGTCCTCAATAAACTCAAGGATTTTAACCCTAGGCTAGAAACTGTAGCAGCCGAATATTACAATGATTAGCAAATGACTAGACAGGACTATACCACTTTTTAAAGGTCAAAAATGTCTGACCCAGGGGTGCCTGGGTGGCTCGGTGGTTGAGCATCTGCCTTTGGATCAAGTAATGATCCCAGGGGGACCAAGTCCTGCATCAGGCTCCTCATGGGGAGCCTGCTTCTTCCTCTGTCTCTGCCTCAGTCTGTGTGTCTCCCATGAGTGTGTCTCCCATGAGTAAATAAATAAAATCTTTTCTTTGTATATATTTTTGTTGGAGTTCAATTTGCCAACATGTAGCATAACACCCAGTGCTCATCCCATCAAGTGCCTCCCTCAGTGTCCATCACCCAGTCACCCCATCCCCCTGCCCACCTCCCCTTCCACTACTCCTCGTTCATTTCCCAGAGTTAGGAGTCTCTCGTGTTCTATCACCCTCTGATATTTTCCACTCATTTTCTCTCCTTTCCCCTTTAAACCCTTTCACTATTTTTTTTTTTTATATTCCCCGAATGAATAAGACCATATAATGTTTGTCCTTCTCCGATTGACTTACTTCACTCAGCGTAATACCCTCCAGTTCCACGTTGAAGCAAATGTTAGGTATTTGTCATTTCTTTTTTTTTTTTTTTTTTTAAGATTTATGTATTTATTTATTCATGATAGACAGAGAGAGAGAGAGAGAGGCAGAGACACAGGCAGAGGAAGAAGCAGGCTCCATGCCAGGAGCCCCACGTGGGACTCCATCCCGGGACTCCAGGGTCACGCGCTGGGCCAAAGGCAGACACTAAACCACTGAGCCACCCAGGGATCCCCGTATTTCTAATTTCTAATGGCTCAGTAATATTCCGTTGTATACATATACCGCACTTCTTTTTTTTTTTTTTTTTTTTTTTTAAGATTTTGTTATTTTACTTATTCAGAGGGGGGCAGGGGGACAGAGACTGGCACCATACAGAGAGCCCGACGTGGGACTCGATCCCGGGTCTCCAGGATCACGCCGGGCTGCAGGCGGTGCTAAACCGCTGTGCCACCGGGGCTGCCCCATATACCACACTTCCTTACCCATTCATCTTTCGATGGACACCGAGGCTCCTTCCACATTCCCACCAACAGTACGAGACGGTCTCCCTTTCTCCACATCCTCTCCAACATTTGTTGTTTCCTGCTTTGTTAACTTTCCCCATTCTCACTGGTGTGAGGTGGGATCTCATTGTGGTTTTGTTTGTATTTCCCTGATGGCAAGTGATGCGGAGCATTTTCTCATGTGCGTGTTGGCCATGTCTATGTCTTCCTCTGTGAGATTTCTGTTCATGTCTTTTGCCCATTTCATGATTGGATTGTTTGTTTGTTTGCTGTTGAGTTTGATAAGTTCTTTACAGATCTAGGATACTAGCCCTTTATCTGATAGGCTATTTGCAAATATCTTCTCCCATTCTGTAGGTTGTCTTTTAGATTTGTTGACTGTTTCTTTTGCTGTGCAGAAGTTTTTATCTTGATTAAGTCCCAATAATGCATTTTTGCTCTTGTTTCCCTGGCCTTCATAGATGTATCTTGTAAGAAGTTGCTTAGCCAAGCTCAAAAAGGGTGTTTCCTGTGTTCTCCTCTAGGATTTTGATGGACTCTTGTCTCACATTTAGATCTTTCATCCATTTTGAGTTTATCTTTGTGTATGGTGTAAGAGAGTGGTCTAGTTTCATTCTTCTGCATGTGGATGTCCAATTTTCCCGGCACCATTTATCGAAGAGAGTGTCCTTTTTCCAGTGGATAGTCTTTCCTGCTTTGTCGAATATTAGTTGACCATACAGTTGAGGGTCCACTTCTGGGTTCTCTGTTCTGTTCCATTGATCTCTGTGTCTGTTTTTCTGCCAGTACCACACTGTCTTGATGACCACAGCTTTGTAGTCCAACCTGAAATCTGGCATTGTGATGCCCCCGGCTCTGGTTTTCTCTTTCAATATTCCCTTGGCTATTTGGGGTCTTTTCTGATTCAATACAAATCTTAGGATTATTTGTTCCAACTCTCTGAAGACAGTCCATGGTATTTTAATAGGGATTGTGTTAAATGTGTAAATTGTCCTGGGTAGCGTTGACATTTTCACAATATTAATTCTTCCAATCCATGAGCATTGAATATGTTTCCATCTCTTTGTGTCTTCCTCAATTTCTTTCAGAAGTGTTCTATAGTTTTGAGGGTATAGATCCTTTACATCTTTGGTTAGGTTTATTCCTAGGTATCTTATGCTTTTGGGTGCAATTGTAAATGGGATTGACTCCTTAGTTTCTCTTTCTTCAGTCTCATTGTTAATGTATACAAATGCCACTGATTTCTGGGCATTGGTTGTGTATCCTGCCATATTGCCGAATTACTGTGTGAGTTCTAGCAATCTTGGGGTGGAGTCTTTTGGGTTTTCTATGTACAGTATCATGTCATCTACAAGGAGGGAGAGTTTGACTTCTTCTTTGCCAATTTGAATGCCTCTTCTTCCTTTGTTGTCTGATTGCTGAGGCTAGCACTTCCCGTACTATGTTGAATAGCGGTGGTGAGAGTGGACATCCCTGTCGTGTTCCTGATCTTAGGGGAAAGGCTCCCAGTGTTCCCTATTGAGAATGATATTTGCTGTGGGCTTTTCGTAGATGGCTTTTAAGATGCTGAGGAATGTTCCCTCTATCCCTCCACTCTGAAGAGTTTTGATCAGGAATGGATGCTGTATTTTGTCAAATGATTTCTCTTCATCTAATGAGAGGATCATATGGTTCTTGGTTTTTCTCTTGCTGACATGATGAATCACATTGATTGTTTTATGAGTGTTGAACCAGCCTTGCATCCCGGGGATAAATCCCACATGGTCATGGTGAATAATCTTAATGTACTGTTGGATCCTATTGGCTACTATCTTGGTGAGAATTTTTGCATCTGTGTTCATCAGGGATATTGGTCTGTAATTCTCCTTTTTGGTGGGGTCTTTGTCTGGTTTTAGAATTAAGGTGATGCTGGCCTCATAAAACGGTTTGGAAGTACTCCATCTCTTTCTATCTTTCAGAACAGCGTTAGTAGAATAGGTATTGTTTCTTCTTTAAACATTTGATAGAATTCCCCTGGGAAGCCATCTGGCCCTGGACTTTTGCGTCTTGGGAGGTTTTTGATGACTGCTTCAATTTACTCGCTGGTTATTGGCCTGTTCAGGTTTTCTATGTCTTCCTGTTCCAGTTTTGGTAGTTTTTGGTTTTCCAGAAATGCATCCATTTCTTCTAGATTGCCTAATTTATTGGCGTATAGCTGTTCATAATATGTTTTTAAAATCGTTTGTATTTCCTTGGTGTTGGTAGTGATCTCTCCTTTCTCATTCGTGATTTTATTAATTTGAGTCTTTTCTCTTTTGTTTTTAATAAGGCTGGCTAATGGTTTATCTATCTTATTAATTCTTTCAAAGAACCACCTCCTGGTTTTGTTGATCCGTTCTACAGTTCTTATAGTCTCTATTTCATTGAGTTCTGTTCGAATCTTTATTAACTCTCTTCTTCTGCTTGGTATAGCTTTTATTTGCTGTTCTTTCTCCAGTTCCTTTAGGTGCAAGGTTAGCTTGTGTATTTGAGTTTTTCCAATTTTTGGAGGGATGGTTATATTGCAATGTATTTCCCTCTTAGGACTGCTTTTGCTGTATCCCAAAGATTTTGAACAGTTGTAACTTCATTCTCATTAGTTTCCATTAATCTTTTTAATTCTCTAATTTCCTGGTTGACCTTTTCATCTTTTAGCAGGATGCTCTTTAACGTCCACATGTTTGAGTGTCTTCTATTTCTTCTTGTGATTGAGTTCAAGTCTCAAAGCATTATGGTCTGAAAATATGCAGGGGACAATCCCAGTCTTTTGGTATCAGTTGAGAGCTGATTTGTGACCCAGTATGTGGTATATTCCGGAGAAAGTTCCATGGGTACTTGAGAAGAAGTGTATTCAGTTGCATTTGGATGTAAAGTTCTATAAATATCTGTGAAATCCATCTGGTCCAGTGTATCATTTAAAGCTCTTGTTTCGGGCAGCCCAGGTGGCGCAGCGGTTTAGCACTTCCTGCAGCCTGGGGTGTGATCCTGGAGACCCGGATCGAGTCCCACGTCGGGCTTCCTGCATGGAGCCTGCTTCTCCCTCTGCCTGTGTCTCTGCCTTTCTCTCTCTCTCTCTCTCTGAATAAATAAATAAATCTTAAAAAAAACTTTATTTAAAGTAAATAAATAAATAAATAAATAAATAAATAAATAAATAAATCTCTTGTTTCTTTGGAGATGTTGTACTTAGAAGATCTGTCATTTGCAGAAAGTGCTGTGTATTGTTATCTAAGCATGTCTTTACTTTGGTTATTAATTGATTGGTATACTTGGTAGCTCCACATTAAGGGCATAAATATTCATGAATGTTAGGTCCTCTTGTTGGATAGATTCTTTAAGTATGATATAGTGTCCCTCTTCATCCCTTACTACAGTCTTTGGGATAAACTTTAATTTATCTGATATGAGGATTGCTACCCCTGCTTTCTTTTGAGGACCATTTGAATGGTAAATGGTTCTCCAACCTTTCATTTTCAGGCTGTAGGTGTCCTTAGGTCTAAAATGAGTCTCTTGTAGAAAGCAAATAGATGGGTCTTGCTTTTTTATCCAGTCTGAAACACTGCGTCTTTTGATGAGATCGTTTAGCCCATTCACGTTCAGAGTTACTATTGAAAGATATGGATTTAGTGTCATCATAATACCTATTCAATCCCTGTTTTTGTGGATTATTTCTTTGGGCTTCCTCTTTCTTTGAAAGAGTCCCCTTTAGCATTTCTTGCAGAGCTGGTCTGGTGGTCATATTCTTTCAATTTCTGCCTATCTTGGAAACTCTTTATCTCTCCTCCTATTCTGAATGAGAGCCTTGCTGGATAAAGTATTCTTGGCTGCATGTTCTTCTCATCTAGGACTCTGAATATATACTGCCAGCCCTTTATGGCCTGCCAGGTCTTTGTGGAGAGGTCTGCTGTTAATCTAATATTTCTCCCCAAATAAATTAGGGATTTCTTGTCTCTTGCAGCTTTAAGGATTTTCTCTTTACCTTTGGAATTTGCAAGTTTCACTATTAAATGTCGAGGTGTTGAAAGGTTTTTATTGATTTTAGGGGGGGACCTGTCTATCTCCTGGATCTGAATGCCTGTTTCCCTCCCCAAATTAGGGAAGTTCTGAGCTATGATTTATTCAAATATGCTTTCTGGCCCTCTGGCCCTCTGGGCACCCTCTGGAACCCTAATTATATGTAGATTTTTCCTTCTGAGGCTATCTTTTATGTCCCTTAACCTTTCCTCATGGTCTTTTAATTGTTTTTCTCTTTTTTCTTCAGCTTCCTTCCTTGCCATCAACTTGTCTTCTATGTCACTCACTCTTTCTTCTACCTTTCATTAACCCTCATCGTTAGGATTGCATTTCATTTAATTGATTTTTAATTTTGGCCTGATTAGATCTAAATTCTGCAGTCATGAAGTCTCTTGATTCCTTTATGCTTTTTTCCAGAGCCACCAGTAGCTTTATAATTGTGCTTCTCAATTGGCTTTCTGACATTGAATTTTAATCCAAATTCTATAACTCTGTGGCAGAAAGTACTGTTTCTGATTCTTTCTTTTGTGGTAGGTTCTTCTTTCTAGTCATTTTGCTCAGTGCAGAGTGGCTGTATGAGCGGGCTGAGTCAAGAATATCAACCATGACCTAAGTAAATTTCACCCTAGATGATTTTGCCAAAGTCAGAGACCAGAAACTGAAAACAAAGATCAGAACAAAATATAACAAAAGGACCACTAAAGTGAAAAACGAATTTTTAAAACAAAGTAGTAGAAAAAAAAAGGCCAGGAATCCTAAAGACGAAGAGAGAGAAAGAAAAGAAACAGAAAAAAATAAAAGAAAAAGGAAAAGGAAAAAAAGGAGATAGAGGTGGTGACAAAGTTGTAGTGGAGGGAGAATATGGTCTACGTGAGGGGTTCTATAGGGTGACCATCTTGGTTCTGAGTATATTAAGTTCTGTATGTTAGAAGATGCTCAGTCCCAGATTTATATAAACCAGAAATACTTGTAGAGGGCCCCAACATGACCACCAAAACATAAATGAGATAAAAGAGGGGGGCAGAATGGGAATGAGGTATTTCGCAGAATGAACCAGCACGGTATACCACTGGGTCTGGGTGCATGCTGGTCATGTTTAAGAAGGCATTAACTTCCACCATTGTAGAATAAAACGAGGCAGAGAAAACAAAAAACACAAAACAAACAAAACATATCTTGTATATCTCTCAAAATTAAGCTGAGTATGTTGAAGGGAATCTAGCAGTGGCAAATATATCTAGGACGTGTAATTGTAGAAATATGAAAGTCAAAAAGGAAGAACCTTAAAAATGAAGAGGTGGTAAAATATTGTAGTTAAGGTGGGAAAAGAGAAAAAAAATTGGATATTTACAGTCTGATATAAAAACAAGTTTTACTGGAAAAAGGAAGGAAAGAAAAGGAAGGCTACCCTCTGGTTCTATAAACTGTAAATCCCTCAACTTCCCCTGGAGCTTCCAGCGCTGCTCGGTCAAGAACTTGCTCTTCCCCTGTTCTCCAGCTGGTCTTCTGGGGGAGCAGCTGCTGTGCTGATTCTCAGGTGTGCGCACCTGGGGGAGATGCTCTCCCCACCCCCGCTGCTGGGTGCCGGGCTCAGTGGGAGCTGTTTACCCCATGAGGCCCTGTTCCCTGGCGGCCCGCTCCGTCCCAGGCACACGGCGACACCGGGAGGAACACCACTGGCGGCGGCCAGGTCCCCAGCCCTGGAGTCAGCTCCCGCAGTAACCACCCGCAGTCTCCCAGTCCGCACTGGCCTGGATGCTCCCGGGGCCGGGCGCTGAGCTGCACAGCTCGGGGGCGCCTGGTGGCAGGAGCGTCCTCACCGTCCTGTGCCCTCCCCGCCTCCGTCTGTCCCGGGGGGAGCGCAGGATCCTGGGCTGTGTCCCCGGCGCCCCGGGACGGGGCCTGTGCTGCTGGAATCCTGCTCCTGGAATCCTGCGGGGCGCAGCCCCTCCGCCCGGAGCCCCCTGCCCCACCGGCTTCTCCCCGAGGCCCCGCCACGCTCCGGCCCTTTCCCGACATCGGCTGCGGGGTGGGTGGTGGGTGCGCTCTCCCCGGGCGCACCTCCTCTGCTGGTGACCCCGGGACACTGGAGGTGTCCCTGCCGCCCTGGGGATCTGCCCGGGTTCCCTGCTCAGCGCCTTTCTGTCTGGGAAGAAGCCGGTGCGGGTTGTTAAAGTTCCCCGTCCCCGGGGCTGGGCTCTCCTGGCCCAGGCTCTCGCCGCCCCCCTTAGCCCGGCTCCTCGCGCCCCTCCCCCACTGGATTCTTTTTTATTTTTTCCCCGCCTTCCTGCCTTATTAGAAGTGAAATCCCTCCTCTCTGTAGCGTTCCAGCTGTTCTCTCTTTAAATCTCAGGTAGGATCTGTGGGTGTTCAGGATGATTTGAAAGTTACCCAGGTGAGTTGGTGGGGCGTGAGCTGAGGACCCTACTCCTCCACCAGCTTGCCCTCTCCCCAGTAAATAAAACCTTTAAACAAAAAATGTCTGACCCACATAAGAAAAAGCAAAGTCCCAAGTCTTCTAAACTTCCCCCTCATCTTCAGCATTTTCTCAATGCCTACCAGGAGAGGACAGAGATTTGTCTCTGCGAGTGTTTGCTGGTGACAATAAAGTTATTTTCTTCTAAAGACTTTCCCTCGGTGAGTGCCCAGCCCCTCCTTTCACTCTTGAAGTGATCACCTATAAATGTGATCAAAGAGACTGAAGTACTCTTTTCCCCAAACTTTAAAAGTGGAATCAGCAACCAGCTCTTCCTTCTTTTATAGTCAACTTGAACACCTTTTTCCTGGTGTTTACCTGGGGTTCTCTCCCTCACAGGGGCTAAAGCACACATGCAAACATCTATTAGGGAGTCATGAAAGGCCCAACAGTACGACAGCTCCGTGGAGGACCCTCTGAAGTCAACAGAAATCCAGGACGAATCTTTTTTTATTATTATTATTCGTGAGAGATGGGGGTGGGGGGGGTGGGGGAAGAGGCAGGACAGAGGCAGAGGGAGAAGCAGGCTCCATGCAGGGAGCCTGACATGGGACTCGATCCTGGGGTTCCAGGATCATACCCTGGGCCAAAGGTGGGTGCTAAACCACTGAGACACCCAGGGATCCCTCCAGGACAAATATTTGGCACAGAATCAACCACCTGCTCCAGCTTAACACCAGGATAGCCCGAAGCAAGTGGCATGTTGCAAAGCACTGAAGCCTTTTATAAGACTTGTTACTGCAGATGTGGGGATGCTCTATCTTTTATGATATTGCCAAGGAAATCAGTTATGATCCAAGACTCAGTTCTGCTTCTTTCTTCCCAGTATTTTAGCAAGATGTTAACCATTTTCCATAGCTCCTCCATAAAGCTCTCTTCATTTAGTAGTAATTCAGGTCTGTGATACGGTCTTTACTAGATTTTTTGCTAATTCTCTTTCCTTTGGAACACTTCATCAAACTATAAGAGAAATGTGTATTCCAAGTCTTTTGCATTACTCCCCTCACCCTGAGCCCCTTAGGGCCATGTTTAATTTTCCTAACCCGTCAAACCCATCCACTTTGGCAGTAATTTGGGTAGTGGCTCCCCCAAAGGCCACCAAATTCAAAGATGAAGAATTTTCCCTCCTTGTGCCTTGATCCCCAAACACCCTGCAAAGGGTGTAACGTTTAAAGCAGGCCCATGAAGGTGGGAAGCAAAGGAATTTTGAGGAAATAGTCAACATTCCAAATCTATTAGCTTCATGAGGCTGTTGTCCTTCATTATTCTGTTCTTACCACTTAGCAGGGAAAAAAAGAAAAGAAGGAAGAGAATTTTCTCTGAAAGAGAATTTTCAATTCATAGACTAACAATAACACAGCCTTCTGTTCCCTCCCCACAGAGAACTAGAGCATCCCAAGAATCTGCTTAAGATCATAGCCAATCATTCTTTACAATCATGGGAGCACATCTCAGGAATGGGCTGAACGCCGCTGAAGGAGATTATAAACACAGCTTCAAGTTGCTCCAGCCATATGGCATATATTTAAGCCATTAAGCAACTTCCTCTCAAGTTTATATGTCAGTTTCCCTCTAGTCAATATGCCAGATCTTTAACCTGACACATGACACTCTCTTTTACCCTTTCTATTCTACTTCCATCCGTATACCTAGGCAGACTTTTGTCTTGAAGTCCTTGGAGAAAGGTGATCTACTTTGGGCTCATGGCTACTCCCTTAGGCCTCAGGTTGAAATTCCTTTCCTAAAAAAAAAAAAAAAAAAAAGAAATTCCTTTCCTAAAGATCACTTGGCCAGCACCTGAACCAGGACCCTGGGCTCTGCCCCTAGAAATCCTCAGCAGCATCTTCTCTAGCTTTTAGATTCTGCAACAGGTTTACCCATCTGACTTCACGGTGAGTCTCCTGCCTTTTCCCTACCCATTCCCAGCCCACCTGGCCAGTGGTCAGCAACCAACCAAGGATCTTGGTGTCCCAACCCACTGCTCTGCATCGCCCACCACAGTTTGAAACTGGGACACATTTGAATGGAATGACAATTTGAAATTCATTTCCCTGAGTAAGTACTACCAGGCACCCATGTTTTGGAAGAAAGAATCCTCCCAGATTTTAGAAGAAAGAAATTGCTGTTTTATTTTGTAAAGTGCACAGCTGCCACCCTGCTGTGTAGCCCCCAGCTTATCACAGATAAGAACTTGGCAGGCATTTTTCTGAAAAGCAGTAGCCATGATGAAAAGGGCCTTGGGAAAGGGTGTGCATGTATACGAGTGTGTCTTTGTGTGTGTGAATGGTAAGTGCTGGGACGCCTGGGTGGCTCCGCGGTTGAGCATCTGCCTTTGGCTCAGGGCTTGAGCCTAGATTCCCAGGATTGAGTCTCCCATTGGGCTCTTTGCAGGGAGCCTACTTCTCCCTCTGCCTCTCTCTCTGTCTCTCATGAATAAATAAATAAAATCTTTAAAAAAAAAAAAAGGTAAGTACTAAGTAGTGGCTCCTTACCTTCTGTGGATATATTGGAAGAATGGGAAAATTCTTTTATAGTGATATAAGAATCATTCTAAGGACTTTAAACTTTAGTCCCATAGAAACTACTAACAGCAGGCTGTCACCTTAAGTCATTTGCCCTCTTTTTCTTCATTTGCATTCTTACCCATCCAGCAAGCTGTGGAATATTCGGTTACCCTACAGGCAAATGGCAGCCAAGTCTTGTCTTCTGCTGCCACCTTGTGTTTAAGAGAAGAAAATCCAGGGCAGCCCCGGTGGCTCAGCGCTTTAGTGCTGCCTTCCACCCAGGGTGTGATCGTGGAGACTCGTATTGAGTCCCACGTCGGGCGCCCTGCATGGAGCCTGCTTCTTCCTGTCTGTGTCTCCTCCTCTCTCTCTCTCTCTCTCTCTCTGTGTCTCTTATGAATAAATAAATAAAATCTTTAAAAAAAGAGAGAGAGAAGAAAGTCCAAATTCATAGCGTTGATCTGGCAATGAGAAACCTGCATCTCAGAGCTGGAAGACATTTAAGAAATCTGAAGCTCAACTCCCTTCAGTTAAAAGATAAGGAAACTAGACTCAGACCAAAACCAAGAGCCCCTTGCTCCTTCCTCTGCACCACACCACTTCTCTGGACAATAACACTCATAGCACACTTGGGTCAAGTCTTCAAAAACTCAGACTCAATGTACATGGCAGCAAAAACCAGTGTGTCCAAATCTGTATATGTCTCATCCACTAAAAGCATTTCCAAGGGATTACAGTCATGACAGGGTCAAGAAAGCAACAGTGAGAGCTAACATTATAGAGCTCTCACTATGGATCAAACACTGTATTGACTACTAGATCTGTTATCTCAAATTCTTCCAGTCACCTTATAAAACAATAACTTTTATTAAGGAAACTGAGGCTTAGAGAGGTTAAGCACCAAAAATCACACAGCTTGCCTCTCACAGAGAGAGAATTCAAACTTGGGTCTGTACAGTACAAAGTCTGTGCTCTTAACTCTTTATCATTACGCATCACATTGACTTTACGCCAGCCAGTTTCACTTCATAAGGTTCAACCAGAGATCCCTTAAAGGCCCATTCACTTAGTACCCCTCTTCATCTACACCCTGCGATCTCCCTTGCTTTTGCTTTCCTGTACCATGGTCCTCAGTCCAGAAGCTTCACCATCACTCACAAACTTCTTAGAAATGCAAATTCTTGGCCTGCACTCTAGACCTACTGAATCAGGACCTCTAGTGATCAGGCCTGCCAATCTGAGTTTAACAAGCCCTTGGGGTATCATGATGTCCATCAGGTTTGTGATTCATTGCTGTGAATATATAGGTACTTCAACAATAGTTTGAAATTAAAGAATGAATGAACACAGTATTTTAGGTATCTGTCTAAAAACAGAAAACAGAGAGGATGTATTTAATTTAGGAGAGGTCAAATTCCAATCTTATTAGCTAGAGGGAAAAGACTCCTGGAATTTTTAGTTTCTTCCAAATCCCACTTGACCTCTTCCCTGTTGGCTTTGAGAGGGAAAGGTTTTCTATTTAGCAAGAGAAGCAAAAAGATGGGCAAGAGAAGCCCAAGGATGGGCACACTTGCAAGAGGTAACAAATCTCCATCCTCAAGCTGGCATTCAGCACCACCATTGTAACATTCCTTTCTGAGGGCGGGGTGAGGCAGACACTGGCTAAATGCTTTACCAATAAAAATTCCAGGCCTTTTGGACAGCATTCTAAAATTCTCAAAGTACTGTTTTTAATAATATATTTTTCTGGTGATAAAAGTAATACACATTATAATCTAAAACTTTAGAAAAATAAGTAAACTCTAAAGGCAGTTAAAATAATCTATATTCAAATTACTCAGAGAATATTATTAACAGTTTGTTATATTCCCTGCTAACCTTTTTCTATGCAGAAGTATTTTTTATGATATATATAAATTGATTTCAACATTTTCATACTATAAAATAATACTGGTGAAGACTCCATATATAAATATTAGAATTTTTATGGTAGATTTATGGAAGAATTATAGGGTTAAAACTTACAACCTTTATCTTTGTTATTGTCAGACTGACTTTCAAGAGCCTGTACTATTTTACAGTTCCATCAACGGTACCTGAAAGTACCCATTTAAACCCTTCCTCAATCAACATTGAAAGTGTTCATATTTTTCTCAGCTTTGCTGAGAGTAACCTGATTTTGGCATCATTTAAGAATTTGGAAGATGAGAAC
This sequence comes from Canis lupus familiaris, assembly GCF_011100685.1. Lineage (NCBI taxonomy): Eukaryota > Metazoa > Chordata > Mammalia > Carnivora > Canidae > Canis > Canis lupus. The sequence goes on from NC_049253.1 coordinate 39,068,815, forward strand.
AACACGTATCTCATCATCCCTCTCTAGCTGAGAATTCTGGACCCAGGGTAACCTAAATGATCAAATAAGAACAAGTTCACATTGGGGTACATTAAACTTCACATAGAAAAAATTATTAGATAAATGTTCAAAACTTCCCAATGGAATATTTAAAGGGTATAAGAAGTACCTGCTGATTATCCTTTCTAATCCATATACGAAGAACTTTTTAAATGATTTAAGTCAGGATCCAAAAATTCAGATGTTGTCAGGAGTCAAGCAGGCAAATTAATTAGTAAAACAAAACAGGGAAATAAAATAAGCAAAGTTTGCAGCAAATGCAGACTGTACACCAGAAGAAAGACATTCAAATTTATTTTTTTAAAGTGATGTGTATATTCTTGCAATGAGCAATCTGAAAATGAAGTTTAAACATAACTCCATTTATAAAGACATCAAAAGAAGAAAATACTTAGGAACAAACTAAAAAAAAAAGAAGTGCAAAACATACTCTGAAAACTGCAAAACACTGTCAAAAGAAATTAAAGAAAACCTAAATAAGCAGCAGGATATCCTATGTTCATGGATCAAAAGACTTAATGTTAAGATGGCAATATTCCTTAAAATTTATCTACAGATTCAGTGTAATCCCTTTCAAAATCCCATTTGGCCTCTTTGTAGAAATTGAAAAGTTCATTCTAAAATTCATATGTAAACTCAAGGAATCTAAAATATTCAATAATGATTTTGAAAAAGGAGAATAAAATTAGAGGACTAACATTTTTTTAAAAGATTTTATTTATTCATGAGAGACACAGAGAGAAAGAGAGGCAGAGACATAGGCAGGGAGGGAAGCAGGCTCCATGCAGGGAGCCCGATGTGGGACTCAATCCTCAGACTCCAGGATCACACCCTGGGCTGAAGGCAGGCACTCAACCACTGAGCCACCCAGTGGTTCCCCCATTTTTTTATTTAAAACTTATCAAAAAGTCGCTAATACAGTATGGTACTGGAAGAAGGACAGACATAAATAGAATGGAATAGAATTAAGAGTCCAGAAATAAACTCATATTTATGGTCAATTGATTTTTGACAAGAGCATCAAGATAATTAAGTAGGGGAAAGAATAATCATCTCAACAAATGGTGCTGGGACAACTGGATATTCATGGAGAAAAGAAGTTGGATCATTACCTCATACCATATTAAAAAATTAACTCAACATATCAAAGACCTAAATATAAGAGCTAAAACTGTAAAACTTTTAGAAGAAAACAGGCATAAATCTTTGTGACCCTGAATTAGACAATGGTTTCTTGAATATGTAAAAGCACAAGTAACAAAAGACAAAAATCAATAAGTTAGACATTATCAAAATTTAAAACTTTTGTGTTTCAAATGACACCATCAAGAAAGTGTAAAGACAGAACTCAGAATGGGAGAACATCTTTGTAATTCATATATTTTATAAGGGATTGTACCTAGAATATATAGACTCTTAGAACTCAATAAAAAAAAAGAACTCAATAATAAAAACAAATAACTCAATTTTTTAAATAGATAAAGGATTTATATAGACATTTCTCTAAAGAAGATACACATATGGCTAATAAGCACATGAAAAGATTCGTAACATCACTGACCATCAGGGAAATACAAATCAAAGCCACAATGGCATATCACTTCACACCCTCTAGAATTCCTATCATCAAAAGATGGCTAACGAAGTGTTGGTGAGGATGTAGAGAACCTGGAGCCCTCATTCCCATCTGTTCAGAAAGTGAAGTGATGCAACCATTTTAGAAAACAGTTTTGGTAACCTAATATAAGGTGATTTTTTTTGTGTATGTTACTCATATGTGGTCACATGAGTTTATCTCAAGGCACGTTTGGGTTTTTCTTCATGACATTATTCTTTCACATCTTTCTTAGTTTTCTTCTGTTGGATCAGATATGGACTAACAGAGGTGACTAAAATTTTCTAGTTTTATTCTTTCAAACTATTGTTGCTTAAAGTTATATGAATAGGCTATTGTCACTGAAAATTGTATTCTTTTATTATAAATTTATCTTTGCCTCATTCACAACTCAAGCCCAATGCTGTCCAACATTAATAATGTGAATCTAGGTTTCTTTTGTTAGTGTCCACAATATTATGCCTTTGTCCATCCTTTTGGTTATTATGGAAAGGCCCAAATATAAAAATATATAATTAAATTATCTTTACATAAATGGGATCATTTGGGAATGTGGGGAAAGAACTCTAAGAGCTAAATTTTCATCTTATATAATAGATGATAGATATACTGACAGCTGATGAAAATCAAGAAAAAGCCATATAGGCAGGTTATTAAAAATATGGTGGCAAATATTTTTAAAAATAGTTAATTGTTGAATGGTTGCCTCAGAGAAACAGGAATAAGGTAGGATGGCATTGGGGGAGGAAAGGGTACTTGTACCTTTAGCCAAATTCAGGATATAGTATTCTACATACCTTTCCCTGTCTCCTGCATTTATTGTTAAGAATATTGATAATATTCACTGATATGATTGAGAACCCAATATTTGCTAGGCTAAGTATTATACATATATAAACTGGAAGTAAAGCCAAACCCTGGGGAAGGCCTATAATATTAGGCCCTAGAGTAAAACAGAGTGGATATCTTAAAAGATCCAAAATAAAAGCATTTGATAAAACTCAACACATATTCATGTTTCACACAAAATCTTAGGAAAGTAGGAATGGAAGGACATTTCATTAAACCTTTTAATTTAATCAAGAACCTTAGTAAGGGATCCCTGGGTGGTGCAGCGGTTTAGCGCCTGCCTTTGGCCCAGGGCGCGATCCTGGAGACCCAGGATCGAATCCCACATCGGGCCCCTGGTGCATGGAGCCTGCTTCTCCCTCTGCCTGTGTCTCTGCCTCTCTCTCTCTCTCTCTCTCTGTGACTATCATAAATAAATAAAAATTAAAAAAAAAAAGAACCTTAGTAAGGTGAGTACTATTATTACTGCCATTTATTATATAAGGAATCTTAAGTTCACAGGGTTTCTAAGAGGCAACCCTCTGCCTGGCTGCATGATTTGAGGTCTTTCAGCCATCAGATTCACCTTAGATTAATAGAACACAAGTACACAAAGTAGTTCTCAGGGGCGCCTGGGTAGATCAGTCAGTTAACCAACTGACTTCAGCTCAAGTCATGATCTCAGGACCCTGGGATTGAGCTGCTCAGAAGAGAGTCTGCTTGCTCCTTTCCCTCTGCCCCTTCCCCTCCCTCTGCTCATGCTATCTCTCTCTCTCTCTCTCTCTCTCTCTCGAATAAATACAATCTTAAAAAGAAAAAGTACACAAAGTAGTTCTCAGAATGAAAAGGAAACTCAAAGCTATACTCTATGCATTGTCTTATGTCTACAAGAGGGCTTTGGGGCTCATTTAAACCCAAGTCTAATGCTCAAAGAATGAAGTAATTGTATTATATCAAACTGAAATGGTAAATTTGGAAACTTGCAAGTGTATATTCTTCAAGGTCCATCTGCAACTTGGGCCAGAATTGACAGCTCTGCACTTTTCAATAATAAAACTCCATTGTTAGTTAGAGTCTTCATATGCTTCTCTCTACCCCAACCATCAAAAGGCATTCAGGCCATATTAAAGACAGATTGTACAACCAGCTGATCAGTACCTCCTCAGTGTAGTGGTAATGTATGGACACTATTTCAATAATTTTTAATTAGGAGTAGAGAGGGAGAGTATTCTTCTAGGGAGGCTATCTCAAACTTTGGGAAAGGGGGACTATTGTGTGTATGATTTGAAAAAAAATGCATAATCCACATTAAATTTTACATTTGGAAAAAAATAAATTTTTCATTTAGGAAATTGCTTATTGTTTCTATAATACAAATAGTAAACAAAGGTGTGAGGGATTTTTATGTTTATCAAAAAGGCAGGAGTGTTAAAAATTAAGAAATTTGATTCTAGCTGATTTATTATTATTTTTTAACTAGGCTCCATACCAAGTGTAGAGCCCAACACAGGGCCTGAACTCATGACCCTGAGATCAAGACCTGAGCTGAAATCAAGAGTTGGACACTTAACTGACAGAGCCACCCAGGCATCCCTGGTTCTAGTTCATTTAAACCCATTTGTGGCAATACAAAATATTTTCTATTATAAAGCACCAAGGTCTCTCACATTCATCTCCTCCTTCCATGGTTAATAGCCACTTCCATGGTTCAAGTCCATATTTATCCGCTTTCTATTTCTGGAGTTTTATAAATAGGGGGCACAGCCAAATCTGTGAAAAGGGCTATAGTATTGGAATCTAGAGCTGAGTCAAAACAGAAGTGGACATCTTGAGAGATACAGAAAAAGCATTTTATGAAAAGTTTGCACCCACTCATGGTTTTAAACAAAACCTTAGGAATAGAAAGTCACTTTCTTAAATTAGTAAATGATATCTACAAAAAGCCTTCTATAATTATCATACTTTAGTGAATTTACAAGATAAAAGATCAACATACAAAAATGAATAAATGCTATACATTAGCAACAAAAAACCCGCATAAAACAAAATTTTAAAACAATATCATTTACTGATGCACATCAAACATTTGGGAATAAATCTAATAAAAAATGTACAAGACCTCTAGGCTGGTTACTATAAAATATTATTGGGCAAAAATAAAGAAGACCTAAACAAATGGAAAGATGGATTCATGGATTAAAGACTCAACAATGTTAAAATGTTAATTTCTCCAGAATTAATGTATAGATTCATCACAATAGTAATCAATATCCAAGCATTTCTTTGTGGAAATTGACAAACTGATTCTAAAATACTTCTGAAAATGCAAAGTACCAAGAATCACTAAGGCAATCTTAAAGAAGAACAAAGCTGAACGACTTCCACTTCCAGATGTCAAGACTTGTTATAAAGCTGTAATAATCAAGATTGTACAATATTGGCATGAGGATAGACAAGCTGACCAATGGAGTAGAACATAGAATTCAAAAATGGATATTTTTGAACTGACATATACAGTTAACTTGATTTATGAAAAGGTGACATTGTAGTAAACCAAGGGAAAGTGTTTTGGGCCCACTGGATATCCATATGAGAAAAGTATCAGAATTTTAATCTCATACCACACACACAAATCAAACCCAGATGAATTACAGATCCAAATGTGAAAGATAAAACCATAAAACTTTTAGAAGAAAGCATAGGAAAACATCCTTATATTGGAGTAGCAAACATTTCTTTAAAAACAATAAAAAGTTGTAAGCATAAAGAATAAAAACTTGTAAATTAGGGTATATTAAAATTAAGAACATCTGTTCATCAAAAGATATTACAAGAATGAAAAGGTAAGCCTCAGACTGAAAGAAGTCATTTGCAATACATATCTTTGAAAAGGACTTGTACCCATAATATATAACTAACTTTCACAAATCAATAAGAAAAGACAGTAAGTACATCAAAATAAAAAGCTTCTACACAGCAAAGGAAACAATCAACAAAGCTAAGAGACAACAGAATGGGAAAAGATATTTGCAAATGACATACTGATAAAGGGTCAGTCTCCAAAATATATAAAGAAGTTATACAACTCAACACACACACACACACACACACACACACACACACACACAACCCACAAATAATCCAATGGAAAAAATGGGTAGAAGACATGAACAGACATTTCTCCAAAGAAGACATGCAGATGGCCAACAGACACATGAAAAAATGCTCAACATGACTCATCATCAGGGAAATGCAAATCAAACCCACAATGAGATATCACCTCACACCTGTCAGAATGGCTAAAAACAAAAACACAAGCAACAAGTGTTGGTGAGGATGTGGAGAAAAAGAACCCTCATGTGCTGTTGAATGGAATGCAAACTGGTGCAGCCACTCTGAAAAACAGCATGGGGGTTCTTCAAAAAAGTTAAAAATAGAACTGCCTAATGATCCAGTAATTGCATTACTGGGTTTTTATCCAAAGAACACGAAAACAGAAATTCAAAAGGATATGCACTCCTATGTTTATTGCAGCATTAGTTACAATAGCCAGATTATAGAAGCATCTCAAATGCCCATCAATTGATGAATGGATAAAGAAAATGTGGTATATACACACACACACACACACAGGAATATTATACAGTCATAAAAAAGAGTGAAATCTTGCCATTTGCAGGACCTCTGAGTAGCTCAGTGATTTAGTGCCTGCCTTTGGCTCGGGGTGTGACCCCAGAGTCCCAAAATCGAGTCCCACATGGGCTCCCTGCTTGGAGCCTACTTCTCCCTCTGCCTGTGTCTCTGCCTCTCTCTCTGTGTGTCTTTTATGAATAAATAAATAAAACCTTTAAAACAATATTTTAAAAAGTCTTGCCATTTGCAACAACATAGGTGGACCTAGAGGGTATAATGCTAAGCAAAATAAGTCAGTCAGAGAAGACAAATACCATATAATTTCACTCATATGTGAAATTTAAGAAACAAAACAAATGAATGAAAGGAGAAAAAAGAGAGACAAACCAACAAACAGATTCTTAACTATAGAGAACAAACTGGTTACCAGAGGGGAGGCGGGTGAAATGGATGGGTGAAATGAATGATGGAGATTGAGTACATTTATCACGATGAGCACTGAGTAATGTATAGAATTGTTGAATCACTATATTGTATACCTGAAACTAATATAACACTATATGATAACTCTTGGAATTAAAATTTTAAAAAATAAGAAAAAGGCAGGAAACCCAACTTAAAATGGGCACAAGACTTGGACAGTTCACCAAAGATAGCCAAATGATAAACACATGAAAAGGTATCCAACTTCCTTAGTTGTCAGAGTCAGGCATAATAAAACCACAATGAGATACCACTTTATACTCACTAGAATGGCTAAATTAAAAAAGAAAATACCAAGAGTTGACAAGTGTGTGGAGCAACTAGAACTTTCACACACTACTAGTAGAAGTATAAATTGGTAAGACCACTCTTCATGAAGAATGTTGATGTTAACAACAACAAGGGACAGTGGAGCACCTTGGGGTCAGCAACAGCTTCCCAGGGACAAGGACAGGAGAGATGGTGGCTCTGAGACATGAGATCTGTCACCGTAGGGGAGGCTGGCCAGCAGGAGCCTCTCCTTCAACAAAGGAAGGCAGGGGCAGCCCGGGTGGCTCAGCGGTTTAGTGCTGCCTTCAGCCCAGGGCATGATCCTGGGCACCCAAGATCAAGTCCCATGTCGGGCTCCCTGCATGGAGCCTGCTTCTCCCTCTGCCTATGTCTCTGCCTCTCTCTCTCTCTCCTCTCATGCATAAATAAATAAAATCTTAAAAAAAAAAAAAAAGAAGGAAAGCAGCCCCACTAAATGTAAGGCCCACTCTCCAATTTCCTTTCTACTCATTCCAACTGGAAACCAGAAGTCAAGAGATCAGGCTGATAGAGTCCAAGAGAACCCAGCTTCCTGGGGCCCAGAACAGGGTGAAACCAGAGTGTGGATCTGGGGGCACAAAAAGAGAAAGTCAAATTTGTTTTAAAATGACAAAAAACTCATCAGAAATGTCAAAACCAGAGCATGGACTCTGGAGTCAAATGACATGAGTCCAAGTGTGGCTCTGCCACATACCAGCCATGAGACCTTTAGGCTATACACTTAACCTCTTTATGCCTCAGTTTCTTTATATGTAAAGTGGGGATGATAATAATAATAATCTAGCTCATAGGGTTGTATAATAAGCAAAAGAATGAATATAGAAGAAGAACTTAGCATATAACAACTGTTTCATAAGTGATGGCTACTATTACTAAATTTAAGTATTTCCCTTTGCATATTCTATTCTCATTTATATAGTTTATTAAATCGAAATATATTTTATAATTGTGTGTGTGCTTAAGAAGCTCTTTTCAATAGAAATGTTCCCCAATCCCTTTTCTACAACCTTCCAAGAAGCCTCTGAAATGTCTTTCTCTATGAAGACTTCCCTGAGCCCCTCATCCAGAAGCCTTTTCTGTGCATCTAGAGGCCAATGTCCACTCTTCTCTAATGGAATTTACCCAGTCCTTGCTGAAACACGGCTGTTATTGCTTTTCAGCCTTTTGGCTAAGATCAAGTGAAATATGGCTCCATGTACACATGCCTACTCTCATTTCCTTAAAAGCAGACACCATATCCTATTCTTATTTAGTTTTTGAGTCAACTATAGTGCCTAACACAACACTTGATATACAAGTATTTGTTACCCTGAATTATATTGGAATTTTGGTGTAGAGAACATTGCTTGAAATACATTTACTATTGGTTGACATTTTAAAATCTTATAGTTGGGATCCCTGGGTGGCAGAGCGGTTTAGCGCCTGCCTTTGGCCCAGGGCGCGATCCTGGAGACCCGAGATCGAGTCCCATGTCGGGCTCCCGGTGCATGGAGCCTGCTTCTCCCTCTGCCTGTGTCTCTGCCTCTCTCTCTCTCTCTGTGACTATCATAAATTTAATAAATAAATAAATAAATAAATAAATAAATAAATAAATAAATAAATAAATAAATAAAATAAAATCTTATAGTTATACTGAGTATTTGTTGAGAGGGTTTCTATTCTGTATCGTCACTGGCAGCAAAAAGGAGCTAATCATAATACTATTTACTGAGCATCTATTTACTCTGTGCCAGGGCTTTTCATGTTATGCCATGTAACTTTCAACCAGCCCTTGAAGCAGGGTCAGATGAGAGAAGGCTCGAGAAGAGAATATGATCTGCCCAAGACCACAGCAGTGGCAAGTGGCAAGCTCTGATTCCTACCCAGACCTCCACAAAGCCTGTTATTTCCATGATGCCATGTGGCTCAATTAGTGAAGACCGATGGCAGGTGGGAACAGACTCTTGTGGGCCTTACTTACTTTCTTCTTTTGTGCAATGAGGGAGAACTGAATGCTCTCTTAGATTACTTCCCATCCTACTTTTTAGCTTTGTGTGTTCATATCACGTGCCTGAGTCGATTACTGCTGGGGACATTTCTTCCTTCATAAAATCGGTTAGAAAATACAGGTGTTCTCAGTTTCCATCACAAGTGCAAAAGGCAGGTTTAGTGAAACTGCCTTCTATGGGACTCAGATTTCCCCTTCTTCAGTTTCATGGGTTACCGTGAAGTCAACAAGAGTGTAATTTGTGTTTGCATAAAACCAGAACACAAAAGAAAAGATTCAGGCCTTATTGAGTATTCCCATACTGAAAGGGCAAAGTTCACTTTTGTTAGCTACTCTCTTTATTCAGCAAATAACGCCTCTTATCTGCTGGTAATACCCCAAATCTCTCTAGCTTTCCCTGTGTCTTTGGGAGATAAGCAGAAACCCAAACTATTTTGTCAAACTAGAATATATTTGATAATTAAGAGGTTGGAATCCAGGTAGCATTAATTAACCATGCAACTTCTGAACTCCAAGTTTGTGATTCATAAGGAAAGAAAAAGGCAACCCATCTTTATACACTGCTGAAAAGGGAAAGATCCCTCCTTCACGGTCTCTCTCCCTACAGTCCAATCATCCATCCATCTTCCTTGAGCTATCTATCCATGTAAGCCTCGGTCCAGGTCAGGGAAGGTGGGCGTACAACATCAACAATTAGGACAAAGCTGTTACTCCTCTCTGTATGACCTCTTTGGGAACAAAAAGTACAAATTCTCAATCTGTAAACATGAAATAAAAGGCTTCCCAAAGAAGCATCCTATCTCTGATCATATAAAATTAATTTTTCTGTCTCACAATTAGAAAATATAAACCTACATGACTAAAGGCAAGAGAACAAACTAGAATTCATACAGAGGGAAAGGACTGATGACTTCAAATCACACACTACCTGGCTCAAAACCCACCAGTGGTTCCCCATTCTATTTTCTACTATTACTTTTTCTACTTACTTTGAGATAATAAATTATTGTTTGAGCCACTAAATGTGGGAATTATTTGTTACTTAGCAATAAATTACTGAAACACAAAGGAAAATAGTTTCTCTAAAAATAAGCTATTTAAAAAAAGTTCTGAAAGAACAGTTTAGTAAGCCCAGACATATTATTGAGGTTAAGAATTATTAAAGTGTTTGGCTGATATGCTGTGAAATCAGAACTCATACAATGTTAAAATGAGTAAAAACATATTTTGGGGCAGCCCTGGTGGTGCAGCGGTTTAGCGCTGCCTGCAGCCCAGGGTGTGATCCTGGAGACCCGGGATCGAGTCCCACGTCGGGCTCCCTGCGTGGAGCCTGCTTCTCCCTCTGCCTGTGTCTCTGCCTCCCTCCCTCTCTCTCTCTCTGTGTCGCTTATGAATAAATAAATAAAATCCTTTAAAAAAACGTATTTTGGCTCAGAGAGCTGACATGACTTGTTCAAGATCACACAGCCAGGTGTGATCTTGAACACACACACACACACACACACAGATCTAGAAGTAGAACTGGGGTTTTCCTCATTCTCAGCTCCCTATACTATACATTCATTTACTTGTTCTACAAATATTTAACTGAGCACATTCTTTGCATAAGACACTATGCCAGGAGCTAGGGATACAGAGATGGTCCTTATCCTTAGAGTACATTTCATCAGATGAGACATACCTTAAGCAATGAATTACTTAAATTTTTTGTTTGATTACCACTGCAATACGAGTCACAAGGGGGAGGGGGGCGACGTCTGGGTGGCTCAGCGGTTTGGTGCATGCCTTCAGCCCAGGACATGATCCTGGGGTCCCAGGATCAAGTCCCACATCAGGCTCCCTGCATAGAGCCTGCTTCTCCCTCTGCCTATGTCTCTGCCTCTGTGTGTGTGTGTGTGTGTGTGTGTGTGTCTCATGAATAAATAAAATCTTTTTTAAAAATAAATAAAATAAAACCGTTTTAACAAACAAACCAAAAAAGAGTCACAAGGGGGAATAGGGTGCTTTGAGAGCTAAAGGAAATGATACCAATACAGATTGGTGCCACAAAAATGTCATGATCTCTCACCTCAGTTGACAATCAATGCCATCTCCTTCCCATCAACCACACACTCCCCACATCAGATGTTTACCAATCTTCTCAACTACCTTATCTAGTATCTCTCTCATATCAGAAAGAAATAAAAGCCCACAACACCAGAAGAACATCAACTCTACTATCCTCTACTATCAGGTGGGATTGCCCAGAAGTAGAGCCCACGACAGGGATTCATGTGCAAGTGATTTATTGAAAGATGTTCTTGGTAGACACCTATATATAGAAGCGAGGGGAGCATCATGGTGCAGAAGTTAAAATATGGTTCCAGCTAAAGTCTATCCTCAGCCTGATCCCACAGGACTCCTAAAGCAGCACCACGTTGTACCCTTTGAGGCAAGAGGGACAGATTTTCACACTCAAGAGTGCGAAAGAAGCAAGTATTGGCTCTCGGCACCCCAAGGGGATGGTGTGTAACCCATAGGCATTTTCTGCTTCTTTCAGCAGGGAGCAATTTTCCATAAAGGAGTATAGCTAGGAGCCTTAGCAGCCAATACAACAGCTCAGGGGTGGGCACACCAGTCAACCAAGGGGACCTGGGTATGGCACCAACAGCAGCTCTTACAGCATCCAAGCCTACAGCCTAACTCACATTAATAGTCTCCCTCTTGTTGCTGAATTCCTTAGTATCTCCCACCTGGCAACGGCAACGAGCTCCTACCCTGGCATGAATGATCTCTAATCTCCCATACAATGGGGGCCATTCATTCTTCTCAGGATCCCTGGTGCCTAGCACATAGAAGAAAGTTAATCCAAAGGAATATTTTGGACTCAGTTTGGTTCTAGAAGCAGGAATTTCAAGTCAGTTACATAGAGTTTCTCAAAAAGAGAAGAGCCTTTCACCCTTTGAATCAGACTGCAGAGGTAACAAGCTTAAACAGCCCCTTTAGAACTGGCATTGACTGATGACTTCCATTTGCTAAATTCCACATATTGCATGTCTGAGTACCAAAAATCACACTAGGAAAAAAAGGGGGGTGGGGAGCACCTGGGTGGCTCAGTGGGTTAAGCATCTGCCTGCAGCTCAAGTCATGATCCTGGAGTCCCGGGATCAAGCTCCATGTCTGGCTCCCCACTCAGTGGGGAGTCTGCTTCTCCCTCTGCCTCTACTCCTGCTCATGCTTTCTCTTTCTCTCTCTCTCTCTCTCTCTCTCTCTCAAATAAATAAATAAATAAAATCTTTAAAAAAAAAAAAATCACACCAGGACCATGGAGAGAGCACCATACAGAGGGCATCCCAGAACCCTCCTGCTGATCATCTCAGAACAAACAACCAAAAAGCCAGGGTTTGTGGCTGCTCTCAAGTTGCCAGTATTGGGGTGCATCCCTTATTATTATGCACCCACCTTAGCCATCCCTCATGCCATGTGTGTGTCATGATCAGTACGTTATTTTTCCCCATTCATCTCTTGCTGCTTTCAGCATAAGGGTCTTGTGCCCTAAAATGTTCACCATCTGGGAGACATCTCCCCGATTTCTTCAGCTCCACAGTTCTCTCCCTTTGTGGGAAAGTACAGTTGCCCAATCCAAAGGTGTTAGGTGATCTCATTTGACAAACAGGAACAAACCAGCAGTGCACAATGTTGATTCTACTTCTGAAGGGCCACAGGCAGCTGGCTATATACCAGGGTGAAAACCCAAGTACCATGTTGTCCCTCCATGTCTTGTAAAGACTCATACTTTTTACTTCCTTAAAGACATGCCATGTGGGTAAAGAGTGTACAAATGAACACAACAACTGAATGATGAACATAAATAAAATCTGGAAAGGCCTGGAAATCTAGAAAGAGTTTGAGAAATTTGGAAACCATTCTTCTATTGAGAGACAGCTAGTGCACATTGGGGGGAAATTAATCTGGGGTACACACCAGGAGAAATCAATTTAATCAGGGAGGGGGCAGTGAGCATGGAGAATGGGAAAAATGAATAAGGGCCAAACCTCTCATTTCAAAATTCAGAATAAAGACCATAAAATGGTATCATAACTGCAGCCTATAATAAAAAAGTTAACATTTTCATTTTTTGTTAAAACCAATTAAAGATATAAAAGGGAAAGGGGCAGAAGAGAAGTTCAAGGGTAAATAGAAAATAAGAAAGATGGAGGGCATTTTTCTCCTCCAATTTTGGGCTTGCATCTGTCTTCACTCCCCTCACCTCTGGCTGAACCTACTCAGCCCCCTGATGGGACATGAGATCTATCAAACCTACAGAAACCTCCAGTAGCTTTTCCTTTATCCTTTCTTGAGCAACTTAGGCAAATGCCATTACCATCAATTATTCCCACCAGAGTTAGGGTTGCTTGATTTAGCAAATACAAATATAGAACTCCCAGTTAAATTTATTTGAATTTCAAATAGATAATAAATATATATTTTAGTATAAGTATGCCCCATAAGTATTTGCAACATATTTATACTAAAAAATAAAATAAAATTCTTGCCTACCTGAAATTTGAACTTAAATAGGTATCCTGGATTTTATCCAGCATCTCCACACAGAATCCCACCACCAGAACCAAACTGCATTGAAAGTATACCTCTAGTAAGATTTGTATGTTTCTGGATTTTTCTCTGAGAGCAGTGTAGGGACGACTCACACCCTTCAGGAGCCACCACACAGGACATGGGAATATGTGCCTAAACTCTAAGGTTACGTGAACAGGATTATACACATGATTTAGTCAAATATGGAAATTTGAAAAAAAAATCAATTTTCCCTGGGTGACAGTTATTAATGCAGAGTTAGGACGAGACTCTATGCAGCATGTTTCTTTTTTTTTTCTTTCTCTCTTATCAGAATTTTCTTATCAAGAACTTATTATATATAACACACAAAGCTCCAGGAACTGCATGGTGCTTTGGGTACTGAATTCTAAAATAATTTTACAAACTTAAAAAGTATAAAATGAGTAAAAAGAAGAGTATAATAAAGTAAAATAAAGAGTACAATAAAGTATAATTGTAATGTACCTTTTGAATCTCATTTTTAAATCCCACAACCAATCATGTTTCAATCAACGAGTCATTCAGACCTTCAGAATGCATACTTGCTGCAGTTGAAAAGCTCTGCAAAGCAGGCTGATTCTCGTTAGCACATCCATCACTGGGCTGAAACATGCCTCCCCGCCAGCAGACACCAGCAAATGCAGGGAAGGTGGGAGGAAGCAAATGAAAGGGCAGCAGTTCTGGAAGAAAATGCTTCCTTCTGCCTCGCGTGTATCAAAGGGCTAGGGAAATGCTTCAAATTTACTAATGAGCCCGTTGCCATTCAAGAAACACATTGCAACACTACAACCTAACAGAAACTCTTACCTAGCAGCAAACTGGTCTGAGATCTGGGCCAGGGTGTTTGACCCTTAGGACTTTTGTTTAAAAGACTTCATTTTCCAGAAATGGCATCCAAAGTGCATTTTCCTGTTCTTTTGGGGACTCCTGTTCTTTTGCAGGCTTCAGTGGACAATTCTAATGATCACTCCCCATAGGATGTTTTTCCAAAATTACTCTCTATTTCAGTTTGGATGTTCTGGCTACAAATAACAGAACGCCCATCTAAAAATGGCTTGGACAATAGGGGATTTGTTCTTTCACATGACAAGTCAAGAAATGGATGGTCCCAGTGTTGCTCAGGGCTCCCTGATGTCAGGACTCTGAGTCAACTTCCCACCTGTTTTCTTGACCTATGTCTCAAGACTACAAGATGGCTACAGCAGCACCCTGGATGATGCACTTGCATTTGAAACCCAAAGTAGAAAGAGATTTTTCTTACTGGATTTTTTTTTTTTTTTTTTTTAATCACCAGAGAGATATTTATTCCTAGAAACCCAGAAGGTATCCACTTGTGTCTCATGCTCTGAGCTGGTTAATATGCAAAGGAAGATCAGCCATCATGGGCTACAGTGGCTACGAAAACAGACTTTGTGGTTAAATGACTTGTATGATATTTGGCAATTAACTTAACTCTCCAAGATTCAGTTTATTCATTCATAAAATGAAGGTGATAAAACAGAGCATACATGGAAAATGTCAGGGAACGGTAGTTGTTATTTCTGCTGCTGTTCTTGTTATTAGGTAACAGGCACCCTACTATGAATTTGGGTGTACAGGTGGCTAATGTATACATTGTGCCTGCCCTCAACAAGCTGATTTCAGCTGCTGAAATGGAGTCTAACTATTCCATTGGCTGAATGCACCTCTCATATACCAATGAGTACCCATTTTATAAATTGATTCTTTGTCTTTGTCCCTAATTAAGGTGAGTCCCAAGGGTAGAACCATTTTGGGCTATGCTTACTCTTCAAGAAAGCTTCCTTCAAAATTCTAAAACCTCATTTTGTTTTCAAGAAGACCTTTGTTCACTCTGAGTCATAAACCCTAGCTCATGTTTTGACTCACTCTTTCAAAGAATACTATGCTTCCAGAAGCTGCTAACAGGATTTATTTATCTTCATTTGACATTCTTGCCACTTTGAAAAGCAGAAATGGAGATGGAGACGTGGTGCCTCTTTGTTTCTTTATGCCACAGTTAGACTGTAAATTTTCAGTACTGGAGATTAAAGGTCACACCAGA
This sequence comes from Canis lupus familiaris, assembly GCF_011100685.1. NCBI lineage: Eukaryota > Metazoa > Chordata > Mammalia > Carnivora > Canidae > Canis > Canis lupus. The sequence goes on from NC_049253.1 coordinate 39,084,391, forward strand.
GATCAAAGAGGCACACAAGTTGCATTCTTCTCACTTGGCTGTGGTCTTGTGATTTTGCTTTTTCATCTTCAAATTTTTACTCCTTTTAATTTGATTCTTTTGCCAGTTTCCGCAAACCAGCCATAATAAAAGACAATATTGTATACTAGAGCACACATTCTCTGCTTAAAAAAAAAAAACAAAAAACAATAATAACAGGTATATCTTAAAGATAAGCAAGATCTGTACCATACTAATCCTTTCTAGCCACAAAAGAATGCCATGTAATTTATGCTACTTTTGCCTTCTGAAATTATCCAAGCAGTGAAAGGCCGAGACAATGCCTCAGTTCACCAGTTCATTTTGGCAAAGTTCTGGCAGGGGGTTGAAACCTGCACTCCCTCCTTCTTCCAGAGCTCTGGCCAGAGGCATGAGAGTTTCCCCATGTTCCCAGTCTGTGCAAGAACACTTATTATTTAGGGGTGCTAACTCTGGAAATAGACCACCTGGATTCAAATCATGACTGTGTGGTCTCGAGCAAGATCCTTAACTTATTTATGTCTGAGCTCCCTCCTCTAAATTGAAGATAAAAATTGACTGACCTCATAGGATTGCTGTGATATTATTTGAGTTAATACTCACATACTTAGGGAACTGCCTGACATATGATTAAGAGCTATGTAAGTAGGGGGATCCCTGGGTGGCTCAGTGGTTTAGAGCTGCCTTCAGCCCAGGGTGTGATCCTGGAGACCTGGGATCAATCGAGTCTCACGTTGAGCTCCCTGCATGGAACCTGCTTCTCCCTCTGCCTGTGTCTCTGCCTCTCTTTCTCTCTCTCTCTGTCTCTCATGAGTAAATTAATAAAATCTTTAAAAAATAAAAAATAATAATAAAAAAAGAGCTATGTAAGTGTGAGCTCTTATTGTTACTAATACTCTTTCCCTCGGCTTGGCCACCTGTCAACAGTCTTGACAGCTTACTGGAATACTTCCTAAATATTTCCCCAAAGCTCTCTGTTCAAAACCTCAGGCCAGCCTATGAATCAACCAATTTCATTCTGTAGAAAACAGTCCAAGGAGTCCAAGGAGTCCAAGAGTCCAAGTCCATAAATGAGGAATATTGGATACGGTGGAGCTAATGCTTTATTGGCTTCTTAAGAAACCTGGTCAGGCTAATGCTTTATCACTTTCTTAAGAAATCTGGACAATAGAAATGCAAACTGCCTTGCATAAAGGGGAGTCCATATTTTATTCCTCTCCAATGAAGCAATGTTCTCCTTAAAAGTCAAACAGCATCCCTCTCACTGCCTACTCTTTATAAGCTTCTACTCAAATATACATGCCACAAGAAAATTGTTAATGTCTGCAGAGTTCAAATAGCTTAGGCTCATTAAAAATCAAACTTTTGACAAGTCCATTAATCCTAAAATCTCAACTCCAAGGTCATATTCACTTTACGAAATCATAACCAGAGCACCTATGTATAAAGTTATTTTTAATGATAAAAACATGGTCTAAGATTTTAAAAATCTTCCTAGTGATCCTTATTCTCACTTAGCAACCTCCTTTTTAAAAAAATAAATACTATTAAATTTACACACATAAATGATGTGTCTCTCATAATGTGTGTGGTTTTTTGTTTTGTTTTGTTACCATCTTCAATAATACCTCTAACTGCACAATACTAGAAACTAAGATACAGGTTGAAAGAAGTAGATTGCAACTTCTTCCTAGTTTCAGGATAAACACAATTTACAGGGCACATAAAAACCATAACATGCATAGTAAAAGTTCTTTTCACCAAAAGACTATACAAATACTTTGACTGAATTATCTGTGTTTCAGGTCTTTTAGCTCAGTAAGTGACACCAATGAAAAGCAAAAAGGCCAAAAAAAAAAAAAAAAAATGGCAGAGAACTAAGAAAGTAAAGGCCCTAGAATAATCTGAAATTGGCTCCATCCCTCCTTTGAGAGTTGACTAATGGAAACAGGGAACCTCTGTTTCCACTCTAGAGTTCCAATTCTCAGTGAATACTGTCTGTGTTCCAAGTGCAGTAGCAAAATAATAAATCAGAGTGAATTCAATGTAAGTATGACCCTGTCTGAAGAGACTAAACATTTAGTACAATTCAATTTTCTGTGGTTCACCTACTAGTTCACAACATGGGTTGGGGTGGAAGGTTGGTACAGGACCAAGAAATACCAGTTAAACTAGATACACACTATTAATAAGATGACTTTTATTTTTTTTAAGGATTATATTTATTTATTGAGAGAGAGACAGAGACAGAGATAGTGAAAGAGAGCACAAGCCGGGAGGAGAAGGGGAAGCAGGCTCCCAGATGAGCAGGGAGCCTGATACAGGGCTGGATCCCAGGACACTGGGATCACGCCCTGAGCCGAAGACAGACACCCAACCAACTGAGCCACCCAGATACCCCAATAAGAGGACTTTTTAACATGATAGTTAGTAAAGGTGATATTTCTAAATTAAGAATTACCTTCCTTTGGGGGGAGGGTGATAGGGATTAAGGTTGGGTGATAGGGATTAAGCAATGCACTCATCATGAGCATTGATGAACAGAATTGTTGAATCACTATATTATACACCTGAAACTAATATAATGCTGCATGTTAACTAACTGGAATTAAAATAAAAACTTTAAAAAATTACCTTTCTCCCCAGCAGTTCTACTCTACATATCGAAGGGATATGTGGATATGGATATCCACCCTAAAAATACATGTCCACACAAACCCTCTGTACATGAATGTTCGTAGCAGCATTATTCATAATCGCCAAAGGTAGAAATAACCCAAATATCTATTAACTGATGAACGGATAACTAAAATGTGGTATATCAACTTAATGGAATATAATTTGGCAATAAAAAGAAATGAAGTACTGATGCATGCTAAAATATGGATAAACTTTGAAAACATTACGCTAAGAGGCCAATCACAGAAGGCCACACCATGCATGATTCCATTTATATGAACTGTCCCGGAGTAGGTAATCAACAGGATAGAAAGTAGAGACATAGGCAGAGGGAGAAGCAGGCTCCACACAGGGAGCCTGATGTGGGACTCTGATTCCAGGACTCTGGGACCATGACCCGAGCCACAGGCATGGACACCCAATCGCTGAGCCACCCAGGCACCCCTCTCTTATAATTTTTAATCCTAACTTATTTTTCCAAATTCATAGGAACTCCAGACTCACAGAAATTGTAGCCAAACCTATCCTCACTCACCAGCACTCACAAACATTGTAGAAACCTGTAACACGTTCCCAGAAGCATTATCTTAATGCACTAGGATATACATGGGGGATTAAGAGATGAAAGGAGAGGCGGGCTGCCCCGGATCCAGTCCCACGTCAGGCTCCCTGCAAGGAGCCTGCTTGTGTCTCTGCCTCTCTCTCTCTCTCTCTCTGTCTGTCTCTCTCTTTCTCTCTCTCTCTCTCTCCTCTCTGTGTATTCTCATGAATAAATAAATAAAATCTTTAAAAAAGAAAAAAAAAGAAAGGAGAGGCTACATATCCTAATTCTTGATCTTTTGCTAATTTATGCTTAAGAGAAAGAAATACATTTCAGTACACCAAAGGAAAATAAATGTAGACATGGCAAATATCTAAGGTAGGTTAACAAAACATTATATGGTCAGATCTTTTGAAAGTGAGTAAAGTTGATAACCAAATAGGCCCATGGACTTATTTACAGCTCTTTTTAAACCAAGAAACAGAAAAATGGAAGGACTCAGCTAAAAAACCCAATATCTAGAGATGAATTGGATTTTGTTGCCACTAAGCCGGTTTACAAGAAATTCAGTAATCTGATGCTTGGAGGCCGAGCCTCTTTAATGGATGATCAGCATTTAGAAAACTATAGAAAACAGATCCTTCCGTTTTTAGTGGAGGTCAACTAATTGAAGCAAATGGCTTTGGGAGTCTAGGAAAAGAGTAGAGAGATCATGTCTCCGTATGTATGAAACACACAGGCCTCTCTAACCTAATTAGGTAACTTATTAGTTATTATTATTACAAAACAGTTTTCAAATGACTCTTTAAAAATGGACTCCAGGTTCAGATCCCAGAGCCCCACTGAAGTCTCATTCCCCGCCTATGCCAGGCTTCAGCGTGCTGCCTGGTTTGTAGAAATATTCTGCTGGCACAGCTGCTCGAAGATTGTTTTGTATGCTCATGCAGTTCATTAGGTTTAAATAAAATAAAATACATTGGAATACAGGCAAGATTGTTTCATGTGATTTCTCTAATGAGATTTTTTTTTAAAGTATCATTTCGGGCTGATTAAATCCTATGGACAAAAAAAAAAAAAAAAAAAAAAAAAAAAAATTAAAAAAAAAAAAAAAAAATCCTATGGACCTTCGGGGATATTGTAGAAAATACTAGGAGAATTCACTAATGAATGTTTTTTCATTCCCCGTATTTTTTCCCCACCTGGGAGTATTGAATTAAAGAAGGTTGATATGGGACGCCCGGGTGGCTCAGCGGTGGAGCATCTGCTTTGTGCTGAGGCGGTGATCCTTGTCCTTGTCCGAGGATCAAGTCCTGCATCAGGCTCCTTGCAGGGAGCCTGCTTCTCCCTCTGCCTGTGTCTCTGCCTCTCTCTGTGTGTCTCTCATGAATAAATAAATAAAATTTTTAGAAAAAAAAAAAAGAAGAGTGGTGTGAACAATGAATTTGCAATTTACACGTTTTGGTGTATCTCTCCTGAAGAACTGCATTGATAAAGTTAAATGTTAGATATAGGGACACCTAGCTGGCTCCGTCAGAAGAGCATTGACTCCTTATCTTAGGATTGTGAGTTTGAGCCCCATGTTGGGTGGAGAGATTACTTAAAACTTTTAAAGAGAAGGTTAAATGGTGTGTATAAATTCAAGTGATTTGCATTGGATTCCTTAACATTCTATTTCAGCTTATAGTTTTTTGTTTGTTTGTTTTTTAGCTTTTTTTTTTTGCTTATAGTTTTTTAACCCGCCAACATTTATATACTAAATATTATATACATATATATTTATATTATTATAATATATATTATTATATATTATAATAATAATAAATATAATATATAAAACATCAGCTTATAATTTTTTTTATTTATTTATGATAGTCACAGAGAGAGAGAAAGAGAGAGAGAGGCAGAGACATAGGCAGTGGGAGAAGCAGGCTCCATGCACCTGGAGCCCAACGTGGGATTCGATCGCGGGTCTCCAGGATCGCGCCCTGGGCCAAAGGCAGGCGCCAAACCGCTGCGCCACCCAGGGATCCCCTTATAATTTTTTAAAAGCCAACATTTGCTTTATAAGCTTTTAAAATGTTTTATAAGCTTTATAAGTTTTTAAAATGTCCAGTCAGCATATACTCAAAAAAATAATGTGGGATACAGATTTTATACATCCTCTGCATTCAGTATTTTATTTTATACCACATTTATTAGAGCTTCCAAATGTTAACTTGATATTTCTCAAAATTCTGGAAATACTTAACTCTCCCATTAAAGTAGATATTGACTGTGGTAAAATACAGAATATAACAGTCCTTTGCCTCTGGCCCATGAATTTTGTGTCTTCTAGGAGTAACTATGAAACTGTGGCAGGCTATTTGTTAGCTTGCTAGTAGGGTAAATTCTCAAACCCTTCACAGTTTTTGACAATTCTCATTGAATTATCATAATGGAAGTGTCCCATCAAGTTGTGGCCTGATATACTCATGTTTTCCCTTTCCTATTTCCAAATCAGGGGTGTGCATTTAGTGAACATGACAAAAATCTCCCTCTCATCTATCACTGTGAAAGAAGTCATGTCTATATATATCGGTAATGCTTTACATTTTCATGAAGGTTTGTATAATTAAATTTGCCAGGCTAATAGGATCAAGTCCTCTGGGGGAAAATTTCTAAAGTCACATATATTCCTTAATACAAAACTAAACTGCCAAGTACAGAATCACTTATACTCTCTGGAACAAAGCCAAGGGAGGATGCAGAAATGATGATAAAAATGATGTTAGACTAAATTTCCTGAATCATACTCTAATCACATGACTTACTTTCTCCATAACCTTTCATGGTTCTCCACGGCCAGCTGTCCAGCCATACCTTTATAATTTGATATCAATTCATATTTCCAAATTTATTTCCTATTACTCTCTTCATACATACATACATACATACATCTGTGTAATGTAGTCAAATATAACCATTCTAAGCATGAAACTATCCCATGCTTCATAGTTTGAGATATATAATTCATCTACCATAATAGTCACCTTATTAGACTGTACAAGCCAGTGGTTTTAGTATGTTCAGTTTTTCAACCATTACCACTATCCAATTCCATAACATTTTTATCACTCCAAAAAGAAATTCTGTACTTATTAGTGGTCGCCCTCTAACCACCCGCACCTTGTCCTTCCCGCCCCACCTCCCAGCCTCTGGTCCCCATAGCCGCTGACAACCTTGCTGTTTCATGGATTTGCCTGTTCTGGGCATTGCATACAGCTGGAATCATACAACACATGGTCTTTTGTGACTGGCTTCTTTCACTTAGCATGTTTTCAAGCTTTATCGGTAATACAGCAGGGATCAGTTACTTCATTCTTTCATATGATCAAACGATATTCCATTGTATGGATATCGCATATTTTGTTTATCTATCAGTAGATGAACATTTAGGTTTTTTCCCCACTCTCTGGCTATGCTGAATAGTGCTGCTATAAATATTCTTATACATGTATTTCATGTATAAAATTTTATGTGGATGCATATTTTCATTCTCTCGGGTACATACCTAGGGGAGGAATTTCTGGGTCATTAACTCTAATGTTTAACTATTTATTTATTTATTTGTTTGTTTATTTATTTATTTATTTATTATTTTATTATTTATTTATTTTTATATGTTAACTTTTTGAGGAACGACTGAATTGTTTTCCAAAGTGGCTACACCGGGGCAGCCCAGGTGGCTCAGCAGTTTAGCGTCACCTTCATCCCAGGGCCTGATCCTGGAGACCCGAGATTGAGTCCCACATCAGGCTCCCTGCATGGAGCCTGCTTCTCACTCTGCCTGTGTCTCTGCTTCTCCTTCTGTGTATCTCTCAGGAATAAATAAATAAAATCTTAAAACAAAAACAAAGTGACTACACCATTTTACATTCCCATCAGCAATGCATGAGGGTTTCAATTTCTCCACATCCTTGCCAACCATTGCAGCCATCCTAGTGGGTGTGAAGTAGCACTTCATTGTGGTTTACAATTTTGATTAGCATTTCTCTGATGACAAAGGATGTTGAGCATCTCTTCATGTTTTTTTTTATTTTGTCATTTGCATATCATTTTGGAGAAGTGTCTATTGAAATCTTGTGCTCATTTTTAATGGTGTTATTTGTCTCTTTTCATTGTTGAGTTTTTTTTTTTCTATTATAAAAGTTTATTTAACAAAAAAGTTCAATATGAACATGCAGGTGACCTGATTTTTATATTGTAGTAAAGCAGGTACTATGGACAGGGGATATGTGGAAGCAGTTTTTTTTATTTTTTTTTTAAGATTTTATTTTATTATTTATTCATGAGAGACACACAGAGAGAGAGAGAGACAGAGACAGAGACACAGGCAGAGGGAGAAGCAGGCTCCATGCAGGGAGCTCAGCGTGGGACTGATCCCGGGTCTCCAGCATCAGGCCCTGGGCTGAAGGTGGCACAAAACCACTGAGCCACCGGGGCTGCCCGGAAGCAGTTTTCTTCTTCTGACCAACAGGCTCATTGTTTATACTCGTTCCAAGGCTTCTAAGAGGATGATGCTCTTCCCTTGTATTACCACCACTCCAATATTGTTCTGTTACCCACTAGTTGCCACCTCCACACATTCATCTATCACAAGACTCATGAACGGACCGAACCCTCGCAATATTCCTGGGACATGTCTGCCGCCGTTTAATTTCAATGATAATTTCTTGTCCATAAATGTTTTCAACTTGGGAGGGTGAGCTTCACTCATGGCGTCTACTCAGCGAACTCAAGATGCCTCCAAACGGAATTTGTGGGGTCCCTCACACTCCCGCAGTAGGCCCAGCCCATTGTTGAGTTTTATTTATTTATTTTTTCCATTGTTGAGTTTTAATAGCTGTTTATCTTCTTTTATTATTCTAGCTTTATTGAGGTATAACTGATAAATATAATAGTTCTTTATATATTCTAGATAGTAGACTTAATCAGATCCATTATTTGCCAATATTTCTCCCATTCTGCGGGTTATCTTTTCACTTTCTTGAGTGTCCTCTGAAGCAAGTTTTTAGTTTTGATAAAGCCATTTATCTTTTCCCCCCCCGTTGGTTACTTGTGTTTTACATGCCCTCGCTAAGAAACCATTCCCTAATCCAAGGTCAGGAATATCTCATAATTTTTTAAATTGAGATATAGTTCACATGCTATACTTAGAAACTTTTTTACTATACCTCTAAGAAACACACCAAAAAGTACACACAACATAAATGCATAACTTAATTATTCTAGAACTATTATCCAGGTCAAAAAACAGAATGTTGCCAGATCCCAAGAAGTCTTCCTCCAGTGTCCCATCACTGCTTCCCAATTATAATACCCACTCATCTCTATGACAAGATCATAGCTACTGGGGCAACGCCGGTGGCGCAGGGGATTAGCACCGCCTGCAGCCTGGGGCGCGATCCTGGAGACTCGGGATCGAGTCCCACATCGGGCTCCCTGCATGGAGCCTGCTTCTCCCTCTGCCTGTGTCTCTGCCTCTCTCTCTCTCTGTGTCTCTATGAATAAATAAAAAATAAAAAAAAATTTAAAAAAAGATCATAGTTATTGAAAGGAAGTCCCAAATTAGATCTATTTTTATTGGAACAGTATTTATTACAGTACTTGATAGTAAATATTATTGAATGAAATAACAAAGAATGGAAAGTCAGTTAATTTTACTATTTAACAGTATCTCCTGTAATTTTTAGCTGATGAAGAACTTTAAGTTATTGCGCAAAGCTGTGTTTCTCCGTCTGTTTTTGGTTTTTGCTTGTTTTATACCAATCTATCTTAGGTACGTGACACATTTTGATCAGTTAATACCTTACTCTAGATAAAGGAAAGAAAATAATACTGTTAATGATAAAATAGCTGATAGTTATTTATTGCATGCTTAATATATGCCTGAAACTCTGTCAAGCATTATGGCAGTCAATCTTCACAACGCCCTTAATAAGAGACCTATTTTCTCTCTCTTCCCTTATCTATCTGTTCCCCGGCTGACCCCCACTTAATTTTTGCCAACAGAAGTACTAAGGCTTACCAAGGCTAAGTAACATGTCCCAGATCACACAACTAACAAACAACAGAGATAGGTTGCAAAAACTGGCAATCTCACTCCAGAGCCTACGTGATACAATCCTCAACTCTTCCCAGATAATTCTGATGCCCAAAGCACCTGAGAACTTCAATCTGTTCAGGAACAAGATCCCTGGTATCTTTCTCAGATGTTCTTTCAGATGTACAGTCTTGGAACAGGAAGTATTCAATAAATGGTGTTTATTACAAACACGTTTTTCCATTCATCTATCAATGGACACTTGAAGTTGCTTCCATAACTTGGTATTGTGGATAATGCTGCTATAAATATTGGGGTGCATATATCTTTTTTAATTAGTATTTTCATTTTCTTTATGCAAGTACTAGAATTACTGGATCATATGGTATCTCTATTTTTTATTTTTTGAGGACCTTCCATAATGTTTTCCTCAGTAGTTGCACCAACTTATGTTCTCACGGACACTTGTTCTTTTTTGTCTTTTTTATTCTAGCCATTTGGCAGGTGTAAGGGGTTATCTCATTGTGGTTTTGATTTGCATTTCCCTGATGATGAGTGATGTCGAACATCTTTTCATGTGCCTGGTTGACATCTATATATGTTTTCTTTTGTTTTTTTTTAAGAATTTATTTATTTTTCATGACAGACACACACACACACACACACATACAGGGGCAGAGACACACAGGCAGAGGGAGAAGCAGGCTCCACACAGGGAGCCTGACGTGGGACTCCAGGATCACGCTCCTGGCCGAAGGCAGGTGCTAAACCGCTGAGCCACCCAGGGATCCCTATATACGTTTGCTTTGGAAAAATGTCTATTCAGGTCCTCTGCCTATTTTTTAAATTGGATTACTAGGGGTTTCTTGGTTTTGAGTTGCATAACTTCTTTATATATTTTGAATATTAATTTTGATTCCATCATTTACAAATATGTTTTCCCATTCAGTAGGTTGACTTTTTGTTTTATTGATGGGTGTTTTTCACTGTATAAAAGTTTTTATTTGGTGTAGTTCCAAGAGTTTACTTTTGCTTTTGTTTCACTTTTGCTTTTGTCTCTTAAGGCTTCTGTTGCCTTAAGAGACATATCTATGGATGTCTGGGTGGCTCAGTGGTTAAGTGTCTGCCTTCGGCTCAGGACGTGATCCTGGAGTCCTGGGATCGAGTCCCACATCAGATTCCCTGCAGGGAGCCTGCTTCTCCCTCTGCCTATGTCTCTGCATCTCTCTTTGTGTCTCTCATGAAAAAAATAAATAAAATCTTAAAAGAAGAGGCAGACATATCTAGAAAAATGTTGCTACAGCTGATGTCAAAGAAACTACTGTCTATGCTCTCTTCTTGGAGTTTTCTGATTCCAGGTCTTACATTTAGGTCTTTAATTCATCTTGAGTTTATTCATGTGTATGGTGTAAGAAAGTGGTCCAGTTTTCCCAACACCACTTATTGAAGAGAAAATCTTTCCCTCTTTGCATATTTTTGCCTCCTTTGTCACAGACTAATTGACTACGTAAGTTTGGCTTTATTTCTGGGTTTTCCATTTCGTTCCATTGAACTACATGTCTATTTTTGTTCCAGTACCATATTGTTTTGAGTACTACAGCTTTGTAGTATATCTTGAAATCTGGGACTGTAATACCTCCAGCTTTGTTCTGCTTTCTCAAGATTGCTTTGTTTTTTTAGAGGCCTTTGTTGTTCCATACAAATTTTAGTACTATTTGTTCTAGTTCTGTGAAAAATGCTATTGATATTCCAATAGAGATTGCATTGAATCTGTACGTTGCTTTGGGTAGTATGGTCATTTTAATGATATTTGTTCTTTCAATCCATGAGCATGGAATACCATTCCATTTGTCTGCATCATCTTCAATTTCTTTCATCAGTGTTTTATAGTTTTCAGGGCAGGGGTCTTTCATCTCCTTAATTAAGTTTATTCCTAGGTAGTTTAATCTTTTTGGTGCAATTGTAAACGGAATTGTTTCTTAAATTCTTTTCTCTGGTACATTGTTATTATTGTATAGAAATGCAACCAATTTCTGTGTATTCATTTTGTATCCTGCAACTTATTGAATTCATTCATTACTTAAAATGATTTTTTGTGGAGTCCTTAGGGTTTTCTATGTATAGTATTATGTCATTTGCAAATAGTGACCATTTAACTTCTTTCTTACCAATACAGTATATCTTTTTGTTGTCTGACTGCTGTGGCTAGGACTTCCAGCACTATGTTGAATAAAAGTGAGAGTGAATATCCTTGTCTCATTCCAGATCTTAGAGAAAAAGCTCTCCATCTTTCAACATTGAGTATGTTAGCTTTGTGTTCTTCATAATGGTCTCTATTATATTGAGATATAGTCCCTCTAAACCCACTTTGTTTGTTTTTTTTTATCATGAATGGATGTTGAATTTTGTCAAGTGCTTTTTCTTAATCTATTGAGATCATCATATGATTTTTATTCTTCATTTTGTTGATGTAATATATGACATTGATTGAACCTGCATCCCCAGAATAATTCAACATGATTTTGGTGAATAATTTTTTAATGTATTCTTGGATTTAGAATGCTAATATTTTGTCAAGGATTTTTGCATCTATCATCAGGGATATTGGCCCGGAGTTTTCTTTTTTCTTTTTTTATTTTTTTATAGTGTCTTTGTCTGGTTTTGATATCAGGGTAATGTTGGCTTGTAGAATATATTAGGAACCTTTCCCTTCTCTTCTTTTAATAATTTGAAGAGAGGGATCCCTGGGTGGCGCAGCGGTTTGGCGCCTGCCTTTGGCCCAGGGCGCGATCCTGGAGACCCGGGATCGAATCCCACGTCGGGCTCCCGGTGCATGGAGCCTGCTTCTCCCTCTGCCTGTGTCTCTGTGCCTCTCTCTCTCTCTGTGACTATCATAAATAAATAAAAATTAAAAAAAAAAAATAATAATTTGAAGAGAATAGGTATTAAATCCTTGTTAAATGTTTGGTAGAATTTAGCTGTGAATGCATCTGGTCCTCGACTTTTGTTTGTTGGGAGTTTTTTGATTACAGATTCAATTTTGTTACTAGTAACTGGTCTGTTTAGATTTTGTACTTCTCCTTGATTCAGTTTGGGATGTATGTTTCTAGGAATTTTTCCACTTCTTCTAGATTGCCCAATTTGTTGGCATATAAGTATTCTCTTTTTTAAGGATTGATTTATTTGTTTGAAAGAGAGACTGTGTGGAGGGGAGGAGCAGAGGAAGATGGAGGGACAGAATCTCAAGCAGAATTCCCACTGAGCACAGATCCCGATGTGTGTGTGGGGCTGAACCTCACAACCCCAAGATCATGACCCAAGCTGAAATCAAGAGCTGGATACATTCAATTGACTAAGCCTGTCAGGCACTGCATGTCATATACATTTTAATAGTTGTCTCTTATAATCCTTTGTAATTTCTGTGTTGTTGGTTGTTACTTCTCTTTCATGTTTTATTTTCTCTTTTTTTCTTGAGGAGTCTAGTTAAAAGTTTGTCAATTTTGAGAAAAAAAGGCTTATCAATTTTATGTTTTCATAGAACCACCTCTTGGTCTCATTGATCTTTTCTATTGCTTTTTTTAGTCTTCATTTCACTTATTTGTGCTTTGATCATCATTATTTCCTTCTTTCTACTCACCTTGGGCTTTGTTTGTTCTTCTTTCTCTAGTTCCTTTAGGTGCAAGTTATATTATTTATCTGAGATTTTTCTTATTTCTTGAGGTAGGCCTGTGTCACTTAAATTTCCCTCCTAGAACTACTTTTGTTGTGTCCCCCAAATTTTGGACTATTGTATTTTCATTTTCATTTGTCTTCATGTTTTTTTTTCTTTTCTTTTGTGTTGACTCATTGGTTGTCTAGTAGCATGTCATTTAGTCTCCATGTGTTTGTGGATTTTTTTCAGTGTTTTTCTTGTCATTGATTTCTAGTTTCATACTGTTATAGTTGTAAAAGATGTGACCGGTGTACCTGGATGGCTCAGTTGGTTAAGCATCTGCTTTCACCTCAGGTCATGATTCCAGGATCCTGGGATCAAGCCCCTGCTCCACGGGGAGCCCGCTACTCCATCTCTCTCCACTCATGCTTTCTCTCACTATCTCTGTTGATATCTGTCTCTCTTTCTCTCAAATAAATAATAAAATCTTAAAAAAGAAAATAAAAGCAAAAAGATGTGACCAAAAGGTTATGATTACAATCTTCTAAATTTATTAAGACTTGTTTTGTGGCCTAACATGTGATCTGTCCTGGGGAATGTTCCATGTGCACCTGAAAAGAATATGTATTCTATTATTTTTGGATGACATGTTCTATATGTGTTATATACATCTGGTGTAATGCGTCATCTAAAGAAACTACTTTCTTGGTTTTTTTTTTTTTTTTTTTTTTTTTAAGAAACTACTTTCTTATTGATTTTCTGCCTGTATGATCTATTCATTGACTTAAGTGGGTTGTTAAAGTCCCCTACTATCATTATATTATCATCATTTTTCCCTTTAAGCCTGTTAATATTCACTTTATGTGCTTAGGTGCTCCAATATTAGGTGCATAGATTTTTGCAATTGTTATATCCTCTTATTGGGTTGATTTATCATATCTATTTTCTTTTCTTTTTTTTTTTGTTTTAATTATTTATGATACTCACACACACAGAGAGAGAGAGAGAGAGAGAGAGAGAGAGGCAGAGACACAGGCAGAGGGAGAAGCAGGCTCCATGCACCGGGAGCCCGACGTGGGACTCGATCCTGGGTCTCCAGGATCGCGCCCTGGGCCAAAGGCAGGTGCCAAACCGCTGCGCCACCCAGGGATCCCTATCATATCTATTTTCAAAATTAAGTATTGGAAAGTTCAGGGTATACTCCTTAGAAGTCAGCCTTATAATCAAGTCATTTCTCTAAGTTCTGGTTCTAACTTTTTCAACCCAGTACAAATGAAGGTTCAGCATGCAAAGGTCACCAGAATTATTCAAATTATGACTAAGTTTATAAAAGTTGGGATTATATATCTTCATCTTGATCTTCCTATGCTTTCCCTTTTACCTTATTTATTTCTTGAAGATTGCCATTTGAAGTTTGTGTTTTCATTTGTAAGGTCTCGAGACCCTCATTAGGATTAGCAATGTGCATGGAGGGCAATCACCAAGGGCCTTGGCCTTTGCTTGCTCTACACTCGAACTCATTGCTTAGCTGCCTCAAGTGCTAGTTTCTTTAACCAGTATTTGCTCTATCCTTTATAGTTCCATGACCATTCTCCTTCATCCATATTTTAAAGTGAGACAGGCCTAGGTTTGAACCCCAGAGGGACTAATTTTGGGGTAACTTCTCTAAGCCTCAGTTTACTCATCAGTAAAATGGAGATAACATGCTTTCTATTCTGTGTTCTGGGAGAACCAAGGTTATATGTACTAAAAATCATCCAGCAAAAGGGTTAGCATAAAGCACAAATGCAAAAAATAATTTTTTAAAAATATTTTATTTATTTATTCATGAGAGACACACAGAGAGAGAGGCAGAGACACAGGCAGAGGGAGAAGCAGGCTCCATGCAGGAAGCCTGATGTGGGACTCGATCCCAGGTCTCCAGGATCACAACCTGGACTGAAGGCAGCACTAAACCGCTGAGCCACCTGGGCTGCCCAAAAAATAATTTCCTTCTTTTATTCTCTTCACAGAGAAGCAAAGTACTATTTCAGCAGTACTTTGCTTTCTCTTAATGCCATATTGTCATTGTTTCTTCGGCCCAAATCCAAGCATAGTCCTTCCTTATCTGTTATTGTTGCTAAAATATAAAATTTACCAAGCCAAAGAGATTTTTGCATTGCCCTTAGAACTTGGTTTTTATTGTTTTTAGTTTTGTTTAGTGTGATTATTTTTTGCAAGGCTTCTGCTGATTCTAGACGTGGGCTTATTGTTACTAGCACAAGGTGAATGTTTTAGATGATTCCAAGAGAAATGAATCATTAATATGGACAGAAAGGCCAAATAAAGCATCCAGGAAACAGCAGGGCCCCTCTTGCCGCACTTGGTAAAAAATACTACAGACAAGGCCTAAAACCTCCTGACTCTGCTCCTGGCTACAGGGGAAGTCTATGTACAGGGCAGAAGACAAGGACTCACCCAACTATTTCTGTAACCAAAACCTCCATCCCACTAAATTGCACTATGTCTTGAAAATTTACAAGGCCTGTTGGAAGAGAACATGAAAGTGGAAGAACATAAAGGAGCAGATGTCATGAGAGAAGAGAAAAACAATTTTGCTTTCAGTGTATCTGATTCAGTTGTAATAAAGCCTTCCACAGAACTGTCCATCACCACCTCACTTAGGTCAGACAATAGTCTGACCCGAATGCCTAGGCAACAAAGGACAAACAATGCCAAATTCGATTTTAGCTGATCCTTGAAAGAAGGAAAAAATACATTTCCAGGAGCCTGTTGAGAGTACCACACGAACCTGACATTTTTCATTTTTGACACGTTAGAGTTTATGTTAGTTCTTTATGATATAACGTGGAAACCAAAATATATAAAGATTACACAAATGTGTCAATGCTGTTCAAGATCTCTGTTTCTGGGGCACCTAGGTGGCTTGCTGGTTGGGCATCTGTTTTTGACTCAGGTCATGATCCTGGGGTCCTGGGGTCCTGGGATCAAGTCCCGCATCAGGCTCCTCACAGGGAACCTGCTTCTCCCTCTGCCTATGTCTCTGCCTCTCTCTGTGTCTGTCATGAATAAATAAAATCTTTTAAAAAAAGATAAGATCTCCATTTCTGCACCCATGCCAGAAATTTTGTCTCTTTCCTGCATCCACTTTAAAATTTTATTTTCAGAAATGACACTTTCTCACTTAAGGCATAGATGTTTTCCCAGGGTGGGAGGGGAATCTCAGCTCTATCCAGGTCTTTTATGTATGGCATATTTAATTAATTTTTCAAAAAACTTTTTATTATTAGAAATAGGTAAAATTGTTCCCCAAAGCCCAGCAATCTTATATTTGTCAACAACCTAATATTCGATGGACTTCAGCTTTTTTGCATGTTAGGTGATTTCTGTGTCAGGTCAGGTCCTTGGAGAAACAGATGCCAAAGTGGAACTCAACACGCAAGACGTGTACTTGGGGAAATACCAAAGGAAGATACAGCAGGGAGGGGTTGGGAATAAGGGGGGAGAGCCTTCTGACCACAGGCAAATCTGACACCTGTGAAAGGAGAGCAGGAAGGAAGGAGGACTGAGGAAGGGTACAATCCTGAGAAAGCCCCACCCAGGTTGAACTTAGAGCAAAGACTGTCTATCATAGCAAGCATCAGGCAAGAATGACCCAGCCTTCATCCTTCATCTGCTCAGCCATCCACCTGTAGCAGCCTGGGGAACACGGCCTTGGCATGAACACTACAGCAGATACAAGGTGTTAACAGTTGGAGGCTGTCTGACAACTATCTTCTTTGCAGCAGTTTCTCTTGAAGGAAGATCTGAACAGTGCACTTCCTTGGCTACTGCAACTTCTTAGGCTAGTGGCTACTTTAAATTGTTTTTGGAATAAGGTAGGTATCCATCCACCCATCCACACATATGCATGTATACTAGCTCTTTGGATAAACAAGTGATGTGGATCAACTTTGCTAATAGGTGACATCTTGACCTTTTTTTATTTTAATATTTTATTTACTTATTCATGAGAAGCAGAGACACAGGCAGAGGGAGAAGCAGGCTCCGTGCAGGGAGCCTGATGTGGGACTCGAACCCGGGTCTCCAGGATCATGCCCTGGACCAAAGGCAGGCGCTAAACCTCTGAGCCACCCAGGGATCCCTATCTTGACCTTTTTAATGAAGGAAATGAGTCTATAGAACTTTGAAAATTTCTTGAAATTGATTCTAAACAGATGTGAATTCCTGGATACACAAAACACCACTGAAGCTCGCAAAGAGAGGACTCGTGGTGCTCAGATGATAAATGAAGTTTGGGCTCAAGTTTACTTTACAAGACTCACTCTATGGTTATTTCCTTAGTTCTTAGATGTATAATTGATGGAAACATGCTTGGAAACAGGTCTAAAAAAAAAAAAACAGGTCTAACCTCTACACTGGAATGTGGCAAAAGAGCTAGTATGATAGAAGGGCCAAGTGGAAGCTCATGGAACTCCCTCCACCCCACTCTAGGCAATAAACTAAAAACAATATCACATCCCTAGGATAATTAACAAGATTAATGCTACCACGAAAGACTTAACAAGATGCAGGTATGGTGATTCCTAACATTCCAATTTAGCTTGTCTATTTGGTCTGTGCAGAAGATGTATTCATCTTGGATAATGATCGTGGGTTATTATAAACTTTATCAAGCACTGCCAAGCTATTCCAGACGTAGTTATTTGAGCAAATGAATGCAAGTGTCTGGCATCTGGGATACAGCAATTGATCTAATTTGTTGCCCATCAAACAATTCTCAAGTATCACGATAAGGCTTTTGCTTTCAACTAACAGGGGGACAACAGTACCCCTTCAGTCTGTTCCCCCAGAGCTATGTCAGCTTTCCTGCTCTTTGTCACATTCTAGTCCTCAGAGATGGTGATCATCTTGACATCCCATGGTATATCACATGTGTCCAATTCATTGGTGATATCTTGCTACATTACATCTCATGAGCAAGTCATAATAAATATCTTTATGCTTATTCCTTATGCTAAATTTCCTCTGCCGAAATAACTAGGGTAGGTTCTGGTTTCCTATCTGACACAAATTCTACTTTCTAAGCCCTTTATGGACCAAATCGAAAACTATTGTCAAACATCCATTATTTTTCCATGGAATTCCAAGTATCTACATACAAGTCAGCTACCCTTCTCATGATTAAAATAAGTACCATGTGAGATAGTCAAACAAACTTTTCTACTTGAACTCACAACTGCCTTTGACTCCTTTATATGATACTGGAGTAAATTCTGGTCCTTTAGTTAATTTCTCATTATCGGACACCTGGGTGGCTCAGCGGTTGAGTGTCTGCTTTTGGTTCAGGGCATGATCCTGGGGTCCTGGGATCGAGTCCCGTATCAGGCTCCCTGTGAGGAGTCTGCTTCCCCCTCTGCCTATGTCTCTGCCTTCTCTCTGTGTCTCTCATGAATAAATAAATAACATATATTTTTTTTAATTTCTCATTATCTATGGGGCAAAAAAAATCGTTTATAGCCAGTTATGGGCTGATTTATATACCCCATCTTCTGCCAATTCATATGTTGAAGCCCTAACCCCAGTACCTCAGAATATGATTGTATTTGAAAATAGGGTTTAAAGATACAGCTAAATTAAAACATGGTTATTAGAGTCATATGGCCTTAACCCAGTATGACCAGTGTCTTAGAAGAGGGAATTTGGACACACAGGAAACATCAGGGATGTGCACACACAGGAAAGACTGCGTGGGGACACAGCGAGGTGTCATCTGCAAACCAAGGAGAAAGGCCTCAGAAGAAATCAAACCTGCCTACCACCTTGATTTTGGACTCCTTGCTTCCAGAACCACAAGAAATATTTCCATTGTTTAAGCCTCCCAGTGTGTGTGTGGCATTTTGTTAGGGCAGCCTTAGCAAACTAATACATTGCGTATGGTGTAAAGATGCACTACAGCTTTCAAAACATTTACTGGCAAGAAACCTAAAGGTCATAAAGACAAGGGTGAAAGCATCTTTATCTTGGTGCCTATGTTGATGTGTTTATGCCTCTATGTCTCTACCAGGATCCCTACTTTTCCGACTGTCTTAACCTCTCTTGATGACTCTTTCCTATTTCGTTCTGCTTTGTTTTGTTTGGGTGGGGAGGGGAGTTTTATTTGACTCTCTCTTTCTCTTTCTTCCTCAAAACACTTTCAATTTACTAGATAATACTAATGATACTTACTGTTCAGCAGCTACTATTCTAGGAGCTTTACTTCTATGAACTCATTAAAACCTCACATGATCTCATGAAGTAATGATCACCTTCTTTTACCCCACTTTTTTTTTAAGATTTTATTTATCTATTCATGAGAGACATAGAAGGAGAGAGAGGCAGAGACACAGGCAGAGGAAGAAGCAGGCTCCATGCAGGGAGCTGGACGTGAAACTCGATCCCAGGTCCTCAGGATCATGCCCTGGGCTGAAGTGGCGCTAAACGGCTAAGCCACCAAGGCTGCCCTTTTTTTTTTTTTACCCCACTTTTAAAAGTAAGAAAAAATAGAGGTTAAATAACTTTCCCAAGGCACACTGCCAGCAAGTAACAGAGTTCAAATCTGAGTCCAAAAATTCTGACTCTAGAGCTTTGCTCCCAGTCAGTATGCTATGCCAGATTTTACACAAAAGGGAAGGATGCCTGCAGATATGTCCATTAACAAATATACTTTTTTACTAAATTGAAGACAAATGGAGAGGTCATTTTCATCTTAACATAAGTTAAAGGCACTTTTTTTAAAGATTTTATTTATTTATTCATGAGACACAGAGAGAAGGCAGAGACACAGGCAGAGGGGGAAGCAGGCTCCGTGCAGGGAGCCCAATGTGGGATTCATCCCAGGACTCCAGGATCATGCCCTGAGCCGAAGGCAGATGCTCAATCACTGAGCCACCCAGGCACCCCTAAAGGCACTTTTTAAAACCTACATAGCCCTCGGCACTTTTCCTTGGGTAATATTCAAAAGTTTTCTCTTTTGGTAATGGCTAAAGACCATATACACATAATCCAGGAGAATCATATACACACAACTTCTAAATTCAAATTTAAAAATTGTACTGATAATGAATTATTGGTATGCCCTGATACTGCGCAAGCGTCTGAGCTGGCCCGATTTGAGCCTCACAAGAGCTTTGTGACTGAGAAGATGCAGATACGTCGTGGACACTTTACAGATGGGGCGGACGCTGGGGAAGGTTGACAAGGCGCCGGGGTGTGAGGCCGCCAATACCGCACCTTTGGTTACCAACTGCAGGCCCCAGCTCTTTGCCGCAACACTTGCCGCTTCTCGGAGAAGTCAAGTAAATCGCAATCCTAATGCAGTATATTTGCTCAGCTGTTCTGACATCCTTTAGCCAAAGGACCGAGAACACACAGTGCAGCCAGAATGAGGATTTTATGCTCTTCTGTGGTCGAGCCTAGGCCGCATCATGACTCAGCAGCAGCCAAAGAGGAAAGTGGCCCCGCGGCACTCCATCCGGCTGTGGGGGATTTTCCTCCACTGGTTGGTTTTCTTTTTTCTCCTGCTCCAACTTGATCCTGTTTAGTGAATGAGGCCTGACGAAGTCTGAATAGAAAGCTCCCTGCTGAAGGGCTGTCACAGCTGCTCAACCTAGGCTCCCGGGAACTTTGGCAAGCGGAAGAATCCTTTGTCTTCAGACTATGACAAGAGGGGAAAAAAATCCCAACTATTCGGCTGTGTAGCATCACTCAAGCATGCCTTAATGGGGAAGGTCTAATGAGGAATGCGGTCTTTGAAAACTCTTGCTTTAAAAATTCCCAAAGCATTCTCACTGTACAATTCCACACAATTATAATTAAATAGGATTCAAACTACAAACCAGAGATTATGTTACTGTTTTACCCAGTTTGATGGCCACGGATGCTTCTTTTCTTTACTGGTTATGTACAAAGAGATCTTGGCCTGTTATTATAATCAAATATGTAGGAGAAAACATCCCCATTCTTCGTGGATTCTATGGAGGTAGCAGGAATGAGAGAATAAAAGAAAAGCCAATTTTAAACTACCAAATGAACCACAGCTGCCCTCCGCCCTTTCCAATTCCCCTGCTTCCTCTCCTGCTGTTGACCAATTAATGGATTCCTGCTCTTGGGTTTAACTCAACTTTTGGAGGGGAGCTGGATCTAAATCCAGTTTGAACAGTTTTTGAAGGTAACCAGAGCTCCTTTCCAAAAACAAGACACACACACACACACACACACACACACGCACACACAAACAAGACACATGTTTCTAGCAGGTAAAATTCACTTAAAATTATTTCTCTATAATCTTTCCTAAAGAAATTCAAGAACATTCACCCTAACATCATACTTCATGCATGGTTACAATATTTCCAATTAAAAAAAAAAAAAAGACAAAGAGGGCAAAAATACTTCCAAAGTGTATGTATGATAGTATGTGAATTATATCTCAATAAAATTGTTATTTTTTAAAAAAGATTTTATTTCATTTATTCATGAGAGACACAACGAGAGGTAGAGACATAGGCAGAGGGAGAAGCAGGCTCCCTGCAGGGCACCCAGTGTGGAACTCGATTCCAGGACCCAGGATCACAACCTGAGCCCCTCAGGTGTCCCTAAAATTCTATTAAGTATGTATGTAGTTGAAAAGGGGAAAGGATGGATAAAGATCACTAAGTATAGAATTTTTTTTTATTTTAATCAGTCATCACTAGAGGAGAGGTTAATGGAAACATTGCTTAATGGGTACAGAGTTTCAGTCTGGAAAGATAAAAATATTCTGAAGATGGGTAGTGGTCATATAAGAGTACTGAATATTACTGAATTGTACACTTAAAAATGGTTAAACTGGTAAACGTGTGTGTATTTTACCACAATTTTAAAAAGTCATCACATTTTTTTTTAATTAACAAAAATAATGACTACAACAAGACTACATATTTGTTCTAGAAATCTTAAGGAAAAAATGAAAAAAGAGGAAAATATAAATCACTTAAAATCCCACTATCCGGGGGCAGCCCAGGTGGCTCAGCAGTTTAGCGCCACCTTCCGCCCAGGGTGTGATCCTGGAGACCCGGGATTGAGTCCCACATCAGGCTCCCTGCATGGAGCCTGCTTCTCCCTCTGCCTGTGTCTCTGCCTCTCTCTCTCTCTCTGTCTCTCATGAATAAATAAATAAGATCTTTAAAAAAAGAACCCACTATCCAGACATAATCATTTTTAATACTTTCCTATCTATATCCTCCTAAATTTTGTCAAAAGCACGTAAGTAAAAACTGGAGTTGTACTAGCAATATTATTTACCAACTTATTTTTCACTAAAAACACATAAATACAAATATATATATATAACATGTGTATATATCTTTCCAATACTTATATATAAAGAGATATACCTATATGTGTGTGTATATACATTGTATATTACACCAGTATCATCATTTTTAGTGGTTCCATAGTTTTGGACATTCAAATTTTTTCCAACTTTTTGCCCTTTTAAATAACATATTAGTGAACATCCTTGTACATTTATCTTGTGTGATTTTTTTAGGATAAATCCAGAGTTATAAAATTAGTGAGTATGCCTATTTTTTAAAGTTAATACGTGGCGCCTTAAGAACAGACTCAACCAATTTGTATTATCATGAAAAATGCATAAAATCACTACTACCAAGTATATGTTATCACTCTTCCTGATCTTTGTCAGTCTTATACGTTAGAAAAAAGGTTTAATATTTTTTGAATTAAAATTCTATTTTTATTCTATTTCAATTTTTATTGCTTTAATTATAGGGGAGGATAAATGCTTTTCCTAGATATTCTTTGACTCTCTGTTATTCCGTCCTTGTGAATTGCATATTCATGTCCTTTGCCAATTTAGCTTTTATGTGTAGCTTTTTCTCCTTTTTTATATGTAAGAGCTCTCATATTAAGGACCTTACCCCTATTTATCATACCACTTTATTTTATGGAGCTTTTGCCATATACATCTTTTCTTTTTTTTCCCTTTTTAAAAAAAAAAAAAGATTTTATTTATTTATTCATGAGAGACACAGAGAGAGGCAGAGACACAGGCAGAGGGAGAAGCAGGCTCCATGCAGGGAGCCCGATGTGGGACTTGATTCTGGATCCTGGGATCATGCGCTGAGCCACTCGGGCATCCGTCTTTCCTTTTTTTTTTTACATAATCAAACCTATCACCCTTTTCTTTCCCATTGAAGTTTTGCCTTTGTTTTTCATGTTTTCCTTCCTCCAAATGACATACATATTTATCTATATTTTATTTTAGCACTTTTATAGATTTTTTTTTAAATAGAGGTCATATATGAAAAACTCACAGCTAACATATACACACAGTGGTGAAAGACTGAAAGTTTTAACTCTAAGAATAGAAATAAGAGAAAGATGCTCACTTTCACCACTTCTGTTCAACATAATATTGGAAGTTCAAGCCAGAGCAATTAAGCAAGAAAAAGAAATATAAAAGGCATACAAATTGGAAAGGAAAAGTCCCTTAAAAAATTAAACACGAATTACCATATAATCCAGCAATTCCACTTCTAGGTATCTATCACCCCCACTCCACCTCCACCCCACCCCCCACCATCTATCAAAATGGAAGAAGGTATAGTGAACTGAATGTTTGTCCTTCCCACAAAACTCTTATGTACGGCTGTATTTGGACTAACGCAGTGGTTAAGGCTAAATGAGATCATAGGTAGCAGGACCTGGTCTGATAGACGTAGTATTCTTATAAGAGGAGATACCAGAGAGCTCCCCTCAAACCCTACCCTACCCTACACCATCCCAGCCTGTAAACCAGGAAGAGAGCTCTCACCAGAAACTAAATTGGTCAGAAACTTGATCTTCCCCTCAAACTCTACCCTACCCTACACCATCCCGGCCTGTAAACCAGGAAGAGAGCTCTCACCAGAAACTAAATTGGTCAGAAACTTGATCTTGGATTTCTAGCCTCCAAAAACTATGAGAAAATAAAGTTATGTTGTTTAGGCTACCCAGTATTTTGTTATGGCAGACTGAGTAGATTAAGATAGAAGGTATCTGAATAACATTTGTACACCTGTGCTTATAGCAGCATTGTTCACAAAAGCCAAATGGTGGAAATAGCCCATGTGTCTATCAACGGATGAACAGAAAGACAAAACACCATGAAATATATTTAGCCTTAAAAAAGAAGAAAATTCTGACTCATGCTACAATATGGATGGATCCTGAGGATATTCTGCTACACAAAATAAGCCAGTTACAGAAAGACAAATACTGCATAATTTCACTTATGCTGAAGTACCTAGAGTAGTCAATTTTATATGGAGAGAAAGTAGAATTGAGAGGAGAGGTTGCCAGGAATTGGGAAGAGAGGAAATGGGGAGTTGCTTAATAGGTATACAGAGTTTCAGTTTGGGAAAATGAAGAATTCTGGAGACGGATGCTGATTGGTGATTGTTGAACAATAACGCGCCACAGAAACATACACATAAAAATGGTTAAAATAGTCATTTTTGTTATGTATGTTCTACCATAATCAAAACATTTTGAAAAGTGTGCTTGCTAAAAGAATTCAAACAATGAAGAAATGTATAAAATACATTTATTTCACTTTTTATATGAAAATCTTTCATCTATCTGGCTTTATTTTGGTATTAGGAATGAAGTAGTTCCAGTTTTTATCTTTCCTGGTTCCAACATTGTTAAATAATCCTTCCTCCCACCCACCCTCACTGATTTAAAATTCTTCTTTCATCATATACTCAATTTTTATCTAGAAAGTAGATCCAGGGGGATCTCTGGGTGGCTCAGAAGTTTAGTGCCTGCCTTTGGCCCAGGGTGTGATCCTGGAGTCCCGGGATCGAGTCCCACATCAGGCTCCATGGAGCCTGCTTCTCCCTCTGCCTGTGTCTCTGCCTCTATCTCTCTCTCTCTCATGAATAAATAAATAAAATCTTAAAAAAAAAAAAAAAAAAAGTAGATCCATTTCTAAATTTTTCATTTTGTTCCTTGGTGCCAGTGGCCAATTTTTTCCTGCCTCACACTTTAAGGTATCATAAAGTGTATTTTATATCAAGTAAAATACACAGATCTTAGGGGTACAATTCAATGAGTTTTGATAAAGCATACATCTAGAAAGCCCATGCCAGGGATCCCTGGCTGGCTCAGCGGTTTGGTGCCTGCCTTCGGCCCAGGGTGTGATCCTGGTGTCCCAGGATTAAGTCCCATATCGGGCTCCCTGCATGGAGCCTACTTCTTCCTCTGCCTCTTCTTGTTTAAAAAAAAGAAAGAAAGAAAGCCCATGCCACTATGAAGGTATAAAACATTTCCATCACCCAGAAAGATGCCTTGTGTCTCAGCCAGTTCCCAACTGCCTCCAACACGGAGGCAACCACTGTTCTGATTTCTTTCACCAGTGATTAGACTTTCCAGTTCTAAGAATTCATGCAAATTGAATAATTCAGTAAGTACTCTATTATGGAATCCTTTCTTTAACTCAGCACAAAGTTTTGGCAGTTTATCTATTTTGCTGCATGAGTTTATCTTTTTTATGTTTGAGCAGTATTCCATTATGTGGATATACCACCATTTCTTTAACCATTTCTCATTGTCAGACATTTAGATTGTTTCTATTCAGAAGCTATTATCAATACAACTGCTACAAACTTTCCTGTACAGGTTATCTTGGAGAAAAGTATTTTGTGAAAATCTTTTTCCCTTGGAGAACCATACTTTTAAAATACCATAGCTTTAAAGCAAGTATTAATATTTGCTAAAGAAATTCTTCACTCATTATTTATATATTTTCTCCAAAAATGGCTAATTTTTTTTTATTCTGCTAAAACATACCTCTGGGAATTTTTGGAATTTGATAGATTAATTGAGAAGAATTAAGGTCTTGACAATATTTAATTTTCCCATCCTAAAACATGTCATTTTTTTCCATTTGGTCTTTTTTTTTTTTTTTTTTCATGTCCCTCAGTGAAGTTTTTAGTTTTTATCAAAAAGTACTAAAAAAAAAAAAAAAAGTACTGAACATTTATAGTTAATTCCTAGCAATTTTTATTTCTTTTCACTATTTAAATTGGTCCCCTTCCTCCATTATTATTTTTTTTTATCATTATTATTCCTTTTTCATAGGGGAGATCCCGGCTTTTTATTTTATTTTTTAATTTTTTTTAATTTTCATTTATTTATGATAGTCACACAGAGAAAGAGAGAAGCAGAGACACAGGCCGAGGGAGAAGCAGGCCTGATGTGGGATTCGATCCCCGATCTCCAGGATCGTGCCCTGGGCCAAAGGCAGGCGCTAAACCGCTGTGCCCCCCAGGGATCCCGATCCTGGCTTTTTAAAAAATTATTTTATATCCTGTCATCTTACTGAATTATTTTTCTAGTCATTCTACTATAAACTTTTGTTTTTTTAGAATTCTTCAAAGATACAGAATTTCTGGTTGTGAAACTGCTAGTATACTACAGAGCAAACATTCACAGGCTTAGTACTATGAACTATTTTAAATATTTACTTTGTGGAGGACTTTTTTTTTTTCCCAGAAGAAAATGGCAAAAAAAAATTGTACTTTTGTAAAGCTTCACTAGATTGCTTTCTAGTTTTTCTTTCATTATCACACTTCCTTATAACCAATGATTTTTCCCCACCAACAGCCCCAACCACCATCTTTCTTTCTGTCAGTTATAAACTTTAGAGAAGTCAAAAGTAAACCGTTAATAGGAAAATGTGATTTATACCACTCAAGAACACACAATTCTGAATTAAGTCTAGTGCATGTGAGAGCCAAAAACCATAACAGAAAAAAAAGAGATAATCATTGATTAGTTAATTGCACAAAAGATAGCCATCATCTCTTTCCATGAGTGGACAGTCATCACACTTTAGCAATTGTACATGTATACATTCACTATAGATTCCTTGAATCTGAGAAAGTTTTGACCAGCAGGTACTAGAATGGAGGATGGCAGGGGATTTTGTAGACTTTTAAGAGAATTTTCTTTCCCTTCATGTCAAGGGTCCCCAGTAGAAGTCAGAGTGGACAGCCAAGACAGAAGACAGATACCACAGGTCAGGAGGAGCAACTGGGCATCACTGGTGATCAAGAAGCTCCTGCTCCCAGGTGGCCCATGCCCCCCACATGGCTTCACAAAGCATAAGATCGCCCTTGTGAAAAGCTTTTTCACCCCTCATCCTGAAATGCTTCTTTGCCTTCTTTATAAGCTAACTAGCTTACCAGCTGATTCACCTTTATAACCCCAATGTGATAAGACTTCACTAAATTTCCATAGTCTCAATGACTAAAAATTCCTCAAGCTTAAAGTGCCAGCACACCTTACTCTTCTGTAACATAATATTTTTGTCACAATGTTAAATGCCTGTGTGTCCTCAAACTCTACTGAAGAATTTAATTCTAACCTCAGTAATTTAGCCAAAAATTTCATGTTTTACATTATTTTGCTTTCCTAGGACACTGCACTTTCATCCTTCCAGAAACATATGGTACACAAAACATGGGCAAAATCAAACATACAGATTTAAGATCCTGGTATTTGACAATGAGAAAGGCATTCTTTATTCTTCCTTCAGAGAAAATCCTAGAATCCACTGCCTAGGTCTTCTGAATGTGGCATATTCTTTCTCATTCCCTAAATTGACTTATGAACAACTTTTTAGATTTTCCTGTTTCTTTAGGTAATTAGGTCTCCGTTGTGCTTTTTAGATCTTTGTTTTGGTCATCTTCCTCTACTACTTTAAATTTCAGTTAATTAAATCAATACATGGTGAGTAATAATCTACTTTGTGATTCTTATTTACTTTCTATCTTTCTCTTTTTTTGTTCCTTCTCATTTTATTACCAGAAAAAAAAGTAGCTATTTCCCTATAGTCAATGATTTTTAATATAAAGAGTTGTGGAATCATCACTGTGATCTATTTTAGAACATTTCCATGACCTCGGAAAGAAACTTCGTACCCATTTATATTCACTCTCTACTCCCATCCTTAGCCTCACACAGAAAGAAATTTACTTCCTATCTCTACAGATTTGCCTCTTTTGAGTGGTGTCTATAAATGGAATTGCATAATATGTGTATTTGTGTGTGTCTGGCTTCTTTAACTGAGCATAATATTTTTGAGGTTAATCGATGTTGTAACATCTGTCAGCATTCAGTTCCTTTTTTCCCCTAAAACAGTATTCCATCATATAGGTATACCATATTTTATTTATCCAGTTGATGGATATTTGGATTTTTTTCCCACTTGGTGACTATTGTAAACAATGAGGCCACGAACATTTGAGTGTGTCTTTTTTACAGAAGTGTTCTCATTTCTCCTGGGTACATATACTTAGAAGTATCATTGTTGGGTGATAGAGTAACATTTTTAAAAACCGCCATATTTCCAAAGTGGCTACACCGTTGTACATTCTCACCAGCAACATATAGCAAGGTGTATTTTTCACTTCCATGGAGTGACAGCTTACGTAGGACAAGCCAGGGAACTTTGACTAAGAAGAATTTTTCCTGCACTTGAGAGATGGGAAGATGGGAGATAATTTTCTTCTCTGCCACTTTCTGAATCTATTTTCTATTCCACATGCAGTTAGAGTAGGCATCAACGTGTTCTGCAATCAACATCATAAAGTTAAAGTGAACACTGACTTGCCAAGACCTCCCTCATTATGATGAAATGCTACTCCTTATGCTCACATACACCCAAACATGATTTTTTAAAATGCTCATTAATCCCTACTCGTACAAAGAGGCAAATACCTTCTTCACTTGCTCTTTTTAAGTAAAGTTCATTGCTCCATTATTCAGAGTTCAAAAAAATGAACTCTGAAAAAAATGAACAAACAAAAAAGGAATAATGCCTTTTGCATTGTCATATTTGAATGTGAATTAAAGAAGAGAGGACCAGAAGCATATTTAGCTTCTCTTGAATGGCCAATTTCATGTGGCTGACAACATGAATTATATTATGTAAAATCTATTCATTATTCTATCCATTCCTGATCATGCTGAGGTTTAGGTTGGCCAGGCTAATGGCTGTCACATGAAGCTACTATCTGTCAATCTTCAGTGAACTTCAACAAAAAACAGGGAAACTGTAAAAAGACAACAACATAGTGAGTCAAAGCATATTCGTTTTCTTTTTTTTTTTTTTTAAGCATATTCATATTGAGGGGAATGGCTTCAAAAGAAGCTTCTTGCTTTGAATTTGGCAGTGGTACAAGTTACTTTAAAAACACTGCATTTTACTGTCAAAAAGTCACTGTGTTATTTTGAGGTTGGGATGGATTAGAAATTATACTATATTTTATTGCTTGCTTAGGTGCCGAACCTCATTCCACTGCCATGGTATAATGTCAAATATGCTGGACTGAAAAACAGTATGTTGTCCACTTTCTTCTCGTGTATGTTTATCATATGAACTCAGAAAGAATAGAAACCTCATAAACAAAATTCTAGAAAAGAAATCTGCTCAGAGAGCTCCCAAAGAATTAGATTTCCCTGTCTATTCTGCACAGGGGAGCACATTTTCCTTAACCAGTAACCTGTAGAGCCTCTAGAAGAAAGCGATCTACAGAACAAAAGAGACATTGGATTGTCCTCTCAAAGGGGAAGAGAAATTTTCTTGTAGCTTGATTCATACAGAAAAAAGAAGTGATGATAAAAACAGTGTGATTCATCAACTCATTCAGTGAAGAAAGAGGAAGGCAGTCCAAGAATGAATTTCTCCTTTTCTTAGCACCCAAGAAAACGTAGGTCTAAGATACTACTGGGGCCCTTTGATTCGAATCCCGTGGCGGAGTGGAAAGACCAGAGACTTTGGAATCAGATTCACTTCAGGCTCAGGCTTTTCCTTAGTTAGCATTCGCCAAGGGGTGCTAGTCTTGGTTGGGGTTTCCCCAGAAGCAGACTCCAAGACAAGAGTTCAAAAGCAAGTACTAGCGTATCTAGAAAGTGCAGAAAATCGAGGGGGAAGTGGGCGGGGAGGCAGGAGAGGCACAGTCCACACAGAAGCCCTTGCAAGCCAGCGCAGCCAGCGCAGCCAGCCCAGCCCCGGCCACCGGGCAGCTCCCACCACGCGGCGCAGAGGCAGCGAGAGGAGAGGCCACGCCAGAGCCCGACGGTTCTCAGCTTAAGTCGGGCACGTGGGGAGGGTTGCTCCGAGCGTCCTTAAACAGGCAGCAAAGGGGAGGCAAAATAGAGTCCTTAACCCAACAGACGAGGATGCTGACAGTTGAGGATGCTGACAGTTGAGGATGCTGACAGTTGGAGGTCAAGCCAACATGCCCTGACGTGAAAGGTGAGGGAATGGGACGTGGCGGTGCTGGTCGCTGCAGGTGGTAGAAGCAGCAGCAGAGAACACAGGCCCTTTGGGCGCAGAGACCTTGTTTGCTGTCGTTTCCTCCATGCTGTCATATTTTAGGCATTTGATAAATAATGTGTGGACCGAACATGCCAGTGAACACATGAAACAGCTTTAAATCCAGGCTCTATCATTTAGGAAAAATCTTTTTTCAATCTCTTTTTTCATTTCATCAAATTTCATTCTACAAAACCATAAATAAAAGAACTTAACATAGTATCTATCCAACCCACAGTAGAACTGAGTGAATATAAATATTGTTACTATGTGTCCATTTCCTGCTTTCTACCTGCAGTCCTCCCCTCTTTATTTTGCCTTCCCTTATCAAGAGGAAAGCTGACTGCAGTACCCTACAGTGCCTGGGTCCAGAAATGGGCACTACACCCTGGCACACTGTAAGGGCCCACACCACAGTTTCTTCTTCTTTTTTTTTTTAAAGATTTTATTTATTATTCATGAGAGATACAAAGAGAGAGAGAGGCAGAAAGAGGCAGGCAGGCAGAGGGAGAAGCAGGCTCCCTGCGGGGAGCCTGATGCGGGACTAGATCCAGGACCCTGAATCACACTTGAGCCAAAGGCAGATGCTCAACCACTGAGCCACCCAGATGCCCCACCACAGTTTCTTCATAAGGTCAAATGCATCGACTTATATATGCACAGAAAGCTGTGATAGTAATTCTTACAAGACACTGCTAAGCAACTCATTTAAGTGTAAATGTTGAGTCAAGAGCACCAGGATGCAACCATAATGCAATCCTGAAGAACAAAACTAACTTTCCTGCTACTTATACTTACCTAGGTCAATGGTTGTCTGGTTTTTCACCTGCTACTCAAATGTGAAAATATGAAGAATAACCCCCTGCCACCACCAAAATCCAAAAATGAAAGTGTCAAGTATTTTCTGTGAACTCATTCTCCAAAATTTACTCACTGTCCCATTCCTTTAATATCCTATCTTGGCTCCCAATATGTGTATTTATTGCTGGAACCCAACCAGATCCTGTGTCTGAATTCCAGCAGCTCACTCCCCAGTTTCCCTGAGACAAGGCAACCCCCCAAAATGTGAATTTCTCAGAGGACCACACACAAGATGATAAAAGCTTAAATTATGCCTATACAACTTCTTCCATTAAAAGTTTCAACTTTTTAAAGCAAAGGAATAAGACAGTTACTTCTAGAAGTTTAATCTTTCTTCCTACTTTCTAGCAAACGTGTGGTTAGAATATAATATAATACCCAAAGTGCTAGACACTTAACTTAGTCCAACTAACCTGAAGAATACTTACTCCACTTAAATTGTCTTGTGTTTTAATTCCGAATTCCTGCCATAATTATCTTTAGTCTTGAGATCTTTACAATTCTAGGATCTGTCTGAACTATTGCCAGGAGCCAAGAATGGATGAGGGATGAGGCCAGTTGAACTAGGCACTACTAGGCAGCAATGGCTTTGAACAATTGTGTGTGGAGGTCTCAGGATTATTCCAAGGGAACATACTATTAGGAGAGCTAGAGAGTATGCCTTTCAGGGAGGGTGGGACTAATGAGTCATGGAACCAGAGCAGATGGGTTAAGCATGAAGAGAGTAAGCTAAGCAGCAGACCAAGCCAAGAGCACTGGCTATTAAGGAGTGATATGAAAATACTCAGTAATTTGTTTATATCATAAAGTAAGCAAGAGCTAGAAAGGGACAAATGAAATAAAGTTAGTTACAATGGAGACTCCTCCATGGAAGACCATCTGTTGTGGAGCTGATCTCCACCTCGCTGGAAGGCATGAACTTGAAGTACCCTAGAAAATCAGTGCTCTATCAGCATGAACCTCAAGCCTGAGGTTGTATGGATAAACTAAGTGGATCCAGCCTCTGTTAGCTTTCGACTGTTTCATGTTTTAGTGTTTTTCCTTGGGTAACTGACCTGATTTGAGAGTTAAGGTTTTATTTATCATGGCCTATCCAGGTGACAGAATGTATGCAGCCCAAGAGTTAAGCCCCAGGGTTTAGGCTGATGGGCAGCAAGAGTTTAAGTCAACTAAGGAGACAAAAGCCTAAGAGAGAAACAAAGGCACTATTGATGACTGTACATTAAGATGAAATACAGCAAAATCCCCATTGAAAAACAACAATCAGTGAGGTGAACTGAGACCAAGGTTAGAACACCGCAGAAGTACAAAGGCAGGAAGGAGGGTCTGGGAAGATGTTGGGAGGCCAATTTAATTCCTGAGGTTGACATCGCAGGAATGTTCCTCATTTCATGGTACTAGCTACCTTCAAGATGCCATTGAGCTACCTGATTTTTTTCCCCACAGTTCACACATCCCACTCCTTCTACCAGTTGATCGTGACTTTGGGATGAAGTAGATGGAGGTATTCTTTGGAACTGCACAATGACAATGCAGCTTTCACTTTCAAAAGTATTTCTCAAGCTTACATTTTTTTTTTTTTTAAATTTTTTTTTTTATGATATGTCATATTTATGATAGTCACACACACAGAGAGAGAGAGAGAGGCAGAGACACAGGCAGAGGGAGAAGCAGGCTCCATGCACCGGGAGCCTGACGTGGGACTCGATCCCGGGTCTCCAGGATCACGCCCTGGGCCAAAGGCAGGCGCCAAACCGCTGCGCCACCCAGGGATCCCTCAAGCTTACATTTAAAGAAGTCTTAGATTAGGGATCCCTGGGTGGCGCAGCGGTTTAGTGTCTGCCTTTGGCCCAGGGCGCGATCCTGGAGACCCGGGATCGAATCCTACGTTGGGGTCCCGGTGCATGGAGCCTGCTTCTCCCTCTGCCTGTGTCTCTGCCTCTCTCGCTCTCTCTGTGTGACTATCATAAATAAATAAAAATTTAAAAAAAAGAAGTCTTAGATTAGTACCTAATTAGTTCTGCCAGCTTCCCGTTTATCTATAAAATGTAAATAATAATGGGACCTCTACCTCACAGTTCTGTGAAGTTTATGTGAGACAGCATGCCTGTTGCAGAGCAGGACCTCAATAAGATTAGTCATATTACTGTGACAAAAGCAACCCCAGCAGATCTTGTTGGCTTGAAGTGATAAATAACCCTCTAATCAACAGTTATGTGATAGAGGGATCCCTGGGTGGCGCAGCGGTTTGGCGCCTGCCTTTGGCCCAGGGCGCGATCCTGGAGACCCGGGATCGAATCCCACGTCGGGCTCCCGGTGCATGGAGCCTGCTTCTCCCTCTGCCTGTGTCTCTGCCTCTCTCTCTCTGTGACTATCATAAATAAATTTAAAAAATTAAAAAAAAAAAAAACAGTTATGTGATAGAGAAAAATGTCTCCCAACTAATCAAAACAAGAATATTTGTGATTTATTTGTATATCACTCCATAAATTATAATAAACTTTGACAGTTGTCTTTTGGAAGGCCTTATCTTGTTGTAGACCCAAGAAGTACCGTAGAAATCCATGAGGGAGAGAAGAGAAGGTGGCTTCAAGAACCAGCACTAAAAATCTCCCAGGGCTTAAATACACACCATGAGTCCGTCTTACCATAAATAGAAGAAGACTCATAGTGTGATGCACACTCACATCCTATACTGAAACTCAGCCCAAGATCCTCCTAAAACCTACAATGTGCAATATGATCTGACCCCTGACTACCTTTCCATTTTCATATCATACCACTCTCTCTCTTGCTTATTTCTATAGACTATGTGCCCTCTCTCCACCTGACTTCATGTGTTGAAACCTATTTCCCCAATGCGATGGTATTTGGAGGTTGGGGCCTTGGAGGTGATTAAGTCATGAGGGTGGAGCCTTCATGAGTGAGACCTGTGCCCTTAGACCCCAAAGAGCTCCCTCACCCGTTTGGCCATCTGTGGGCTAGGAAGCCAGCCCTCACCAGACACTGAATCTGCAGGCACCTTGATCTGGGGCTTCTCAGTCTCCAGAACTGTGAGAAATAAATCTCCATTGTTAATAAAGCACTCTGACCATGGTACTCTGTTAAAGCATCTGAACAGACTAAGAAACTTACTATAATCCAATAATACTGACTTTATTTTTGTTTTGAACATTCCAAGGCTCTACTGTCTATCCCAATGTTTAAAAAAATTTTTTAAGATTTTATTTATTTATTCATAGAGATGCAGAGAGAGAGGTAGAGACACAGGCAGAGGGAGAAGCAGGCTCCATACAGGGAGCCCAACGTAGGACTCGATCCAGGGTCTCCAGGATCACGCCCTGGGCTGCAGGCAGCGCTAAACCGCTGAGCCACCGGGGCTGCGCTATCCCAACTTTCAAACCTCTTTGAGTGTCTGATTTCATATTTCCCATCCACCAGGTCTTAGTTCAGATGTGACTTTTTAAAAAGATTTCATTTATTTATTTGAGAGAGAGAGAGCATCAGTTGGCATAGGAGTAGAAGGAGAGGGAGAAACAGACTCCTCTCTGAGCAGGCAGCCCAACATGGGGCTTGATCCCAGTACCCTAGGACCAGGACCTGAGTTGAAGACAGACACTCAACCAACTGAACCACCCAGGTGCCCCATCTCAGATGTGATCTTATCAGAAAACTCTTCTCTAATCACCTATTTATTTATTTATTTTTTAAAGATTTTATGTATTTATGATAGTCACAGAGAGAGAGAGAGAGAAAGAGAGAGAGGCAGAGACACAGGCAGAGGGAGAAGCAGGCTCCATGCACCAGGAGCCCGACGTGGGATTCGATCCCGGGTCTCCAGGATCGCGCCCTGGGCCAAAGGCAGGTGCCAAACCGCTGCGCCACCCAGGGATCCCTCTAATCACCTATTTAAAGTGAACCCTGCTTCTCATACCTCTACCCCACAAATGCTACTACTCTGCAACCCATCATCTTATTTGTTTGTTTTTTAGTAACACTCACCAATTCTGAAATTATCGCGGATGAACAGAACATATTTATTGCCGCTCTCTACTGAAATGTAAGTGCTATGAAGGCAGAGAATTACCTGATCGGTGTAGCAGTATGAGGGCTGCCAGGACACAAAAATCAGTCAAATATCATCTTTGTCATATGGGTTGCTAACTTCTGTTTGATACCTACTTTTCTCCCACCAGTCCACATCATATCATAACCAAATTCTGGATTGTGTTTTGTCATTTCCATGCACTGTTGTTTAGCTTAACCCATTGGATACTTACAACAACTCCATTAGGTAAAATGTTTCATTTTTAAAGGCAAGGAGACAGGCAAAGCTAAGTCACTCCCCATGGTCACATAGCCAGTAGAGACTATGGTAGAAATGAAATGTTCATTTTCACTCCAAGCCCTACATTGTCTGGAATGTATATTGTGCTACACTGGGCAGCCTTGCCTAAAATGGAGAAAAAAAAAAAAAAAACGATAACAGAAATCACAACCCTCAATCAATACAAACATACCAAAGAGCATTAAAAATAAAGACTTTAAAAAAAAAAAAAAAATAAAATAAAATAAAATAAAAATAAAAATAAAGACTTTAGATAAATCCCATAAATCTGTAAGTAAAATGCAGTTCAAAATAGAGAAGGATAGAATGAATAGATGTGTGGATGGCTGAGAAATGAAAAAATGTGATTGAAGGAAGAGCAAATTCAGGCTTAGCTGCCTAGGACAGAGTGTTCTGCACATTCATCTGCTAAGTTAGAAAAGCCTGTTCTGAAGGCAGGAAAGAACTGTCCCTTCCATTCAGTGGATCAAGATACACAAGTTATCTTTTGTGGGGAAAGTCATTAGAAGATGGGGGAAATGGTGCTTAGACTCGGCAGAGAAACTTGGCCTCACTTCCTCTCATTGAGAAGGGGCTGGGATGTCAGTGCATGAGAGATGGATGGAACAAAGAGAACACCAACTCTGTGGCTCTTTGGATCAAGATGTCTGCTGCTTGGAAGTACATCAAAGGGAGAGACATGGAAAAATCGGTCTATGGGTTAGCTAGCACCCAGAATGTTCTTTGGGGTTTTGTCTTTTTCAAAGATAGGAAGTCTCTCATTATGCATCTCCAGTCACATTGTGGGTTCATTAAAATGAGACAGATGAATATTCCTTAAATTGTGTTCCCTGGATAGGAGGCAATGCCTTGAGAATCTATTAGTTTTGAAAGAAAACAGAATTCTTACCAATGCTAATATACATTTGGCACACCACCTCGGCATGCTACTCTATTTGAATAAAGTTATTTCTAACAATATTGATGGGATCATGAGCTTAGTTCATGACAAAAAAAGACACAATATTTAAAGCAATTTCTAAATTAGGTAATTTCTAAAAACTTAAATAAAACCATGGATTTTTCTTTTTTCCAATCTAAATCAACTCAACACTTACCAAACATTACGTATGTGTAAGATATCATTAAAAGAAGAATCAAAAAAAAAAAAAAAAGAAGAAGAATCAAACTCAACCTACTTGCCTCGTTTTCTTAAAGAGGTTTTTCTAGTATCTCATTTGCACATCTTTCAAACAAAGATTTTTATCTATTTATTTATTTATTTTAAAGATTTTATTTATTTATTCATGAGAGACACACAGAGAGAGGCAGAGACACAGGCAGAGGGAGAAGCAGGCTCCATGCAGGGAGCCCGACGTGGGACTCATCCAGGGTCTCCAGGATCAGGCCCTGGGCTGAGGTGGCGTTAAACCGCTGAGCCACCAGGGCTGCCCTCAAACAAAGATTTTTAATTTTTTTTTAAATTTATTTATGATAGTCACAGACAGAGAGAGAGAGAGAAAGAGGCAGAGAGAGAGGCAGGCTCCATGCACTGGGAGCCCGACGTGGGACTCGATCCCGGGTCTCCATGATCGCGCCCTGGGCCAAAGGCAGGCGCTAAACCACTGTGGCACCCAGGGATCCCTCAAACAAAGATTTTTATTTTTTTTTTTTTTTTTTTTGTTTTGTTTTTTTGTTTTTTTTTTTGTTTTTTTTTTTCAAACAAAGATTTTTAAAGAAGATCCTCTTTAGTATTCATTCATCTTCCTCTTCATTCATTAATATATTTTCTTTTTTTTTTTTTTTTTTTTTTTTTTTTTTTTTTTAATTTATTTATTTATGATAGTCACAGAGAGAGAGAGAGGCAGAGACACAGGCAGAGGGAGAAGCAGGCTCCATGCACCGGGAGCCTGACGTGGGATTCGATCCCGGGTCTCCAGGATCGCGCCCTGGGCCAAAGGCAGGCGCCAAACCGCTGCGCCACCCAGGGATCCCCATTAATATATTTTCATTGTCATTGTTGTGCATAGTTTAAGCACTGTGCATAACAGAAAGAACCGAAGGAAGGGAAGAGGGAGGAAGGAAGGGAAGGAGGGGGAAACAGTCTTAGCTTCTAGAAGTTAATAGCCTAAGAGGACCTAGGGTTCATTTGAAAGTATAAATAGCACAACCAAAAAGCAGTTATTCCCTCACTAGCTAAGCTTTACACACACACACACACACACACACACACACGCAATTTGTTTGCTAAGGTGGTAACCATCTTGGCAAATAAAAAAACTTTTGTGAGTCTCAGTTTTCTGTGTAATGAAGAAGTTGGATTGAATGATTGTTGAAATTCTTTATAGCTCTAAAATCCTATAAATCATTTCACATTTATTAAGCATTCATTGTGTGTGAAATGGGAAGTTTCACACTTTCCCAATGGGAAAAGCAGGATACACAGCATGAGTATACCTAATTTGGCTGTAAAGACAGTATAACTTATTGGCAAGATACCAAATGCAAACAATTACCTGTATCAGAAAATGGTATGAATAAAGGTGTTGGAGAGAGGAGAGGAAGCAGCAGTTTACACAAGTGTAGGACAGGGGTGGATTTGAGGGAACAGACAAAGGACAGTAGAGAGAGGAGGCTCCCCTGGCAGGAAGGGCAAAGGATGTAAAAGGAAAAAGCAGGAACAGTGAAGAAAGAAACTCACAGAGAAATGGCTGTTTTAGGGATCCCTGGGTGGCGCAGCGGTTTGGCGCCTGCCTTTGGCCCAGGGCGCGATCCTGGAGACCCGGGATCAAATCCCACATCGGGCTCCGGGTGCATGGAGCCTGCTTCTCCCTCTGCCTGTGTCTCTGCCTCTCTCTCTCTCTCTCTCTCTCTCTCTGTGACTATCATAAATAAATAAAATAAAATAAAAGAAGTGGCTGTTTTAAAAGGTCAATAACAAGCTGACCTAGCTTGGTACTTGGAAAGAAATGAAAAAGATGACTTTGGGGTGAACTAAATCAACCAGCCCAAGGTCTTGGGGAACTGCCTAGAAATCTATTTCAAATCGAACTCAGGGACCATGGCTGAAGAGCTAGTAAAGACTGTTTTAGTGCGGAAGAAATGGGCCAAGAGAGATGGAATGGCTGATGCTGCTATGTTGAAATGGAGGCGCACTAAGGAAGCTGATGGAAAGTGCTGAATCTAGATGGATGGATATAGAAAATCCAGAAATGAGGAAATCTCAACATGATCATCCAGACAATTCAATTATGTTCTAAACAAGTAATTTCCTAACTTACGAACTATTGATATTTCTAAGTGCAGTGATAATAATAATAATATCTAAGTGATATTTCTCACAGTGCAGTAAAGCAGCTCATTTCACTTTAAAGATTTGCTTATTTATTTTAGGGAGGAGGGGCAGAGGGAGAAAGAAAGGGAGTCTCAAGCAAACTCTATCTGCACTGAGCCTGGAGCCCGATGCAGGACTTGATCTAATGCAGGACTTGATCTAAAGACGCAGAGATCACCACCTGAGCCAAAAAGAGTCCAATGCTTAACTGACTAAGCCACCCAGGCACCCCTAGTTCATTTCAATTTAAAAAGGCAGGTCAACTGGGATGTTTTGGATGATTCTCTGGAGAGGAGGAATAAGAAAGAGGACTCACAGATTAGATCAAATCACTAAGGCTAGAAGAACCCATTTAAAAATCTGAGTAGTGTCAGCCAACAAGAAGCCTGGAGATAAATGTTTGAGGATGCCTCTGACTTCTCCTACAGAGAAAGAATGGGAAGATGGGGACGGGATGGGGTTAGTTAGCTGAGCCCTGATAGGCAAGGGCTAGAGGTAGGCTGTGATTTGGATAGACAAGATGATGGTGTTATAAGCAGGAGTTTCAGAGAAGGCAATGGTATGGAAGATGGAACCACAGGATTTATACACAAAGAGAGTCCAGCTAAAGTGAAGACATTTCTTAGGGGAGCAGGAATAAGGAATATGTGTCTGAGTGTTGATGACATAAGAGCCTGGAGCAATGGCTTATTCAGAAGGCCATGTTTGAAGTACACAAAAAGGTGCCTCTCCAAGTGAAGACACCACAAAGATACTTATTAAGAGCTGTTAAGTGACTCCTCCTTGTATGGGTCTTGAACTACTTTAAAAATATTGCTTGAGCAGTAGTCATACCTACTTTATGGTACCTTACGGGACAAAGTTGTTCTTTTTTTTTTTAAAGATTG
Organism: Canis lupus familiaris; assembly: GCF_011100685.1. Lineage (NCBI taxonomy): Eukaryota > Metazoa > Chordata > Mammalia > Carnivora > Canidae > Canis > Canis lupus. The sequence goes on from NC_049253.1 coordinate 39,124,182, forward strand.
TTTTCCTCTAACAAATTTAAAAACATACAAAGCAAAAGATCAATCCTATATCTTACCCAAGTAATAGCTCTTAATCTAGACAGAGCCAAATATCTAGTAGGCAATGATGACTGAATGGTATAGTGTGTTAAGTGCATAGACCCAGGGGAACCAGAATGCCTGGATTCAAATTCCAATTCTATCATTTACTAGCTGTGTATGCTGCAGAAAGTTACTCAAATACCGTGTTCAGTTTCTTATGGATAAATTTGCAAAATCTATCATCTTCCTCATGGAGCTATGGAAATTAAATGAGTTAACACATGTGGATGTCTTGGAATAGAGCCTGTCAAGGAGTAAGGGCTCACAGTAAGTGACATTAGTTGTTCTTTATTGCTATTATACTTATAACTTGATTTATGAACCCTGGAACAGGTGCATTCCTACTGCAGGTGGAGCTGCTGTTTTCAGCCACAATGCAGAGTGAGTCATAATAATCATGCTGCCAACTTCCCGAACTATTGAATTACTTGAGCTTCCACATACAATCACTACTGGAAAAAAAAAGTTGCCCTTTCTTTTTGAAGTTCGCAGATTACAGAGGCTTATTCTTCCACCCCACCCCTTTTCTTTTCAAGGACATTAAATCTCAAAGAAAAAGATTTGAAAATGATTTCTTTTATTGCCACCCTTTTGTAGTTCCTTCCCCCATTCATTCTCCTGCCTCATTGGTACCTAAAGAAAAAATACTTCATTCATTATATTGTCATGATACCTGGCAGCTCATAACTGCTTTTATATAAGTGTAGATGCCTTCCACCTGTATGATTCAATGTGTACTATCCTTTCCCTTCCCCTACAACAGGGGTCACCCTACTTTGAGAGAATAGGGGACATCTGGCTACCATGTATGAGCTGGTGTGCCCGTGACCTGGTGGTCCCTTTTTTCTTTGTCCTAGAAAGATCAGGGATGGGCAGCCCCGGTGGCGCAGCGGTTTGGTGGCACAGCGGTTTGGCGCCGCCTGCAGCCTGGGGTGTGATCCTGGAGACCCGGGATCAAGTCCCACATCGGGCTCCCTGCATGGAGCCCGCTTCTCCCTTTGCCTGTGTCTCTGCCTCTCTCTCTCTGTGTCTATGAATAAATAAATAAATAAAATCTTTAGAAAAAAAAAAAAGAAAGAAAGATCGGGGATATGCATGATCAACTACTAAATTTCACTTCGGTCTCATCTCTAATATGGTCCTACTTATATGGACTTTCATCAGGCTCAAATGGTTGGTGGCAGGCAAAATAAAACCCTCTCCCTGCAAAGACATCCATGTTCTAACCGCTGGAAACTGTGAATATGTTAGATTATATGGCAAAGGGGAATGAACTTTGCAGATGGAATTAAGGTTGTTACTCAGCTGATCTTAAAACAGGGAGATTATCTTGGTGGGCCCAATATACTCCCGAGGGTCCTTAAAATTAAAAGAGTGAGGCAGAAGTTAGAGATCAGAGCAAGAGATTTAATCTGCTGTTGCTGACTTTGCAGATGGAGGAAGGGGACTGTATGTCAGGGACTGGGGGCAGCCTCTAGAAGCTGGAAAGGGCAAGGAAATAGCTTCTCCCCTCCAACCTCCAGAGGGAACACAGCCTTGCCGACACCTTGATCTTAGCCCAGTGAAGACCTATGCTAACCATGGCTTAATCCACTGCGTTTGTTGTAAATTTTGCAGCAGCAATGGGAAACTAATAAACGCTCCATCTCTGAGATCTGCCAGGCATCTTCATCTCATTGGACACTACCTCCCCTCCTTCCCCTGCACACTGCTCTGTTTCATCTAAGCTTATTAATGCAATAGAAGTTACTGAGCACATATGCTGTGCCAAGGACTCCAGTAGATCCTGGAAATGCAAGATGAATAAGACATGTCTTCTCATTTACTCAACAAATATTTGCGTACCGGGCAACTTGTGTTAGAGGTGGTAGAAATGAAAACAGTCCCGCCCTGAAGAAGCTCTTACACTTCTGAGAAGACAGTCAACATGACTAAACAATTATAATTTCATGTAATCATTGCATGTAATTCATTGCAAAATCATTGTAATCAGGGCAGCCCCAGTGGCTCAGAGGTTTAGTGCCGCCTACAGCCCAGGGCGTGATCCTGTAGACCCGGGATCGAGTCCCACGTCGGGCTCCCTGCGTAGAGCCTGCTTCTCCCTCTGCCTGTGTCTCTGCCTCTCTCTCCCTCTCTCTCCTCTCTGTGTATTCTCAAGAATAAATAAATAAAATCTTTTTAAAAAAATCATTGTAATCATTGTAATCTCATTCTAAGAGTATAGAAGAGAGACCACCTAATGCAGCTTGATGAAACCAAGAAAACTTCAGAGAGCAAGGAAGAAATGGAGCTTGGGCAAATCAGTTTGCCAGGCAGAAAAGAGCTTTGAAGGAATGCGACACTTGAGATGTGGCTAGTTCATATGAGGAACAGAATTTTAAATTTTGTTTCATTTTACTTATTTTTTAATTTTTTAAAAGATTTAATTTATTCATGAGAGATACATAGAGAGAGGCAGAGACACAGGCAGAGGAAGAAGCAGGCTCCCTGTGGGAAGCCCAATGTGGGACTCGATCCCAGGACCCCAGAATCATGACCTGAGCCAAAAAGATCAACTGCTGAGCCACTGAGGTGCCCCTCATTTTGTGGAGGCTGAGAAAATTAAGGCCATTCCACTTTAAGTTCAGCGTTAGCACTAGTACAGCCATCCCAGGCCCCTGTGAATAAGAGCTGAACTTTACCTTACTTCAGTTACAGGAAGAAAACAGCTTACAGCTTAATGTCCTAGAAAGCCCCTATTAGAATGAAAACAGAGCCCAAGCCAAGGGCAGGAAGCCCCTATTAGAATAAGAACAGAGCTCAATACCCTTGAAGGCCCCATATCAAAATGTAAACAGAATTTGAGGAATTGCTCCAGCCCTTCTGGAGGACCCCTAGACCAGTCCTTAAAACTTAAGCTGAAACGCACCTCGGGGTCCAAGTCCCTGCTCTGCTGTGTCGGGTGTACTTGGACGCAAGCTCGAGCTTGTAAATCAACCCTCGTGTGTTTGCATGGGTGTCGGCTCCTTGGTGGTTTCTCGGATTCGCAATCTTGGGCACAACAATTTTACTTTCAGTTGACATGTAAATAGCTAGATGTGGCTGGTGGCTACCATACTGGACAGAGCAGATGGCACCAGTCTATACCCTCACAAGGAAAGAGATTGCCTTGATTGGCTCCTTATCCACTTCTTCCTCCCTGGAGAGCAGATGCTGTGGCAAGTCACCTTTGACTGTGCAGATGGGGCATCCCCTCAAGGATGAACATAAGAAAAATAGAAGGAATTTCGGTCTCTGACATCATGAAGCCATCTTTCAGTTTGGTTTATGCTCAGATTGTGATGTGAGAATGATAGGAACTCACATATTATTTGAGTGTTATTTTGCATCTTTGTATAGCAGCCAAATCTGTATCCTAATACAAATGTCCCCTAAAATAATAAAAAGCAATAACCATAATCTTTGCTGAGATCTTTTTGTGAGCTCCTTTATGTGCCAGGCATTATGCTAACTGTGCTAAATGCACTGTCTCATTTAATAATCCCCATACATTCTGATAAAGGAGATTAAATGGAGCTTTAAAGGAGTGGCTCATTAGTGGTAGCAGCTGGCTTGTCCTACAGCAAACTGCATTCCAGCATACAGACACATAATATCTTGTCACATAAGGCCATGCAAATTGGGTATACAACCAGAATTCTAAAATTCAGATATGATACTTATATTTGTAGCAGACATTCTCGGTTGTCTATGTAGCACCCATTTCCTCCTTCCTCTTGAAAAGAGAACTCCAATTTATTCAAACAATGGGCAGAGATTCCTTGACATCAGGAAAGGTAGGCTCCTATTCCAGAACCCAGGAAAGAAATCCTGACTGGTCTAAACTAGTCATGATAATCTCATGACCCTTGACCAGTAACTGGTCTGAAGACAGGTATGTGGCACAATTTTAGTTAATGAGATATAGGCAAAAGTCTGTTAGGGAGGGTTTCTCTTTCCAAACAAAAAGCCAAAACTCTGCCCAGAATAAAGATGTAATACTGGAGGTATGGCATCCATCATGTAACCACGAAGACAAAAGCCAAGATCATAGGGATGGCAGAGTGGAGAGATCATCGAAGTCCGTGTTGACACAACTGACCTGTGGCCCCTTGCACAGACAGCCTACCTCCAGACATCTCACAATACGAGAAAAACAAACCCCAATTTAATTAGGCCATTACCAGTCAGGTTTGCAGTTACTTATAGCTGGATACCTTCCTAACTTATACACATATGTATACATATATCTTTTGTTTTCTTAGAAAAGACAAGGAAAAGTCACAAACCTTACATCTTGCACATCTTGGCTGACTGCTGGAAACCAATTATTCACGTAAGAGTCCATTTCCATCCCTCTCAAAACATACACTTTTAGGAATATGGAAACTAACCTAAATAAGTTACAGAGTTTGGGCAAAATGTGTATTTATCCATTTCCCAGCCTCAAAATAAAACACTTGTCCCCTCCATTACAAATGCTTCTTAAGTAATGCATATGTGTAAGAAGCATTTATATTCCATTGTTTTAGACTGTTAATGTCCTGAACATTTAGAAGGAATTTCTGTGATCTCTCTTCATCTCTGTAGTTGAAAAGAGAGGCAGCAATACTAAGCCTAATACATAAAAAAGATTCATTCAGTGGGTATACCTAGTCATACGAGAGAAAAAGAACTGAGATGTGTTACTGATGACGGTTTAAAAATTGGTTTAAAAACATAGGTATATAAAAAAGGCAGAAATGGTGTTTTGCATTTGATTTATACAGAAAGTTGATTTACTTCTCCTTTCTGAGTGTGCAAAAAGCAATAAATATTTATGTAACCAATTATTCCAGAATTATAAACAACTTCTAAAATATCCTAGAATGCTAGATATTGTCATTTGACAGGAGAAAGACCAGATCTTTTTCTAGCCTTATGCTAAAAAAAAGGCATATACATGCCACTACTTCATGTTGTTAATCTTTAATCTGATTCACAACTGAAAAGATCATGTGGTAGCTGCTTTTACACTATTTCATTCACAAAGAGAGATTATCCATTGAGCGAGCACATTATTTCCCCGGGGATTTCATAGACTCAATGAGCTAGACACATTTTTTTTCTTTCAGACGCCAAGCCATACAGAATATTTGCAGATATAATCTGAAAGGTATGCAACAGCAAATTAAGCCATACTCAGGCAATCCTTGGCATTATGGTTGCATTTTTGACAGACCTGACAGAGTCTGAAAGTTGAAAAAGCAATGTGAGTAAAGACAATGTTACAAAATGAAACATACCTTCGAGATAATTAGTGGTTCTCCGTGCTCCAGGCCACCAGCAAAGTAAAGCCCCAGGGAGCTCCTCCCTGCAGGAATGCTTCCAGATAAACGTACCTGCCCCTGAGGGTTGTGTTAAGGCTTAATGTGGCCGCAGTCTCATCGAAGTTGTCCGTGGTCTTCATCGTGCCCAACGCATGATCCCTCCAGTTAAATGTTAAATGCCTGAAGCCGATTCAGAGCAGTGCTTCTATTCATACCATCTGATCCCATCCTTCGTGATACTTGCCGGCCAAAAGCGAGGTTTGGAGAAACGAATTCTTTCAGATGTAAAATGTTCTTCTGAGCTTAACTCCAAGATGCTGAACCAGGAGGATTTTTCACTTCAACATTTCTGAATGTAAATTCTCCTCCTGGGATTCCGGGATCTCACTGAAGCCCCGCAGTGCTAGGTATCTCCCCACTCCGTTTGAAAACAAAACAAAACTTCTATGTCACTCTCAAAACTTTTATTTCACACACACACACACACACACACAAAACTTTTTTCTGTATATTTTACAGAGAAAATTAAAAGTTTCACAATATAGCAAGAGAATTGAAAACCTCAAACGAATACCGAATTTTTGATTGATTATCAACCCTTTCTTCCTCTCCAAGTGAAATTTACCATTACAATAGCCTCCCCTCTGCCCAGAAGTAGCTTTAAAAGAAAGCACTTACTATGCTTCTGCTTGCTTCAGAATTTTCTAATTTGTCCCAAAGAGACAGAGCAGCTGTGCTAAAACTCTTTGCTTATGTTTCTCAGCAAGAAGTTCATGGTTTGTTTCTTGCAAAAAAAAAAAAAAAGAAAAGAAAAAATAAAAGTTTTTGCAGGATGGAGAGAAAAATGAAAAAAAGCACGGTAAATTAATCCTCAGTGGAACAAAAATATCCAGGAGGTAGCTGAGTTTTTCTTTGGTATTTGCTGTGATGATCAGCTATTGCTGCTGTCACGGCAGCTACTTGCCTCCTCTGAGAAAAAGAGCAAGGAAGTGAGAGAAAATGGATTAAAGCAAGTAGAAGCACTGCAACCTTTCTGCACAGTGAGCACGGCTATGCAGAATTCAGTTCAGCAGAAAAACTCCACCAATCCTCGCAGGCTTGCAGCTGATAAAACGTAGGAACTTAGAAATACCATACAGATGGCTAATTACCAAGGAGTAACTACATAGAATAGCCTCCATCTTGTACCAATTAAAGCAAAATCCCTGGAGATGAGACACAGGCATTGGCGTTTTTTAAAACTCTGGGCGATTCTGCTGAGTAGCCACAGTAGGCACTTTGAGAAGCAGTGCCTTAAGCAGTTTCAGTAAACATAGAAGTGTTCAGGTGGTGGTATAAGGACGTTATTTTTGTTGTTGTTGTTAGAAGAAAACACCAAGTGTCCCATAGGACAAACTTCTCATCTTGAAATTTGACTCTCCAATCAAATTTCCACTTGTTTGACTCAAAACGGACAGGAAGTAGGCTTTCTTCTATATTTTCATTGTTATCCACTCGAAGACTGTTATCCAGTCTTTAAATGAAAAGGAATATACTTAATGTTATTCTAATTCTAGCTTATCAATAGAATTTTTAATAATGTTATATAAAATTTAACATTACTACCTTTTTTCTTTTAATTTTTTTTAAAGATTTTATTTAGGGGATCCCTGGGTGTCTCGGCGGTTTGGCGCCTGCCTTTGGCCCAGGGCGCGATCCTGGAGTCCCAGGATCGAGTACCGCGTTGGGCTCCCCGCATGGAGCCTGCTTCTCCCTCTGCCTGTGTCTCTGCCTCTCTCTCTCTGGTCTCTCATGAGTAAATAAATAAAATCTTAAAAAAAAAAAAGGTTACAGAGTTCAGTTTGGAAAGATGAAAGAGTTCTGGAGAGGGATAGTGGTGATGGTTATAAAACAATGTGAATGCCACTGAACTGTATACTTAAACATGGTTAAAGTGGGGTGCCTGGGTGGCTAAGTCAGTTGAGCATCTGACTCTGAGTCCCAGCTCAGGTCTTCATCTCAGGGTCATGAGTTTGAACCCCGTGTTGGGCTCCACATGTGGAACCTACTTTTAAAAAATAGCTAAAGTAGTAAATTTTATGTTATGCACATTTACCACAATAACAAACTTTTTAAAGTACTTATAAAAGGTAAAGATAAATTGTTAAATTGTTGTGCCCAAGATAGCGAATCCGAGAAACCACCAAGGAGCCGACGCCGATGCAAACACACGAGGGATGATTTACAAGCTCAAGCTTGGGTCCAAGTGTACCCGACACAGCGGAGCAGGGACTTGGACCCCGAGGTGGGTTTTAGCTTAGTTTTAAGGGCTGGTCTAGGGGGTCCTCCAGAAGGGGTGGAGGAATTTCTCAAGTTCTGTTTACATTCAGATATGGGGCTTTCAAGGGCGTTGAGCTCTGTTCTTATTCTAATAGGGGCTTCCTGCCCTTGGCTTGGGCTCTGTTTTTATTCTAATAGGGGCTTTCTAGGACATTAAGCTGTAAGCTGTTTTCTTCCTGTAACTGAAGTAAGGTAAAGTTCAGCTCTTATTCACAGGGGCCTGGGATGGCTGTACTTGTGCTAACACTGAACTTAAAGTGGAATGGCCTTAATTTTCTCGGCCTCCACAAGTATTGAAAGAGAGAGTGATGAGGGCGCCTGAGTGGCTCAGTTGGTGGAGCATCTGACTCTTGGTTTCAGCTCAGGTCATGATCTCAGGGGCTTGGGATGAAGCCCGTGTTCAGGCTCCACACTCATTGGAGAATTGGGTTGTGATTCTCTCCCTCTCCCTTTGCCCCTCCCTCACTCGTTTTCTCTCTCTCTTCCAAATAATTTTTTTTTTTTTTTTTTAAAGAGAGAGTGACCACAAAATAACTTTCTGGATAGATGGAAATATTCTACATTTAATTAGAGAGCTAAATACTAGGTGTATACATTTCTCAAAAGTCATCAATCTGTACATTTAAAATGAATGAATTATATTGTACATGAAGTTTACCTAAATAACGTTTTTTTTTTTTTAAGATTTTATTCATTTATTCATGAGAGACACACAGAGAGAGAGGCAGGGACATAGGCAGAGGGAGAAGCAGGCTTCATGCAGGGAGCCCGATGCAGAACTCGATCCCTAGCCTCTGGAATCACACCTTGAGCTGAAGGCAGGCGCTAAACCACTGAGCCACCCAAGGATCTCGTCAATAAAGTTGTTTTAAAAAGATTATTTGAGAGAGATATTGAGTGCAGGGTGAGTGGTGCTAAAGTGAAAGGAGAAAGAGAATGCCCAGCAAACTCCCCACTGAGCACATCTGGCTCAATCCCAGGAATTCGAGATCATGACCTGACCTAAAATCAAGAGTCAGATGATCAATCGACAGGGCCACCCAGGCGCCCCTCAATAAACTTGATCTCAAAAACCTCAATCAACTCTACAGAGCAGAGACTTCCCTGCACTTAGGTTGGCATATGAAAGTCTTCTTTTACACTCGTTTCAAAAGAAAACCCCAAATTAGAAATTGTTCATCTTAGCTGATCCTGCTGGGAAATGTTCCTAGAAATTTATTCTCCTCTACTCCTGGGAAGAAGGTGGGTCTTCCCTCCCCCATTTAAATTTCCATCCATCCCATGCTCCCTTTTCCTTGCCTCCATAGCACTTAATCCCTTCTAATATGTTAACTAGGTCATCATGATTATTTATGACCCGTCTCTTGCAACTAGAATCTTGAGTTCCCTGCAGGCAGGGTTTCATCTATTTTGTTCCTGGTATATAGTTGGTGGTTTTTTTTTTTTTAATATTTTTATTTTTATTTTATTTTTTAAAGATTTTATTTATTTATTCATGATAGTCACACAGAGAGAGACAGAGAGGCAGAGACACAGGCAGAAGGAGAAGCAGGCTCCATGTACCGGGAGCCGGACGTGGGATTCGATCCCGGGTCTCCAGGACCGCGCCCTGGGCCAAAGGCAGGCGCCAAACCGCTGCGCCACCCAGGGATCCCTATAGTTGGTGTTTAATGTTTGCTGAGTGAATTCAAGCTTTCTTATTAAATATATTTCTTATATTCTTGGTGGAGAGAAGAATATCAGAACATTCTATGGTCTTTAACTATATGGTCTTTAATAATTTTTACCCTATCAACTTGTAAAAAAGTATTGGATATGATTTGCCATTTATTTCCTCTCCATTATATTTTGAGTCACTTCTTTGTGTCCACATTGTACCAGGCACTGGGGAAATATGGCTGTCAGATAAGACTTACTATAGGAAATCTTAAACCTATAGTCAGAAAGGGAAAATACCCTAAAAATCCAGGCTACTCTACAATTCTGGTCTAGCATTGCATTTAGTTTTGAAGAGATTTGGCAAAAATCTTTAAGTTCAAAATCATAAAGGAAACACAAAAGTAAAAAAAAATTCTATAATCTATATCTTTTTATCTATCACTTATTTACAAAACTGATTGTGATTTATGAAACGAACTTTTTTTGTAAATCTTTTTATTGGAGTTCAATTTGCCAACATACAGTATAACACCCAGTGCTCATCCCATCAAGTGCACCCCCCAGTGCCCATCACCCAGTCACCCTGTCCACCTCCCCTTCCACCACCCCTTGTTCCTTTCCCCGAGTTAGGAGTCTCTCATGTTCTGTCACCCTCTCCGATATTTCCCACTCATTTTCTCTCCTTTCTTCTATAAACCCTTTCACTATTTTTTATATTCCCCATATGAATAAAACCATATGATGATTGTCCCTCTCCGATGGACTTATTTCACTCAGCATAATACCCTCCAGTTCCATCCACGTCAAAGCAAATGGTGGGTATCTGTAGTTTCTAATGGCTGAGGAATATTCTATTGTATACATAGACCACATCTTCTTTAACCATTCATCTTTCAGTGGACACTGAGGCTCCTTCCACAGTTTGGCTATTGTGGACATTGCTGCTAGAAACATCGGGGTGCAGGTGTCCCGGTGTTTCACTGCCTCTGTATCTTTAGGGTAAATCCCCAACAGTGCAATTGCTGGGTTGTAGGGCAGGTCTATTTTTAACTCTTTGAGGAACCTCCACACAGTTTTCCAGAGTGGCTGCACCAGTTCACATTCCCATCAACAGTGTAAGAGGGTTCCCTTTTCTCCGCATCCTCTCCAACATTTGTGGTTTCCTGCCTTGTTAATTTTCCCCATTCTCACTGGTGTGAGGTGGTATCTCACTGTGGTTTTGATTTGCATTTCCCTGATGGCAAGTGATGCTGAGCATTTTCTCATGTGCTTGTTGGCCATGTCTATGTCTTCCTCTGTGAGATTTCTCTTCATGTCTTTTGCCCATTTCATGATTGGATTGTTTGTTTCTTTGCTGTTGACTTTAATAAGTTCTTTATAGATCTTGGAAACTAGCCCTTTATCTGATAGGTCATTTACAAATATCTTCTCCCATTCTGTAGGTTGTCTTTGAGTTTTGTTGACTGTTTCTTTTGCTATGCAGAAGCTTTTTATCTTAAGTCCCAATAATTCATTTTTGCTTTTGTTTCCCTTGACTTCATAGACGTATCTTGCAAGAAGTTGCTGTGGCCAACTTCAAAAAGGGTGTTTCCTGTATTCTCTAGGATTTTGGATTCTTCTCTTACATTTAGATCTTTCATCCATTTTGAGTTTGCAAGATCTTTTTTTACTAAGCAAATCATGAATTAAATTTTAAGTGACCCTACAAGTGTGTCATGATTCTGATATATGAAGTGCTTTTCTGGTACAATTTTAATAAATGCTTTTGTATTAAGATAAAGTTCTTTGGTTTTAAAGAATTATAGTTCTTTTTTTTATTAGTTAAAAAAAATGGTTTGCAGCAATGTCTATACCTAACATTTGGCAGATGAAAATACTAATGCTCTAAAAGGTTAAATGGCTTGCCCATGGTTATATAGTCAGTGTCAAAGCTCAGACCAGATCTGGGTTCCTTATTTCTGAACCACCCTTGAATCAACCCACCCTTCTTAAATGGACCTCATAAAAGCCAGCAGCCATTTGTATTGACACCAATAAGGATGATACTGGCTCCTTGAAGGCAGAAACTGGAGCTTCTTTATAACCACTTCTCCCCACCCAATGCCCAGCACAGAATCTGGTCCAGAGTAGGAGCCAATGATGGAGGACAAATAAATAACAACCCTGAACCTAGACATAGACTCTTACCAAAGAGTTCTTGGTGACGTAGTCCCTAAGTGTCTAGAACCCCAATGTTCTCCTGTTGGCCCACTCTGCTCAGGCCTCACTGGCCGTTTGCTTCATTCTCAAATACACCAACCATGTACTTGGTGTACATATGGCTCCTCCCTCCAGTCCTATGGGTCTCTGTTTAATGTCATTTTAACAATGAGGCTTTCTCAGAGGACACTATGAAATGGCATCTGATAAAATAACATTTTTGACTTTTCATGTTTGGAGGCCCTGCTTCTGGATTCTCAGGGAAGCTATACTTTAACATTTACCAAGGTGAAAAATGACTCAGCAAAATTTCAAAACATGGGCTCTATTTTTGCCCCATGCTACACATTGTACATCTGTTTCATTAAAATATAACTGAAAAGGAACATTCCAAATGTAAAGATAGAAAAAAGAAAAAAGCCATTCTTTAATCATAAGATTAAAGTCATACCGCCTTGCACATACTAAACACATAAGAGAAAGCCTGTAACTTTCTGGAATGTCCTTCGTCATGATGATTTGCAACTCTTTATGTGGAAAAAAAAAAGCTGTATATAACTATCAAGCATTCTTTCCCCAGTGCACTCTTCTTTATGAGGATGGTGTATCTCCCAGGCAGCTGTGTCCTAACTTGAACTTGAATAAAACTCTTTTCCTTTCTCTTTATAATTAAAAAAAAAAAAAAAAAAAAGACTTGTTCATTTAGTGTTGACTCACCCCACACTCCCTAATTTCCTTACCCCGTCTCCATAACACTTACCATCATCAGACATATTTGAACTTGTCCCTTTGTGCATTGTTCATCTTCCTCTACAAGAACATAAACTCTATGAAGATAGAGAATTGATCTGGTTCATGGCTCTATTTTCAACACCTTCACATGGCATGTGACAGGTACTTTATAAATAAATGTGAAATGACTGAGTGAATGAGGAAAACTGGACCCCTTCATGTGGAGGCCGAGAAAAATCAAGGCCATTCCACCTCAAGTTTATTTTTATTTTATTTTATTTTTTTCCACCACAAGTTTAGCATTAGCACAAGTGCAGCCATCTTAGGCCCCTGTGAATAAGAGCTGAACTTTACGGGAAAAACTGCAGAATGTCCTCAATGTCCTTGGCAGGTAATCCCATATGAGAAAGACAACAGAGGGGATCCCTGGGTGGCGCAGCGGTTTGGCGCCTGCCTTTGGCCCAGGGCGCGATCCTGGAGACCCGGGATGGAATCCCATGTCGGGCTCCCGGTGCATGGAGCCTGCTTCTCCCTCTGTGTCTCTGCCTCTCTCTCTCTCTCTCTGTGACTATGATAAATAAATAAAAATTAAAAAAAAAAAAAAAAAGATACGTAAAAAAAAAAAAAAAAAAAGACAACAGAGCCCACACTGGTGGTAGAAAGTCCCATATTAGAATGAGAACAGAGCTCAATGCCCTTGAAAGCCCCATATCAAAATGTAAACAGAACTTGAGAAATTCCTCCACCCCTTCTGAAAATCCCCTAGACCAGCCTATAAAACACCCAGCTGTAACCCACCTCGGGGTCCAAGTCCCTGCTCCACTGTGTCGGGTGTACTTGGACCCAAGTTCGAGCTTGTAAATCAACCCTCGTGCGCTTGCATCGGTGTCGGCTCCTTGGTGGCTTCGGTGGCTTCTCAGATTCGCAATCTTGGGCACAACACTTCACATCTTTACATTCTCTATTTCAACAGCTCAGAAACTCTTTTTAATTCAATATACAAAAATATTGAGAAGTAAAACTGCAAGACACTTCCAAACGCAAAGAACTGCGTAAGAAAATTCAGGGCGCGTAATTTCATACAACATGTGAAAATACATGGAAATATAAATATAAAATAGTTTTAAGTTTATTTATTTATTTATTTTAGTAATCTCTATATCCAACGTGAGGTTCGAACTCATGGCACCGAGATCAAGATCGAGTCCCGCATCCGGCTCCCTGCATGGATGGAGCCTGCTGCTCCCTCGGCCTGTGTCTCTGCCTCTCTCTGTGTCTCATGAATAAATAAATAGAATCTTTAAAAAATTTAAATAAAATCCGTGATTACATTAAGGAATGCGGCATTTATCAACGTTTCCGATCAGTTTAGACTCAGAAAGTTAATCTGCCATTGGCGTGTGCGCCGCGGCTGCTGATGCTGCATGTGTCACCCTCGGGCCTTCCTGGAGTCCCCCCCCCCCCCTTGGGCGCTAATTCGGGCGGCCGCAGCGGGTCGGTGTCATGGACCATCTGACCTGATAAACTGTCTGTTGGAGAGGACAACCGAGCGCAACCGAGAGCGCGGCGCGGGGAGCAGCTGTCGGGGGCCGAGTCCGCGGTCCGGGCGCGCCTGGACCCGCCAGGCCTTGGACACAGCGGACCAGCACGAAGGCAGAGCTGCGCCGGGTGGAGGGCGACGGGCCACGCGCCACGATCTGGCCGGGCCTCGGGCGTCCCGGAGACAGGGCTCGGCGCGGGTCGCACGGGTCCGGGAAGGTTCCCCGCGGGACGACCGCGGCACCGCTGGGGCGCAGCACGCGGACACCCGGTGACGGCGGAGTGAGGAAGCGACAGGCCTCGACGGACGCGACGCCCCGGCGCCCGACGCGGGGTCGCCCCTGGGTGACGTAAGCAGCGGCCGCGGCCAGGGCTCGGGCGCCGGCGTCTACGTCAGTTGCCCGCGACGGCGTCCGGGAGGCGGAGTCGGGCGGGAGGAGCCGCCACGTCACACCGCGGTGGCCAACGGCTGCCCGGGCCGGGTGGGGCAGGCGGAGGCCGCAGGGCGAGCGCTGCGAGGCCGGGTCAGCGCGTCGCGCCGCCGCCGCCGCCGCCGAGGAGGAGGAGGAGGAGGAGGAGCCGCCGAGGAGGAGGAGGAGGAGCCGCCGCCGAGGAGGAGGAGAAGGAGGAGGAGGAGGAGGAGCCGCCCCTCCCCCCCCCCCGCCGGGACGCGCCAGGTTTCTTAGGATGCGGCGCCGCTCGCAGGTACAGGGGCGGGGCTCGGCGCGGAGACCGGGTGAGGGGCGGGGCGCGCGCGCTCCTGAGGACCGCAGCGGCGCCTCTTCATTTCTGGAACCTTCCGGACCTTCCCGTTTATTTCGCACGTGGCAGATGCCCAACAAGTCGTTTCTTTCGCAGAAGGGACAGCTGCCGTGTTCGGGGATCGCAGGACTTCCGGGGACAGCGGCTGGGACTGGGACCGAAGGACCCTCCGCAAAGCATTCCCCTTTTGGGAGGGTAATAACTGCGATGCTGTCCCAACAGGAGCGCTTCTTGTTCCTACGCCGCCTCCCATGCACAGGGGGGTGGGTTAGGGAAGCCGTGGACAGTCACCAACCTGTCGTCCAAAACGAGATTGTCGTAGATGTGCGTAGGGACTCTTTCAGCTGGAGCCCTTTCTGCAAGTGACCTTAAGAATCGGGCTATGCAAAAAATTAAAAAAAAAAAAAAAGAATCTGGCTATGCAAAAAATAAAAAATAAAAAAAAAAGAATCGGGCTATGCAAAAAATTAAAAAAAAAAAAAAGATTCTGGCTATGCCCTATTATGAGCATCAGTCAGAAACAGGGAGTCCAGCCTTTTCCATAAAATTTTGTTCCAGGTCAGCACTCAGGCCGTTCCAGGATTTGTTCTTGCATCTTGGTGTACTGTAAGGTCAGGGGAAAATAGAAGAAAAATGAGGCCTGTTGTTATTTCTGGGGATCTTTTTGTTTTTGTTTTTGACTAGGCAACCACTTCTTGCTTTCTCTATCAGCTGATGATTCAGGAAAGAAAGGGCCAGTGCCTACCAGGCATCCCAGAGACTAGCTAGGTAGGCAGGACTGTTTCTGTGTGTTAGTCGCCTGTGTGTGTGGGGGGGGGGGGGGGGGGGGGGGGGGGGAGTGGTGGGAGAGACCTGGTCCTCCCACCTCCGGAGCATATTGTTTTTAATCTTACACAGTCATCTATTTGTGTTGTGGGTAAAATGTTTTTTTTATGCCATAGAGATACCATGATACTCTCCAAATAAATTGAGGGCAGAAATGGACAATTTATTTGGTGTGTGCACAGTCCTTATTAATGTGTTTGACAAAGAAGACTTGGTGTTATCTAGTACGTTAGAATCACTCACTTTAAAACTGCACACTTAATGAAATCAGGCCTCTGTGAACCACATATTCCCAAACCAGGTGACCCCAAATTATATGGTATAGTAGTTTGAATAAGAGCTACCCAAAAACATGAGGTCGCAATCCCTGGTACCTGTAAACGTTATAAGGAAAAAAGGGTCTTTACATACATGATGAAGTCAAAGATCTTGAAATGGTGAAATTATTTTGGATTATCTGGGTGGACTTTCAATGTAACACAAGTGTTCTCCTAAGAGACAGAGAGAGGAGATTTGATACAGACAGTCAGAAGGGGAGAATGCAGTACCACAGAGGCAGAGATCCAAGTGATGAGGCCATAAATCAATAAGTAATGCTGGCGTCCGACAGACACTCAAAGAGGCAAGGAATAGATTCTTTTCTAGAGCCTGCAGTGAGAGCACAGCCCTGCCAATAACCCCAATTTCAATCCTGTGGGACTGCTTTTGGACTTCTGGCCTCCAGAACCGTGAGAGGATAAATGGCCCTTATTTTAAGCCACCAAGCTTGTGGTAATTTGTTACAGCCACTGCAGGAAGCTAATCCATATGTTAATTGTTATAAATCACATGGAATCAGTCCTATATTGGTGTATATTTTAAAGCTCCCCAGCTGGGACAGTGACAGGTCTGTAGTAGTGGAGACCACTAAATAGTTTCCTGAACCCTATAAATCTCAAGGAAAAGACTTCCATAAAGAATTTGGTCAGAAGTGAAAATAAGGGATCCCTGGGTGGCACAGCGGTTTGGCACCTGCCTTTGTCCCAGGGCACGATCCAGGAGACCCGGGATCGAGTCCCACGTCGGGCTCCCGGTGCATGGAGCCTGCTTCTCCCTCTGCCTATGTCTCTGCCTCTCTCTCTCTCTCTCTCTCTCTCTCTCTCTCTGTGACTATCATAAATAAAAAATAAATAAATAAAAATAAAATAAAGAAGTGAAAATAAATTAGGTGCATAGGAAAGAACTAGTCTAACGCTGAAAGCAATTTTCAGACTTTTATTTGTATTTCTATTAATATGTCACTGTATTTGCTCTGGTTAAGGGAATAAAGGTGAGTTAATCTTGGTCCTTATCTAATATGTTATTGGGTATCCATTATATGTATATTATAAAGATTTTATTTATTTATTCATGATAGTCACACAGAGAGAGAGAGAGAGGCAGAGACATAGGCAGAGGGAGAAGCAGGCTCCATGCAGGGAGCCCGATGTGGGATTCGATCCCGGGTCTCCAGGATCGCGCCCTGGGCCAAAGGCAGGCGCCAAACCGCTGCGCCACCCAGGGATCCCCATTATATGTATATTAAATTAGAGTTTTGAACATCTGAGGATTGAGGTCCAAGCTTGGAGAAAGTAGGCAATACAGAAGTGCTTCCATGAGTGGGGATGTTAAAATCTGGCCAAAAGCAACCTCTGGTGAACACACTTGAATGAACACACTTTGGAATTTTCATGGTGCAGGAAAAAAACAGTGTTCAGGTTTAACTGGCTTACTTCTAGGACCCAGGCAGCTAATATGCACCCCCCCACACACTCTTACTCCACAAAACATGACAACAGTGTACATGCAAAGAATAGTCAATCAGCTTTTTTTCTGAACTGCTTTTCTGAGGTCTAATTTATATACCATAACATTCACTGGTTTTAAGTGTAAAATCTAGTGCTTTTTTAAAAAAAATGTATTCATGATAGACATAGAGAGAGAGAGAGGCAGAGACACAGGCAGAGGGAGAAGCAGGCTCCACGCTGGGAGCCCGACACGGGACTCGATCCCGGGACCCTAGGATCGCGCCCTGGGCCAAAGGTAAGTGCCAAACCGCTGAGCCACCCAGGGATTCCCTAAAATCTAGTGCTTTTTAGTAAATGTACAGAGTTGCGCAATTATTACAATCCAGTTTTAGAAAATGTCCATCACCCCAAAAAAGAGCCTTTGTACCCACTTGCAGTCAGTCCCCATTCCCAAACCCAGCACCAACCCACTTTTGACCCCTGGCCCACTCTAGAGTTAGCTGTTGTCCTTTTGCTGGGCTACTCCAATGGCCTCCTAACTGGCCTCTACTTCAGCTCAGTATATATTTCACTTGACTGCTAGAGAATCATATGCCCCCTATTAAAATCCTCCAGTGGTTTTCCATTACAATTAGAATAAACCCCAAAGTCCTTGTCAAGGTACTATGAGCTCTACCCCCTGCCAACCTCCCCAACACTTTCTCAGGAAAATTTAGGAAAGAAACTGGCAATAAGTGCCCCTTTGGGCACGATAAACAACTGTTTGTCTGTAAGCAGGTCTCCTACCTTCCCTTGTCTATGTGGCAGCCTCACTGCTTCCTTTCTGTGGTCAGCAAACACTGCTGTTCATCCCAAGACCTTTGTATGTGGTATTTCCTCTTAGGAGCTTCCTCCCTTCTCTGTGGGGGTGACTCTTTTTTCACATTCAGCTCACATGTCACCTCCTCAGAAAGGTCTTCTCTGACCTGCCCTAACTAAAGTAGCCTCAGCTCCATCTCTCTGTATACCACTCTCTGTGGTAGTTTCTGCATTGCACCCAATCCCTCCCCAAAATTATATTTTTTATTTGTTTCCTTAGTGTCTTTCTTTTCCCACTAGATTATAAGATCTGTGAGGGAAGAAATTTGATCAGTCTTGATCTTAGCTTTATCTCTAGTATTTACAAAAGCACTATTCATAGCAGCCCTACATTGTAAGCTATCAGAATCCCAGTAGTGGTAAGTCATAATTACTGAATGTTTACTATGTACCAGCCAGGCCCTTTGCCGAATGCTTTGTATGCATGAATGATTGAAGCTTATTACTTTTGATGTGGGAACAGTAAGGAGAGCATGCCTTCCAAATATAGTCCCCTCTAGTAAATTATTTTATTCAGAGGCATTGGGCAGTTTTCTTTCCCTTAATTATTGAACATTGATTTTCAATGTTCATTGTCACCAGCAATATAGTATTGAACCTCTTCTTCCATAGCCCTAAAAACTGAACTGCAGGTTTTTGCTAAGAAGGAGAGAAAGAACTAAAAAAGAGTATAAATAAAAGCGGAATTCTGAAAGAGCAGGATACCCTCAGGACATAGCAGGTAGACTCCAGTTGAGAATGTGTCAGGGGAAAAGCAGGAGATGAAGCTGGGAGGTTGATTAGGTCAGATCCTAAAGGGCTTTGGGTGCCAGTTTTAGTTCAGATTTTAGTCTTTGAACACAATATGGCAAAAGAGTCTGATTTTAAAGGAAACTTTTTTTTTTTTTTTTTTTTTTATTTATGATAGTCACAGAGAGAGAGAGAGAGGCAGAGACACAGGCAGAAGGACAAGCAGGCTCCGTGCACCGGGAGCCCGATGTGGGATTCGATCTCGGGTCTCCAGGATCGCGCCCTGGGCCAAAGACAGGCGCTAAACCGCTGCGCCACCCAGGGATCCCTAAAGGAAACTCTTAAAGATTGTAAGAAACAGACGCTAGAAAGGTCACTTTGAAGTATTTTGTAATAGGTCTGGCAAGAGCTGATTAAAGCATGAAAGAATAGAAGTAAAACTAAATTTCATATTCTAGCACTGTTTCCTTGTGACTTAAGATCTTCTAGTCTAATGCTCTGCTCTTGAGAGGACACCCAGTGGCAGTTGTCATCCCAGCAAATGCTCATCCCCTCTCAGCTTGAACACCTCACAAGGAAGTTCTCCACGTATATATTCAAGGTGCTCTAGCTTTTAGAAAGTATGTCTCCACCCTGAACTAGCACCTACCTCTGTTCATTAAGCCTAATCCTGCACTTAGGATATTGTCATTTATTTTTCCAACATGGCAATTGCTCACTCAGATTGCACTAAGATATGCCCAAAATCCTGGTTGGTTGTAATCTCAGCTCCACTGCTTAAAATTTATAGGTCTATTTCTGACTCACCAGATGGGAATTCTGCTTAGCAACTTTTGTAACCAAGCTCTAGAACTGTTGCCTGGTCAAAGCATCTCCAAACATTGAAAAGCAATTTAAATGGTTAGAAGACATTCAGGTGGTCTATTTAAGTCAATTTGGACTATATCTAGAAAGATCTGGTCTGGAAAGATCTGGGCAAGTGGCTTACTTGATGTGTTATCTTAATAATGCCAGTGAGATCTGTACCATCAGAATTAGCATTGGACCAATAGGGAGTATACACTTAGACATGTTCTGTTGTACAAACATAGCCTAGGTAAGTGTCATAGGCTATTAATTCAAATATACTTTCATATGCAAGATAAGCACAAAGGAAAAAGAACTTAAAGGTTTTGTGGTGATGGTTGTGTGTGTGTTAGGTGTTGTCAGGATCTTAGGTGATGAAAATGAACTTGTGGATTGAACTTTTAAAAATAATAAGTTTTAGGTAATGAAGTATGGCTATCTGTTAATACACAGATTTTAAAATATTTTCTTTTTCAGGTGTTAATAGGATAAGTGAAAATAAGAATTTCCATATATTAAGGTATCTCTTGTTTTACTTTGGATTATATTTAAGAATTGTGAACATATAAAACCAATATACTGATTTATTATATTTATGCCTACCTATATCTTATTTATTTTAGAGCCTGAAGCCTTGAGCTTGATGAAGGCCTTGGCTGGAATTTCTAAGATAATAAAGCTACAAGGGCTTTCTCTCTGTGGTTTTCAAACCCTGTTCAGCAGAGCATCTGCATTCCATAAAGGTGTCTCTGAGGCAGAGGGGAGGGTGTGTGGTTGGGACTCTGACAATTTAGAGAAAGGCCTCCTCTGCTTAAAAAAAAGTTTGGAAGATACAACTGCATTTTCATTTAGTAATGGTGGAAATTGAGGCTCAGAGATAGGAAAAGATTTGCTCCTCCTCTCTCGGGTAACCAGTGACAGAATTAAGTTTCCTGGTTTTAAATCTTGTCCTCCTTTCATGCTGCCTCTTTACAAGACAGTATTATGTACTAGAGAAATATATCTTAAATAGCGTACTTCTGTATTAGAGGATAATAGTATCTGTGTTTATTCAATGCTGTTTAAACCTATGTTCTTTGGGGATCCCTGGGTGGCGCAGCGGTTTTGCGCCTGCCTTTGGCCCAGGACGCGATCCTGGAGACCCTGGATCGAATCCCACGTCAGGCTCCCGGTACATGGAGCCTGCTTCTCCCTCTGCCTATGTCTCTGCATCTCTCTCTCTCTCTGTGTGTGAGTATCATAAATAAATAAAAATTAAAAGAAAAAAAAAACCTATGTTCTTTGATGTTAGTGGACTTATATGAAACTTAATAGCTTCTTTCTTGATGAATAGAAAGATATAGCCGTTTATGACAGGAAAGTGAGTTAGTATACGCTGCCTAAATTATAAAGACAGTATTGTTGATGTATTACTACACTATTATGGGATACCATTTGCATAGGGATTGCTGCAAGTACTATATAGTAAGACTGCCCGTGAGTTATTCTTTTAGGTGCACGCTCTTTATCTCCATCTTTTAGTATTAAAGAGGTTAAATAGTGTTCTCACACTCACAAAGCCAGTAGATCACAGAGCTAGGATTTGAACCCTGATAGTCCAGGAACAAGAACTAGAGAGAAAGAATGTGATTGAGAAAGCAAGCATTAAGAGCAATGTGGAGTTAATGAGCACTTAACAGTAACTCAGGCAGTGAAGGCAGTGTTTTTTTTTTGTTTGTTTTTTTAAGATTTTATTTATCCATGAGAATACAGAGAGAGAGAGAGATTGAGAGAGAGAGGCAGGCTCCATGCAGGGAACCTGACATGGGACTCGATCCTGGGTCTCCAGGATCACACCCTGGGCTGAAGGCTGCGCTAAACAGCTGAGCCACCCAGGCTGCCCCTAAGGCAGTGTTTGGCATTAACTGTTCTTATTGCATTTCTGAGATTGCACTAGCCTAAGTATGTTGTATTTGAATCAGTCTTGGGGGGTGCCTTAGAATTTCCTAAGGAAAACAAACCCTTCAGACTTGTTCTTTGAGAGGCGCGGTTAGTACTTGGATGGGAGAGTATGGACCAATTTTATAAAATTTCCAGTCTCAGGCTTCGTGGAAAGTAGGATGGGTTCAGCATCCTAAGGACTTAAATCATCAGTTGATATATGTAGGAATCCTCCACAAAAGTCTTTTCATGGTCTGTGGTTTCTAAGGCCTTTTCTACAACACTCCAATTGGATAATCATAGTAGAATCCTTTCTTAGCTGTTACTTGTCAGAAATTTAAGGCTTTTTTCAATGTGAACCTGTTCATAATTTTAAATATAGCAGAATTGTTCAAAATAAGTGTTGGGCATACCTGAAGAGGCCAAGATCTCAGCTTTGTACTATACCCAGAGATTTAATCAAACACATGTAAGTCCACGTTATTATCCCCAAATCAACAAAATACAATTTCATGTCTTACTGTGGCAAAAAAAAAAAAAAAAAGTTTCTTTTGCCAGAAATCTTTAATATTTTAGTAATCTTTATGCCTGGAAATAGGAATAATGTTTCAATTCTTAATGTCATGGAAGTAGAGAAATACTGAGTGATTTGACCAAATTGAGGATATGGTTAGTCTAATACTTTTTAAAAGGCAGATTTCATTAACTGGTAGCATTGGCAAATGGAAGTACTAAACATCTTTAAAAATAAATGTTTATTTAAAAATTCTTGTTTAAGTAAATAAATCTATGCTGTCTTCCTTAAACTATCAGTTTTCTTTTTTTTTTTTTTAAACTTTTTTTTTTAATATTTTTTATTTATTTATGGTAGTCACAGAGAGAGAGAGAGAGAGAGAGGCAGAGACCTAGGCAGAGGGAGAAGCAGGCTCCATGCACCGGGAGCCCGACGTGGGATTCGATCCTGGGTCTCCAGGATCGCGCCCTGGGCCAAAGGCAGGTGCTAAACCGCTGCGCCACCCAGGGATCCCTTTCTTTTCTTTTTTTAAACTGTTAATTTTCTAAGAAAAAAATTTCCTTCTGAAGGGCTGCCACCTATCATGGTATACTGAATTAATGAGTTTATTACATTCATCATCTTATCCAAAATAAACAAACTTGGGTTTTTGTTTTGTTTGTTTTTTTAAGATTTGTTCATTTTAGAGAGAACACGCAAGTTGGGGGTGGGGGGACAGAGGGAGAAAATCTTCAAGCAGACTCCCCACTGAGCTTGGAGCCCAAGATGAGCTGATCCCAGGACTAATGAGATCTTGACTTCAGCTGAAACCAAGAGTCAGATGTTTAACTGACTGAGCCACCCAAGTGCCCCCGTACTTGTTGTTTTTTTTAATCAGAATATTCTAAAGTCAAACCTCCTCCTTTCTTTTCTCTTCTCCAACTCTTAGTTTCAGTTCTACTTACCTTACTCGTAGGTTCTATTTCCTGCTTGACACCAAAAACATTGGTATCTAGGAGAGTGGATCAGTGTGTAACTTCCCAACCGTGTCCTGCTCATGTCCTGCTCATTCCTTCATATTCTTGATCTGTCTGTATTTTATAATATTAACATTACTCAGTAATTTGAATTTTCTTAGTATCTTTCATCATCCTAAAGAATCCTCAAATGCATCATTTTAGTATGTAAGTTATATAGCAAACATTCGTGATAAGACTTTTTTTTTGTTTTTTGTTTTTTGATAAGACTTGTTTAAATGAGGGCCTCCCTCCCCCACTCCCATACCAATTTCTTCTATTTAGAACATCTGAGTTGCCTAGCAATCCTAACATTACATTTATTCTAATTCTTTATGGAATGTCTCCCTAGCTACTACTTATTTCTTAAAAATGGTAGTATGAGATACATTAAGGTAGAATTTATCTAACTGTAGTTTTGACAGATGGCACCTCATTAATCAAAAGGGAAAAACTGTGAGTGAAATAAAAAGGAATTCTGTTCAATAAAAATTCTCTTTAGCTTACAGAGTTTTACAAAAAATGCTTATAATCGTGAATTACTGTAAAAAATGATAAGCATTTTGACCTTCCTTTTTTTTTTTTTATCACTTCAGTGGTCCCTGCCTGTATTTATTTGCTTTTTTAAAAAAGAATCAGGATTCTGATTCATTACTTTGATTTACTGTATTTCTGTTCTCTACTTCATTAATTTCTGTTTATATCTTTATTATTTCCTATGATATGCTTTCTTTTGTTTTACTTTTTCTTCTTTTTGTCATAGAAATTTAGCTCATTCTCTCATTTTTGTTGAAACAGGTGTTTAAGGCCAGGAATTTCTTTTTTTACACCACTTTACTGTCTCTCAGATTCTCGTGTACTGTGTTCATTGTCATTATTTTACGAAAATTCTTTAATTTTCCTTTATATTCCCTTTATCACACAGTTGTTTAATAGGTCTTTGAATTTCCAGGTGGAAAGGCCTTTTTGCTTTGGGGTTTTACTTTTCATTTCTAGTTTTATGACATTGTGAACAGAAAATGTTTGTAATATTTTTACTTTATGGAAACCTGCTGATTATTTTAAGATTATTTATTAGAGAGAGAGAGAGAGAGCATAGGGTGTGGTGGCAGAAGCAGGAGAGGGAGAGAGAATCTCAAGCAGACACCACACTGAGCCCAGAGCCTGACATGGGGCTCCGTCTCACAACTCTGAGATTATGCCCTGAGCCAAAACCAAGAGTCCCACACTTGACTGAATGAGCCACCAAGGTGCCTTGGAACCTGCTAATCTTTTATTTTTGCCCTAGAATATGATTGGTTTTGTGTCAGTGTTCCTTACATGTGTGCTTGAGAGGAAGGTATATGCTCTATTATCAAAGCCTTGTGTTTGATGTATATTGAAAAAGTCTACCTCAGTGATTTCATCTAAATTTTTTATATCCTTATGTTCTGTCAGCGTGACCTATCTCATACTGAGCAGCCTGTTAAAGTCTTATCATCACTGTGTTTCTGATTCTTACTGTATCTCCTGTAATGTATATTTTATCTAAGGTGGGTGCTGTGTTATATGGCACAAGATCAGAAGTACTGGATCTTTATTGTGGATTGTGGCTTTTCACTTTAAATGCCGTTTGTTTTATTTAATTCTCTGCCTTGAAGACTTACCTGGTCTGGCATCAGGATTTTAACCATTGCTCTCTTACTGTGTTCATTCTGGCAAATTTTTGTCTATCACTTTTTTTGCAGTCTTTTTGAATCAGTGCCTTTAAGTGTCCTTTTGTATAGAGTATAGAATTGAAATTTTTAACAGCCAATTTGAAAATCCTTTTCTTTGAATAAGCAGGTTAAGTCCTGTCACATTCAGTATTTGGTCTAAATTCTGTCACATTATTCTCACATCATCTTCTGGTGATATGATTACTATATATTATATTTACTATTTTTTTGTGTGTGTTTCTTCTCTTTCTTTAAAAAAACTTCTTTGTGGGATCCCTGGGTGGCGCAGCGGTTTGGCGCCTGCCTTTGGCCCAGGGCGTGATCCCGGAGACCCGGGATCGAATCCCACGTCGGGCTCCCGGTGCATGGAGCCTGCTTCTCCCTCTGCCTGTGTCTCTGTCTCTCTCTCTCTCTCTCTCTGTGACTATCATAAATAAATAAATAAATAAATAAATAAATAAATAAATAAATAAATAAATAAATAAAAATAAAAAAACAAAAAACAAAAAACTTCTTTGTCAGGGCACCTGAGTGGCTTACGTGGTTAAGCATCTGACTCTTGATTTCAGCTCAGGTCTTGATCTCAGGGTTGTGAGATTAAACCCTCTGTCAAGCTCCATATGGAACCAGTTTAAGATTCTCTTTCTCCCTCTCCCTCTCCTCCCTGCTCTCTCTCTCTCTCTAGGAAAAAAAATTTTTTTTGTCACTTAAGAAGGTTTGTATTTTTATTCTAGTGCTTACCTTTGCATTAGTGCTTTTTGTAGTACTCCTACAGACTGTTTTTATTCTTAACTCTTTGCTTTCTGTCAGTTTTAAATGATACTTTTTGACAACCAGTGGTCTTATACTTTCCCCCTTTTTGTCATTTATTTTCCCATTTTGAGTTACATTTGTATTTCTTTTTCACACACATAATATTTATATGTTATTCCTCAATGCCTTTACCCCTCCTATGTTTTAGTCTCAACTTTACAGCTGAATAGGTCATGTGCATCAGCAGACCTTTTGCACGCTTTCCTCAGTCATGGTGTTTTGATTTTTTTTAATGTTCATTTTTTTCCTAAGTTTTATTTTGGAAAATACAAGGCCTATAGAAAAAACAAAAAAATTTCACCAGTTGTTCACACTTTGCCATACTTGCCAGCCATCTTCTGCTTGGATAAAGCCTCACCTCCTCTAGAAGATTCTTCAGAAGGGGCACATATATACAGTGTTATGGCACTTTCAAAACTTTTTTTATGGCTTTGACTCTTTTTTTAAAGATCTTACTTATTAGAGAGAGAGAGTGCTCATGTGCACATGAGCAGGTTTTGGGGTGAGGACATGGCAGAGGGAGAGGGAGAAGCTGAGTGCAGAGCCCAATACCAGCTGGATCCCAGGACCCTGAGATCATGACCTGACCAGAAGTCAGATGCTTAATTGACTGAACTACGCAGAGGGAGCTTTAACTCTTTTGAAAATCTTGGCTGGATATAGGGTCCTTGGTTTGTGTGCTCTTTCCTTGTGTTTCCTTAAAATTCTGCTCTACTATTGCCTTGCTTTGCATGTTATTTTTAAAAAATATTTTATTTATTTATTCATGACAGACACAGAGAGAGAGAGAGGCAGAGACACAGGCAGAGAGAGAAGCAGGCTCCATGCAGGGAGCCTGATGCGGGACTCGATCCCAGGACTCCAGAATCACGCCCGGGGCTGAAGGCAGATGCTCAACCACTAAGCCACCCAGGCGTCCTATCTTTAAAATCTTAATGTAGTTTTATTAAGATATGTTTCAGAGTTGATCATTCTTCGTCGCTATTCCCTAGTATTAAAAATGTGTAGATTCATGGCTTCCTTTATTTCTAGGAAACTTTCTTGGATTATAGTTTTATTTTTTTTTATTTTTTAATTTTTTTAAAAGCTTCCTCCTTTTTTTTTTTTTTTAAGATTTTATTTATTTATTCATAGACACAGAGAGAGAGAGAGAGAGGCAGAGACACAGGCAGAGGGAGAAGCAGGCTCCACGCAGGGAGCCCCATGTGGGACTCGATCCTGGGTCTCCAGGATCACACCCCAGGCTGCAGGTGGCGCCAAACCGCTGCGCCACCGGGGCTGCCCCGGATTATAGTTTTAAATAATAGTTTTGTTTCACTGTTTTGACTTCTTTTCTTCAGGGACACCAGTGATGGCCAACCTCTTTTGCCTGTCTCCCATTTCTTTCACTTCCTCTTTCAGCCTTTTCTCTTCTGTTTTTCTGATTTTCTTCAGGATCTTGATTAAGTCTTCATTACAGTCTGTTCTCTCATGTGTACTCTGTCATTGGGCTTCATTTCTGATATGATATGGTCGGTCGTTTCCTTCTCTTTCTTTCCTGACCTCAGCCAACTCTCCTTTCATTCCTTCCCTCCTATTTGCTTGCTTGGTTTATGTGTTTCTTGGTTTTACATTTCTGATTCAAGGGTGATTTTTCACATTCTCAGGTACTTGTTTGGGAACACCTAGTTCAGCTTGCAGTGTTATATTAGTTTTCTTCAACTTCATGTTTGAAAAGATTTTATTCACATTTTCTGACATTTTATAATAGTTTTGTGTAGTTGTGGTCTGCTTTTTTTATTTTTTTTTTATTTTATTTTTTATTTTTATTTTTTTGGTCTGCTTTTTATCTATTCCTAGTCACTTCGTGGATAGAATTCTTGTTCTGAGATTTCCCTCTTTCATGTGGTTTCCATTACACTTGGCAATAGAAGAATGGGAGAGATACAAGGAGGGTTGGTCTATCTTGCTTCTTTTGTTATGCTGGTGCCTGAATTTTCCCTCCTCTCTCCTTTCCCTGTGCGATAATCTCTTCTTCAAAAACACTGCTTCCCTGAAGCTGCTACTTCTCGTCCCCCGCCCCCACTTTCAAGCTGGTACTAGGGAGCCAGGGCTGTGGACTACCTAGTTGCAACCTGAACCTAACATCTTGGCTTTTCCTGTTCACTTTCAGGGGTGCATATGTCTGTGCTTCCTCCAGCCTTCTGCTCCCTTTCAGTTTCCCAGCCTCTCCATCCATTCTCTACACGTATGTGCCCGCAGGGCTGATAGATAGATGGTGGGAACAGTTTTGGAAAGCGCTTTCCCTCTGTTAGCAAGTAATTTGAAGGTTGTAGTACTCTGTCATCTAGGGAGGCTGAAGGCATAGAACCCATGTGCTTTTATTCATTTGTTCTCCTTGTTGATTTTATAGTTATTTTCAGAGGATGAGGGGGAGATTTGAAATCAGGCCACCACCATTGTTCTCCAAACCCAGAACGCTTCTTGGCCTAATCTAAAATTATGAGCACTGTTTGAACTTTTATTAATGATTTCCACTTTGCTGATTTATGGGGTTTTTAAAAATTAGTTTGTGACTTTTAATGAAGATATTTTCTACCGTTATTTGACAATGTAACCTTATGAGAGGGACTTAAGAAAAAACTTTGCCCTTTGAAGCCGAGTACTAATCATAAACCTAATTAAAATACTAGTTTTTAATTTTCAGGTTGTCTTTAATAAGCTACTTAGACATGAAAAAGCAACAATTTTTTGCAATCAGATTATATTCACTTATTAATTTATGTAGTGATAAAATATTTCTGCATAAATATTTTCCTGGTGAAGAGTTATTACTAAATTTGAAATATGAACAAAGTCAGTTCCTCTTCTGTGAATTTTGTTCTCATAATACCTTATTAATAAAGATCAAATCCCTGTCTTCTAGAGATAAGAACTTAAAGAACCAAACAGGGAAACACTCCTATTTCAAGATCTCTAAGAAGAGGTAGCAATAATTAATATGGAACAAAAAGCTGGTGAACCAAATAATGAAGATCTTTTATCAAGTAGTGGTATCACATCCAATGGAGGTGCGTATTCTTTATCAAACAAAATGGGGGGGGGATTGGAATTAAGCAGCCCTTATAATATTCATCCAGGCTGCTGTTTTTTAGTATGTTTTGGTTTTAACTGTGCAGGGTACTGATGGTGGTCATGAAGGTTTATTGTTTAAAATTCTACTTTTTTTTTTTTTTTAATTCTACTTTTTGAGGAAGAAAATGTTTAGTCCTTTAAAATACCCTATTTTTAAGCAAATTTTACATTATTTTTTTTTGGTTTAAAAATGGTTTCCATGTTGAGGAATTTCAACATGCTCCATGTTTCCCTAATGCCTTCTCTTCCCTGGTCCACTTGAAGCCAGATTTCCCTATCATTTTGACTCCTTTTCCCTCCCCACCCCCATCCAGTTGGGCATGCTCCTTCCTGTCTAGGCAGTGGCTTCCCTCTCCATCACCTGAGCCAAAGGCAGGCGCTTAACTGACAGAGCCACCCAGGTGCCCCACTTTTTGTGATTTTAAACATTTATATGGTTTAGACCCACACCTGGAGATTCTGATTCACTAGGTCTGGAATGGGGCTTAGGCACCACCGGATTTTTTTTTTTTTTTTTTTTTTTTTTTTTAAGATCCCCAGGTAATCCTGATTTCAAATAAGGGTTGAAAACAACTGCTCTGGATTCTGCCATTCTAATTGACTCCTAAATTAAAACCTCTTCTTAGCCTCACTTTCTGTTTCATATATTTTTTTTTTCTGTTTCGTATTATTATTTCAGTTAATCACTTGCCAATCTCTTAAACGTCCTTTTTCTCTTATTATTCTGTTACACTTATAGGAAAACCCCCATCTTTATCAGGCTGACCACCTTCTCCATTTTTTTTTTTTTTTTTTTTTTTTTTTTTTTTACCTTCTCCATTTTTGTACTGGGCTTCTGGACGCTTCTGCTAGAGAAAATATACAAATTGTGGATTTTCCACCAGTTTGCCACTTCACAGTCTCCCATCTCTGCTGTATCCATGACACTGCTAGAGGAGACTTCTCATGATCTTAGGCATTTCTCTCCCATTTCCCATAATACTTATTTCAAAATTATGCCATTCTCATGTCCCATGCCCTGCCCCCTTCTTTCTCACTCTCAAATAACATCATTTCCTAATTTCCAGAGACATTGGATGCCCTTAGGCTGGTACTCTCTTACCTTCTCATGCCCTGCTCCAAAACCCACCATTTTTCATAATCTGTGCCTGCATTCTTTCATAGCTCCGTGTAAGAGTCAGCTTTTTAATTTGCTACCCATGACCTAATTCCTCTGCCCACTGTCACCACGTTCACTGCTTCAGAGATTTGGCTCCACAGATTATCCCCACTCACTCTGTTAGCTTCAGTCTCTTCTCGCCATTTGCACTTACCCATCTATGTAAAAATGCTAAATCTCTTCCACCCTCAAAACACTACAGATACAACAAACCAGAAAAACAAAAAATAAAACTTTTTCCTCAGCCTGTCCTCCTCTATCTCTTGTTTACTTCATAGCTGTGGCTTCTGAAAGACAGTTTTGTATTCAGTGTCTTTACATCTCCACTGTCCATTGGTTCTGCAAACTACTGCCTTCTGGCTTTTGAACCCAGTACTCAAATGAAAGCACTTTGACAATGTGACTAAATTTTCCCTTTTTTGCTAAATTCTGTGACCTATACCTGGA
Organism: Canis lupus familiaris; assembly: GCF_011100685.1. Taxonomy (NCBI): domain Eukaryota; kingdom Metazoa; phylum Chordata; class Mammalia; order Carnivora; family Canidae; genus Canis; species Canis lupus. Next base: position 39,154,483 of record NC_049253.1, read on the forward strand.
CCCCAACATTTTGTTTTGAAATTTTTTAAGCTGTTGAAAAATTGAAAAAAATAGTACATTGAATGCCGTAGCGGTTGTCAACATGTTTATCATATTTGATTTATTTGTGTACCTACAATTTATATTTCACTTACCTGAAATTGAAGTCATCACGATTCTTGTCTCAAAATCTGAACATGCATCTCCTTAGATAAGGATGATTTCCTATATCACCACATTAAAATAAGAAAATCACTATCAAATGCAATGTCACCTTCTTTGTATTAATATTAAAATTTACTTAGTTGTCAGCATATAAAAAGTCTTCATTAGTTTTTTTAATGTAATCAAAGTTCATGATTTATATTTGGTGGTGGTTCTCTTCATCCTTGCTCCTTTGTTGTTGTTTCTTATGGCATAGGCTTTAAGAATTCAGACCAGTTGTATTATAGGATATCCGACATTCTAGATTTTTCTGATTGTTTCTCATGTTTAGATTCAGATTAAACTCATTTGGCAAGAGTTTGTGAATATTCTAGTACTAAGTAACTTTTTTTCCAGTGCTTTTAGTATCTATTGAAGAGCCTTGCTCAAATTAATGATTACATTGTTGATCTTCTTTTTTTTTTTTTAATTTTTTTTTAAAATATTTATTTATTTATGATAGTCACAGAGAGAGAAAGAGAGAGAGGCAGAGACACAGGCAGAGGGAGAAGCAGGCTCCATGCACTGGGAGCCCGACGTGGGATTCGATCCTGGGTCTCCAGGATCGCGCCCTGGGCCAAAGGCAGGCGCCAAACCCCTGCGCCACCCAGGGATCCCCCATTGTTGATCTTCTAATTTTACTGTAGTTATTAGCTGGCATTCCTCAGGCAAGAAGAACTTTCCTTTAATTATTATCACTATGGATCCATAGATAGTTCTTTAGTTCAAAGTGCTATAATGCTTTGCTGCCACTAGTGTTTTTAATACTCAACTGTATCACATTTGGCCAGTCCTTTTATTTATTTTTTTTTAATTTTCATTTATTTTTAAGATTTTATTTATTTATTCATGGGGATCCCTGGGTGGCGCAGTGGTTTAGCGCCTGCCTTTGGCCCAGGGCGCGATCCTGGAGACCCGGGATCGAATCCCATGTCGGGCTCCTGGTGCATGGAGCCTGCTTCTCCCTCTGCCTATGTCTCTGCCTTTCTCTCTCTCTCTCTCTCTCTCTCTCTGTGTGTGTGTGTGTGTGTGTGTGACTATCATAAATAAATAAAAATTAAAAAAAAAAGATTTTATTTATTTATTCATGAAAGACACAGAGAGAGAGAGAAGCAGAGACACAGGCAGAGGGAGAAACAGGCTCCATGCAGGGAGCCGGATGTGGGACTCGATCCCGGGACTCTAGGATCACACCCTGGGCCAAAGGCAGGCGCTAAACTGCTGAGCCACCCAGGGTTCCCCTGGCCAGTCCTTTTAACCTGACTCCCTGTGTCTTTTTTTTTTTTTTTTTTTAAGATTTTATTTATTCATGAGACACACACACACAGAGGCAGAGACACAGGCAGAGGGAGAAGCAGGCTCCATGCAGGGAGCCCGACGCGGGACTGGATCCCGGGTCTCCAGGATGAGGCCCTGAGCTGAAGTGGCGCTAAACCCCTGAGCCACCCAGGCTGCCCTCGCTTTGTTTATTTTTAAAAAAAAATTTTTTTAAATAATAAATTTATTTTTTATTGGTGTTCAATTTGCCAACATACAGAATAACACCCAGTGCTCATCCCGTCAAGTGCTCCCCTCAGTGCCCATCACCAATTCACCCCCACCCCCTCCCCTCCTCCCTCCTCCCTGTGTTTAAAACATGACCCACTTCATTGCTCTCTGGGACATCAAAGTGTTCCGGGCTCACATTGTATTTGGCCTGTTCCCCCAGGCCTGGAATGAGCCATTTCTCTAAGGAACTCTGGTTTCTTTCAAAAGGGAATAGTATATAGAATCCAGGATCTTATGTGCATATTGCTACTGAGGTAACATTTGTGCCTGGGAGCATTCAGTGGATAAAGTTTCAAAATAGATTTTTTTAAATCAGAAGTTCACATAGTTAACTCAAATCCAGATCCAGTACTATGGAGTTCTTCCTCGTCTTCCCTCATTCCATATCTACATCTCCTCAACAGTGAAAATTCTAGTTTCCAAAACTTTCAGCATATTTATTCATTTTCTCTCTTCCACAGTACATACAGAATAGTTCTAGAATTATAACAGTGCTACCACCATGAACGACTTACCTGCCAAGGGAAGCTCACTAAGACCACACAGAGCACTATGTTCTAACGTTACTTGAAGGAACTATTTCTCTCTGTGACATTATGTTATCAACTTACTATATACACTTGGGTTTATTTGTTTTTGTTAGTATTCAACCTCATGTTATTTTTGGAATATGTATAACACATGTACGGCATACAGTAAAAACCTGATGAAAGGTATATTTAGTAGAGTCTTGCTGCCAACCCTATCCCCTCTATTTCTACCCATCCCCTATACCTCTATAGATAACCATTTTCATGAGTTTCTGTTTTATTCTTCCAGTGTTTCTTTTTGCAATATTAAGCAATTGCTACCCCTCCCCCCACATATGTACATGCTTAACACATACACTCATTTCTCCTTTTGTAGAGGAGGGATACTCTACCTATTAGAGGGAGGACTATCAAAGAATTTATGGACATATTTTCAAAGCACCACAGTTTACCTCTGGTCACAAATTTACATTTCTCTCACATGTGGAGTGCCTTCACTCCCTCCCAAGAAGGCCCCTAACAGTCTCATCCCATTATAGCATCCATTCATTCAAAGGCCAGAATCTCTTTATTGGAATTAGATTCAGATGTGGATGAAGCTCCTCAGTTCTAAGTCCTTAAATACAGCTCCCTGAGTTGGGTTCCTCTTCATCTGAAGACCTGTGACAGCCAACATACAATGTCAGGCAGGCCTAGGATAACCGCCATCAAAACTACCATTCCAAATGAGGAAAACAGGAGGCTCACAGTTCATCACAATTCTGAAATCTAGCTGAGCACAAGTTGACCATGCCCTGATTGGGACTCTGGCCTAGAAATAATTCTCCATGGTTCTTAGTGCCATTCTCTGGACTCTTGGGTCTAACTCTAAGACGACCTTCCTTTTACATATAAGGTAGCTTATGTTTTCAGCCTAGGGGCTTCCAGCCTGCCTATAGGAAGGCCTCTTTTCATCTCACACTGTCTCTGCAGCTCAGTCCAAATCAGTGGTGTTTTTTGAATATAATTCTCTAATATCTTTGTGGGTTTTCTGTGAATCTTCCTGGGTTTTCCTTCCTTGTCTTCCCTTTAACTATTGGTATTTTGTCAGAGTTCTCTTCTTATTCCTCTTCTCTTTTCACTCTATACACTGCCCCTGGATGATCTCATTGACATCAAGGATTCGCTAGAATTCAAATGCTGATGATTCCCAAATCCTTATCTCTGAAGCAGCACCTACTCCTGAACTCACAAGTCAAACAGCATTACTTGGATGTTGAAGCTCAAAACCCAAGAGAGACCTTTAACAACTCCCTGTCTTTTACTTACTACATGTATTTCTCAAATCCACACTCTTGAGTCTGTCACCACTGCCTCTCCTTTAGGGTAGACCCTTACCATCTCTTGCTTACATTGTTGAAAGCCTTCTCCAATTTGATTCTCTCTTTTTTTTTTTAATTTTTTTTTAATTTATTCATGAGAGACAGAAAGAGACAGAGACACAAGCAGGCTCCCTGCGGGGAGCCCAATGTGGGACTCGATCTCAGGACCCCACCGAGCCATCCAGGCACCCCCAACTTGTTTTTCTACCTTCAGTTTTATCTTCATCTCGTGCATTCTCCACACTGAAGCCAGAGAGCCTTTTCAAACCACAGACCTAGTTAACTACTCTTAAAATCTCAAATCCATTAATGATTTCCCAAAGCTTTCAAGATGAAGTTCAGATTCCTTGGCATGACCACAGGGCCCTTCATAATTTGGCCTATATCTTCATTTTCATATCTGGCTACTTCCTTTCCATCACCCAAAATATACTATGCTGTCTCCAGCCTTCTCACCAATAATGATAGTGCTCCCACTGCCTACAATGCCCTTCCTCTTCTTTTTTTTTTTTTTTTTTTTTTTTTTTTTTTTTAATTTTTATTTATTTATGATAGTCACAGAGAGAGAGAGAGAGAGAGGCAGAGACTCAGGCAGAGGGAGAAGCAGGCTCCATGCACTGGGAGCCCGACGTGGGATTCGATCCCGGGTCTCCAGGATCGCGCCCTGGGCCAAAGGCAGGCGCCAAACCGCTGCGCCACCCAGGGATCCCCCCTTCCTCTTCTTAATATGCTTCAAGCCTCATTCAGTTCAGGTATCACTTGATCACTATCAAGTGAGACTCCCTCTTCCCAAATCTCTCTCTCTCTCTTTTTTTTTTTAATAGCCAGAATGCAAAATTTTATTACTGGTTTCAACAACAACAACAACAACAAAAAAACGAGTGGATACACGTAGAAACATGGGCAGCATCTCCCTCAGCAGGCAGGATGAGGAAGGCAGGCAGGCGGGGTAGGCTTAAGATATTCCCCTCTGTCCAACAGAAGTAGAATCTCAGGGAAAGGGTCAGGTTCCCTCCATCCAGCTGCAAGCCCGGAGACTACTTCATTCAGGGAAGCCCAGGACAGCAGCTGAGGGCAGAGGCTGAGCAGCCAGGGGCCAGGCCTAGGGGAAGGTGTAGAGAGAAGTCCTAGGCTGACATCACCAGGGGGGTGTCATGGACTGAGGGTTCTGCAGATATGACATGACCACAGCAGAGATGGACAGCATGAAGCTACTCATCATTTGTTTAGTGTCCTCAGAGCTCCGGGAGTTGGCAAAGCTGATGAAGGGTGGACGTCTACTGCTCCTTCATCAGCTTTACCAAATCTCTTTTTTACCTAGTGCTTGTCTCTCCTAAGCTCCTACTCATCTTTTACTTGTCTCTTTTCATGAGACCTTGAGCATCTTCAGAGTTCAATAAGGAAAACACCTAGGATAATGTTTACCACAAAATTATTTTATTAAAAGTTGGTTAATTCTTTAATATTTAGGTTCTTCAAGTCCATTTTTTATGTCATCTGTTCGTGGTACAATAATTGAAAACACATCTTCAGCTGGGACATTGGCACAAATTCCTTTTTTCCCCAAATATGAAGTGGAACTTGATTCTCCTAGGAAAGTCATCCCTTACCCTGGAAAGGAACATATTGAACGTGTTTTGGAAGAATATTCACATCAAGTCAAAGATCTGCAGAGAAGACTAAACGAAGTAAGTTACATTCTTTTCTTCCAGTACTCTATGCCATTTGGGGATGGCAGTGAGACATGTTGCCTTGGAACAGAACCTAAACTTAATAAACACTTAACATGGGATGCCTGGGTGGCTCAGTGATTGAGAGTCTGCCTTTGGCTCAGGGCGTGATTCCGGGATCTGGGATCGAGTCCCATATTGGGCTCTTTGCATGGAGCCTGCTTCTCCCTCTGCCTGTGTCTCTGCCTCTCTCTCTCTCTCTCTCTCTCATTCTCTGTCTCTCATGAATAAATAAATAAAATCTTTAAAACAAAACAAGGGGGATCCCTGGGTGGCGCAGCAGTTTAGTGCCTGCCTTTGGGCTCCCGGTGCATGGAGCCTGCTTCTCCCTCTGCCTGTGTCTCTGCCTCTCTCTGTCTCTCTCTGTGACTATCATAAATAAATTAATTAATTTAAAAAAAATTAAAACAAAAACATTTAACAATGGATTTATTGGTTAAACTTGTTAATTTGGCTTATGCCTTCTTTTTTATTTTAAAGATTGTATTTATTCATTCATGAAAGACAGAAGGGCAGAGACATGCACAGAGAGAGAAGCAGGGTCCCTGCAGGAACCCAAGGCGGGACTCGATCCTAGAACCCCGGGATCATGCCCTGAGCCAAAGGCAGTTGCTCAACCACTGAGCTACCCAGGTGCCCCTAATTTGGCTTATGCCTTCTATTTCAGTATTAAAAATTGGGCACATGGGATCCCTGGGTGGCGCAGCGGTTTAACAAACGCCTGCCTTTGGCTCAGGGCGCGATCCTAGAGACCTGGGATCGAATCCCAAGTCAGGCTCCCGGTGCATGGAGCCTGCTTCTCCCTCTGCCTATGTCTCTGCCTCTCTCTCTCTCCTGTGTGACTATCGTAAATAAAAAAAAATAATAATAAAATAAAATAAAAATTGGGCACATGAAGTTTACATACCTTTTTTCCTTTTGTTAATAGAATGCCTTGGTTTCATGGTTAATTTTAATGAAACTTGAATAGCTCAAAATGTTATCATAATAATTGGTTCAGGCCTACTGACCTGCTATCATGATAGCTCATTTTTCTTTACAAAGCAGTTGTAAGAGTAGGTTTTTAGATATATGTAAATAGCTCAGGCTAATTTCCTCTTCTTTATATGGCTGTCTGGCAAATTCTTGATATCCATCAAGACTCAGCTAAGCATTTGCTTCTCTGAATCCTTTCCTCTAAACAGCATTAAGTATATTCTCCTCTGTACAGCTGTTGCCCTATGTGCACATGTCTACTGTAGTATTTAGCACATTACTGTATTTATTCACACATTGTTCTACCTTATCAGACTGTGTAAATACATTTAGGGAAAAAAAACCACAACTTAATATTAAGTGCCGAGAATCATTACCTATTATATCATGTACAAGGATACAGAGATGAATAAGGTAGGACTCATAAGAAGTTCATAGACTTGAAGAAGAAGAGCTGGTATATAAACAAATAGTGACAATACTTTGTGATGACTGCAAATAAAGAGGGTGGGTGGGATGGATGGATAGATGGATGAAGCACAGAGATACCAATGAGGGAAAGAGACAGTGCCTTACTGTTGTGCCCAAGATTGCGAATCCAAGAAACCACCAAGGAGCCGACACCGAAGAGGGTTTATTTACAAGCTCGAGCTTGGGTCCAAGTATACTCGACACAGTGGAGCAGGGACTTGGACCCCGAGGTGGTTTTTAGCTTGTTTTAAGGGCTGGTCTAGGGGACCTCCAGAAGGGGTGGAGCCATTTTTCAAGTTCTGTTTACATTCTGATATGGGGCTTTCAAGGGCGTTGAGCTCTGTTCTTATTCTAATAGGGGCTTCCTGCCCCTGGCTTGGGCTCTGTTCTCATTCTAATATGGGGCTTTCTAGGATGTTAAGCTGTAAACTGTTTTTTTTTTTTTCTGTAACTGAAGTAATGTAAATTTCAGCTCTTATTCACAGGGGCCAGGGATGGCTGGACTTGTGCTAACGCTGAACTTAAAGTGGAATGGCCTTAATTTTCTCGGCCTCCACATTACTTAATTCATTTTCCATGTCCATTCTCTGGCAGAGGATCTGACACTTGATTGGCTCCCAGTAAATATGTGTTAAATCTCTAAATGAATACAGGGCTATTAGGATACTTACAATATTTAGCATAAAACTCCTATGTAACATGTGCTAGGTGCTGGGTCTAAAAAGATGGAAAATACATGGTCATTTTTTTTAAAAAGATTTTATTTATTTATTCATGAGAGGCAGAGACACAGGCAGAGACACAGGCAGAGGGAGAAGCAGGCTCCACGCAGGGAGCCTGACGTGGGACTTGAGCTTGCGTCTCCAGGATCACACCCTGGGCTGAAGGTGGCGCCAAACCACTGAGCCACTGGGGCTGCCCTACGTGGTCATTTCTGTATACACATTTATAGTCTGTGGCTGAGATATTTATATAGAAAATGATAGTAACAATGAGATCTGTGCTGCAGTAGGAATAAGCCATGATGCTAAATCCCATTGCTGTTTTACCTTCCTTAGAATTTTAAGCAACATTTCACATAGGTGATTATCTTCTTCCTCTTAAGTATTCTTTTCTCCTAGGTCCCTTGAAAATAAACTCTCTTGACTTTCCTTGAGCTTATTCGTTTTTGTTTTTTTGTTCCAGTAGAACCATCTGAAAATAGTCATAGTGATTCCCACGGCTTCTGTTGCCATTTATATATCAATGAACACTCAACTTATATTTCTAGTACAGACCTCTTACTTTAGCACTGCATGTACCTACTTGACATTTATACTTGAAATGTCTGAGGGTCTATAAACTCAACATTTCTGCCTGGATACATGATCATTCCCCCAAGCCTACCCTTCTCCCAGTGTTCCTTCTAATTGTATGTGGTGCCACCTTTACATAATTACACAAGCAAAAACTTCATTTATATTTTTTAAGGGGGGCACAGAAGGAGAGACTCTTAAACAGACATAGAGCCTGTGGGGCTTGATCTCACAACCCTGAGATCATGACCCGAGTTGAAATCAAGAGTCAGACGCTTAACCACTGAGCCACTCAGGCACCCCCAAACCTCATTTATTCTTGATACCTCTTCCCTGGTGTCATTTTATCACCATATCCAGTATATCTCATATATATTTCTCAGATTTCCTTTTTTTTTTTAATTTTTATTTATTTATGATAGTCACACAAGGAGAGAGAGAGAGGCAGAGACATAGGCAGAGGGAGAAGCAGGCTCCATGCACCGGGAGCCTGACGTGGGATTCCATCTTGGGTCTCCAGGATCACGCCCTGGGCCAAAGGCAGGCGCCAAACCGCTGCGCCACCCAGGAATCCCGTCAGATTTCCATTTCCACTGTTGGCATCCATAGTTCAGACTGTACTGTAGTTATTCACCTGGACTATAAGAGGAAAAGATAAAGGGCCTTAACTTTATATTGACTTTATAGACATTGTCAATTGCAGAATCAACTAGTATCCTTTTACACTTGCTCTCCAGTGTAGTGTTTTTTTCACCAGAAAGTGTATGCCTTTATCATATGCTTTTTTAAAAAGTTTTTTAAAAGAACCGTCATGTAGGTTTTCTCTCAAATCCTCCTCTGATCCAGGACTCTTCAAGAGTCATCTGTCCTATTTTCTGGCTTAGATGAATTTCTTAGGTCTGTGTATAACTGTTTTCTTCTCATCACAGCTTTCCTGATTGGATCCATGATTTCTAGGATTCATTGTTTTCTGTCTTCCTTTTTCTGGATCTGCTTCATTTAGTCAAAGTACATCTTTAGAAACTTAAGAAAGGTACATAGGCATATATTTTATGGACCTTTGCATTCTGAGAACAACGTTAGCTGGGTAACATTGAAAGTCATTTTCTCTCTGCAAATATAAATTTTAGGAAGCGTTCTTCTATTGCTGTATTACTTTGTTTCTTAGGATCCTTTTTTTCTGGTGTTTGCTTCTTTGTTTCATCTTGGACTCTTGTATTTTATAATCTTCCTTCAGGTGTCCATGAGTATTTGTTGGTTGATTGGTTAGTTGGTTGGTTGATTTTTGTTCATACTCAAGGATGAGCAATAAAAAAGCTGATGGCAAGCTCTCTCAATAGGCAGAATTTGATGGCTTGGCTTTGGGATAATTAGGTGGTATCAGTTGTTAGGCTGGGAGGTCTCTCTCAGTGCCTAATTTTAGAGATCTTCCTGAATTTCTCTGTAGTAGAACACCTTGACTTTTGGGTGGTGGTTGTCTGCTGTAGAGTTTTCAAGTGGGTTGGAGGTGAGGATGGACTTTTCTGTATATAGAATTTTAACCAATTTTCCTGTTTTCAAAAATAAAAATTATTTCTGTATTTATCTTGAGCTAGAAGTCTGATTTGTTTTAGAAATAGTGTTTTGGTTATTAAGTAAAGAATAAATTGAAAGGGGCCAAGCTTGAGACAGTTCGACTAGTTAAGATAGTTCAATAATCTAGGTGAGAAATGATTAATTAGGCCCTGAAGTATGGTGAAAGGAGAAGGAAGTACACCTAAAAATAAATTAATAATCTATGGATTTTTGGAAAGTATTAGCGTTAAGAAAAGAAGTTCCTCTGGTAAAGACTGATTTACCTGGCATTTTTTTCTAGAGCAATGAATTGCATGAGAAACAGAAGTTTTACTTAAGGCAGTCAGTCATTGATTTGCAAACAAAACTTCAAGAGATGCAAATGGAGAGAGATGCCATGGCTGACATCAGGTTGGGAGTTGTTACCTAAAATTATTTTAAAATTTTACTTTTTGTAGTATAATATTACTTGTGTGAATATGACCTTTATGAATATTATTTCTTCTTCTTTCACTTATTTCATAGACGAAGGGAGAGTCAGTCCCAGGAGGATTTGAGAAATCAGCTTCAAAATACAGTTCATGAACTTGAAACTGCCAAATGCCTTAAGGAGGACATGCTGAAAGATAGCAACATGCAAATAGAACAGCTGAGAAAGATAATGCTTAGTCATGAGGGAGTGCTTCAAGAAATCCGAGCAATCCTAGTTGACTTTGAAGAAGCCTCAGGCAAGAAAATATATGAACAGGACAGCATGTCTGCTCTCCACTTCCGCAACCTGGGCTCGGCTATTAGTAAAATCTTAAGAGAATTAGACACAGAAATTTCTTATCTAAAAGGGAGGATATTTCCAGTAAGTGGTGAGAACACTATTCAATTTTATATTAAAATCCATTAAGAGAATAGTATTAGATGTGTATATTTTTTTAAGTTCTTAAAAGCAAACCAAGTTCTCACTTTTGTTTTCTAAAATAAGTTATTTCCACAATGACGTCTCAGTAAATTAAGGGAACTAGCTTGATTTGTCTGTATGGCTTCCTGAGAGTATAACCAAAGTAAGTGATCTAATAAAATATGGTGATAAAATGTATTAAGTTTCAGTATTACTTTTATTTGCTTCTTTCTAAAGTGTTCCTTTAGTTGGAAAATCTCCAACTTTTCCAAGATGTAGATTTACCAATCCATAAATCAGCATCTCTTTTTTATATAACTAGGTAGAGGATCAGCTTGAAGCACTGAAGTCTGAATCACAGAACAAAATAGAATTGCTTCTTCAACAACATCAAGATAGGTGGGTTTCTGACTAAAGTATAGAAAGTCATAGTGAACTAAACCATAGGTTTACTAAAATCCCTTATCAGCAATTCCAAAATCTAAAATATTCTGAAACAAAGAAGTTTTCTTCATAGGTTTATGGCAAATTCATGTGAAAGGGAAAATTTTTCTGACATTTGTTTAAAAGGTTCAGGAAAATTTTATTCAAGGCTTTTGCAATAGGGGTTCTGTGTTAGGGAACAAAGATGAAGCTCAGCTCTCCTAATACAACCAGGAAGGTAAGGATTTTCAGCCAAGGAGCAGATGAATGGGACAGTAGAGACATCAAAGGTGGGGAGATTCTCACTGAACTGACTTAGCCAGATTCTTACTAAGCCTGGGCAGGCCAGGCCAGTGGGGGTGAGATGGGAGGGTGATGGGTGCCAAGGTCAAGGCCTTAGAAGAAGACTCAGAGGAGCCTGACTAAAGTTTGGTCAAGGAGAGAGTCTTTGTCAGTCATTTGTTGGCAAAACCTGACTTGAGCTTAATGTAAAGCTTTATGATGTAAAGTCTTTATGATTTAGTGTGAATATTTAAAATCCTGTTGTTGTGTTTGCAATATGTTACAGGACACTTCCCCCCATGTGTGTCACATAATATATAGTACTTGTAACTTACTACCGTTGTAAATTTTTTTAAAGATCTGAATTTTTTTTTATAAAGATCTGAATTCTAAAACCTAAAATGAGCAGCATCTTCAAAGTCAAAGCAAAATACTAAATTTAAGAGTGTTGAAAATCATTAATTTTTGGAATAATCAGCCAAGCAAAGTCTTATGTATCAAATAACAAGCACTGCATTTTCTTTATAGGATTGAGCAGTTAATAAGTGAACATGAAATCGAAATAACAGGACTTACTGAGAAAGCTAGCAGTGCTCGAAGCCAAGCCAATAGCATCCAGAGTCAACTGGAAATCATTCAGTATGTTTGTCCTGGTAGTTTGAAATTGGTAGTTATTTATCTTCATTTTAGAGATACCATTTTCATTAATATTCTGTCCTAAAATCTTTTAAAATTTGCCTAAAAATTCCACAAGGAAGTAAAACATTTCTAATTTAAATGAATGGAAAAGATTACTTAAGAGATAATATTATATGATTACATGGAAGTATTATTGCAGGTATTTAGGCCTCTTGGAATTGGATGTTTTAAATATTATTCATATTACAACTGATAGAACCAAAGACACACACGCACTGTATATGTGTGTGTATTAATATATATAAATAGAATACACATGAATACATATAAATAATTTTATAATTTGAGCTTATATAATTGAAACTTTTTATAGGGACATTTTCAATCATATATGAAAATAGAAAAAAAATAGTACAGATGAACTCCTATATACACTATCTAGTTTTAACACTTAACAATGTGATTGAGTGGAAGCTTTAAAGAAGCAATTTTGGAAAATAAAAGACTTTTGACCTATTAATGCCATATAAAAGAACTAGAGAAAGTATCTAAATGCTAGAGTATGCTTAGGTATCACACTTATTCTTAGTTTGCTATTTGCTTTTACTCCCCTTTAAAACCCTTCTTAGAGAACAAGCAAGAAACCAAAATTCAATGTATATGCGACAACTCAGTGATCTGGAATCTACTGTTTCCCAGCTACGTTCGGAGTTAAGGGAAGCCAAAAGGATGTATGAAGACAAGGTGAGGTTAGATTTTGCTGCTGTGCTTCCACAGACTATTATACACAGATTTAATTATACATGTTTTAATAGTTTATTTGAAAATGAGGAATCAAAGTAATGTCAAATTAAAAGCAGCTTTTAAGATGGAGTAGGAGGACACCAAATATCAATATGTTAAGTTATAAACAATTTTAATTTAAATTGTTTGCTCAAATTAATTCATCTGTAGAAGAAAAGTTTTGCATATTTCAAGTTAAATTTCTTAAAAAAATAAGTTAAGACTACTAAAATTATTTTTACAAGGCTTATTAGCTCTAACAAATATTTTGCTACCAGGTGGTCTCCCCCTACCACTCATTACTTCAGAGTACCTCCTAGGTTTTACTTCAACTCCCAGTTATTAATCACTGTGTGACTAGCAAACTGAATTAATAAGATCAGTCTAAATAAAAAATAATTAGGATAAGTTTCATCTTTTATCACACAATTCTTATTTTTTATTTATTTATTTATTTTTTTTCACACAATTCTTAAACCCAGATATTCTTATTTGATATTCTGTTTTTTTTTTTAATTTTTTTTAAAATTTTTATTTATTTATGATAGTTACAGAGAGAGAGAGAGGCAGAGACACAGGCAGAGGGAGAAGCAGGCTCCATGCACCGGGAGCCCGATGTGGGATTCGATCCTGGGTCTCCAGGATCGCGCCCCGGGCCAAAGGCAGGCGCCAAACCACTGCGCCACCCAGGGATCCCAATATTCTGTTTTTTTGTTCTCTCACTTTCCTACAGCTAAAAAGGAGCTATTCACTGTCATTATCAACCGATTATCCAGAGCTTATGTTTTTGTTAATCTCAAGCATATGCAAAGCAATAGAGACCCTAAAAATCAAGCAGAGAGTTACCATTCAGAGGAGCTTGTGTTCTTCATTCCCTGTAGGAAGGGTAGCCAACTATGCATGCCTGTTTGCCTGTGACAGCCCAGTTTACACCTGCTACTCCAGGGTCCTATTTTGTAAACACCAAATCTCCAAATTGACTCAGTTTGGAAGACAAACTCTAATAAGTCATCCTAAAACTCTAATAAGTCATCCTGCCTATCTGAGAACCTCCAGTTGTAACCATCATTGTTAGCCAACTTCTCACACATTAGCTGATTGGGAAGAAATAGAATATAAAGGAAGCCGCCAGATTCCTCTAAAAAGTAGCCCAGTTCTACAGGGTAACAGTACAAGGACAAAGCTTCACATGGGAAGAAGCAGTTGAATACTGCAGCTCTAGTTCTTCCGGACAGCCGTTTAATTACAGTCATTTAATTATACTGTCCCCCCCCCCCCCCCCCGCCCCGCTGGCCACAGGAGGGGGACTCTTCCTCCTTGGTTCTAGTTTAAGCACAGGGTATAAAACCTCAACCTTAATTCCCTGTGGCACAGCTAAAATAAGAATGGAAAATTTAGACGTGGCTTTACTAAAATCTAAACAATAAAGACTAACATAAAACTATATAATCTCAGTTATGAGATTTGGATCCTCTATAGCAGTGGCTTTCAAACATTTTTGATCACTCCTCATAGTAAGAAATAGCTTACTTTTTGATCTACTATACACATAGGACTGAAGCAAGTTTCACAGGATGTTGTTTACCCCTGTTACATGTGGGATGCTGATTTGATACTAAATTGATACCATGATTCACTGGCAGGTTGCAGTTTGAATAACACTGCCCTACTAGACCACTGGGCTTAGTTAGCTCTTAGCTTAAATCCTTTTGTCAAGGTCATTTCAACCACCACCATTTAAGAGTAGCCTTCAGGAACCTTTGACTGTTTGTTTTATTTATTTATTTATTTAGTTAGTTAGTTAGTTAGTTATACATACCTTTGTCTGTTTAAAAGCTAAACCAAGAAGCAGAAGCCCAGAGAGAAACATATGTTCTTTTCTGCTTCTCTGAGGCCTGCTTTTTGGTTCTAGTTTCTTTTCTCAGGGTGAGCTTTTCCCCTGAAGATTGATACCAGGAATGTCCACCCCTTTCTGGGCAGACCAAGCCTACATAAAAGGTCTTGATCTCACCCTGCAGCATGGGGGTGCTTTCAGCACATTATAGGGTGGAAGCTACCAGAGCCCTGGTAGTCTAGTGGAGATAGGCACATTCGCGGATATGAGCACAGACCGTCTGACAGTAAGAGAGGAAATGAGAGAGCTGTTGTGTTCTAGTCCAATATAGTAACTGATATTCATTACTATTCAACTCATTTTGAGAAGATTAAGTATTCATTATTTATTTAGAAGTCCTTTGAAAAGCTATGAAGTACTAAGCAAAACTCAACTCGCTTGTGTCTTCTTATATAATTCGAAAGTGCTATAGCTTTCCATTGTAACATTGCTTGGCAAAGTGACCCTTCCATCAGCTGTCACCTGTTGTTTGCTAGTTCACATACAGTTCATATACAGCACCGTGCTGCCGAACTCTAAATTTGAGCATGGTGGGAAATTTTAACAAATACTGAATACAGTACATCAAAAGAATACAAAAAAATAGCTTGAGTTTTTATAAATATTTATCTTTGGCATTGTAGAAACATAAGCATACAGATGAATGACTGTAGACTTTTTCATATGAATGTTTTGAGGCCATATAGATATATAATGATACATACAAATATGATGTTATAATCATTCTTATTTTGCCCTAATGTAAACAGTGGATCACCAATAATTTTGTCAGTCTTAAATAGTCAACATTTAATAGAAATAAGGGGGGGGCATATTAGATTAGCTCATTTTAATCTAGATCAGTGAGATTTATAACAACATATTGAACCTGTGGAGTTGGCAACTAGATGGTGGTTAAGTAGGCTTTCTTAATAGTGATTCCCTTTAGTCAGAGAACACTGAGAGATGATTATCTTGTACTTTGGCCTGAAATGTCATCAATGCATGGTTGTAACCGAGCAAGAAAACATCAAGCTAGTTAACAAAAGGATTTCATTTTGGGGTCATGAAAAATCATATTGTTAGGAAATGTTTTTCTTGTAATGAATTGAATATAAAATTCTTCTGTTTAATTTTTTTTATTTTCATATAACTTGAGTTTACATTGCTAAAGCTTCTGAAAAAAAATTTTTTTTAAATTTTTATTTATTTATGATAGTCACACAGAGAGAGAGAAAGGCAGAGACACAGGCAGAGGGAGAAGCAGGCTCCATGCACTGGGAGCCCGACATGGGATTCGATCCCGGGTCTCTAGGATCGCACCCTGGGCCAAAGGCAGGCGCTAAACTACTGCGCCACCCAGGGATCCCAGCTTCTGAAAATTTTAAAATCTATTTTATCTTCTACTGCTTTAGTGAGCAGTGTTAGTATTTTCTCCTGAGGTCAGATTCCTTCCGTAAAAAAGTCTTTATTGTTTAAAAAAATTGATGACATGATAGGTCTGAACAAAACTTTTCTAACTAGAAGGCATAAATTGTCCTTTAGGAGGGCAGTATGTATCTTCAGGTTAACAAAATATTTTCATACTGAAGAAAATAGAAACTACGTTTCAAAGAAAATTGTAAATGTAGCTTTTGTAGCTTACAAAAGTGCCCTACTGTAATGCTTTTTTCTATTCTTCTCTTTCCATTTTAGGAGAACCTCCAGAATTCCCCTTTACGAATTTGGACCAGTAGAAGCTGTCACTATTGGCTCTGTAGATTTGGCTTTACTCTTAACTTTCGCTTTTTGACAACAAAAATATCTCATGATCTTGATTCTGTTTATTTTTCCTATTTTGAAAGCTTTTGGGGCTGAATTTTGTACTCAAAAAGTAAAGATTTAGTAGCACTGGCTGGAGCTATATTCTGTGCAGGAAGAGTCTGTGCAAACCTCTTTGCACAGTTCTGCCAATGCACCCCCGTGCTGACCTACAGCACCCCTCAGTATCCAATGTCTGTGTCGTCTTTTTGAGCACAGAAAACAAAACAATTCGGCTTGATTGGTAACATCTTTAAAAATCCCTGTAAAAATTTGAATGAGATCCAAGTACTTATTTGTCCAGTGATCCAAAACTGAAAGTAGATTCATAGATGGTGAAAGGGAAAACCGGTGCTGCTATTGGAAAAAGAAAAGAAAAAGAAAAAAACCTTTAATATCTATCTTGGATATCACTATTTATTCTGGACATTTCAGAAGGCTTTGTAGTGTTTTGTACAGCTGTTTGTTCAGCTCAGCTGCTACTTCAGTGGTTTTCCCTTTCACTCTCCATTTCTCTTCTTGATTGATTAAGTAATAGAAGTATTTCTGCTCTAAAAAGTGAAAGGTAAAAGCAGAGCTATAGCAGTTGAGTCAGTACTGACAACTACAAAACCAATGTTCCTTCAGGGGTCTGGAGGAACTTCTGACAGTTGATAAACTTAGACAAAAAGATAACACTTGGCTCTTTTCTTTTTCTTCATTCTTTTCTCACTTTTCTTTTGAAACTTTGGTCTCATGGATTTTACCATCCAGTTTGATGTTATCAAAGGGTCATCCAGAATTTTTTTTAAAAAATGAAAACCGACAAGATAGCAAGTTTTAATTTAAGTTTTTAAAGCACATAGACAAATACTTTGCTCAAAGAGACAATAGTTTTATGCCAAATTTGGACTAGAAAACCTTATAGACATACGAGTAACTCTTCATATTGAAAGTGCTCTTGTTAAATTTATAGCTCAAAATACAGTTTTCAGGACAGGCGGGAATTATAGGATTTCAGCTTTATTAATACTGTTCTTCTCATATAAAAAAGCAGAATTGAAAGAACTTGGAAAGATTATCTAGAATACTCTTTTCAAATTATAGATGAAAAATACTGAGACTCAGAGAGGTCATGTGACAGAACCTGGACCATAACCTAAAGTCCTAGCTTGATCATGTTCCCTCTCTGATTACATTTGTCCACCCACAGTAAAAGTTTGTGGGCTTTTTCCTGAGTATTCCTAATGTCATTACTAACTTTGTGCTGATTTGGGCTTTCCTGATAATAGTAGAGCTGAAGAGATTATATCAACTGATACCATTCAGCCATTTTCCTTAGAAAGCTACTCCTGCCAGAGGTTGAGTTTTGTGTGAGAACTTCTTTATAGGATTATTAGAATTTTGAACTTTTCTGGTGATAGCCTAATGTTTTATGTACACTTAATTCTTGTGAAATACTTGTTTATATCTAACATACATTCAGACATAGTCATTTTTAAAATATATTCACTGTAAATATTAAAATAGACACTCCAATCTCTACAGGCTGTGATTCTACTCTGTAGGTAAATGTGAAACTGTTTGATGATCCTATATAAGTACTTTTAAAAAATCATATATATGTATGTGTGATTAAAGGTATATGAATTCTGTGTATTCATACTTAGCATTTATCAAAGTGGTAGTTGCATATATATATATATATATATAAAACTAATAAATATGTGCTAAATTAATAAATGAAGACCTTAAATGAACCTGGTCCAGAAAAAAATAGAGTCATCAAGAAAAAAACTTAGTCTTGCTCATATATTCTCTAAGAAATTTTATTTTTAAAAAATATTTATTCATTTGAGAGAGAGAGAGCAGGAACAGGGCAGGGAGCAGAGGGAGAGGGAGAAACAGACTCCCCACTGAGCAGGGAGCCCAATATGGGGCCTAATCCAGGGACCCTGGGATCATGACCTGAGCTGAGGGCAGATACTCAACCGACTGAGTCACCCAGGTGCCCCTATTTTCTAAGAAATTTTAATCACAGTTTGTCATCCAAACCAATAAGTTTTATTCTTGACATAGTAAATCTGGAAGCCTGTTGAAGTAAGAAGGAATATGTACCATTTATGTAGTCATGAAGGATTTCTTATTACTGGCTGATGAAATAGTATTTTAATGATCACACTAAGTATCAATATGTTCTCATTATTTTAATATCTCAGTATGTAAATTATGAATTTTTGTGGCTCAGCTAAAATCCAAACCTGGAGCCTCCATTGTCTGAGATCTTAACCTCTTCGCCTACTTTGCATCTACAGGTCAAGAGCTGTGGGAATGCTATTAACAATGATGGGCCTTCTGGTATATTGACATTTAGACATGCATAGTTACACAGATCAAATAGCTGCCCTATCTACGAGGGAAAAATGCACCTATGCCAGACCTTTAAAATTGGTATTCATCCAGTTTATAGTTGAAGGAAATGAGGATTGAAACATATAATATGTATATAAGTGTTTTAAATTAATACATTTAATTTAAATTAATTTTAAATTAATATATATACGTATATGTATGTTAATTCGTCTTTCAAAATTGACTAATAATGACAATAATGAAAACCTTATTACCATTCATTCTTTTATATTCATTGCCTTTTATTATTGAAACTCTAATAGTCTTAAAATAACTCTTCTACATATAGTACAGATCATTTGTGTGGGCTGTGCAGAATTTTATTTATACCACATCAAACTTCCTTAAATACCAAATGACAGAACACCTATTCACACAAGAAAAATCTTGAATAGTATGAAAAAGATTACAGACAATGCCCATATCTAACAATATCAAATATTTCACTTTGGCTAATTTCCCTAAGTTAAATTCTACATAGATCTTAAGTTCAGAAAACTTTACAAAATGTAATAAGCTTTTATTTTTGCCCCAAAAATAATAGCATTTGTTTCCCAGAGACTGTATTTATTTTATATTCCCTACTCTCATAGTCAGATTGATTTGTGCTTTCCTTCTAGATAGAAGAACTTGAAAAGCAGTTAGTCCTTGCTAACTCGGAGCTAACTGAGGCACGGACGGAACGTGACCAGTTCAGTCAGGAATCTGGAAATCTGGATGATCAGCTTCAAAAGCTGTTGGTAAGACTATGCTCTAAATATGAATTCAATTAATTCTGGGAAGTTTCTCACCAAAATATTTCACAAAATTGGTTTTACTTATAAAATTACAAATTTTACATAATATTTGTGCATATATACATAATGGACTATCTTGACATTATTCAATTTATATATGAATAATATTCTAAATTTTACCTATTTTTTTCCCTTAAGCAGTTACAGCTTATAAGTTAGGTGAAGCTAGTCTTCAAATGGCCTTTCAATTAGATAAATGTATTCTACTAAGTTGAGGTAGTATTGTTTATTTTGAAGCCAAATAACAGTCAAAACACAATTGGAAAGGGAGTTTAGGTTAAAAAAATTTTTTTAAAGAAAGGAAATAAGATTCCAATAATAGTGAAACAGCCTGTGCTCTGTTTGAGGTACTAGAGGATGAGAAATTTAGGAAAGGAAACGATTGGTACTCCTCTGTGTGATGTTAGCAGTATAGGAATATAGGAGTATAGCAGTATAGGAGTATAGGAGAATAAATTTCTCTCGCACTCCCAGGCCCTTTGTAGGGTGTAGCGCCCTCAGCCAGTGGAGCCATCTTTCATAGGCTGACAAAGGGTTTGAGGAACAAGCACTAAAAATAGAGCTGGCAACTGTGTGACAAGTTCCAAACCTTGGGATAATCCTTCACTACTTTCCCTCCACCTGCATGTTTCCCTGGGTCCTCAGATCGAATTTGAAAATCTTGCAGATTGTCTGAAAGATCCTCACGGCCCTCCCCTCCTTTTCATTCTTACCGCCACTACCCCTTGGCCCAAGCCCCTCACAATACCTGGAGCATGTCTTCTCACTAGGATTGCTACCTCCAGTTTTTCCCCTCCTCAGTCTGGCCTATGGAGTGCTGCTCTGCTCAAATATCACTCTGTGTCACTCTTTGATTTAAAAATTACATTCCCCATAAAAGCTAGACTCCCCGCCTTTCAAGACTGTTCATGATCCAGCCCCAGCTTCCCATTGTGATCCTTTCTGTCTGCATATGCCCAGTGCTCCAACCAGACCACACACACCCCTTGCCAGCCCTTTCTTCCTGATCTCTGTATCTCCCAGTTGTTCGTGAGGTCCAGGTCCAACTCAAATGCCTTGTTGAAGTATTTTGATCTTCTTTGTGCTTTCTCTTTGCTGTTGCTTAGCTCTCTCTCTCTCTCTTTAATGAAAAACCACTTCCATTTCTTTGTATCTGTTCTCACCTTTTCCTTTGGGTGATAAATCCTTTGAAGATCTCTGTGTCTTTGTCTCTCCTACTCTAGTTTTTGCTAACTGTAAACACTATGTATTGTTTCTAGCTACTGAAGGGGAAGGTAATTCTATTCATAGTCAACTGTTACTCCACTCTCAGTACCAAATGCTATTCTGTCATTTCTGAGGCAGTTAACCACATTACTATTGCTATGCTTTCATTATTTGCTAAGCTTTTGAGCATTTCTTTATTACAGGAGCACACTTGATGTGAGGCATAATAATGCCTTTTCTAGAAAATCCAAAACTTAAAAATAGGATGATTTAAAAAATCTATTGCATTTTTCTTTTCATTTTATATTGTTTGGGATTTAATCTATTGAGATTTCCTTGTAGTGTAAGAAATTATAAGTAAGCAAATGTTAACTTACGTATCTAGTAAATCATTTTTCTGAATGATTGAAAATAAGATTCCAAAGTCAAAGGTTTCTCAAATTGCATAAAAAGTCCAAAAATGATAGAAGGAAAATGAGAATTATGCTTTAATTCTTTAATGCAAGTTGGGGAACATACCTCATTTCCTGTAGGCTGATCTACATAAAAGAGAGAAGGAGCTGAGTCTGGAGAAGGAGCAGAATAAGCGTCTGTGGGACCGGGACACGGGCAACAGCATCACCATTGACCACCTGCGGCGGGAGCTCGATGACAGGAACATGGAGGTGCAGCGCCTGGAAGCACTCCTCAAGGCCATGAAGAGCGAGTGCCAGGGCCAGATGGAACGGCAGGTCAGGCAGGACATGGGATGGCTTCCTCAGATTGCCTCTTCTGAGGGAAAAATGTATTTTCTGTGTTATTGGTAGAGCTTTTTTTTCTTTTTTCTTTTTTTTTTTTAAAGATTTTATTCACCTATTCATGATAGACACAGAGAGAGAGAGACAGAGACACAGGCAGAGGGAGAAGCAGGCTCCATGCAGGGAGCCCAACGCGGGACTTGATCTAGGGACTCCAGAATCATGCCTTGGGCCAAAGGCAGGCGCCAAACCACTTAGCCACCCAGACGTCCCTATTGGTAGAGCTTTTAAAAAAAATGTATGGGCCTAAAAATGGCCATAAGATAGAGCTATGGATTCTTTGAGCAAGTTATAAAAACCTGTTATTTATTTTTATATTTTTGACTGATCAAAATACTAAGCTTTATCTCATTTTTGTTCATTGTTGAGAAATGAAATTCCTATCCAATTGCCTTTTTATTTTTGCCTAGAAATCAGAAACCTAATAGATGCTTATTTTAAAAAGCATCAAACCATAGGGAGAACTGAGGAACAGCAGGGTTGAAGGTATCCAACAGCCGTTTTTTTTTTTTTTTTTTTTTTTTTTTTAATGATTTGGTTTTCCCCTAAACTGATTGAAACTAGTAGACAAGATGGATGCACTCTGTTTTGGGGCCCCAGTGGCAATGCTTTATTAAGAGCCTTGAACCTTCAGTACCAAGAGGACATGATTCCAATGTCAGTATTGCCACAGAGACATAGAAAGCATCCCACAAAAGAGTAAGCTTCCCAAAATGTGAAAGCAAACCAAAGGGACCAGTCTTGGGTTAGAATTCAGGCAAACCATTTTTCTACTCTTTGGCCCACCCTGGGCAAGAAGAAAGATGAGGGGAGTTACTGGGAGTTAGATTCTTAACACTTCTCTGGACAAGGACCTGAGAATGTGAGTGTGTGTTAGATGAAAGCCATTATTCACTTTTTCCTCAGAGGTATAACTAAGGGGCAAGTTGGAGGAATAGTGGGGCAAGAGTGCCTTCCTCCCTAGGAAGGGCAGCTTCTTCAGTCATGCCACACTTTTGCCAGTGTTATCCTAATTTAAATTGGTACAGAAATACTCTCAGAGGAAACCTCCAAAGCTCCCACACTAGAAAGCCATTCTAGAGGAGCATTATTATTTAATTCATGTCTCTCCACCTTGGTCTAACTAACTTAAGTTGGTCTGTGGTCTATACAGAGTTGTGACATAAAAATGATTTCAGTTTAGGTAGATATTATTATTAGATTCATGAATTCATGTTTGTGAGCTAACTTGTTATATCTCTTGAGGTTGCTTCCACCCCTCTGCCCAAATTCATGAAATTTTCTCTTCTTTGACAATCAGATGGCAGCAATTCAGGGAAAGAATGAAAGTCTAGAAAAAGTGTCCTCCTTGACGGCTCAGCTTGAATCCACCAAAGAGATGCTCCGCAAAGTGGTGGAAGAGTTGACTGCTAAGAAAATGACCCTGGAGAGCTCAGAGAGGACCATATCGGACCTGACCTCTTCCCTCCAGGAAAAAGAGAGAGCCATTGAGGCTACCAATTCGGAGATCACAAAGCTACGCTCCCGAGTGGACTTGAAATTGCAAGAGCTGCAGCACTTGAAAACAGAGGGAGATCACCTCAGAAATGTGCAGACTGAGTGTGAGGCCCTCAGGCTACAGATGGCAGAGAAGGACAAGGTGATTGAGATTCTGCGACAGCAGATTGAAAACATGACACAGTTGGTTGGCCAGCACGGACGAACTGCTGGTGCCATGCAGGTTGAAAAAGCTCAGCTTGAGAAGGAGATCAATGATAGGAGACTGGAGCTACAGGAATTCAAGGTCTGTAGAGGGTTTTTTGGTAGTTTTAACTTCAGAAATATCATTTCCCTCCTAAGGAAGTATGATTTAAGTCACTGAAGAGATGCTCTATGAAGGTCTGTGGACCCTTTGAGGTTGTTTAAAAGTATTTGTGCCTGAGTGCCTTTGTGTGTTGTTGTGAGAAGGGATCCTTACTTTTATTAGATTCCAAAAGAAGTGGATGGACCCAAGACTACTGATACAAAAGAGAAAAAAATCATAAAAATCCAGCTTCCTCATGAAGCCATGTCTCATCCCACAGTTTGAAGTATTTTCTCCCTCGTCAGACAGACCTGTCATTGAACCCCACCTCTCACCACCTGACTATAAAACACTGCTTTGTTCACTAAATCTTGGCTTCCATAACTATGAAACTAAAGAAGAGTTAGTTGGCATACTTTGTAATATTAGTTTTAGATGTACAATATAGCAATTCCGCACTTCCATACATCATCCCGTGCTTATCACAGCAAGTACACTCCTTAATCCCCATCACCTATTTCACCCATCCTCCCTCCCACCTCCCTTCTGGTGACCATCAGATTGCCCTCTATAGTTCAGAGTCTGTTTCTTGGCTTGTCTCTCTCTCTCTCTCTCTCTCTTTTCCCCTTTGCTCATTTGTTTTGTTTCTTAAATTACATAGATGAGTGAAATCATATAGTATTTGTCTTTCTCTGACTGACTTATTTTACTTGGCATAATACTCTCTAGCTCTATTCATGTCATTGCAAATGACAAGATTTTATTCTTTTTGATGGCCAAGTAATATTCCAATATTCCATGTTTATATATATATATATATATATATATATATATATATATATACCCCACATCTTCTTTTAAAAAAAATTTTAAGTTCAGTTGGCCAACATATAACAGCCAGTGTTTATCTCATCATGTGCCCTCCTTAATGCCTGTCACCCAGTTACCCCAACCCCCCACCCACCTTCCCTTTTTTTATTTTCCAGATCCGTTTCCTCCCTTCCCTTATGATTCCTTCCACTATTTCTTATATTCTACATATGAGCGAGACCATATGATAATTGTCTTTCTCCGATTGACTTATTTATTTCACTCAGCATAATATCCTTCAGTTCCACTATATCAATGTAAATGGTGGGTATTCGTCCTTTCTGATGGTTGAGTAATATTCCATTGTATATAGAGACCACATCTTCTTTATCCATTTATCAGTCAGTGGATGCTTGGGCTATTTCCATAATTTGACTATTGTAGATAATGCTGCTATAAATAAACATCAGGGTGCATGTATTCCTTTGAATTAGTATTTTTGTATTCTTTGGGGAAATGCCTAGTAGTGCAATTGCTGGATCACAGAGTAGTTCTATTTTTAACTTTTTTTTTTAGATTTTACTTATTCATTCATGAGAGACACACAGAGAGAGGCAGAGACACAGGCAGAGGGAGGGGAGAAGCAGGCTCCCTGCAGCGAACATGATGTGGGACTCGATCTCCAGACCTGGGATCACCTCTGAGCTGAAAGCAGACACTCAACCACTGAGCCACCCAGGTGGAACAGAATTCTGTACTCTTTTCCATAGTGGCTGCACCAGTTTGCATTCCCACAAACAGTGCATGATGGCAAAAGTTGGGCATGTGCATTGTTAACCCACTTTAAAAGACTGGGATTTTTTTCAACAGGTGTTGGCAAGGATATGGAGAAAAAGGAACACTCAGGGTTTCTGGGTGGCTGAGTCAGTTAAGTGTCCGATTCTAGATTGGCCTCAAGTCTTGATCTCAATGTCATGAGTTCAGGCCCTGCGTTGGGCTCCACGCTGGGTATGGAGCCTACTTAAAGAACACTCATGCACTGATGGTGAGAATGCAGCCACTGCAAGAACACTCCTACCTCCACCCCTGCCACTCCTTATGCTTCTCACAGGAGCCAGAATTATATTTGAAAGTGTTAACATTGTACCATTCCCATGTTTATAACTGTCCAGTGTCTTCTTATGTCACTCAGAATGAACTCTCATATCCTTACATTGCCTCTAAGGCCAGTCTTGCCCATGGCTCCCTCTGTGACTTCATCTCTGACTACTTCCTCCCCATGCTCAGTGTAGGGCAGGAGAAATCCATCTCCCTCTGGCTTTCTCAATTCTTGGTTGAGCCCCTGTAACCAAGACAGACCAAGAAAAGAGTAAACAGAAGTTTATTGAGTAACTCAGAGAGGTGGCTTAGAATTGAGACTTAAATATTAAATACCATCTTTAGCTAAAAGAAGGATGTGGGAGAGGCAGGTCATAGGAAGGCAACTAGGAAAACAATGGAAAACAGGAATGAAAAAAAAAATGAAAAAAAAGAAAAGAAAAGAAAACAGGAATGAGGTTTGTTTTGCAGATTTAAGCCTTGCCTTCCCCATTGATAAGATTCTTTTGTAATTTAAAGTTATCCTTCCTCTTCTGCTTCAGAAAGGGAGACACCTTTATAAATGGAGACTTCCTTCATAAATATAAATATCCCTTAAAGGGCAACTTATCTGTTTTCAGACCTTCTCCTGTGTCCGCCATTTCTCAAAATAATCAGCTCAAAGTAATCCTTATGGCAGAGAGGTAGCATATTCTGGTCTCCTCCACCAGCCATTCTGATGGCCTTACTGTTTCCTGAACACATTACCTGTCCCTAGAGCTGCCCCTGAGCCTGGCATATGGCTTGGTCCTTCACCTCCCTCTTTGAGGTTTCTGCTCATCAGAGGGTCAGGGTCCCCAAGACTACCTCCCCACCCCGGTTCACCCATTTGCTAGGACTCAGCATATAGTTGTGCTTACAGGTACAATTTATCACAGTGAAATAACATAAAGTAGAATCATCAAAGGGAAAAGGTATGTGGAGGCAGCTTGGCATAGGCTTCCAAAAGTCCTCTCCTGCAGAGTCATGCAGGATGTACTTAACTGCCCCAGCAATGAGTTGTGACAGTACATATCAAATGTTGCCAATCAGGGAAGCTCATTTGAGACTCAATCCCCAGGTTTTTATAGTAGGGACTGGTCACACAGACCCCATTGTCTGGCAAGTATTCCAGTCTTCCAGGAGACAAGCAGGTGCTCTGCATAAATCATTGTTTGCAGAACTGATTTAGGCACAGTGAGCCTCTCCTCAGAGTGGTGGGAACCCTCCCAACCCAAGTTCCCAGATACCAGCCAACGGCCAACCTTGTTTCCAGCTTTAATAAGAATAGCAATTTGGGGACATCTGGGTGGCTCAGTGGTTGAGCATCTGCCTTTGGTTCAGGGTGTGGTGATCCCAGGGTCCTGGGATCGAGTCCCATATCAGGCTCCACGCAGACAGCCTGCTTCTCCCTCTGCCTGTCTCTGCCTCTCTCTGTGACGCTCAAGAATAAATAAATAAAATCTTAAAAAAAAAAAAAAAAGAATAGCAATTGGGTTCTTTTCTACATACCCAGTTATCTCTTACATGCACAGCCCCTCCTTTGCATTCATTCTCTACTCCCCACTTTTTTTTTTTTGGTAACTTATTATTACCTATTAAATATTTGTTATTGTCTATCTCTTCTCACTGAAATGTAAGCTCCCTGGGGACAAGGCCATTGTTTTATTTCCTGCTATTCATAACTGGGACTGGGTAAGATTAGTGAGGCAGCTAGAACACAGAACTCAGAGAGGTGCCCACCTGGGGCCTCACTTGCCTCACCCAGTCTCTGTCCTGCTGCTCTGTCCCAATATGTAAAATAGTGCCTGGCACAGAGTAGGTGCTCACTACCTTTCTCTTTGGAATGCAAAATAGTAGGAGTAGGGATAATGAATTATTGCAAACAATACTGGAAATTGACATCTTTTTTTTTTTTTTTGGAAATTGACATCTAAGGTTAAAATAAAGGCCTTTCAATATCAATAGAAGGCCTTTTGCTTTCCTATTTACTGTTGAGGCTTGATAATAAAATAGAAATTTAATATTCTAGGAAATAGTGAAAAGATAGTAAATATAGATAGGATACTAATGAAAGAATGTCAACTATAGGTACATGTACATTTTTTTTTTATTTCTTACTCTGTCCTTGTATTTATCCCTATATTTAGATTTTAAAAGATAAAAAAGATGCAAAGATACGGGAGCTTGAGGCCCGAGTAAGTGACTTGGAGCTGGAAAAGGTGAAGCTGGTGAACGCAGGGTCTGAACGCCTCCGTGCAGTAAAAGACATCAAACAGGAGAGAGATCAGTTATTGAATGAGGTGAAAACCAGTAGGAGTGAGCTAAACGGTCTTACAGGTATGTTACTTTAATTCAAATTCTGCTGACAACTAGGAGCACTGCCAGTGAATCCAGCGTGGATGCTAGGACTATTGCAAAAGAATGGGTGCTCATCCCACATTGTAAACAGGGATAATTATGCTGCCCTGAAATCCTGTTGCTTCTGCTTACAAATCTTACACTCATTAACTGTTAACTTTAGTCAACCCTCAGAGTCCATGAAATTCTTTACTTACTTGTTTTTTTTTTTTAAGATTTATTTATTTAGAGAGCATGAGCTTGTGTGAGTGGGGGGAGGGGCAGAGGGAGAAGGAAACCTCAAGTTGATTCCCCACTGAGCAAGAGCCCACTATCAGGCTCAATCTCATGACCCTGAGATCATGACCTGAGCTGAAACCAAGAGTCAGATGTTTAACTGGCTGAGCCCCTAGGCACCCCTCTTTACTAAGTTTTCAAGAAAAGGGTGAGAGAAGTGGAAACCTTGAGTCCTTTGAGTTAAATAGTTTGATTAGAAGTTTCATAGTGAAGCAACGTGTATACACAGACTGTATAGATTTCTTGAAAAATCAATCAAGATCTTAAATTTAGAAACAAAACACTTAAAAAAAAAAGAAACAAAACACTTCTAGTTCATGATTAGTGTGGTTCAGGTATCATTTACTGCATGCGTGCGCGTGCGCGCGCGCTCACACACACACACAGAATCAGTGATTCCTGAGCATTTATTCGGCCAGATACCGAGATAGACCCTAGCAGCACAACAGTGAGGATCCCACCTACTTGGGAGCCAGACTTCTATAGAATCAGTTACAGGACAGTGGGTGAGCATGATGTGCTGGGTGCAGATGGAGAAGAGTGTAGAGAATCAGTCTCCTATAGGATTTAGAGTTCCTCTGCTAAATTTGAAGGAAGAAAAGGGATTTAGCAGGTAGAAGGGTAGAAGGGCAACCCAGGCAGAGAGAACATCATGGGCAAAAGCATAAGGAATGAAATAACAATGTGACCTCAGAAGTATTTGAGTGAAGGCACAAAGGCCCGGGGGCTAAGAAATTAGGTAGAGTAGATAGGCAGAGCCAGACAGTGTGGAGCTAGCAAAAGACATTAAGTAGGAGATTATTGTTATCAAATTTGCATTTTGAAAGGACAGCAGCAGGTAAATGGAGAAAAGCAAGACTAGGGCCCAGTCCAGCCAGTTAAAGGGGCTCTTGGCCTCCTCCCAGGGAGCTATGAAACTGGAATCAAGGCAGTGGCAGTGAGAATGAAAGAATTAATAGGAGTATTTTTGCAACTGAACAACAGTGCTTCATGATTCGAGGGATTGTGTGGCCTGCAGGTTTTAAATCCGTGGGATCGGTAGAATGATGATCACCTCTAACTGAGATAGGAAAACCATTCGGGGAGCAGGCTTGAGGGCCAGAGGTGAGATATAGCCAGTACGAGACAGGTGGTATGGGGGACGCTGGGATATGCATGTGGAAATGTCTCAGTACAAGGATGGCTTGGCTCTGTTTGTTCCCTTTATATATGAATCTATCATATATAAATATATTGAAAGTTGAATAGGTGTGTGTGTGTGTGTGTGTTCTTGTATAGAATGACGAGTGCATGCCAAGTATTTCAGTAATAACTAGAGCTAAAAAGACAGAACACACAGTAACCTCGGGTTACTTATCATGTCATGGAGATTCACCTACCTACAGATAGATGGTAGTGAGATCTATTGTGGATATGACCATCCAAAAAAATTGAAGATGCAGTTGATGTAAGCCAATCATACTGGCTGGGAAAAAAAAGCAGTGAATAGTAAGGAAGTAAAGAAGGAGGTTCCACTCAGGAAATGTGACTGTACATCTCATTTCTGAAACAAATGAAGATGTAGCTAAATGAAGTCTCTCCCAGCTCTAAAATTTTGTGATCATTAATTACAAATAAAATACACTTCATACAGTGGGATAGACCAAAGTAACCATCTATTATTATCACATGGTGACAGAGGACTATGAAGTCTTAAAAAGGAATTTTCGAAACAAAACTGAAGAAATGGAAGCTACTACAAATAAACTGAAAATGCAGTTAAAATCTGCACAGTCTGAACTTGAACAAACAAGAAATACTTTAAAGTCAATGGAAGGATCCGATGGTCATGGTATGCTTTACTGGATTTTATTCTTCTGTTTTTAATGCCATTGGTCTAGACTTACTAAAACACAAACCTAGATACATCCCCTGCCACCTCTTACAAGTGCCCCATGATGTGAGAGATACACAGTGATAGGCACCAATGATGAGTGTGAGATAGTAGTCATTCTACTCAGGGTTTTTAAGGGAAAATGCCATGTGCTTAATGTAATCCCTAAAGTATCTGAATCTTTGCCTTTTTTTTTTTTTTTTAAGATTTTATTTATTGAGACACACAGAGACACAGAGACAGAGAGAGAGGCAGAGACACAGGCAGAGAGAGGGAGAAGCAGGCTTCATGCAGGAAGTCTGACATGGGACTTGATCCCGGGTCTCCAAGATCACGACCTGGACTGAAGGCGGCACTAAACCGCTGAGCCACCCGGGCTGTCCATCTGAATCTTTTCCTGTGGCTGTTTCAGGAATTTCTAACAGATCTCAATGTCTATAAGTGCCAATTAATTATTCTTAAGGAAGTATTGATAAAAAAATACAAGTTACCAGTAATTTTCATTTAACCTCTTATTTTTCACATGTTCATTATCAACATAAAATAAAAATCTGTGGGATCCCTGGGTGGCGCAGCGGTTTGGCGCCTGCCTTTGGCCCAGGGCGCAATCCTGGAGACCCGGGATCGAATCCCACATCGGGCTCCCGGTGCATGGAGCCTGCTTCTCCCTCTGCCTATGTCTCTGCCTCTCTCTCTCTCTCTCACTGTGTGACTATCATAAATAAATAAATAAAAATTAAAAAAAAAAATCTGTGGTTCATTGTCAGTTCCTGATTCCCTCTCTGGGATAAAAATGTGATGGAGCTGTGGGAATTGAACTGCCAGAATGAGTGGTTTCTTGTTACCACTTAGACCTGTTCCCTTTGTCCCTTGATGTCCATATTAATTCTGCTGTTTTATATAATTCATATTGGTGGTATATACATATATATATACATAAACATATACAAATATGTTAGTTGACTATAAGAATAAATATTAATCTAAGTAAATCTATGTTTTTAAATTTCTCAATTATTTTTTTAATGTGAAAAGATTTATTTTTGTGCTCGTTTCAGCAACACATATACTAAAATTGGAACTATGCAGAGAAGATTATCATAGCCCCTGCCAAAAGGCGGCAACATGCACATAGATTCTTGAAGCATTCTGTATTTTGTGCAGTTCTTGGAGGTTCCGCTTTTTCTTTGCTGGTTAACACCAAGAAAATGGTAGGGTTTGGAGAAGTCACTTAGGAGGCCCATTTGCGATCATACCCTCCCCTCCCCACTGGGGAGAGGCTTTTTCTCAGTGTCCTGAGGCATTTCCACCACAGCCTCAGTCACATTATAGTGATTAAATTATCTTGGTAAACCTGTGTTTACATTCAAATGCTTATTTTTATTGCTCAAATTATCTTAAAATAAAAGAGATTTAAGAAAATAAGCTTTCAAGGCCAGCCCTGAACCACTTATTTATTTATTTATTTATTTATTTATTTATTGAACCATTTAATAAGACCAGAATTCTTCATTGAATGAGGTGAGTGGTGAGCAAATGTCAGACTGTGGCTCTGTTAGTAAAGCAGTGCGTTCTGTCAAACCAACCCTGTTTTGACAGTTTAGCTTTCTAACAAGCTTTCTATATCTTGTTAGAAAGAAGTCAGACCTTTCATCCTCTCCGATAGTTTGTTTCTAGAGATGGGTACAATTTCTCTTTTTAACCTCTAAGCTCCATTTGGACCTTACTCAAAGCCATCACATTTTCAAACCTCTTTCCTCAGCTAACTGTGGGAAACAACATTGGGTCTCTGATTTTTTTTTTTTTTTAAAGATTTTTGTTTATTCATGAGAGACACAGAGGCAGAAACACAGGCAGAGGGAGAAGCAGACTCCCCACGGGGAGCCCAATGTGGGACTTTATCCCACGACCCCAGATCATGCCCTGAGCCAAAGCTTAAGTGCTGAGCCACCCAGGCGTTCCCAGGGTCTCTGGTTTTGAATCTCCAAACAAGGATGAGCTTCATAGATCTTTTCAATGACCTGCCATGTTTGAAGTATTCAGTGCCTCCTACCTGCCTTGAACATTCTCATCCCATCACTAGTTTTTTTTTTTTTTTTTTAAGTTTTATTTATTTATGATAGTCACAGAGAGAGAAAGAGAGGCAGAGACATAGGCAGAGGGAGAAGCAGGCTCCATGCACCGGGAGCCCGATGTGGGATTCGATCCCGGGTCTCCAGGATCACGCCCTGGGCCAAAGGCAGGCGCCAAACCGCTGCGCCACCCAGGGATCCCCATCACTAGTTTTATTAAAACAATTCCATATATGCTTATACTGCCAATATGACTGTTGAAATAGTAGTGAGTTCCAAACACATGCAGTGACCATAGGAATGAAAATTGAATGTGAATGCTTTGTGACATCACTGGAATCTGTAAAAAGATCACTTAATAATAGACACCTTATATAATAACTTAAGACATTTTTATAGGATACCATATGAACAAATAACTAATAGTTGTCTTTGTGGCATTTTAAATATGAATTTCTGGAAAATTATTTTAGTAAAAATGCTTAAAAATACATTATTCATTATATGACTATTAATGTATATGTTTTCTATATGTATAAGTATGAAGTTAGTCAATATTCTATAACATTGGAGATGGTAAACTACGATGGTCAATGAAATTAATACCAATAGCAAGGAAATCACAAAACATCATTCTCAGCTCAAAATCTCTGAAAATTGTTATATCCCAATATTGTGAAATCTGAAGATCTTTCTCTGTGATCACTCTCTTGAAACTGTCCAAGTGCCTTAGAGAATCTTGTCACCTTCTCACAGTGTTTAGCCATCAATTTATAATAGCTTTTCAAAATATAGAAACCTTAAATACTAAGGCAGTTTACTTCCTTTCTCCCCCCAGCTATGAAAGTGGCAATGGGAATGCAAAAGCAAATCACAGCTAAAAGAGGTCAAATAGATGCCCTTCAGAGCAAGATACAGTTTTTGGAAGAGGCAATGACAAATGCAAATAAGGTAAATCCCTGTCCTCAGAGTGGAAGGAGTCAATATACTGTTCACTCTTTAATATACTACAGGCAGGATAAGACATAGCAGCATTACAAGGTATAGCTGAGAAATGAGGTTATTTCTGACTAAGAGAATGAGCCTGAAGGAACATTTGAGTAGGATCTTGAAAGAGATGGTATTTTAAATGCAGAAAATGGGCAAAAGAGCATTCTTGGTAGAGATAGGGAATGATTTTATGTGATGTGTATTCTTAGACCGCTCGGCCACGCTACCGTGCTATGTGATGTGTATTCTTAAAATCTCTATGGTCTGCCAAACAATGCAGTAAAAGCCACAGAGTGATGAGTACAATGGAATGAGGAGTACTACACTAACAGGGACGCTTAAGTGGCTCAGTGGTTGAGCATCTGCCTTTGTCTTGGGTCGTGATCCCGGGTCCTGGAATCAAGTCCTGCATCGGGCTCCCCACAGAGAGCCTGCTTCTCCCTCTGCCTGTGTCTCTGCCTCTCTCTCCGTCTGTCTCATAAATAAATAAATAAAATCTTAAAAAAAGGAGTACCACACTAACAGATTTCATCAATGACATACAAAAAATAGAAACCAAATGAAAATGGTAGCATAGTTTTATAGGTTAAATGAGGAGAAAAATACATAAGTAATACAATAAACATGGGCCTTTATCTTGAAGAAGTTTATCTTATCCTGAAGTTTGCTTGTGGAAGTGTGCATTAGAGGGTTGTGGCTTGTGAGGTATGGTGGGGGGTATAAGGGGAGTTTTCTGTAACACTAGATGTATATGGATGTGACTCATAACTCAAGGTAAACTGCGGTAGTAGTAAATGGGTGTTTGAGGAGTGTGCATGTATGCTTTTTGTATGTTCCTACACAGCTCTGTTCAGCTCGGCACAGTTTTGTGTGACTTAGTATTTCTCATAAATGAAATTGCATAATAAGTGTGAAATCAGTGTTGTGCTCAGACGTTCCCAGATACATCAGTCACTTTGAAATAAATCAACGTTTTCAAAAGAAGTTACGTGAGAACTGACTGTAATGGAGGTGAGGAAGTAAAGAACATGCATAGAAGACAGCAGCTCAAGTTAATTGCTTTCCCATGCCCAAAAGGAGCTGCTGACGTACTTTTTTAGAGTGAGGCTAAACAGTCCCAAATATGTACAAATGTATGTGTTTATGCAGAGCCCTCATCATATGGACTGACTTACTTCCTTTTTTGGGTTCTTTCCTCCTTTTCTCTTATCGTAAATTTGTTTCTTTTCTTCTTCCATTATTTGCCCATTTGGACCTAAAGGAGTGCTTATCCTCATCCTCCCTGAGAAAACTTAGAGCATAAGAGGTCACTACCTGCTGTCATCACAGGTGTCTGCCCCCACCCACAGGAAGGTATTTAAAACCCACAGACACTCCCTTCAAACAGAAGGGAAACAACTTGTGAAATTAATACATATTTTACATATTTTATAGGTTTTATCAAAGATTTAATAAGCCAAGAAAGAGGTAATAATGCCAGTAGTGATAAGAATAAGAGAGTACATGGTAACAATTCTAATGGCTCCCAGCTACAACTCATAAGCAATTAAATGACATATGAATTAACTGTAGTTCAGATATTTGTATAAGTTTCATATCTCCATCACATCAGAGCATCTACATCAGTACATTATTTCTGATATATTTTTTCCTCTATAATTATAGGAAAAGCATTTTCTAAAAGAAGAGAAGACTAAATTAAGCCAGGAATTGAGTACTGTTGCAACAGAAAAAAACAAGATGGCTGGAGAACTAGAAGTCCTGAGATCACAGGAACGCCGTTTGAAAGAAAAGGTTGCTAATATGGAAGTTGCTCTTGATAAGGTAGTTATTAACTAAATGTGTAAAGTAATTATCAACTAAATAGCTATTAAGTAGCCTTGGCCTGAATAAAAGCTCATGTTGATAGGAACCAAATCTCTGTTATATCACAATCACCTAGTATAAGGAAAAACCATATCCTATGGAGAAGGCTCTTCTAAGTGTTAAAGTATAGTATGCATACATTTTACAAAATTCTCTTTTTCAAGCTAACACAGTCACAGGAGTAGTAAGGTATAAGATGCTCCTGATGTCCTTAGTTTACTGAATAAATCTATCTGCAGTCTGACCTACTGCCACAGAATACTTGAACACTAAGTAGAATACTGTTGTTAATATCAGTAAGATGGCAACTTGATGCTAAATGTCTGACATTTGTTGTGGTCCAGAAAATGGAGGCAGAAAACAGCTTAAGGAGTGAGAAGGATTAATGACACTGTATTTGTAGTTGCCGTTTATCATAGAGGAATGAATCTTTCTTGTCACTGAGAACCCTGGAAGTCTAAAAATGTACCCGGACTGGTCCTTGATTCTTAAGAAATTAGAGCTTTTATGGTTAGGTAAAATGACCTGTGATCCCTCCTATGCCAACTTTGATTTTAAAACATGATAGGAATTTGAGTTGTGAAAAAATAAATAAATAAAAATTTAAAAAATTAAAGAATTTGAGTTGTGGCTATTTCTCTGTACATTTTTTATATTGCTAAAACTATTTGGTCATTTCATCCTTAATCTCTTCATCCTTTTGAATGCCCCTCACAAACTAAATGCTGTGTAGATACTGGGGACACAGAGAATAAAGCCATGACCTCCAGTTGTTCTAAGTTTACTGAAATAAATAGATAAATGTAAGTTAGTGTGTTGAGAGTGGGTGAAGTTCCTTTGAGAGATGGCAACTCTGTATTTATAGATTAATAAAATTAGAGAGAGTGGAGGATAAACCACATGTGATTGCTTGATTGTAGGCATCTTTGCAGTTTGCAGAATGTCAAGATATCATACAGCGTCAGGAACAAGAATCTGTGCGTCTAAAACTTCAACACACTTTGGATGTAAAAGTGAGGTCTTTTTTTTTTCAATATAAATAATTTAAGCAAAAAATAATGCCATTCTTTGATATACTTACATATTTTCTTCATGTGCCTTGGATACATTCAAGTGTACTTTCAACATTATCTGATACTAGCAATTATAAAATCTGAATAAATATCATTACATTCTATACCTCTCCTTTCCTGTGGTAACAAATGAAGCACTGTACTCTGTGTTAAGTTTAGATTAAGAGAGGCAAACACCTTCAGGTATGCCTTGAGGATACCGGAAAGAAGAATTTTCCATACAGAAGGAGTTCAAGCAAGTGCAAAGGCCCAATGTGAGAGTATGTTTAGCTTGTTTGGAGAAGAGCAAAAATGATTTCATCTGCATGACAGAAACATGTGTCCTTTAAAAACAGTACACTTTCTATTGAAATATATGTCTCTATTTTAAAGTTGCAGGCATACATTAAAGTCCTAATAATAGTTGTACAGGATCTTTCCAAGTTATATGCCAGAACTACTATGGAGTCTTTAGTAAAAACTAGAAACCAGCTTACTAGCATACCATCGAGGTGTTTTCACATCTCATGCTTTTTTCAGTTAGCAGTGTGAAGGCATCTTCTTAAGCATATGCTTAGTTTTCAAAGAGTAACTCAGAAGCATTTGCTTGATACTTTGGTTTATGACTTCGTAGATGTTCAATATCTAAGATTGAAATTATGTTTGCAAAATACATTTTGATTTTGCAATTCTAGGTGTAGGTTGACAATTATTTTGCTCACCTCTGTATTGCTTTCTAGGAACTTCAGGGCCCAGGATACACCTCAAATACTTCTGTGAAGCCACGCCTTCTACAGCCATCCTCAGCCGCCCATTCTCATTCTAATGTACCATCATCCCAGTCCACAGCCAGCTTCCTGTCTCATGTAAGTGACTAGTCTCATTATTTGTGATGCAAATGACCTAGTATGTAAATAATTTTATTTTTAAAAAGATTTATTTATTCATGAGAGAGAGAGAGAAGCAGAGACATAAGCAGAGGGAGAAGCAGTAAATAATTTTATTTTATTTTATTTTATTTTATTTTTTTAGTAAATAATTTTAAATTGAGAAGAATTTCATTAAAAAATACATCTATAGTTATGACATTTTCAATTACTAGATTTTAGATTTATATAGCCCAGATGAGTGAAAATGTTTACTACACTATTTGGTGCTTCCTCTGGGGAAAGATAGATGAAATATTCAGTGTGATTAATGTTAACGAAATTGTTTAAGTTTTCATTTTAATTCCAGTTTGCTAACATACAGTGTCCTATTAATTTCAGGTATACAATATAGTGATGTAACACTTCCATACATCAGACAAGTGCTCGTCAGACAAGTGCCTTCCTAAATTCCTATCACCTGTATCACCCATCCCCCCTCTCACCTCCCCTCTGGTTACCATCAGTTCTCTTTTTTTTTTTTTTTTTTAAATTTTTATTTATTTATGATAGTCACACACACACAGAGAGAGAGAGAGAGAGAGAGGCAGAGACATAGGCAGAGGGAGAAGCAGGCTCCATGCACCAGGAGCCTGATGTGGGATTCGATCCCGGGTCTCCAGGATCACGCCCTGGGCCAAAGGCAGGCGCTAAACCGCTGCACCACCCAGGGATCCCCCATCAGTTCTCTTTAATTAGGGTCTGTTTCCTGATTTGTCTCTTTCTCTTTTCCCCCCCTTTGCTCATTTATTTTCTTTCTTAAATTCCATATATGAGTAAAATCATATGGTATTTGTCTTTCTCTGACTTCTTTCACTTAGCATTATACTCTCCACTTCCATCCATATTATTGCAAATAGCAAGATTTCATTCTTTTTGTGGCTAATAGACCATTGTGTGTATGTATACCACATCTTCTTTATCCATACATCAATCCATGGACACTTGGACTGCTTCTATTTCCTGGTTATTATAAATAATGCTACTATGAACATCGGGTTTATGTATCCCTTTGAATTAGGGCTCTTGTATTCTTTTTTTTTTTAAGATTTTATTTATTTTTTCATGAGAGACACACAGAGAGAGGCAGAGACACAGGCAGAGGGAGACACAGCCTCCTTGCAGGGAGCCCGACCTGGGACTCAATCCCAGGTCTCCAGGACTACACGCTGGGCTGAAGGTGGCGCTAAACCACCAACAACCAGCCAGGCTGCCCGGGCTCTAGTATTCTTTTAGGTAAATGCCTAACAGTGCAATTGCTGGATCATGAGATAGTTCTATTTTTTACTTTTTGAGGAACCTCCAGACTGTTTTTCACAGTGGCTGCACCACTTTGCATTCCTACCAACAGTACACAGGTGTTCCCTTTTCTCTATATCCTCACCAACATCTGTTGTTTCTTGTGTTTTTGATTGATTTAGCCATTCTGACAGGTATGAGGTGATATCTCATTGTAGTTTTGATTTACATTTTCCTGATGATGAGTGATGTTGGCCATCTTTTCATGTGTTTGTTGGCTGTTGGATGTCTTCTTTGGAGAAATAGCTGTTCATATCTTCTTATTTTTTCACTGGATTTTTTTTTTTTTTTTTTTTTTTTGGCTGTTGAGTTGTATAAGTTCTTTATGTATTTTGGACGCTGACCCTTTATTAGATATGTCACTTGCAAGTATCTTCTCTCATTCCATAGATTGCCTTTTAAGTTTGGTTGATTGTTTCCTTCACTGTGCAGAAGCTTCTTATTTTGATATAGCCCTAATAGTTTTTTTTTTTAAAGATTGATTTATTTATTTATGATAGACATAGAGAGAGCGACAGAGAGAGGCAGAGACACAGGAGGAGGGAGAAGCAGGCTCCCTGCTGGGAGCCCGACGTGGAACTTGATCCAGGGACTCCACATCCCGCCTTGGGCCAAAGGCGCTAAACCGCTGAGCCATCCAGGGATCCCCTAGCCCCAATAGTTTATTTTTTGCTTTTGTCTCCCTTGCCTCGGGAGACGTATCTAGAAAAAAGTTGCTTTCTCAGATGTTAAAGAAGTTACTGCCTCTGTTCTCTTTTATGATTTTTATGGTTTCAGGTTTCACATTTAGGTCTTTAATCCATTTTGAGTTTATTTTTGTGTATGGTATAAATCCAGTTTCTTTCTTTTGTATATTGCTGTCCAGTTTTCCCAACACCATTCGTTGAATAGACTTTTTCCTACTGTATGTTCTTTCTTGCTTTGTCAGAGGTTAGTTGACCATATAGTTGTGGGTTAATGTCTGGGTTTTCTGTTCTATTCCATTAATCTATGTGCCTGTTTTTGTATCAGTACCATACTGTTTTGGTCACTACAGCTTTGTAATATAACATGAAGTCCAGAATTTTTTTTTTTTAATTTTTTTTTTTTTTTAATTTATTTATGATAGTCACAGAGAGAGAGAGAGGCAGAGACATAGGCAGAGGGAGAAGCAGGCTCCATGCACCGGGAGCCCGATGTGGGATTCGATCCCGGGTCTCCAGGATCGCGCCCCGGGCCAAAGGCAGGCGCCAAACCGCTGCGCCACCCAGGGATCCCTGAAGTCCAGAATTATGATGTCTTTAGGTTTTCTTTTTTAAGATTGGTTTGGCTAGTTGGAGTCTTTTGTGATTGCATACAAATTTTAGGATTGTTTGTCTAGTTC
Source organism: Canis lupus familiaris (assembly GCF_011100685.1). NCBI lineage: Eukaryota > Metazoa > Chordata > Mammalia > Carnivora > Canidae > Canis > Canis lupus. The sequence continues at coordinate 39,193,800 of NC_049253.1, forward strand.
TGTGAAAAATGCTGTTGGTATTTTTTTTTTTAATTTTTTAAAAGACTTTATTCATAGAGACAGAGAGAGAGAGAGAGAGAGAGAGAGGCAGAGACACAGGCAGAGGGAGAAGCAGGCTCCATGCAGAGAGCCTGATGTGGGACTCGATTCAGGGTCTCCAGGATCACACCCTGGGCTGCAGGCGGCGCTAAACCTCTGCGCCACTGGGGCTGCCCTGCTGTTGGTATTTTGATAGGGATTGCATAAGATGCATGTATTGCTTTGGGTAGTTACAGACATTTTAACAATATTTGTTCTTCCAGTCATGAGCATGGAATTTCTTTCTATTTCTTTGTGTTGTCTTCAGTTTCTTTCATCAGTATTTTATTGTTTTCAGAGCAAAAAGTCTTTCACCTCTTTGATTAGGTTTATTCCTAGACATTATTTTTGGTGCAACTGTAAATGGGATTGTTTTCTTAACTTCATTTTCTGCTGCTTCATTACTGGTGCTTAGAAAAGCAACAGATTTCTGGGCATTGATTTTGTATCCCGAAAATTTACTGAATTCGTTTATAACTTCTAGCAATCTTTTGGTGGAGTCTTTCAGGTTTTCTATATATAGTATATCTGCAAATACTGAAAGATGTACTTCTTTCTTATTGATTTGGAGGCCTTTTATTTATTTTTGCTGTCTGATTGTTGTGTCTAGGACTTCCAATACTATGTTGAATAAAAGTGGGGAGAGTAGACATCTTGTCTTGTTCCTGACCACAGAGGAAAAGCAACCAGTTTTTCCCCGTTAAGGACGATGTTAGCTCTGGATCTTTCATCTACAGCCTTTATTATGTTGAGGTATGTTCCCTCTAAACCTACTTTATAGAGGATTTTTATCATGAATGGATATTGTACTTTGTCAAATGCTTTTTCTACATTTTTTGAAATGATTATATGGTTCTTACCCATTCTCTGATTGATGTGATATATGTATTTATTGATTTGCAAATGTTGAACCACCCTTGCAACCCAGGAATAAATCCCACTTGATCATGGTGAATGATTTTTTTAAAATGTATTATTGGATTTGGTTTGCTAGTATTTTGTTGAGGATTTTTGCATCTATGTTCCCTGGGGATATTGATCTGTAGTTCTCTTTTTTAGTGATATCTTTATCTGGCTTTGGTATCAGGGTAATGCTGGCCTCAGAATGAATTTGGAAGTTTTCCTTTTTTATTTTTTGGGATATTTGGGGAAGAACAGATTAACTCTTTTTTAAATGTTTGGTAGAATTCACCTATGAAGCATCTGGTCCTGGACTTTTGTTTGTTGGGAGTTTTTTGATTATTGATTCAGTGTCTTTGCTGATTATCAGTTTGTTCATATTTTCTCTTTCTTCCTATTACAGTTTTGGTAGATTATATATTTCTAGCAATTTATCCATTTCTTTTATGTTGTCCAATTTGTTGACATATAGTTTTTCATAATATTCTCTTGTAATTGTTTGTATTTCTATGGTGTTGGTTGTTATTTCTCTTCTCTCATTTGGGATTTTATTTATTTGAGTCCTTTATTTTTTTTCTTGGTAAGTCTGGCTAGAGGTTTATCAACTTGAATCACTTTTTTTCTCCAAAGAACCAGCTCCTGGTTTCATTGATCTATTTTATTGCCTTTTTAGTTTCTATATCATTTATTTCTACTCTAATATTTATTTCTTCCTTCCTTCTGGCTTTAGGTTTGGTTTGTCCTTTCTATAGCTCCTTTAGCTGTAATTTTAAGTTGTTTGAGATTTTTCTTGCTTCCTGAGTTAAGCCTGTATTGCTATACACTTCCCTCTTAGAACTACTTTTGCTGCATTCCAGTTTTTGGACCGTTGTGTTTTCATTGTCATTTTGTTTCCATGTACTTACTTTATTTCTTCTTTAATTTCCTGGTTGACCCATTCATTGTTTAATAGCATGTTATTTAACTTTCATGTGTTTGTAGTCATTCCAAATTTTTCTTGTGGTTGACTTCTAGTTTCATAGCACTGTAGTCAGAAAAGATGCATAGTATGACTTCGATCTTCTTGAATTTGTTGAGTCTTATTTTAAGGCCTATTTTATAATCTATTCTGAAGAATGTTCCATGTACACTTGAAAAGAATATGTATTCTGCTGTTTTAGGATGGAATGTTCTGAATATATCTGTTAAATCCATCTGTTCCAGTGTGTCATTCAAAGCCATTGTTTCCTTGCTGATGTTCTCTTTAAGTAGTTTGTCTCTTGATGTAAGTGGAGTCCCCTATTATTATTGTATTATTATTGACTAGTTCCTTTATGTTGTTATTAACTGTTTTATGTATTTGGCTGCTCCTAGGTTGATGCATAAATATTTATAATTGTTAAACCTTCTTGTTGGATTGTCCCCTTTATTATTATATAGTGTCCTTCTTTCTCTCTTGTCATCATCTTTGTTTTAAAGTCCATTTTCTCCAGGGTACCTTGGTGGCTCAGTCAGTTGAGTGTCTGACTTTTGATTTCATTTTGGATCATGATCTCAGGGTGGTGGGATTGGGCCCCACGTTGGACTCCATGCTGGACATGGAGCCTGCTTGGGATTCTCTCTTCTCCCTCTGCCCCTCCCCTCCCACTCATGCTTTTTCCTCTCTCTCTCTCTCAAATAAAAAAATAAATAAATAAAGTCTGTTTTGTCTGATAATAAGTATTGCTACTCCAGCTTTCATTTGACATCCATTTACACAATAGGTATTTCTCCATACCCTCACTTTTCAATCTGCAGGTGTCTTTAGGTCTAAAATGAATCACTTGTAGGCAGAATATAGATGAGTCTTGTTTTTTAATCTAATCTCACCTTGTTTTTTGATTGGACCATTTAGTCTGTATATGTATTTATTATCATTTTATTATTTGTTTTTTGGTTGTTTCTGAAGATTTTCTCTAATGCTTTCTTGTCTTTCATGGTTTGCTGATTCACTTTGGTGATATATTGGATTCATTTCTCTTTATTCTTTGCATATCTATTAGTGTTTTTTGATATATGGTTCCCATTAGGTTTGTATATAACCTCTTCTGCATACAGCAGTCTATATTAAGTTGGTGGTCATTTAAGTTTGAACCCATTCTTTATTCCTCTCCTTCCCACATTTTAGGTGTATGTTGTTATATTTTATATCCTTTTAATTTTTTTAAGATTTTATTTATTTATTCATGACAGACACACACACACAGAGGTAGAGACACAGGCAGTGGGAGAAGCAGGCTCCATGCAGGGAACCCGATGTGGGACTCGATCCTGGGTCTCCAGGATCTCACCCTGGGCCGAAAGCAGCGCTAAACCACTGAGCCACCGGGGCTGCCCTTTTATATCCTTTTATTTTGTGAGTCCTGTGAATGTTTTTTTTACAGAAATATTCTGTAAATATTTTTACTGCTTTTGTGTTTCCTACCTTTATATTATTACTTTTAGTCTCTCCTTCCTACTCAGAGTCCCCTTTAATATTTCTTGCAAGGTTGCTTTATGGTCATGATCTCCTTTATTAGTTTTTGTGTATCTGGGAAACTCTTTTTTTTTTTTTTAATTTTTTATTTATTTATGATAGTCACAGAGAGAGAGAGAGAGAGAGAGAGGCAGAGACACAGGCAGAGGGAGAAGCAGTCTCCATGCACGGGGAGCCCGACGTGGGATTCGATCCCGGATCTCCAGGATCGCGCCCTGGGCCAAAGGCAAGCGCCAAACCGCTGCGCCACCCAGGGATCCCTCTGGGAAACTCTTTATCTCTCCTCTAGTCTGAGTGATAGCCTTGTTGGATAGAGTATTCTTGGCTCCACATTTTTCCCATTCAGTACTTTGAATATATCATGCTAATCTCTTCTGGCATGCCAAGTTTCTGTTAAGAAATGTCCAGCTAGTTTTATGGGTTATCCCTTGTGAGTTAAGGACTACTTTTGTTGCTTTTAAGATTTTTTTCTTTTATTACTATATTGCCAGTTTAATTACAGTATGTCTTGGTGTGGATCTGATTTTGTTAATTTTTATGAGAGTTCTCTGTGCCTCCTGGTTCTGGATATCTATTTCTTTCCCAAGAATAAGGACGTTTTCAGCTATTATTTATTCAAATAAATTTTCTATCCCCTTTTCTCTGTCTCTTTCTTCTGGGACTCCTATAATGAATGTTACTACATTTAATGTAGTCACTGAGCTCCTTTAATTAAGTCTATTCTCATTTTACATAATTCTTTTTTCTCTCTTTTGTTCAGCTTGATTACTTTCTACTACTCTGTCTTCTAGGTCACTTATTTTTTCCTCTGCTTCTTCCATCTTGCTGTTCGTTCCATTAAGAGTGTTTCTCATTTTGTTTATTATAGTCTTTATCTCTGCTATGTTATTCCTTATCTTTGGGTTAAGCTTCTCACTCAGGTCTTCCACTCTTGTCTCAAGTCCAGTGAGTATCCTTATGGTCATTGCTTTAAATACTCCATTAGGCATGTGACATATCTGTTTTGCTTATTAGATCTTTGGACACAGTCTTGTCCTGTTCTTTCATTTGGGATACATTTGTCTGTCTTCTCATTTTGTCTAAGTCTCTGTACCTATTTCTGCATGTTACAAAAGTCAGCTCTATCTCATTTTCTTGAGGGTAATGGCCTTATGAAGAAGAGGTCCTGTAGTGCCCTGCCTTATGGTGTCCCCACTTCCCCAGATCCTGGTGCTTCCCAGAGCATCTTCAGTGTTTGCTGCATGTGCTCTGCTGTTTTGTCCTGGACACTTTTATCTGTCAGACCAGTGGTCTGAAGAGGCTCTCTTTCCCTGTTGTGGACAATGTTTGGTCCCTGGCCTGAATGGTGGCATGTTTTAACTAGGTGTGGTCTGGTCTATTTGTGAAATGAAGACCTATTGCCACTACCACTGGAACCAAGGCTTCACAAAACTCCCAAGGTGGGAGGCACTGTATGAGTAGTGTTTTAGTCTGGTCTTCTGGGAGAAGCTGCCTGCTACACTGGGATTGAGGCAAGCATGACTAGGAGGGGTGGGGTAGTTACACTGCAGTGTGGAGGGAAGGGTAGTGGGGCTTGGTATAAGCAAGTTAGGTAGCTGTTGGCTCTGAGCTGGTTCCCACAGGTGGCCCTGTGCTTATGCTGAGGGGGAGGGCAGGGAAATGGCACCAGCCAGTTCCTTTGTTCCCAGAGCAATCTCTCTGTGAATGCTGTCTCTGGGACACACTCCAAGATGAGTAAATAACATCCCCACCATGTGCCCCAGGTGCTCTTCAGACCACAGTTTCCATTCTGTGTGTCCACAGGTGGTTTGTTCACTTTCTGTCCAAGAGCAGTGCAGTGCCCTCTGGGCTCTATCCATCTAAGCCCACTGACCTTTAAAACTCTAGACTTTAAGCCCCATTAATTGCTAGAAGTCACAAAACTCCACCCCTTTGGTTTTCCAAGCCAATTGCTATGGGGATTCATTTTCCCTGTCCACTCCCTTTTGTGTCAATCTGTCTCTCACCCTTTTCTATGACCATGGCTCCCTCTCTACTACACTGGCCAGGATCCATTTGTCTCCTAAACCACATCTCTGTATTCTCTGCCCTTTTCAATGTAACCTCTTCTACCTTTAGTTATGAAGGTTGTTCTGGCACTCTTCGTGTCATTACTAGGGTATTTGGGATGATTTGATAGTTATCTAGTTGTATTTGTGGGATGAGGTGAGCCTAGAATCTTCCTACTCCACTGCCATCTTCCAGTCCATGAATAATAATTATTAAAGTAAATTATTTGTCTTATGTTCAGTGCTTTCCATTACAAAGGAAATGGTGAGATGGCAAAAATAAGCATCACTTCAAATGCCAAAGGCAGATTAGTGGTATAGCTAATATTCTACCAAGATGAAAATGATTTGCTGTGTATTGTTTCTTCATGGATATGAATTTATGTATAATTATAAAGTTTTAGTCATCATAAAATGTTTTCTTTTTAGTTAAAATGTTAAAGACTTTGGAAAATTTTAGTTTTAACTTTTTATACTTTAAAGCTCCAGGAAAAACGTATGTGCAATGTAAAATTTTTTTTTAACTTTTTATTTTATTTTATTTTATTTTATTTATGATAGTCACACACACAGAGAGAGAGAGAGAGAGAGAGAGGCAGAGACATAGGCAGAGGGAGAAGCAGGCTCCATGCACCAGGAGCCCGACGTGGGATTCGATCCTGGGCCTCCAGGATCGCACCCTGGGCCAAAGGCAGGCGCCAAACCACTGCGCCACCCAGGGATCCCTGCAATGTAAAATTGAGGCTTTGTCTGCTCTGAAGATACATATTTATGGAACCACTAATCCCGTGCAACCGGTATTCATCCCCATCTCCAAAGAAATGAAACATATTCCAAAAATAACACATAAAAATCTATTTCAGTAGTTAACAGTATAGCAACAGGATCACTAGTGACCTGCCAGTTATCCCACCTGTGCATTTAAATGAAAGGCATGGGCTGCGAAATGACTAAAAGTGGAAAAGGATTTCTCTCACACACTTTAGATGTGTACACAGAACAAGCTATCACACAACAAATAATAAAAACATTCTATCAAATAACAACAATAATAAAAGTTAAACATGCTTCTGTTTGGAGGTGGGTGGAGAAAGAGCAAGACACTGCTGCTTTTTGTTTTAAGTGTTATAAAATTATCTTTAAAATTATGTACATGTTATATTGATAAAAATTAAATCATCCCCCCCCCCCCCCAAAAAAAATAAACTCACAACCAAACAGCAACAAAGAACATTTGACTAGAAGTCATTAGCATGTCTCCCTACTTACTTCTGTGACCTTGGAAAGCCAAATATATTGTGCCTTGCTCTTTTCATCTCTAATGAAGAGTCTAGACTAGATGACCTCTAGCGTCATCGGGAAACATTAGCTCTGAAATTACATGACTTTTTATTACCGAAAAGCCAGCCTAGGAGATTTGTCTAATTGTGCAATAAATAAACTCTACTTGATTATAAAGAATCTCATGCATCAGTGAAAAGGTACCAGTTATGTCTATTGGATAAAAATTTTAAATAATTCTAATTGCAGAAATGAACTATATTTCCTAAATAAACTGTTAAGCATGCTTTATATAATTTCATTTCTTAAAAATGTTTACTATAGGGGAATCCCTGTGTAGCACAGCGGTTTAGTGCCTGTCTTTGGCCCAGGGCGTGGTACTGGAGCCCCGGTATCGAGTCCCATGTCGGGCTCCCGGCATGGAGCCTGCTTCTCCTGCCTGTGTCTCTGCCCCTCTCTCTTTCTCTGTCTATCATGAATAAATAAATAAAATCTTTAAAAAAAATGTTTACTATATAATTTTATACAAGTAACATATTCTTTGTTTTGTTCATTGATGTACCCCAACGTACCTAGCACAGTATCTAGCATATAGTAGTCAATAAATATTTGTCAGGTGGTTGAACGAATTGAATTTATTGTAGAACATTATATTCTGGAGTCTGTTGTTTCTACTGGTAAGTCAATTTTAAGTGTTCCTGTTGGTCTTTTGGAGGTGATTGTTTCTCTGACCACTTTTTTTTTTTTAAAGATTTTATTTATTAATTTGAGAAAGAGAGTGCAAGCAGGGAGAGGAACAGAGGATGAGGGAAAAACAGACTCTGTACTGAATGTGAGTGGAGCCCCACATGGGGCCCAATCCCACAACCTTGAGATCATAACCTGAGCCAAAATCAAGACCAAAATCAAGAGTTGGACAGTTAATTAACTGAGCCACCCAGCTACCTCTCTCTGACCACTTTTAAGACTTCCTCTTTATTTCAGTTTATAGCAACTTGACTGTGATGTGCCTAGGTGTGGTCTTCTTTATATTTATTTTTCTTGAGGTTCACTGATCTTAGTAGAAATCTGGATTAAAAAAAAAAAAGAAATCTGGATTGATATCTTTCATTGATTTTAGAAAAATTTTATCCCTTACCTTCTCAATTATTTTTTCTGTCCCATTCCCTTGTTTCCTTCTCATAGTTGTACTATTAAAACATTATTTTTTAAAATTGGTATGTGATAACTACATTATCTGAATCTCCTATGGGCCTATGACCATTGTTTTTCTTGGCTTTTAGTCATGTGGTTGTCCAGTCTCTTTTTTTTCTTTTTTAAATACTTTATTTTTTTTAGAGTAGTTTTAGGTTCACAACAAAATTGAGAGAAAGGTACAGAGATTTCCCCACACTGGACAGCCTCCCCATTATCAATATCACTCACTGGAATGGTATGTTTGCCACCAAGGATGGCTCTACACTGACATAGTATCATTACTACAAGTCCATAGTTTATGTTGAAGTTCACTCTTGATATTGTATATTATATGGATTTGGACAAATGTATAATGACATAATATCCATTGTTATATTATACAAAGTATTTTTACTGCCCTCAAAACCTGTGCTCCTCTCATTTATTCCTCCCATTCACTTCCACACCGACAACCACTGGTCTTTTTACTGTCTCCATAGTTTTGCTTTTTTCCAGAATGTCATATAGTTGGAATCATACAGTATGAAGCATTTTAAGATTGACTTCTTTCACTCAGTAATATGCACCAAAGTTTCCTCCATGTCTTTTCATATCATGGCTTGATAGCTCATCTTCACACTGAGTAATATTCCATTGTCTGAATGTACCATAGTTTGTTTATTCATTCACCTACTGAAGGGCATCTTGGTTGATTCCAAGTTTTTATAATTATGAATAAAGCCTCTATAGACATTCAGCTTTTTGTGTGGACCTGAGATTTCAGCTCCTTTGGGTAAGTATCAAGGACCATGATTTCTGGATCATATGATAATAGTATGTTTAGTTTTGTAAGAAACTGCAAACTGTATTCTGCAATGGCTGTACCATTTTGCACTTCCACCAGAAATAAATGAGAGTTCATGCTGCTCCACATACTGGCCAGTATTTGGTGTTGTCTGTTTTCTGGATTTTGGCTATTCTAATAAGAGCATAATAGTATCTCGTTGTTTTGATTTGCATTTCTCTAATGGCATATGCTCTGGAACCTCTTTTCATATGCTTTTTTGACATCTACACATCTTCTTTGGTTGAAGTGTCTGTTGAGGTCTTTAGTCCATTTTTTTCATTGTTTGCTTTCTTTCTAAATAATTGAGTTCTGGACATTGACTATGAAAAATTAGATAATTTTAGTTTCTAGATGACATTATTTTCCTTCATAGAGGATTTACATTAGCTTCCGGCTGGTAGCTAAAGTAAGCTCACTAACAATCCCACATCACTTTAACTCATTTGAGAACTGAGATGATTCAGATAAGGCTCTTACCCGAAGCCTGAGGTTTAGCAGTTGGCTTATCTTCTACCTCTTTGATAGAGTTTTTATCCCCCTAGCTTCTTGATTCTGCCAAAAGCTCATCTCGGGGCAGCCCCTGTGGCACAGTGGTTTGGCGCCACCTGCAGCCCGGGGTGTGATCCTGGAGACCCAGGATCCAGTCCCACGTTGGGCTTCCTGCGTGGAGCCTGCTTCTCCCTCTGCCTGTGTCTCTGCCTCTCTCTCCTCTCTCTCTGAATAAATAAATAAATAAATCTTTAAAAAAAAAAAAAAAAAAAAGCTCATCTCATCTTCCCAGCCTCTCAGCCGGTTCTTTTAGAATTGATTAATGTTACCAGAGAAGATGAAGATGGCTTTAACTACTTCCCTAGTCTGAATTTTCTTTTGTTCCAGACTTCAGCCCATAATTCTTTACTATACTGATCGCTCTCTAACATTGTCAAGAAGACTTAAAAATTTTATGTGTATACTTTTCTAGTGAATTTCTGAACAGAAAGGTGGTTTTACTGTTACTGGAAAAATAACTTCTACTGTTACTTTCTGCTGATACAATTTTAGATATTATCTATAAATTTATGCTATAGAATATAAAAATTTACCTCTCTTTTAACCATGCATGTATATACACTTTTCTTTTCCTGCATATTCTCCACTATATATTCATACACATTTGTTTAAGTCACATTGTTCAGATTATTGACAATGTAAATATTGTTCTCTAGCTTAACTGTACAGTGAACTGTGATTATACTTCCTTTTTGCCCTTAGATTTAATAATTGTCTTGTTTTACTTTGGTTATTTTTCTAGATATCTAGAACCAGTTATCCCTCAAACATTCTCTGAAAAACAACTATAAAATTCCTTTTAGTATGAGCAATCAGATATTTTATCAATTCCTTGTTCATATATTCATGTGTTATGCATCATACTTGTAGAGCCCTCTGCATTCCTCTTCTGATCTGGAGTGGTCACTCTCTAGGCTTGCCACACTGTTGCCTTCTTGGATTTTCCTTCTTTCATAATCCAGGGAATTCCCTTCACCTTTTTTTCTGTTCCTTAGTTTTATTTATTTATTTATTTATTTTTATTTATTTATGATAGTCACACAGGGAGAGAGAGAGAGAGAGGCAGAGACACAGGCAGAGGGAGAAGCAGGCTCCATGCACCGGGAGCCCGACGTGGGATTCGATCCCGGGTCTCCAGGATCGCGCCCTGGGCCAAAGGCAGGCGCCAAACCGCTGCGCCACCCAGGGATCCCTGTTCCTTAGTTTTAATTCCCTTTCTTGGTTTCTTTCTTTCTTTTGGTGGGGCAAATGATGCAGGGGCTAACTATGAAAGGGTGAATTTCATTCTTTAAGTGTTTTAAAACTTTGCATGTCTGAAAATACCATTATTCTTCACTTACATGTGATTGATGCTCAAAGTCTTGTTGTGGTAGTGCTATTTTGACTGCAGAGCCTTTGTCTGTGACTTGTTTTTGTTCTTTTTTCTTAGCGTTTGTAGGGTCTTTATCCCTCATAGATTGATTTCAAGATGATGCCTGTGGGGTTTTTTCTTTTCATTGTGGTGGGTACCTAGCAGGCTCTTGTATTCTTTTGTTCTCAGAAATTTTCTTGTATCATTTATTTGATCATTTTCTCCCTCCATTTTTATCTTCTCTCTTTTTAGAATTTCTGTTAGTAACCTATTAGGCCTCTTGGACCTGTGTAGTCATCTTTAATTCCAACTTCCATGTTAATCTCCTCATCTTTTATTCCTTCCTCTTAGGAAATTTCCTCAACTCTTTCTTCTAAACATTTTTGAATTTTTTTTCTGATATCATTCATATAGGTGTGTGTGTATACATATATATTTTAATTTCCAGGATCTCTTTTCTCTTTATATAGTTTTATGTTCTTTTGTGATGCAGTACTTCTCATTTCTGTTTAAAAATATTAATTCAGTTTTTCAGTAATTTCTCCGGTCAAAAATCATTGATTTTTTTCAAATTTGTTTTTTGTTTGAAATCTGTCATTCAAGACTTTCCTTCAATGTTTAGTGATCATTGGCTCTTCATTCATATTTAAGATTGAAGCCCTAAGGGATGCCTGCCTGGGTGGCTCAGCGGTTGAGCGGCCCAGGGTGAGATCCTGGAGTCCTGGGATCGAGTCCCACATCAGGCTCCCTGCATGGAACCTGCTTCTCTCTCTGCCTGTGACTCTGTCTCTCATGAATAAATAATAAAATCCTTAAAAAAAAAAAAAAAATTGAAGCCCTAAAAAGCTGCTTAAAAGGTCTTTGTAAGGTTGACAGGATTTGTCAGCTGGTAGATAGTTAAGTGTTGCTTTTTTTATTGAGGGACCCTAAAATTATGTGTAGGTTTTTTTCTTGGTCCTGTGAGTTCTCCTAATGAGGGAGTCTCTTACTACTGGCTTATAGGTATAAATCACCTGCCAGGATTCTGAGACATGAGTGGGGTGAGGAGTCTGGGGTATCTATATATCCATACAATCTCACTTAAGTGCTCATGTTTTCATTTTGCAACCTTACTCTTGCTATGCCACATAGCAAAATCCTCTGGTTCAACCTTTGTAACCTTTGGAGCCTTTGGAGCCTAAAGTCCTCTGGTTCAACCTCATGTAGAAATTAAGCCTCTAAATTCAGGGGAAAAGAATGAGTGATTACCCGACTATGTGGGGAGAGCATCTGAGATTCTAACAGCTTCTCCCATAGACTTTTAGCCAGCCCTCCCATTTTGCTGTTCTTTCTCTTATTTTGGCCTTCAGAAATACATGAGGCCTCCAATTTCTGTCCCTTTTTGGAATACTCTCATGCAGAGCAGCTTGCTTCTTGTTGTCTACTTCTGTGCAGCTACTTTAAGTTTTAGCTTTCTTTGTTATGCTTAATCAGTTATAAATTATGCATTTGCTTTCCATCTCCTAAAATTTTGTTATCCTTATTCATCTAATGTTATCTCTTTCTTTTTCTCTTTATCCTTATTAATTCCTTTAGTGTCCTTTCAGTTGGGCTGCAGATAGAGTAGACATAATGTTCAAAAGTGGAATATTACTGTTTGCATTCTTCTGCATTGCCCCTTCAGTTATCTTGTTAATTTTAGTCTGCCTATTCAATAATTCTAATGATAGTTGAAATTTACTGAATACCAGGTACTGTTCAAAGTACTTTCTGTAGATTGTCTGATTTATTCCCCACAACAGGTAAGTGCTATTACTATCCATATTTTACAGATGAAGAAACTGAGGTTTGGAAAAACTAAGTGACTTACATACAATTCACTTATTAAAAACAGTTATGCCAAGATTTAACCAACACAGCCTCAGTCTAGATCCTGTGTTCTTTTTTTTTTTTAAGATTTTATTTATTTATTCATGAGAGATACACACAGAGAGAGAGAGAGAGGCAGAGACACAGGCAGAGGGAGAAGCAGGCTCCATGCAGGGAGCCCAAGGCAGGACTCGATCCCAGGTCTCCAGGATCACACCCTGAGCCGAAGGCAAATGCCCAACCGCTAAGCCACCCAGGCGTCCCTAGATCCCGTGTTCTTAACTATTATTCTCTACTGCTTCTCTACGCTACAATACTGAATGCTGTTTATAAAAAAAATTTAAATAATTGATGATGTAAATAGATTATCTGCCTGAACTAATATTGTATTTCATACATGCATATACATATGCACATATACATACAAATACACGCACATGTTCATTGATATCTTGATATAGAAGAATTTTAATGTTTCACATAGAGGCTATTTGCATATAAAAATAAAATATTTCCAGGGACACCTGGGTGGCTCAGCAGTTTAGCACCTGCCTTCGGCCCAGGGCATGATCCTGGAGACCCAGGATTGAGTCTCTCATCAGGCTCCCTGCATGGAGCCTGCTTCTCCATCTGCCTGTGTCTCTGCCTTTCTCTCTCTCTCTCTCTCTCTGTGTGTGTCTCTCATGAATAAATAAATAAAATCTTTAAAAATAAAAATAAAATATTTCCAAGACAATGTAATTTATTTTATTTATATATCAGGATCTATGCACATACATTATATGTAATGTGTACTAGTTATGCTTGATCTTTGCCACCAAAATATCCATGATGTGGGCAAGAATTTTAGCAACACTTTGTGTTTGTTTTTTTTCTACTCATTCTCAGTTTACAATATAAATAATATATTTATATTCTAAGTAGATATTTATATTGCAGTTTTATTATAGTCTTCTAACAGATATATAAGTGTAAGAGATAGGCTTGGGTCAGACATTCTCAAAATAGAATAGTCTAATTCAAACTGAATGAGATCAAGCTTTTATTTTTAGCTTTTCCATTTATCTTCTATCTTTGGAGAATGGAGATAGGACCAGTTGAGAAGTACATAGTCTCCTTAGACATTACTTATCTTACATCATAACTCCTACGTTGCCCTGTAATGGACTTGAGGCCATTAGAGAGAACCATATTTGGAAAAGATAGAAGTACATTAGAGATATAATTTAGGAGTCATTTTGGCAACAAATCTAACATTAAATGATTTCTGAGTCAAAATGTAATAGGAAACTAATCCAATCACAAAATAAACCTTAAGTTTAACTGAAGAGAATAAGCTTGTGATCCCTGGGTGGCGCAGCAGTTTAGCGCCTGCCTTTGGCCCAGGGCGCCATCCTGGAGACCCGGGATCGAGTCCCACGTCGGGCTCCCGGTGCATGGAGCCTGCTTCTCCCTCTGCCTGTGTCTCTGCCTCTCTCTCTCTCTCTCTCTGTGACTATCATAGATAAATAAAAATTAAAAAAAAAATAAAAAAGAGAATAAGCTTATATTCTTCCCTTGAAACCAAAAGCATATGGAAGTTTTAACCTGAAAATGTAGATCCTCTAGAAATAGCCTTAATATGTATCCTAAGGGTCAAAAGTTTGGGGTGGGGGGGAGCATGTTTTTTTTTTTTTTTAAGATTTTCTTTATTCATAGAGACAGAGAGAAAGGGGCAGAGACACAGGCAGAGGGAGAAGCAGGCTCCATACAAGAAGCCTGATGTGGGACTCGATCCTGGGTCTACAGGATCACACCCCAGGCTGCAGGCGGCGCTAAACCGCTGTGCCACCGGGGTTGCCTGGAGCATGGTTTTTTAATGGAGTCCAGTAACTTCAGGAGGAGCTAGCTATGTTTAATTATTTCTCTACCGGCCAGACAAGACTCATACATAAACAGTGTTTTTTTTACTTTTCTTTTTTTTTTAATTTTTATTTATTTATCATAGTCACAGAGAGAGAGAGAGAGGCAGAGACACAGACAGAGGGAGAAGCAGGCTCCATGCACTGGGAGCCCGATGTGGGATTCGATCCTGGGTCTCCAGGATCGCGCCCTGGGCCAAAGGCAGGCGCCAAACCGCTGCGCCACCCAGGGATCCCCATAAACAGTGTTTTAAAATTTTTCACTTCCTAGCTATTTTCTAATATTAAGAAGTACTTTACTCACATTGTAAATCAAAATATTTCCATATGAATTAGATAATAATGTATTAAAGAAGATAATTTTGACTAAGTAAAACTAATACTGACCACCAAAACTAATCACAAACCATAACAAAATTAAAAGGAAATCAAAAACAAAAAAATATTTTGAATAGACAAAGAGCTAGTATCTATCATATAGAGAGTTTTTACATATCTGGATGAAGACAGTATACACTCTAAAAGAAAAGTATACTGAAGATACCAATTTTGTAGATATAAAATTCACAAATAAGGAACGCCAATATCCAATAAACATGAAAAAAAGTTCAAGTTAATTTATAAACAACTACATGTCAAAGCAAAAATAAACTACCAATTTTGCATATAAATGGTAAAGTGGTAATAGGGTGTGCATTCTTGCCCCTCTTCTATTATACCCTGCTGATAAATGTATAGATTGACATGATTTTTTTGTTTTTGCTTCCAAACCCCACAATCTCTTTTTTCTTTTTTTTTCTTTCTAAATTAATAGACTTGATATTTCTTTTTTTTTTTAAGATTTTATTTATTTATTTACTCATGGGAGACAGAGAGAGAGAGAGAGGCAGAGACACAACACAGGCAGAGGGAGAAGCAGGCTCCATGCAGGGAGCCTGACGGGGGACTCGATCCCGGGTCTCCAGGATCCTGCCCTGGGCTGAAGGCAGAGCTAAACCACTGAGCCACCGGGACTGCCCTAGACTTGATATTTCTAAAGTAGTTTTAGGTTTACAGAAAAATTGAGCAGATACTAGATACATTTATTACAAAAGATGAGCTGATATAGATACATTATTATTAAAGTCTGTAGTTTACATTGGCCCCTTGTGTTGTACATTCTGTGGCTCAAAAGCCATTATACAAATGTATAGTATCATAAAGAGTAGTTTTACCACCCTACAAGTGCACTGGCTTTCACCTATTCATTACTCCCTTCCTTACTCTGAACCCCTAGCAGCCAGTGATCTTTTTTACTGTCTCCATAGTTTTGCCTTTTCCAGAGTATCATATAAGAGGAATCATTTAAGATGTGGTCTTTTCAGATTTTCTTTCACTTAGTAATATATTTGCAAAATTCTGTGTCTTGTCATGAATTAATAGGTAATTTCTTTTTGCCACGTAATAATATTTCATAGTATGGATGCACCACAGTTTGTTTATCCATTCACCTATTAAAGGACTCCTGATTGCTTCTGAACTTTGGCAGTTATGAATAAATCTCCCATATGCATCCAGATGTAAGGTCTGCATCTCATTTTTTTTTACATGTGCATGTCCAGTTGTCCCAGCACCATTTGTTGAAAATACCGCCCTTTCTCCATTGAGTTGCCTTTGCTGTTTTGTTAAAGATCAGTTGACTATATTTGTGTAGGACTGTTTCTGGCTCTTTATTCTGTCCCATTGATTTATTTGTTTATTTTATTTTTTGTTTATTTGTTTTGTGCCACTCTGTCTTATCATGGTAAGTCTTGAAATGGAGTACTGTCAATTTTCCAACTTTGCTATCAAGATTGTGTTTGCTATCCTGAGTTTTTTGCTTTTCCATATAAACTTCAGAAGCAACTTGTCAGTATCCACAAAATTTTTAAATTACTGAGATTTTGATTGAGATTGCATTGAATTCGTAAATCAGATTGAAAAGAACTGAATCAATACTGAGGCTTCTTATCCATAAATGTGGAATATTTCTCCACTTATTTAGATCTTCTTTGATTTCTTATGTCTGAATTTTGTCGTGTAATTCATATAGGTCTTGTATATATTTTGTTAGATTTATACCTAAGTATTTTACATTTTTGGTACTAATGTAAATGGTATTATGTTTTTAATTTTTAAATTCCTGTTGTTCATTGCTGGTGTATAGGAAAGCAGTTGATTTTTGTATATTAATCTTGTGTCCTGCCACCTTGCAATAACCTCTTATTTGTTCCAGGAGTTTTGTTGTTATTATTGATTCTTTGAGATTTTGCTGCATAAAGAATCATGTCATTTGTGAAGAAAGAAAGTTTTAATTCCTCCTTTGCAAATCTGTACACCTTTTCTTTTTGGTATGACTAGGACTATGACTACTGGGATGATTTTGAATATAAGTGGTGAGAGGGGACTTTTTTTTTTAATTTTTATTTATTTATGATAGTCACACACAGAGAGAGAGAAGCAGAGACATAGGCAGAAGGAGAAGCAGGCTCCATGTACCAGGAGCCCGACGTGGGATTCGATCCTGGGTCTCCAGGATCGTGCCCTGGGCCAAAGGCAGGCGGCAAACCGCTGCACCACCCAGGGATCCCGAGAGGGGACATTCTTACCTTGTTTTTTATCTTAGCAAGAAAGCATCTAGTTTCCTACTTTTTTTTTTTTAAGATTTTATTTATTTATTCATGAGAGGGAGAGAGAGACAGAGACAGAGACACAGGTAGAGGGAGAAGCAGGCTCCATGCAGGGAGCCTGATGTGGGACTCCAGGATCACGCCCTGGGCCAAAGGCAGGTGCTAAACCAGTGAGCCACTCAGGGTTCCCCTAGTTTCCTACCATTAAGTATGATGTGGGCCACCTAGGTGGCTCAGTGGATTAATCATTTGACTCCTGATACCACCTTGGGTCTTGATCTCAGGTTCATGAGTTCAAGGCCTTCATTGGGCTACATGCTGGATGTGGAGCCCATTTTTTTTTTTTAAAGTGTGATGTTAGCTATAAGTTTTTTGTAGATGCTCTTTACCAAATTGAGAACATTCCTTCTCTATTTCTAGTTTGCTGAGAACTTTTTATGATAAATTGGTGTTGGATTTTTTCAGATGCTTTTTCTGCATTTATTGATATGATTATGTGATTTTCTTTCTTTAGCCTGTTATTATAACTTAACTGCTTTAAGCATCTGTGTGCATGTTTTTATGTAGACAGAAGTTTTTTTTTAGACATAAGTTTTCAATATAATCTTATAATTAATTGATGTTTGAATGTTGAACTAGCTTTGATTACCTGGGATAAATCCCCCTTGATTGTGTTATATAACTTTTTGCATAAATTGTTGAATTATATATGCTAATATATATATATTTTTTAAATTTTTATTTATTTATGATAGAGAGAGAGAGAGAGAGGCAGAAACATAGGCAGAGGGAGAAGCAGGCTCCATGCACCGGGAGCCCAATGTGGGATTCGATCCTGGGTCTCCAGAATCAAGGCCTGGGCCAAAGGCAGGCGCCAAACCGTTGCACCACCCAGGGATCCCTATATGCTAATATATTGTTGAGTGTTTTTCTATCTGTGCTCTTGAGAGATATTGACCTTTAGTTTTCTTTTCTTGTAATTGTTTTGGTTTTGGTGTTAGGGTACTGCTTACCTCACAGAAATAGCATATAAGTACAGCTATTTTCTAAAAGAGATTGTAGGGAATTGGTGTAATTTCTTCCTTAAATGTTTGGTAGAGTTTACCAGTGAACTCATTTAGGTCTGGTTCTTTCTGTTTTGAAAGGTTATTAATTACTGATTTAATTTCTTTAATAGATTTAAGCTTGTTCAGATTATCTGTTTCTTCTTATGGAATTGGTCCATTTCATCTGTGTTATAAAATTTGTAGGAATAGAATTGTTTATAATTCTATATTTTTTTTCTTCTTTTGAAGCAGAATCCGATTAGAATTTTTTCATACTTATTTAAATAACTCATATCTAACATAAGTGTAGTATTCTGTGTCTGCCTATTTAAAATTTAATCTAAGAACAGGGTCCTTAACAGATTTACTTAGAGACCAATCAGATTTGAAAACATATGACTTAAGAGATAGATTGTTAAATCTAACCTAAGAGAGATTTTCTTAGAACTATCTTGGGTGGGAGACAATGTTTTCTTGTGAACATTCTATCTAGGAAGAATTACAAGAAAAGAGTAAGTGGTTTAACAAATTCAATTTTTACAGTCTGCTTTAAAACTTTTATGTTAAAAATAAAAGAGTATAAAAGCATAACATCACTTCCAAGCTTTTCTCTACACAGTCAAGCACTTATTCATTGTTTTTTAAAGGTTTGTCTTATTTATTTATCTATCTATTTATTTATTTAATTTATGAGAGAGAACACAAGCAGGCAGAGCTGTAGGCAGAGGGGAAAGGAGAGGAAGAAGCAGGCTCCTGCTGAGCAGAGAGCCTGATGTGCGGCTCAATCCCAAGACCCTGGGATCATGCCCTGAGCTGAAGACAGGTTGAGACACCCAGGAGCCCCAGCACTTGTTTATTTTATGTGTCTGGCAGGATGGGGTTTGGTTGTGGTCAATCTGTGCCTTTTGCAACACCCCTGGCACACTAGAGGAGGTGGGAATGAGGATAAATTAGTCTATGAAAGGCTACCCCACCCATGCTGCACCCTTCCAGAGTGAAAAAAGACTAAAGAGATGTGACCACTACATGCAACACATGATCCTAGATTAGCTCCTATAAAGGAATACTAATCTTTATCTTTTTAATGTCCTTAGGATTTGCAATTATATCCCTTCTTTAATTTTGATATTAGTAATTTGTATATTATCTCTTTTTTTCTAAGTTGGCCTGGCTAGAGGCTTATTGATTTTATTGATCTTTTCAAAGAATCAGTTTTTGGGTTGTTGATTTTTTTTAAAATATTTATTTATTTATTATTTATGATAGACATAGAGAGAGAGAGGCAGAGACACAGGAGGAGGGAGAAGCAGGCTCCATGCCAGGAGCCTGACGTGGGACTCGATCCCGGGACTCCAGGATCACACCCTGGGCCAAAGGCAGGTGCTAAACCGCTGAGCCACCCAGGGATCCCCTGGGTTGTTGATTTTTTCTGTTGATTTCCTATTTTTAATTCCATTGATTTCTGCTCTAATTGTTATTATTTATTTTATTTGCTTACTTTGAATTTAATTTGTTCTTTGCAAGAAGAGACTTTGCAAGATGTTTAGATTATTAGTTTTAGATCTTTTTTTCTAATTATGCATTCAATGCTATAAATTTACTTCTAAGCACTACTTTTGCTAAATGCCACAAATTTTTATAAGTTGTATTTTCATTTTCATTGTGTCAAAAATATTGTTAAATTTCTCTTGAAATTTCTTCTTTGGTCTCTGTGTTATTTAGGAGTATGCTATTTTATCTCCAATTATTTGGGAATTTTCCAACTATCTTTTTATTATTGGTTTCAGTTTCAATTCTGTTGTATTACTGGAGTAGACAATGTACTTTTTTTTTTTTTTTAAAGATTTTATTTATCCATTCTTAGAGACAGAGAGAGAGAGAGGCAGAGACACAGGCAGAGGGAGAAGCAGGCTCCATGCAGGGAGCCTGACATGGGACTCGATCCCCGGTCTCCAGGATCACACCCCGGGCTGCAGACTGTACTAAACCTCTGCGTCACCAGGGCTGCCCGAATGTATGTTTTTTATTCTTTAAAAATTGTTAATATCTACTTTTGGCCCAAAATGTGGTTTTTCTTAAGGAATGTTCCATGTAAACTTAAGAATATGTATTCTGTTTTTAGATGAAGGAGTCTGCATATGTCAATTACTCCAATTGATTGATGGGGCTATTAAGTTCAGCTATG
This sequence comes from Canis lupus familiaris, assembly GCF_011100685.1. Taxonomy (NCBI): domain Eukaryota; kingdom Metazoa; phylum Chordata; class Mammalia; order Carnivora; family Canidae; genus Canis; species Canis lupus. The sequence continues at coordinate 39,214,152 of NC_049253.1, forward strand.
TCCTTACTGATTTTCTACTTGCTGAATTTGTCCATTGCTGATAGTTATTGAAGTGTCTTCAGCTGTAATAGTGGATTCATCATTTCTCCTTGCAGTTTTATCAATTTTTGTCTCATATTTTGATGCCCTGCTGCTAAGTGCATACACGATAAGAATTGCTTATCTTCTTGGAGAATTGATATCTTTATCATTATGTAATTCCCCTCTTTTCCTTGTTCTGAAGTTTGCTCTGTCTGAAATTAATGTAGCTACTCCAATTTTCTTTTGATTAGTATTAGCATGATATTTCTTTCTCCATCTCCTTACTTTTAATCTATATGTGTCTTTATATTTAAAGTAGGTTTCTTATAGACAGCATATGGTCAGTCTTGGGTTTTGATGCATGTTGGCAATCTCTGTCTTTTATTTTTTTTATTTTTTATTTTTTTAAATTTTTATTTATTTATGATAGTCACAGAGAGAGAGAGAGAGGCAGAGACACAGGCAGAGGGAGAAGCAGGCTCCATGCACCGGGAGCCCGACGTGGGATTCGATCCCGGGTCTCCAGGATCGCGCCCTGGGCCAAAGGCAGGCGCCAAATCGCTGCGCAACCCAGGGATCCCCAATCTCTGTCTTTTAAGTGGTATACTCGGGCCATCAATATTTAAATTCATTATTCATATAGCTAGATTAATATTACCATGTTTGTACCATGTTTGTTCTTCTCATTGCATTTGTTTTTGTTTTTTTTTGCTCTTTTTTCTGCCTTTTGTGATTTTAATTAAGCATTTAAAAAATAGTGTCAATTTCTCTCCCTTTTTAATTTTTTTTTTAAATTTATTTATGATAGTCACACACAGAGAGAGAGAGAGAGAGAGAGAGGCAGAGACACAGGCAGAGGGAGAAGCAGGCTCCATGCACCGGGAGCCCGATCTGGGATTCAATCCCGGGTCTCCAGGATTGTGCCCTGGGCCAAAGGCAGGCGCTTTTTATTTTTATTTTTTTTTAAATTTATTTATGATAGTCACAGAGAGAGAGAGAGAGAGAGAGAGAGAGGCAGAGACACAGGCAGAGGGAGAAGCAGGCTCCATACACCGGGAGCCCGACGTGGGATTCAGTCCCAGGTCTCCAGGATTGCGCCCTGGGCCAAAGGCAGGCGCTAAACTGCTGCACCACCCAGGGATCCCTTCTCTCCCTTTTTAGCATACAAATTATTTCCTTTTTTTTTTTTTTTTTTTTTTTTTTTTTAGTGGTTGCCCTAGAGTTTGCAACATACATTTACAACTAATCCAAGTCCACTTTGAAATGACACTATACCATATCATGGATAGTAGCACAAGAACCTTATAATAACAAAATAGTCCTAATTCCTCCTTCTTGTCCTTTGTATCATTGTGATCACTCATTTCACTTATATCTAAGCATATGTATATACACATATATATTGTATATATTGTTGTTATATCATGTATATATAACTGAATGCATTATTCCTATTATTTGAACAACAGCTGTTACAGTAATTAAAAGAAAGTTTTTTTTTATCTTATCTTCCCTTATTCCTTCTCTAAATTCTTCCTTTCTTTATGTAAATCTGAGTTTCTGACTATATCATTTTCCTCCCCTCTGAAGAACTTTTAACATTTCTTGCAAGGCAGGTCTACTGACAACAAATTCCTTCAATTTTTGTCTGAGAAAGTCTTTATTTCTCCCTTACTTCTGAAGGATAATTTTGTAGGATATAGTTCTAGATTGGTGGGAGGTTTTCTCTTAATATTTTCTCTTAATATTTAATATTCTTGCTTGTATGGTTTATAAGAAGTCTGCTGTAATTCTCATCCTTGTTACTCTGTGTTTTTTCCTCTGGCTTCTTTAAAAACTTTTTGTCTTTGATTTTCTGTATTTTGAATATGATATGCCTATGGGCAGGTTTTTTTGATGTCTGTATTGTTTGATGTTTCATGAGGTTCCTGGATCTGTGGCTTGGTGTCTGTCATTAATCTTGGAAAATTCTCAGCCATTATTACTTCAAATGTTTCTTCTATTTCTTTCTTTTCCTTCTGGTACCCCCTTTATGTATGTTACACCTCTTACAGTGGTCCTAAGTTCTTAGACATTCTAGTCCATCTTCTTCATTTTTTTTTTGTCTTTGCATTTCAGTTTTAGAAATTTCCATTCACATTTCTTCAAGTGGAGGCACCTGGGTGGCTTAAACAGTTGAGCATCCAACTCTTGATTTCTTGATTTCAGCTATGGTCAGGATCTCAGGGATGTGGGATTGAGCACCATGTCAGGCTGTGCGCTCAGTGCAGAGTCTGTTTCAGATTCTTTCTCTCTGTCTCTCTCCCCCTCCACCCATCCCTGCTCGCATGCTCACTTGTACCCTCTTTCTCCCCCTCTCTCTCACTCACTTGCTCTCTCTCTAAAATGAACAAATAAAAATCTTTTAAAAAACCCAAACAAACATTCCTTCAAGCTCACTGATTATTTTCTTGTTCATGTTGTCTGTTGATAAGCCTATCAAAGACCTTTTGGGACACCTGGGTGGCTCAGCAGTTAAGCGTCTGCCTTTGGCCCAGGGCGTGGTCCTGGGTCCTGTGATAAAGTCCCACATCGGGCTCCCCTGGTTTTTCTAAGTTATTTTGTACATTTTTCAGCAGCGAAACCAAACTGGGTCTTCAGCTTTATCCGCATTTCTTATAAGGGAAGAGCCTTTATACAACTGGACACATTTTGGTTTTTCCTCATTGAGAATTTTAACCCTTTTGCATTCTTTCTACAATAATTTGTAAACATATTTATTTTTCCTTTTTTTTTTTTTTTTTTTTTACTTTTCAGGCCGAATATTTTATACTGCACTTATTTGTCAAAATAAAGATTCTCACATAATGCTGGTTATCTCTGGGAAAAAAAAAAAAACCCACAGGTTTCTTCCTCTGTGTCTCTCATGAATAAATAAAAATAAATATAAATATTTATTTATTTATTTATTAAATATTTATTTATTTAATAAAAATCTTAAAAAAAAAAAAACAGGGGATCCCTGGGTGGCTGGGGATCCCTGGGTGGCTCAGCGGTTTAGCGCCTGCCTTTGGCCCAGGGCGTGGTCCTGGAGTCCCCGGATTGAGTCCCGCGTCGGGCTCCGGGCATGGAGCCTGCTTCTCCATCCTCCTGTGTCTCTGCTTCTCTCTCTGTCTCTCTATGTCTATCATAAATAAATACATAAATAAATCTTAAAAAAAAAAAAACCTCCTTTGTTTCCTTACAGTATTTTTCTAGGATTTCCTTTTGATTTCATCTTAGAATTTCTGTTTTTCTGCTTACATTATCTATCTGTTTTTGCATGTTGTCTACCTTTTCCATTGGAGCCTTTAGCATATTAATCATAAGGAAATTCCTAGTCTCATAATTCCAAAATCTCTGCCATATCTGAGTCTGATTCTGATGCTGGCTCTGTCTCTTCAGCTGCATTTTTTTGTCTTTTTAGTATGAATTTAAGTTTTTTGAAAGCTAGACATGATGTACTGAATAAAAAGAACTGAGATAAATAGGCCTTTAGTGTGAGGGTTTTGTGTTTATTTGACTAGGAGTTAGACCGTGCATGCTGCTTGCTGTAACTATAGATGTCAGAGGTTAAAATGTCCTCAAATGTCCTTGTTTTCTCTCCCCTTTTGTCTTTGGGTTTCCCTAGAGACGTCTTAGGGTCTTTGACATGCATTTATTTCTGTTGTAATCTCATTATTATATAGAAGCCTACTGAAGTCATGGGTCAAGGTAAGGTGTGGGGAGAAGGGAAGCGTTCCCTGTAGTCCTGTGATTAGGTCTCAGTCTTTTAGTGAGCCTGTGCCACTGGGCTCAGGCCCTCCCAAGTGCTCAGTTTTGTTACCCGCCACTCCCCTCACCCACTGCCACCTTTAGGTGAGAGAGGAAGGGGCTGAGTTAGGTATTTCCCTTCCCAGTTGGTAAGATTCTGGTATACAACCCAAGGTGTAGAGGGGCTCTGATTTAATAGTGTCTCTTAAAGGCTGGATTTGTTAAGAAGAACAGAATGCTCTGAACATCATTTCCAAATATGTACTTTTCCCCTATTCCTGCTAGAAACACAAGATTTTTCTGCAGTCTTCACCCTGAGAACCCACTGGGGCTCCTAAAGGTAAAACTCACAGAAGTATGCAGCCCCAACCTGGAGTTTTTAATTCATAAGTTTGTCCATGTGAGCCTCTAGCAATTAGAATTTTTCTTCCTATTACTGGCTTAAATGAAGGGTTTCCATTCCTGGACTTCTCTTCCTGTAAGCTGTGATTCTGTATATTTGCCTCTGCTGTTGACCTCACTTCTCAGGTGGACCTAAGTAGAGTTGTTGATTGTTAAGCTTGTTCAGCTCTTTTCGTGTTGTGAGGACAGAGGTGACAACTAACAAGCTCCTCACATACTGCATTGACTGTTAATGACCTCTCTAGAAGATAGTTATCAGAAGTCCTAAAAATGCCCTTGGATTCAGTAAGATCATTTCTTGAAATTGGTCTTGAGAAAATAATCAGAGATAGCTACAAAGGTAAATACATGAAAATATTCACTGAACATTATTTATAATAGCAAAAAATGGAAAAAATACAAGTGTCTGACAATAGGGCTTTGGTATAAAAATTATGAAACATCAGTGTAGCCATTTACAGTTATTTTTTAACTAATGTTTATTTTTTATTTTTTTTTAAAGATTTATTTATTTATTCATTCAGAGAGAGCGAGAGAGAGGCAGAGACACAGGCAGGGGGAGAAGCAGGCTCCATGCAGGAAGCCCAATGTGGGACTCGATCCCGGGTCTCCAGGATCACGCCAAACCGCTGCGCCACCGGGGCTGCCCCCTTAACTAATGTTTAGAGGGAAATGTTCATGGTTAGTCAAATGACTAAAAATCCAAGGAAAAGTAGTATATATATACAGATAGCCTGTCTCTCCGTTTTGTCTGAGGCCCCAAAGCCAAGAATAATACAGACATCCTAAAGCAAGGTACTAGACCACCTATGCAGCACCAGCTAAAAGATTGTGAAACCAGTTTTGCTACTTTTAGCTAGTCAATTCAAGGTTTAACAGGGGAGGCTAAAAGTTGAAGAGGCCCACAGAGAAGTGTTTAGAAGAAACTTGCCAGTATGCTCCAGTCCCTTCACACTCCCACACCTTAAGTGGAGATGGAGGAACTTCAGGGAAATACTCTAGCAGAGCTGGACAAGTGTCCCCTGGGGTTTGATTTATGAGTCCTTTTAAGAAAATTTCATAGTCAAGTGCCTCTCTGTAACGGGCAAAGTGGAAAAGAGGACTGCCTTGGTGGCATATGGTACTACCCTAGTGGAGGGCAAAGGTAAAACATGTGCTTCCATGGCCCAGTTACAGGCCTTAGGAAAAAAAACATTTTATTTTTTTATTTTTTATTTTTTTTAATTTTTATTTATTTATGATAGTCACACACAGAGAGAGAGGCAGAGACACAGGCAGAGGGAGAAGCAGGCTCCATGCACCGGGAGCCTGACGTGGGATTCGATCCTGGGTCTTCAGGATCGTGCCCTGGGCCAAAGGCAGGCGCCAAACCGCTGCGCCACCCAGGGATCCCGAAAAAAAACATTTTAAAAGGGATGCCAGCATGATCTTCATCAAGGTATAAATGCTGGGAGACCAGGGCTGGGCAGGGCTCATACACCAGTTCACTTGCTAGTGAAATCCCCAGAGTTCACCCCAGGGACCACTCAAGCAGGGCCTCACCTTCTTCCTCTGCTTTCCTCCCTTTCTTGTCTCCAACCATGAAGTGGCCCAAAGCAGCATCTAACAAGTGAGGAAGGAGTAGGGCAGAAAAGGAAGAAGACTTAATACTCCTGTTCATTGAAGCCTTCCAAGCGTGAAACAGTCCTCTCCATTCATTCTGTAATTTTATATGTTGCAAAAAGACAAGAGGGAAATACCTCAAAGTGTTAAAATGTTAACAGTGTTTATCTTATGGCACATAGAATTTTTTCATCATGTATTTTTTTTAAATTTTTTTTAATTTTTTTAATTTTTTTAATTTTTAAGTGAAAACTTAATGCCTATATCATCAGAACAAAACATGTATAATTCAGAAAATATGTGTTTTTTTTAAAGTGACCCTTCAAGAATTAATTTGTCTATAAAATATTATCAGGCAATTAATCCCTCAATAAATATGTTCTTGAATGGTATAATTTCATTTGAGGCCTTGCCCTTTCTAGGAATTCTTTGTTAATTTGTTAAGTTGGAAATTTAAAATTTTATTATTTTCATCAAAATGGATCCTGTCTTGATTAAAAAATAAATAGTGATTTAATACTGACAATAGGTCATTTGCCTTATATACATTATTTCTAATCCTCACAATAATCTAGCAGGATAGATTGTATTGTCCCCATTTTTAAAATGAAGAAAAGGCACTTTAGAGAAGTAGTGTTGCCCAGGGTCCCACAGCTCGTACACAGCAGAGCCAGGATTAGTACTCAAGTCTGTTTGTGCTGTGCTGTCTGAAAATTCCCAGAAAACTTATATGTTCTTTCTCTGTCCTCTTTCTGTGTTTGTATTAAAGAAGACTTTTGGTTCACACATTGAACTTTTACAAAATTGGTACATGGGATTGGATTAGTCACAGTCCTTGGAGTTGACACTCTCATTGTTGATCCTTATATGGCTTTATTTATTTGATTGTTTAAAATAACAACACAACTGAACACATTGCCCAGCCCAACAACCCAAACTCTACCAGTGACTTACCACTGTGTTCCTCTCCATTCCACCCCCAAGAAGTAGCCACTCTCCTGTAATTTTGATACAGTAGTAATGTATAAACAAATCTTCAGCATAAAAGTAGTTAAATATGTACCTGTAGAGATTTTTAATATAAATGGAGTACTACTATACACATTGGTTTACAACTTGCTTTTTTTAAAAATACTTAACATTTCTCAGAGGTCTTTCTGCACAAGACCTAAGGAACCAAATTCTCTAAATTTATTGATAAATTAGGACAGTGTCTGGGTATATTACATTGTCTGCTTTGGTTCCACAACCTCTAGGGGATCTTTGCCACAGCCTTCAGATTCCTTGATTTGGGCTAAATATGTGTGATACCTGGAGATAGTTCTTATACCTCTGTGGGTAGCTAAATCTTATACATATTTCAGGACATATGTATGCACACTGCCACCCCATACACACAAAGAGCTCAATGAATATCATTTGTTGAATGGTTAACATTTGTTATTATTGTGTCAAGTTTACCTTTCCTTTAGTTAAAAATAACAATGTTGTTTGCATAGAAAAGTAATTATTCTTTTTAAATAATAGACCTAATACTTTATTTGAACACATACTTATAACAAAGAAATATTTCCTTTAAGTGGTAGGTATAAAATTTACTGAGATGTAACTTTCAGTAACTTTCAGACTCGCATTTTTGCCCCAATTTACTAGCTGCTTATTTTGCTTTGTGTAAGTATTTAATTTTTCGAGATTTAGTTTGAGCCTCTAGAATCTCATTTTATCCTGCTCCTAATATTTACTCCCATGGCTCACTTAAACTTACCGTACTGGGAAAACTCAAGAGAGAAAGAATTTTCTTCTTCCAGGCTTATATTAGGATCAATTCTAGAGCTACCATATTGCCTTTTTTTTGAATGTCAGTGTTGAAGGTATTAGTGTAAAACCACGAAGGTAAATGCTTTCCTCCCAATTGGGTTCCAGAAAAAAGGTAAACTATTAAACATGTTCCCTCACCCTTATAAGAAGCTGTTCAAAAAACTGTTTGGAAACAAAAAGGAGATGAGTTTCTGACTGTGACCATGTAACTTTCCCCTGCAACTAGAAAGAATGAGGATATTTCTACTTACATCAAGAGGAGCATAGTAGCTAGAATGCACAACTAGCCCTGATAACTTCTTAGCAGTGGCTTACCCAGGTACTAACATGCTGCGCTGTAAGTTATAGCACCTCTCCGGTGATTCTAGATCAGTAAATATGGAGCATATAAAATATATTTCTATACTAAGGGAAGAGTGAGGTGCAAACCAGCCATTCTTGGATACTTCCTATGCACACACATTAAGCACTTCTCGTTTCTTGTACCATCCTTGTAAAGTGAGAGGTATTTTCTTCCTTTTTAGAGATGAGGAAATGGAGATTAAAATAAGCATTCCTCTTGTTATGAAATTATATTTTCATGCATTTGCCTCTCATATTAATCTGTATGGTCACCACAGCAGGCCAGGTATATTTGTCATTTTACTTCAGTTTCTAAGGGAGTGTCTGGCATGTAGTAGGTGTCCTGCAAGGTTTCCTAAAGTGTGAAAGGTAACTTGCCCTAGATCACATAGCAAAAGAATGATGCTCTTTTCAAAAGCCTGTGCTCTTTTCCACTGTACCCCACTGCCTCTCTGCTCCCTGTCACCTCAAGAATGGGTTAGGAAACAGCACTGGCATTTGTGTAAATAACTCTTTAGTGGTTTTAAAGACTCCCGAGGTATATTTGACTTACAAATCGATCTTTGTTTAATGCTTCTGCGTTCGGGGTAATTGCCCTCATGTGATTTGTGAATTACTTTCAGTAATAACCAGGCTATAATTAACTCAAGGTCAGTTGCTCAACTATATTATTTAGTCTTTGCCCATATTCTGTAGTTCTGTGATCCTAAATTTGGATACCTTATAGCCTGCTAATCACATTTCCTAATGAATTTATCCAGTGAGAGTCAGGCAGTGTACCAAAGTGGAAAGATCATGGACTTGGAAGTCAGATGACAGTCTTTATCCCAGTCTCACCATTTGTCCTTTGTGTAATTTTACCAAACTATTTAACCTCTCTGTGCCTCAGTTTTCTTATTTCTAAAACGGAAGTAATTATTTCTATCTTATAGGGTGGTTTGAAGATTAAAGTTCAAATGAGATAATATGTAGAATGCCTGATGCATAACAAGCACTAGATAAATGGTGCTTTTATTTATTTATGTAGACACTTTGGAATGATGAGCCAAGTCTATGAAGAGAAAGTTTGGTTAGAATAAATGTAGTCTAGAACTTGGTACTAAATACACAAAAATACAAAGTTGCAGTATGGGAGATGTGGCTTATTAGTAACATGTGGGAAGGGCCTCCCTTGAGGTCTCAGTCTGAGTCAGCAGTATTATGTAGCAGCCAAAAAAGGTTTTAAAGATAACATCCTGATCCTCCCAGAGAGGGACAGTTCTTCTCCACACAGACTCTCCCTGGATTCTCTGTTTCAGTTTTAAGGCATGAGCATTTAAGGGAATCACTGATTAAGCAGTCTGTCAAAAGAGACACAATCAGAGTGTTAAGAAATCGTGAGCCCATGACACATGAAAAGAGTAGATGGCTTGAAGAGATTTAGCCTGCGCTGTGTGTTACAAAGTGGAGATTAGGGGAATGGAGGTTGAAGTGATAAAATAAGCATCAATTTCTAAAGGATTATGTTCGACTTGTTCCCTGTGACTTAAAAGGTAAAATGATGACCAGGATATAAGTTGTATGGAAGAGATTCAATTAGCCTTTCTCTCAAGGGATTAAATGTATATAAAGGGATCCCTGGGTGGCGCAGCGGTTTAGCGCCTGCCTTTGGCCCAGGGCGCGATCCTGGAGACCCGGGATCGGATCCCACGTCGGGCTCCCAGTGCATGGAGCCTGCTTCTCCCTCTGCCTGTATCTCTGCCCCTCTCTCTCTCTCTCTCTATCTCTCTATCTCTCTGTGTGACTATCATAAATAAATAAAAATGAAAAAAAAATAAATGTATATAAAAATTGAGACTGCCTGCCTTGGTTTTTGGTGATCATGCAAAGGTCAGATAAGTATATTGCTAGGGTGCCATAAAGGAAATTCATTGTCATTTCTTTTTTTTTTTTTTTAATTTTATTTATTTATGATAGTCACACAGGGAGGGGGGGAGAGGGAGAGGCAGAGACACAGGCAGAGGGAGAAGCAGGCTCCATGCACCGGGAGCCCGACGTGGGATTTTATCCCAGGACTCCAGGATCGCGCCCTGGGCCAAAGGCAGGCGCCAAACCGCTGCGCCACCCAGGGATCCCTCGTTGTCATTTCTGTTTGGAGATTAAACTAGAACTAGATGATCTTCAAGACTCTCCAACCTTGATATTTTTTTATTTTTATACCCATGCCAAGTGTAGAGTGTGGAGTATATAGTGATAACCAAACCAAATCCTTCCTCTGTAAAGCACCTTACATTTTAATTGGAGGAATAGCATACATTTCAAAAGTTCTTAAAAGTGTTAGGATGAAGTCATAATAAGAGAATGTCATAGGGCTGATTATGATTATTTGCTAAGTGAATGTTAGAATTCAATGCTTTTCAACCTTTTTTTATTACTTCAAGTTTTAATTTAAATTCTAGTCAGTTCACATGTAATGTAATCTTGGTTTCAGAAGTAGAATTCAGTGATTCATCACTTACATGTAAAACCCAGTGCTCATCTCAAATCTTTAATCCCTCTTTAATCCCCATCACCCGTCTAGTCCATCCCCCACCCACCTCCTTCCAGCAACCATTGTTTTCTGTAGTTAAGAGTCTCTTTCGGTTTGCTTCCCTCTCTTTTTTTATGTCTTATAAAGCACTAGTCACTCTCAAACTGAGTGCCATAATCTCAGGGAGAAAAAATATTTCTGTTTCCAGATTATTATGCTATCATTTATAATAAATGTCAAGGCTTAAAATTTTTGATAATTATCAAAGCTTATTAAATAAACTTGTTAATGGGCAGATGATATGAAAGTCCAGGTGCTACACTGAGATTTTAAGGTTAGAACTAAGGCAACTGAAGATCGCAGTAGGATAAAGTTTTATTTTTATAAAATTTTTTATCTTATTCCATAGCAGACATTATGTCCACCAGGGTTAAGACAGGACAAAACCAGTATTTGGTGAAATTAGATCATCTGCATAGAGATAAATGCTCTTACTCATAAGAAACTGGTTCAGCACATGTGAGATCAGGGGTATGTGGGAAATCTCTGTACCTTTCATTCAGTTTTGCTGTGAACCTAAAACTGCTCTAAAAAATAGTCTATTAAAACTGGTTCACATCTTTATTATTTTAAATTAATGGAGCCAAATTTAGTAATTAAACGGAGTCTAATTTATGAAACTCTGAACTCATGGCAATTTCCAGGAAAAGTGACCATCAATAAACTGGAAAGACCATACTTACCCACTCATTCAGTTAATCAGAATTCTTAATATCTTCAGCTCAATGTTATATGTAGTTTGTCAGTGGGGTTAGGAAGAGAAGAGGATTATAGGCTTATTTCAATAACATCAACACTTGTTTGTCATGGACCCTAGAAAAGCAAAGCCGGTGTTCATTCAGCAACCAATGTATATGGCAGGCTTAACTCTACATTGGGACAGATACTTCCGGCTAAAGTAGCTTGATGATGACTGATGACTTTCTATCCATGAGTGTCCAGCTAAGACCATCTGCTCTCCAGAGCAACTTCAGATTATCATTTGGTTTCCCTTTTTGAGGTGCCTATTGGGAACATCTGTAGTTCTTAGTATATTATAAATATTTATTAGGGAATACTTATATATCTAAAACTCATTTAAAAAAAAACTCATTTAAGGGGCACCTGGGTATCTCAGTGGCTGAGTGTCTGCCTTCAGCTCAGGTCGTGATCCTGGGGTCCTGGGATCGAGTCCCACATTGGACCCCCTGCAGGGAGCCTGCTTCTCCCTCTGCTTGTGTCTCTGCCCCTCTCTCTCTATCATGAATAAATAAATAAAATATTAAAAAACAAAAAGTCTCAAAAATATCGAATGTCTCTTTCCTCATCAGTAAAATGGGGGAGTAAATTAATTCATCTCTAAAGAGTTCCTTACTTCTAAAGTTCTGTAGCTTTATTTTTTTTTAAAGATTTATTTATTTATTCATGAGAGACACAGAAAGAGAGAGAGAGAGGCAGAGACACAGGCAGAGGGAGAAGCAGGCTCCATGCAGGGAGCCCGACATGGGACTCGATCCCAGGTCTCCAGGATCACACCCTGGGCTGAAGGCAGCACTAAACCGCTGAGCCACCAGAGCTGTCCAAAAGTTCTGTAGCTTTATAAAATTAGTTCAGCCCTAAACAAAGTATTAGAATTAATTTTTTAAATTTTATGTATTCATGAGAGACACATACAATTATTTATTCATGAGAGACACACAGTTATTTTGTGTTATTTTGCCTGGACATAGTTGTAAATTTTTTGCCTGGACATAGTTGTAAATTTTTTTTTAAGATTTTATTTGTTATTTCTTTGATAGCACAAGCAGGGATAGTGGCAAGCAGGGGGAGAGGGAGAAGCAGGCTCTCCACAGAGCCAGGAGCCCAATGCAGGGACTCTATCCCAGGGCCCTGGGATCACAACCTGAGCCAAAGGCAGATGCTTAACAGACCCTCCCAGGCACCCATAGCTGTAAATACTTAATGACATAGTGTGCTATCCATACTACATGGTTAAAATCTTTTTGATGATTTAAAATAGATGTGTATAGTTTGATCCTATGTGTATATCCTCTAATTTATAAATATGGATACATAAATAAGTATACACATATTTATAAATTAGATACAGCACTGTGTTGATTATTGATTGGTTATTATTGATTATCCCTGAGTAGTAAGATTACAGGTGATTTTTTTCTTCTTTTTCCTCCATAATTTCTATTTTACCAGCTAAATTAATTTTACAATAGAAAATAGCATACAAATCTAAAAAAAAAACCAAGGTGTTTTGTGAATTGTTTTAATTCAGCACTCTATGAAACCTAACACATTGAAGGAAGATCCAACAAGGGACCTGAAACAACTTCTCCAAGAGTTGAGAAGTGTGATCAACGAGGAACCAGCTGTGCCTCTGGGCAAGCCTGAAGAAGAAGGGAGAGCACCATCCCTGGGAGTCTCATATGTGGCTGTGTAAGACTGGGTGTACTGCAGAATGGTAGAGCTGCTCTCATCAGGGGTTTGCCATTAGTTGTCTATGTGGTATTGTGTCAGAGGTTGAGGTTTAACTTCAAAGAGTATCTGATGTTACCAGGGAAGACAATATGAAAGTGGAAGAGCTAAGCCAAAGTAAAACAACTTGATATGAAGAGCAATCATTACAGTTACTCTGTTCAGAAAGAAATAAGTCAAAGCAAGGTGTTAGCCAAAGTCACGTTAGTATAGTAAGTTGTAGTTCCCGACAGATTTTACACCCATAAGCTTATTTGATCATCACAGCAACTGTTTGAACCAGGACAGGGCAGAGTTTATTTATCTCATCTAAAAAAGTGAGAAGAAAGTAAGCTTCACAAGGTTGACATGCTTGCGGCCACACAGTTCAATGGTGGAGCTAAACCAGAATCATGAGAATTACAAGTATAATCTAATAGGGTTCAGGTATAACCTAATAGGAAAATCCTTGGTTCTCTAGGGATTCATGCCAATGACTTATACCAGATTAGTAAAAGGTCACACCCAAAAATGACTGAACCAGTTCACCAGCCCTTCCCTGTAGATACCTGCAGATATCAATGAGATTCTCATATTCTTTTCAAATAATGTTTTAAAATTTTATTGTGTGTTATTATTAGATTAACAAATCATTTGAATAGAGTATACGCTATATGATACACAGTGTACAGTATACAGTAAATACACTGTATTTAATACAGAGTACTAATTGTATACTGGTTCTTAGTATTGTAACAGCTTATTGTAATATTCATTTTCTGGATATCTGGCAAATATCTAAAAGTAATACTTTCTGAAATAATACACATATATAAACAATCTCCAGTTTCTTAAGGTGTCCAATTATATGTGAACCTGAAGTAGCTAAATATTAACTGGATTTATTTAATATATATTAATAGTATTATTAGTCGTAATAGTGAAAGAGCACAGCCCGGTTACGTAGCATAACATTGCATTCTCCGAATCATATGTCAGAAACATTCCACTGGCTGCTCCTCTGAGGAGTACATATATGTTCAGAGCACTTTCATTTTTGTGGGAACTCTATAATATGCCTTCTAAGCCAGGGCAGTATTACTAAGCTCATTTGACAAATGAGGAGGTTGAGGCATAGATTGAGTTGCCTTCTTCTCTGAAGCAAAGCAAAAGCCAAAAGTAACAGTTAGAGCCCCTGGCTCCCAGCACTAATCATTCCACAAAAATTGCTATGATTTCCCTGATCAAAGGGTTTCCAGCACTTTAGCCACTAATTGTGGACTTGAACTCTATTGGACTGTATTGAACATGAATATATTTGGCTCCTTCCTTTAAAGAATGTATGTTAAGGGGATCCCTGGGTGGCGCAGCGGTTTGGCGCCTGCCTTTGGCCCAGGGCGCGATCCTGGAGACCCGGGATCGAATCCCACATCGGGCTCCCGGTGCATGGAGCCTGCTTCTCCCTCTGCCTGTGTCTCTGCCTCTCTCTCTTTCTCTCTCTGTGACTATCATAAATAAATAAAAATTAAAAAAAAAAAAAAAAAGAATGTATGTTAATTTGCTGTAATTGTACAAATGACCTTGTCACCAAAGCCTCATCTCAGCCTGAAGCTTTTAAGGGTCTATGAAAGCATGTCTGAGTTGATAAAATCCAGGGGCAGCTTTCTGCAAAATTTGCTTGGAGGCCTAAAATCTATTGTTGTGCTTTAAGGAAGAATTTTTTTTTAAATGTTATTTATTTGTTCATGAGAGATACAGAGAGAGAGAGAGGCAGAGACACAGGCAGAGGGAGAAGCAGGTTCCATGCAGGGAGCCCAACGCGGGACTCAATCCTGGGACTCCAGGATCACACCCTGGGCCGAAGGCAGATGCTAAACTACTGAGCCACCCAGGGATTCCTAAGGAAGAATTAAATACATATGAGCAATTAATTATTCTAAAAATACATGGAATCTGGAAATTGTTCTTTGTATAATTAACTGAGAGTTAACATTTATCTATACAGAGATGATAGAGTAAGATATTGCATTACTGAATCAAGCCTGAGATTAGAGATAATCTATAGGTAAGAAGAATCTGAGATTCTGAGTCTAATTAATTGTCCAAAGAATTTTTTTAGATTTCCAGGGAATTTGTGAAGTCTGGACAGTTTACATGGGGATTGATGGGCATTTGGGCTTTAAAGTTAAGGCTGTTACGTTAAATCTAAGGCAGATTCAATGTAATGTATTTTCTAGAAATCAGGAATTTTTTTTGGCTTATTTTAAATTTTGCTGCTGTTTACCCATATGAAGATATTTACATAGTATGCCATACCAAATATAGAAGAGTTTTTTCTATATTTGTACTCATTTACAATGGCTTATATAACTTTTGAGAGGAAAGTAGTCTGGAAGGAAAGTCTAAGAACCTCAGTATAGGATTCTAAGAACCCCACAGAGAACATTGTGTTTTCCTCAGTAATTGAATAGCTGAATTGTTAAATGAAATCCTAAAAAGAGCACAAAGAAATGAAATCCGTAACCTCTCAACAGAGACAGCCTCCTTTTTTTTAGCCAAGGAGGAAAACAGCTAATATTAATTTGTTACTCATGTAAGACACAGAGGACATTACTGTCGGGTCTTCATCAGCCCACACTGCCTGCTGCAGTAGGGACCTAGTTCCCTGGTCTGACATTGAAGGAGAGCTCCCTAACTTATCAGCAGCCCCCTTAGCTCCCATAGTGTGCTCTAACCCAAACAGACTACTCCTGGTTCCCAAAAGGAGCCCATTCCTTTTGTTGTTAAGCTTTTCTTCACATTGTTTCTCTACCTGGAAGAGCCAGTGGCCCAGTCTCACTCTTTGAATCAGTGTTGGTGTAAAAGCAACATTCAGAGAAACAGTGTTGTCTTATCATTAAGTAAAAATTACACCATGTAGCCTTCATCTTTGCCATCCTTTTGCCAACAGAAGCAACAACTCATTAAGGGACTCCACTGAAGGTAGCAAATCCAGTGACACTCTTAGCAGGTAAGAAATGACCTTACCAGCCCCTGACTGTACAGGACTCCACATTTCTACTATTTACTCCTTATTTCAATAGATTGTTAACTACCTGTGATGTGCCACCCTCGACGTTAGGTCCATAAAATGTAACAGTGGGCGAGACTACATGTGTTTACGGTTTATTGACTGACTGCCTTCCAAAGCCCAAATGCCCAAAAACTGACTTTTATCTTTTAGATTTTTATCCTCCTAAAAAGAAATAGAGATATCAGAGCCTTTCATATATCTTGGGAATATGAACATGAATTATGTTTAAATCCAGTTAGGCAGAGGCTTATTCATTGTGGTGTCTTCAGCACCAGCCATTTGCCTGACACAGAGTAGCCATTTAGTAAAACGTTTGTTTCGTGAGTGAATTAAGACAGTATTATAAATACTTTCTTACTGTCTCCACTGCTTGATCAATACATACAGTGAACTTGAATCTTTCTAAATGTACCTTTCTCTTAAATGAGTTGGCGTGTTCTTCTCACCTAGCCATCTTACATGACGTGGAGCCTATTAATAGTATCTGCAGCTATCTACTGCATATTTTTATTGACATTTTCTAAGTGCTTTAGACTTACTTCATTTAGTCTATCTAACTTAATCTTTGACTTACGCATTATTATGTCCATATATGTGTTAGAAATGAAGACTCAAGGTTGCTTAAGCAACTTGCCAGGGTCATATAGCTTGTAAACAGTGGAACCACGTTTGAACTCTGGTCCTGCCAGCTCCTGAGCTCAAGCGTATGAGCACCTCTGTGTGTCTAGACTGAGCTCTCTGGGAAGGAGCCCAGTCCTCAACATGAGGCACAGAGCGGCTACTCCCCTAAGATATGTGAAGCTCTGCTATAGTTTTTCCATGACCAGCATGTCGTGGAAATCTGTTCCTTTCAGCAATGGTGTGTTTGTGAAGCAAGAGAATGAGGAGGAAAAGCTGGGACCTGGCCCCTTCCTATGTTCAAATGGGAAGAAGAGGTTTTCTTTCTTTCTTTTTTTCCTAAGATTTTATTTGAGAGAGAGAAAGAGAGAAAGCACAAGCAAGAAGGAGGGAAGAGCTAAGGAGGAAGGAAAGAGAATCTGAAGCAGACTCCCTGCTGAGCATGGAGCCTGATGATCTCATGACCACAAGATCATGACCTGAGCCCAAACCAAAAGTCAGGTGCTTAACTAACTGAGCTGCCCAGAAGCCGTGGGAAGAAGAGGTTTTCACATATTTTATAGAAGCTCTGAAATGTATGAAACACACTAGAAGATTAAAGATGCATTTAAATACTCTCTACAATGGCAAATTGGCCATTTAAAAAACTCACACATAAAGAAATGAGAAAGAATATCATAGTTACTGTTTTACTACAACAGTTCACTGTCATTGCATCATCTTTGCTTTTACTCAATACCTTACAGCAACGTTTCTTCACTTAGAAACCTCTGCAACCTTTTAAGTTAAATCAATATAATCCATATACCAGAACAGAATAAAAAATTAAAGAAATGAGCACCTCTGGTATGTGGCTTTGTGCTTGAATTATTCTGAGAGCTACATGTCTCAGAAGTGTTGTGGAGAATTGACTTTTCTTATTTTGTTATATTATTAAAACTTAATGAGCAACATTATGACCTAAGGAAGATTTCCAATAAAGGCTTCGAAACATCTAGCTCCCCTTTACACATCTCCATATGGATGTTTCAGGAGCTGAAACATAAAGACTAGAAGATCATAATGACCAAAATGAAACAAAGGCAATCATTTCACAAAACCATTCCCCCCATCTTGTCTTCTGTTTCTGTCAATGGAGTCCTGCTTTCCAGGGCACCTCTAACATTATCTTTGATTCTTCTTCCTCCTTTGTCTTGTTTCTCTAGCCACTAAATCTCATTAATTTCAACTCTAAAACAGTTCTCAAAATCATTTTCTTCTTTGTACATCCTCTCCAGCTGCTTGTTTTAATTCCCTGTGGCTGCTGTAACAAAATTAGTGGTTTAAACCACACAGATTTATCTCTCTTACATTTCCAAGGAAGCCCAAAGTCCTCAATCAGTTCCACTGGGTGAAGTTAAGATGTTGGCAGGGCCACACTCTTTCCAGAGCTCTTGGAGTTAATCCATTTCCTTACTTTTTTTTTTTTAATTTATTTATGATAGTCATACAGAGAGAGAGAGAGAGGCAGAGACACAGGCAGAGGGAGAAGCAGGCTCCATGCACCGGGAGCCCGATGCGGGATTCGATCCCGGGTCTCCAGGATCGCGCCCTGGGCCAAAGGCAGGCGCCAAACTGCTGCGCCACCCAGGGATCCCCATTTCCTTACTTTTTTCAGCTTGTAGAGTTTCATTCCTTGCACTCTAGGTCATGACTTCTCCCTTCATCTTCAGATAGCAGCATAGCACAGCATCTCAAATCTGTCTGCTGAGTTGCCACATTGTCTTCACTGTCCCGAATGAAATCCCCCACTGCCTACCTCTTATAGACCCTTGGGTTAACCTCCCAGATAACCCAGGATAGTCTCCCCACCTCAGGATCCTTAATTTCATCACATCTGCAGAGAGACTCTGTTGCCATGTAAGGTAGCACTTGTATGTTTTTGAAATTTAGAAGCAGATCTACATGGTGGCCATTACTGAGCCCACCACACTGCATTAGGCCTTGTTCCCTTTCTTAGGCTATGGTGGTGGCCTTGATGGTGTTTAGTGTGGCTGTTTTAGAATTTCCAGTCTGTTGCATGTTCTCGTCACTTCTATATATCAATTTCAAATTGATCTGCCTAAAGCACACCTCAGACTATTCAAAGGCACCCTACTGCCTACTGCAGCAGAAACAAACTGCTCTGATAATTAAGGCTATCCATAATATAGCCATGAAACTTCCTTTCCAGGGCTTTTCTCCTAATGTAGCTATTCTCAAACTTTTTGGTCTCAGACCCCCTTTGTAGTCACAGATATTGAAGATTCCTAAGAACTTTTGTTTGTATAAGTCATTTCTATTGCTATTCTAAGTATTGGGAAATAAATTATCATATTAAGCATTTTAAAAATGTAAAACCCTTTGATATACATTTAGAAATAACTATATTACATGTTGACATAATGGCATTTTATTATAAAAATAACTTTTTCAAACAAAAAATCGTTGAGAAGGCATTGTTTTACAGTTTAATATGTGGCTTAATAAAAGACAGCTGGGTTCTCATGTCTACATTTGCAGTTAACCTCTTGTGGTGTCAGATACTGTGATATCTCTGGGAAACTCCACTATACACTCGTGAGAGACTGAGAATTAAAAAGATGATAATAATATCTTAGTGTTATAATTAAAACAGTGTTGACATTACAAACCCCCTGCAAGAAAACTACTACCATAATATTCTTGTACCGTTACCCAAACCACAGAGAACAGTGTGGTTTATTGCAACTCGATTTAACTAAGTGATACTTTTGTAAAGTGATATTGCTGTTGCCAAAAGAGGTTCCTGTTTTTGTCTTTGTGGGGTTTTTTTTTTTTCTATTTTAAAATAAGCTACTGGGATTGTATCTCTTAGAATCTATGAGAGAAATACTTGGGTTATAAGCTATTATCACCAAAAAATGAATTGTATAACCAATATTGTATAACCATTCTGCATGTCTATTCTGCAGAATGTTCATAGGTACTGAATGCATAAAAAAAATAATGCAACTTTGGATCTCCCCCTTAGGGTATTTTAGGATTTCTGCAATTTAGGATCATAGCTGCCATCTTTTGTTTATATTTAAGATGTCACTTTTGTGTGCATTAGCTTGCTTCTGTCCATAAATCTAAGCACTGTGTTTGTGAAATGGAATGTTTGCATGACCATCCTTATGTTCCAGAGAGCCAGTCACATTACACACAGGAGACTTGGAAGATCCATCTAGTTGCTTTACATTCCCATCTACAGGTGAGTAGTCAATGAAAGTACAGAAATTGGGCCTGCCTAAAACTCTGCAGTGGCTTCTCATTTTCATGAGAGTAGAAGCGGGTATGACTGTATGTAGCCTGTAAGTCCCCATTAACTCTCCAGTCTCATTTCCTCCTCCTCCTCCTTCTCCTCCTCCTCCTCCTCCTCCTCCTCTTCCTCTTCCTCCTCCTCCTCTTCCTCCTCCTCCTCCTACCCCTCCTCCCCCTTTTCCCCCTCCTCCCTTTCCTCTACTCTGTTGCATCCTCCAAGGCCTTTATGCCACTGTCCCTTGCATTGCTCAGATGCCACCTACTCACTGAGACTACTCTTACCACCTTCTGTAAAGATTGTAATTCTGCCATACTCCCAGTCACCCTTTTTCTTTTTTTAAATCACACTTAGTATCTTTCAATACATAACTTACTTATTTATGTTGTTCATAAAGATGACTGTGTCACCTCCTGCTAAACAAAAGCTGCACAAAGGCAGATGTCTTTGTTTGGTTTCCTGATATATACTAGGCACATAGCAGGTGCTCAATAAATACTTATTGAATGGATGAAAACAAAAAGAATTGAGACAGATGGTTCTCTTTATCGTTTCCAAAGACTTATAATCCTGTCTGCAAAATAAGGAGGTCAAGGAAGTAATTGAAAGATAACAGAAGCTGTTGAAAAGCAAAATGTCATAACAGACTGGAAATGGAAGAGAAAAATAAAAACATTACAAGAGAAAGCCTTGAGAAAGATAGAAATACAATAGGCATGACTGAAATCACATAGACTTGAAATCACCAGACCTCTTAGAGAAAATGACACAAAAAGAAAGATGAAAAATAATTACAGAGAGTATATTAGATTTGGAAGGTATAACTTGTCATCCTAGAGAAGATAATGAAATGAATGGGAAAGAATGAAACTGAAAATGATATTCAACAGAAGTCTAGGTATAAATCTGGACAAGGATACAAGGAAAATGGAGGTGTGAGGTGAAAGAGATAAAAGAAAGATAAGTTTCCAGGTTTTCTTGTTTTTATACAAGATTGTCAATATATATCTAAAATCAAAAACATAATAGTTTTAATTATTTATTTATTTTTTTAATTTATGTATGATAGTCACAGAGAGAAAAAGAGGCAGAGACACAGGCAGAGGGAGAAGTAGGCTCCATGCACCGGGAGCCCGATGCAGGACTCGATCCCAGGTCTCCAGGATCGTGCCCTGGGCCAAAGGCAGGCACTAAACTGCTGCGCCACCCAGGGATCCCAACATAATAGTTTTAAATAAAATGTCAATTTTTAATTTTTAAATAATCTTTAACTTATGAGAAATCTTTTATGAACTAATATTTTGAAGAAAAAGCATTTATTTGAAATTAAATTATTTGAAATTTCACTTACATGTTTTTACTGTTGTTTTCATAATTACTCAAGAGAGTACAACATATATCTTTGCCTTATTAGATTAATACACACGAATGCTTTTACCTTTTCTCCTGTGTTGTGAGTACTTCAGAGCATCTTAATTCCATTCACTATCCTTTCAAGTTACATATAATTGTTGTCACATATATATTTTAACTATAAAGATGAATACCACCACAATGGATAATTTTCATTATTTTGTACAGTTAACATCCATTTAGTTATACCCACATACTTATAATTTACTTTCTATCTGGTATCGTTTTACTCTTGTGCCTTTAATTTTTCCTTTAACGGAAGTCTGTTGGTGATACACTCTCTCAGTTTCTGTTTTTCTGCAGTTGTCTTTATTTCATTCTCATTTTTGAAGGATATTTTTGTTGAGTATAGAATTTCCAGTTGACATTTTTCCTTCACTTTGAAAATGTTCCTTTTTTTTTTTTTTTTTTTTGGCTTCCATTGTTTCTAAGAAGTCAGCTCTAAGTTTAATGGTTGCTCATTTAAATGTAACCTATTTGTTTTTGCCCTTTTGGCAGCTTTAGGATTGTTTTTGTCTCTGGTTTGTTTTTCGAGGATGTTTTTTAGCAGTTTTTATTATATCCAGTTATGGTTTTTCTTTATTAAGAAGAGCCCATTTGGGGTTTGAAATAATGCTGCTTAAGTCTGTGCTTGTCTGGGATTCCATTATCTAGACCTTGTGGGTCTGCGTCTGTGATCTGTATTTTTTTCTCTCGGTTTTCTGCTGTGTCATTTTTTTCTTTTTAAGATTTTATTTATTTATTCATAGACACAGAGAGAGAGAGGCAGAGACACAGACAGAGAGAGAAGCAGGCTCCATGCAGGGAGCCCGATGCGGGACTCGATCCCGGGTCTCCAGGATCACACCCCAGGCTGCAAGCTGCGCCAAACCGCTGCGCCACCAGGGCTGCCCTCTGCTGTGTCATTTTGTCCCCTTCTATGCTTAGTTATTTTTATCGTATGATAGATATATTTGCAAAATTATACAGATACTCTGCAGCCTAGAATAAGGCTGCCTTCCTCCAAATAGCATTTGTGCTTGCTTCTGGTAGACAACTAAGAACACCATAGCCCCAGGTCAGTTTAATCCAAACAGGAATTAAGAGAATTTGAAGCTGGACCCCAGGACCCCCAAGGGCAGGTCTTACACCTTTGCAGTTCTAACCCAAAGCCTTGGGTATTTATCAGAATGTCCCCTCAACCCCATCATTGGGAACATTCACTCATGAAAGTTTGACTTTTTAAGAGGGGCAGTATGCTATTTTTTTTTAAAGATTTTATTTATTTATTTATTCATGAGAGACACAGAGAGAGAGAGAGGCAGAGACACAGGTAGAGGGAGAAGCAGGCTCCATGGAGGGAGCCTGATGTGGGACTCGATCCCGGGTCTCCAGGATCAGGCCCTGAGCTGAAGGCGGCACTAAACTGATGAGCCACCTGGGCTGCCCCGTATACTATTTTTAATTAATTCTGTCCTTTTACTTTTGTTCTTGCCAAATTTTAGCAAGTCCATCTGTGAAAAACTCAGCTTCTCGTTCATTCCATTCTTCTCCCAAGAAGTCTCCAGTTCACTCACTCCTAACTAGTTCAGTTGAAGATTCAGTAGGTTCCACATCACAATATAGATCCACAAAACCTGTTCATTCATCTGCTTCTGTTAAAGGTAAGAATGATCTGGTGTCACTGATGAGATTAATTGATTTCCTGCTCTGGTGAATTGAAAGTTCTTTTCCATAATCAGAATTAATAAACTTTTACATGGTGATCTTATGTGCAAGCTCTAACTGATGCTGTGTAACTTGAGTCTTATTTAAATAAAATAGCTATTGTGCGTGCACACGTGCACACACACACACACACACTCTCCTTAATAAATATGCAGAAATATCATATGTGAATATTTTCTCTTTCTTTCTCTAACATGAGTAAGGAACTTTTCCCCCCTATTTTACGGTAAGATTTTGGGTCTTTTTTTTTTTTTTTTTTTAATGCTATGAGTTTTCTTATTTACATTCTCTAAAACTATGGCTCTTTTCAGTCTCTGCTTTTTTAAGTGCAAGTATCTATCATACAAATTTGTCAAAATGTTCTCATTTTTAAAGTTTTAAGTTGATATTTGCTAAAACAGATGAGAAAAATGTTTGATTTAGATTTAAGTGCATGATGAGTAAGTGGATGATAGATATGTATGTATATGTTGAATTAAACTTGAAATGTCTTTTTACAATATATGACAGCAACACCGATAACCCCAGTGCTCTCTGGCATCGTTCCCTTTGATAAGGGATAAGCTGGGCAAACTGTTGCATCACTCTTAAGTCAGGTCTTAATCCTGAGAAATTCTCTGCCTCACACATTTCTAGATTCACCCCAAAATAAAAATCAAACCTAATCACAGATTTTAATACATTTTCCTTTTTGTCATCTTTTTTCCTGCATTTTGTTCTCCTTCCTCTCTTAATGTTTCTCAGTTATCCTTTAGTATTTTTAAAAACTTTAGAGCAGCAAATTCTTTAACTATTAGAGCAGTGACTATTGTAGGAGTAGAACAATGTTTCTGGTCACCTCATTATTGTGATTACATGATAACATGGCATTTTTTTCTACTGTCAGATAGATATTCATCACATACATATTATCTATGTGAAAACTCTCTGAGTAACTGTTTTTCATCCTCTGAACTAAAACGATTCTTAGATGATTGCCTTTAATATTAGCATCTCTGTACTGAAAAGGCTTTTTTTTTTTTTAACTTTTTATTTATTTATGATAGTCACAGAGAGAGAGAGAGAGGCAGAGACATAGGCAGAGGGAGAAGCAGGCTCCATGCACTGGGAGCCCGATGTGGGATTCGATCCCGGGTCTCCAGGATCGCGCCCTGGGCCAAAGGCAGGTGCCAAACCGCTGCGCCACCCAGGGATCCCCTGAAAAGGCTTTTTTAATGGGAAAATGAGCCACCAAAAAATATTTTCAAGATTATACAGCAAGGCAGGGACTAGGATCAAAATTAAAACTTCAAGATTGCCAATCAGTCTTTTTAGGGATTGGCAAAACAGCATGCTTATTAGAGTTTAGCTTATATCCTTCTAGCCCCTCTTGACTTGCTACTGCTGCACTTATTCTAGGTTCACTGCAGCCATGTCAGCATCTGTACCCTTTCCCACCAAAGAACACTGTCCTCATTCAGGTGACAGCCATGACATGGGTACTTGGTCTCACACACATTCAAAATTGTTGGCAGTATCAGTATTAAATCTTGCTCTTCCAAATCCTAAGTTAATGGAGCTACTCAGGTTTGGTATGAAAAGCTGTCATTTATAATGCAGAATGTATCATTACATTTAAAGTACTCCTCTCACTCATCCCATTTAATGCAATGTAGTTAAATAATAACAAATCAGATTGGTTTGAAACAATCAAATACACTAGTATTGCAATATTTAGATAAAACACTTTTTATTTTTAAATAGTGTTTTAAAGTTTCCATTATTCTAGAGGAAAGGTTGTTTAACCTGTCATTGGAAGATTTCTAAAAAGAAATACTGAACAGACTTTTAATATCACATCTAAGCAATTTTCTAATAGCTTCACAGTCTCAGCCAATAGAAACAACAGGAAAAACATGCAGAAAGCTTCAGAACAGACTGGAAAGCTTGCAAACTCTGGTAGAAGATTTACAGATGAAGAACCAAGGTACCGTGTACATTTCAGAGAGATCTTCCTTGCTCAAAAGAATACTCACCTTCCCTTCAGGTTAAGCCTTCTATCTATAACTGGCTGAGGAGGATATTGAATATGCAATTCAGAAGCCTCAGTCAAAATATGAAGATTTTACCCATGACTAACCCCTGGATTGGTGTACAACCCTGGGGAGGTCACTTAAGCCCCGCTCTATTCTGTCATCTAATAAGGGTGATAATACTGCTGAGCAATCCTCAGGACACGTTTTGAGCAGTTTTTCACATGAGACTTCCCCACACACACTCTTTCTCATCTCCATTAGGTCTGTACACAAGCCTTTGTATGACAGGATAACATTGCAGTTGATAGCTAGAAAAAAATAAATTTGTTTCACTTTACGCGGGAGTTGAATTAGCATAGACCAGAAGAGACTGTGCCACCCAATGAATCCCTAAATAAAAAGATAAACTACTTTTAAATGTACTAAAGCTGTTTGAATGAAAACTGTCGTACTCTGCAGATGGTGGGCAACTTGTGGGGCATAAGTTCTAAGTGGATGTTCCCATGGTTGTGGGAGGTTATGGATATGTTCCAAGGATTTGGAAGGGCTATCGTGTTTTGTGCTTTTCTGGTATGAATCCATGAATCCAGAAGCCTTTGTCAGAAGTAATTTTGAAAAAAAAAAAAAAAAGTAATTTTGGAGTATACTTGTTATTCTTAGCCTATTGTTCCATCTCTAGGAAATATAAGTTGCTAGATGAAGGGTATAAATACTTTTCTAAGAACAATTCCTTCTAAAGTAAGTTTAACCCTTATTAGTAATAATAGTAGCTATTGGTATTTACTGAGCAATTACCAGCTACGCACCAGGCCCTGTACTCAGTGCTTGACTTATGTTTTCTCTATGTGAGCCTCATAACAATACTGGGAGGTGGGTGCTAATATCAGGTCATTCGAAAATGAGGAAACTGAAGATCACATCACAATCAATAAGTTGTAAGTCACACAATGAGTATTAGAGCTGCTACTGCTGACTTGAAAGCCCACATTTTTTAATCTGCTAAGGCTATACCAAATTGTTATTAGGGAAAACTCCACATCCCTTCTGATAATCCCGGATCCCTGTGTATATAAACATCAAGAAAAACATTTGATTTTAAGTTTATTGTGAATTTTTTAAAAGATGCACACGCCTTTTATTGGCCCCATTTTTATTCACACTTTGGCTTCTATTTCTGAGTATATGTCTGTGTATATACTCAGTATAATAATGCAATAATACAAATGGGAGATACGTTGTATTTGTTTAAAAAATAAAAAGACCTTTTTATTTGATGCATTGTCTGGATGGAATGTCTCTTGGAAATTATGAAACAGATTTAGAGAGAATTTTGGGAGCATTTATCAAGATTTAAATTGTACATATGCTTTGACTCAGAAATTCCACTTACAGCAATTAGTTCAAGAAAAAATTGTACACACAAAAGCCTGTTTACAAATAGCATTGTTTATAAATGAGAATAAGAAAACTTTTTCTACTTAAGTGTAGTTGACAATGTTAACATTAGTTTCAGGTGTAGCACATAGTGATTCAAGTTCTCTATACTTTCTGCTGTGTTCACAAGTGTAGCTACCACCTGTCACCCACCACACAACACTATTAAAATACTATTAACTATACTCCCTATGCTGTACCTTTCATCCCCGTGACTTATTTTTCAATAATCAGAAGCCTAAGAAATCAACTTTTTAAAATGTTATTTACTAACATGTTGGTACATCCATATAATGGAATCCTGTGCAGTCAGAACAAAACATGAGCTAAACTGGAAAAATATTGACATTTTTTAAGTGAATAAAGCAAACTACAGAACAATTTATGCCACATATTTCCACGTGTGCAAAAAAAAGTGTATGTGTGTGTGCGCTCATGCGTGCATGTACATGAAGATATTCACCAAACTGTTTTAAGTGATGCCCCCTGAGGGGAGTTCAGCAGATTGAGGGAGCAGAGACAGACACTGACCTTCACCTTCATCTCTCTTTGTACCCTTCTGAGGTGTTCAGATTATTTACAATTAGTATGTATTGCTTCTATAATAATTAGGTTCTTTAAAACAACCGAAAGAGTAAAGATTTACCCGTAGCTCTTTAACATCAGTCTTTTCAAAAATATGCCACTTTGAAAATTTTAAGAACTTCTGAGCTCAGAATATATCTATTCTCTAGTAGCAAGGTGACCTTTTAAGAAGCACATTATAGAATTGAAAGCCAGAGTAGATGTTGCTAATCTAACTTTGTTTTATCAACATTTTCAGCAATGTCTTCAATGATCAGGAATCAAGAAAAGAGGATACAGAAAGTGAAAGACCAGGAAAAAATGTTACTAAAATGATACATTGCTTGCCTATTCTTAACAGAGGGATGATGCCCAATTAATTGTGGTATTGCTTATAATTAGTGCCCTGTGTACTTTTTTCTTTTTATGTGAAAATTTAATAAAAGACACCCTGTCCTGTAAACTCTATTTCGAAATAAACTATTCTTGAATGCTCTTACAGTAAAACCTCAAAACCGTTGTAGCTAGATGTGAAAGTATGCCTACCTTATAAAGTATTAATTTGTGCTAACACCAATGTGCCGGAATAATTTATCATCTTTACTAGTGCTTAAGCAATACTTACTCTTTTCAACTTTAAAAACAAAAACAAACTTCACATGCAAGTAAAATATGTGGTATAATGCCCAGAAGGACAAACTCCAGCTTGCTAACAGGGATTCCTTTTGTGATCCTGAACTCATCATTCCATTGGTATCAATGCATGTCATCAGATAACAGAACACTCGGGTCCCTAATCAAAACTTCTAGAAAGGTTTCTCTTTTATGTATTAATAACTATAAGGAAAGAAAGGGAAAAAATGTATTCTTCTTCAGCCAGTGGGTAACTTCTAGATTGAATGGATTCAGTCTGCCTTAATGAGGTTTTCTTATTAGGGGGGTTTTGTATGTGGAGTGCTTTCTAACACCAATAACTTAATTGTGGACACCAGCTAGGTGTCCTAAGAGTCATTTCAGTGCTAGCACTCCCCGGAGCTAGCATCAGATTCTACAGGTTTAAGAGTTCAGTCACACAAGACTGCACCCCACCTCAGGTGCAATTGCAAGTCCTGGGCCACATGTGTGTGACCGGCTATAAATTGGACTTCCCCACAACTCCCTCCTCAGTTTCACTACTTGCTAGAACAGATCACAGAACTCAGGAAAGTGCTTTATCTACTATTACTGGTTTATTTTCAAGGCAACGACTCAGGAACAGCAAAATGTAAGAGATGCACAGGGCAAAGGAGGACATTCTGGTACATGAAGAGTTCATGCCCTCTCAGGGCATGACACCCTCCCAGGACCCAGACATGTTTGCCAACTGGAAGCTCAGCAGATCTTTGAGAGTGTTTGTAGAGCTTAATCTGCTGCCCCCCTCCCCTTCTGAGGCCGGGGGGGGGGGGGGGGGGGGGGGGGGGGGGGGGAGTGGGAGTGGGGGGCTGAAAGTTCCAGTCCTCTAATCACTCTTTCTGGCCTTCGTGCCAGAGACAACAGGACAATCCGGCAGAAGGGTAGCTGTCCAGAAAAGTCCACACTCCTGTTGCATGGTACAGATGCCACCGAGGAATGGCTGCTCAGCTAGAGGCTATTTCCCAGCCCCGGTGCCCCTCACGTTTACTGATCAGATCTCACTAAAGACTGTGGACAGAGCAGGACGTAGCACTTTCTGGCCAGACTCTTCAGTAAGCATCTGTGCATTTCCTCACAGTGAGGTCCTAGGGGATGACAGAGCCCCAGGACAGAAGCAGCCAGGGTGACAGTCTGCAGTGAGAACTGCCCTCCTGCCAGAAACCCCCACTGCTGATTATTTAGTGAGCAAGAAATAGGCTTCTGGTGCAGCCTTAACAGGTATGGTGTCTGTCTGTGATGGCAGCTGGTTCAGTCCTACCCAGCACAGAGAATACATTAAATCCTGTTTCTCCTAAATGGCAGTGTTAACACTCTAAGCATGTCCAATTTTACAACAACTCTTTAAAATACAAAGTTTAATATTATATGTATCTCAAACAATTGGTTTTACTGAAAGATTAATTTTTATTTCATCAGGTAATGATGAAATTGCTAGTGAAAGAATTCTAAAGATATTTTTACTATAAATTGTTTCACCTTTAATTTTACATAATAGAAATGCTTGGGCATTCTGTGAAGTAACAATAAATGCTCTCTGAAGACGTATTTACTGGTAGAATATAAAATTCATTATGAAGAATATTAAAAGTATATGTGAATTTAACATACAGGTGCCATGAGCCAAAAACTTTTTTTCTTTTAAGATTTTATTTATTTAAGAGAGAGAGAAGAACACAGAAGAAGAGAGAGAGGGAGAAGCAGACTCCCCACCCCCTTCCCCAGAGAGCCCCCTGTAGGGATCACTCCCAGGACCCTGAGCTCGTGACCCAAGTCAAAGGCAGATTCCCAAATAACTGAGCCACCCAAGTGCCCCAAACTGTCATGTTCTTGTAGGCACTTCCTAATACTATTTTCCATTGGGTTTATGCTCTTTTCAGCAAAGTCTGCCTGTGACCAGGATTAAACACTGTTTTGCCAGAAGATGTTATACTTATTACAAGTTGTTTTAACATATAAAAATTCATTTTCAAGTACAGGCATGCATAATATCCTTCCAAACAAAGGTAAAGTTTCTTTTTTCTTTTTCTTTTTTAAAGATTTTATTTCTTTATTTGACATAGAGCAAGAGAGAGAGAGAGCATGAGCAGGGGGCATAGGGCTCGATCCCAGGACCCTGAGATCATGACCTGAGCCGAAGGCGGACACTTAACTGACTGAGCCATCCAGGTGCCCCTATTTCTTTTTCTTTCAAGAATTCACAGGTCACCTGGGTGGCTTAGTCGGTTAGGTGTCTGCCACCGGCTCAGGTCTTGATCCCGGGGTCCTGGGATCAAGCCTCACATTGGGCTCCCTGCTTAGTGGGGGGGAGTCTGCGTCTCTATCAAATAAATAAAATCCTTTAAAATTTTTTTAATGTATTTCACACAGTGTGCATGAGCCTGGGGTGGGTTGGGGGGAGGCAAGTAGGGGCAGAAGGAGAGGGAGAAGCAGACTCTCCACTGAGCAGGGAGCCCAACACGGGGCTCCATACCAGGACCCTGGGATCATGACATGAGCCAAAGGCAGATGCTTAACCAACTGAGCCACACAAGCGCCCCCCAAAAGGTAAAGTTTATTTTTTTAAGAGATTTTATGTATTTATTCATGAGAGACACAGAGAGAGAGAGAGAGAGAGAGAGGCAGAGACACAGAGGGAGAAGCAGGCTCCATGCAGGGAGCCCGAGGTGGGACTCGATCCTGGGACTCCAGGATCACGCCCTGGGCTGAAGTCAGGTGCTAGACCGCTAGACCACTGAGCCACCCAGGGATTCCCCAAAAGGTAAAGTTTAAAAAGGAATTCTAAAATGTTTTCTCTAAAGAGAGGAGAAAAACAGACCCCTCTTGCCTCTTGATGTTTGCTTTTTTCCTATGTGTCTGTTATAGTGGAGGAAAATATTGGTATTTTATTTTACATCTAAGCTATTATGGTACTAAGGTTTAGATAAGTAATTCAAACATCAAATAAAGATATTAAAACTCACATTTTATTTGTTCAGTTATAATGAAGTTTAATTTCTTCTCAGAACAAAGTCGTACTTCTCTATCACTGTCCTGTTATAATTTTGTTACCCAAGATAGCTGTTGGTCTGAGAGGAGAGGGCAGGAGAATGATTGCTATCAGTCCCTCTGTCAGTCCAGACCCGTGAGAGAACAGGAGCCAGGGGAGAGATGGTCCTACAAAGGCCCTAGAGGGACATGAATGCTGCAGTCCCTCCCGGCATTAGTAGGAGCATCACTCAGGCCACTCACTCAGCCCACACTGGAATCCCATTCCCATTCCCTCTCCTCTTGGC
The DNA here is from genome assembly GCF_011100685.1 of Canis lupus familiaris. Classification (NCBI taxonomy): domain Eukaryota; kingdom Metazoa; phylum Chordata; class Mammalia; order Carnivora; family Canidae; genus Canis; species Canis lupus. The sequence goes on from NC_049253.1 coordinate 39,245,194, forward strand.
TCCTCCCAATGACCGACTCTAACTAGGCCCCTTGTTTCTGCACCAGTTTGCCATTATTAAGACAAAGACTTACTTGCTACCTTCAAACCATAACTAGCAGGTGAAATCAAGCAAAACAAAGTAAAACATCAGGAAGTCTTACAAGTTCATATCCTTGGTGATCACCTCTTGCGACCAGATATTTCTGATCACAGTTGCATATGGCATTATTTTTAAATAAAAAGTTGTGCATGGGGGCAGCCCTGGTGGCTCAGCAGTTTAGCGCCACCTTCAGCCCAGGGCCTGATCCTGGAGACCCGGGATCGAGTCCCACATCGGGCTCCCTGCATGGAGCCTGCTTCTCCCTCCGCCTGTGTCTCTGCCTCTCCCTCTCTCTCTCTCTCTCTCATGAATAAATAAAATCTTAAAAAAAAAAAAAAAAAGTTGTGCATGTAGTAAGAGAGTTTCTCCAGTTGTACCAATAGGAAAGCAGCTCTTTTTGAATGAGACTTGTTTCACTCCCCGGGTTTAAGGATTACCCACCCAAAGGCTCAAGCTTGAACCCTGGGCAGCCAGTTGGTTTTGCTACGCCCAGGCCAGTCCACACCAGAAGCTTAGCCAAGTCATTCCCCAAGAGGACCAAGCCCTGAAGTAACCATGGATCAGCGAAAATCCACCCATCAACACCACAGGAAAAAAAAAGTCCACGCTCACTGGAAGCATCATCTACATTATATTTCTGCACGTCAGATGCAAGCCACTGGCAAATTTGAAACAACTCTGATGGCTAAATTTGGAGTTCTACTTTATTTAAAATTATTCAGTGTGCCCCACAAACTTAGCCTTTTCCAGATTCTACAACAGCTTCTCCACTACTTTGAAAACAATCAGGGAATCCCCCACCACTTTTGTACCACTTTATCCTCACGACCAGTCTCCAGGAACCTATTGCTACATTCTTCCCAGCGGGTAATCTCCCCATTTTCTACGACTACAAACTTCCATTCCACCACTGTATCTGCAGGCAGGGACACAGAACGACACCAGAACCCATCCTTGCTATACTGGAGTGGGAGGTAGGTACTCCACCTTCCAAGACTCTTGTGATCTCCAGTGATCGCAATACACTGCTTACCAGTGCTTGTGATATAATGGATCTGGAACCTGATGCTAACTTGCTGGGACCCCGAAACCACCGCTACTACCTTTTTCCGTTTCACATCCACTTCCTGACCTCTTGGTTCCATAAGAGTGCTTCTGCCACAGTCCATTTCCTGGTTTGGGCTTACCACTGGAGCCTCAAGGCTGCCACCCAAAGCAGCATCTCCCCAGGATGAGTGCCTGGACACCATTTCCCAGTCCTCATTGTCAGCCCGGTCCTGATTGCTCAGCTGTGCAAGGCTCACTTCCTTCGCTCTGTCAATGACCAGGTTGCTAGAATACAACTTTTCTGCAAAACAGGAAGCTACATTAGCAAGTGTCTCTTGTCCTTTCTGGAATCCCCATTCTCTTATAGCAGATTCAAGGCTTTCATTTCTTGAAACTTCAGAGTAACCCCGAGAGTTACCAGTCTCAGATGCAGCTAGAGATTCTGTGGCTGGAAACCCTCCAGAAGGAACATGCTCTCTTGAACTGTTGCAACCACTGTCTTTTCCAGAAGGACTCTGCAGTCTCCGTGCTGCTTCCTGCAAGTTACCATGGCCTTTGGTCTCTGAAACCAAACATCCATTGCTTTCTTGAAGATGCTCTAAAACAAAAGGAAAAATGTAATAGTGTTAGGCAGTTCTTGCGAGAAAAAAGGCTGGGAAAATAGATTTAGTTGTTGAAGACTTTATCATTAATCTATCTGCAGTTCACAAAATCCATCTCGATTCAAAGCAAGTACTTAATTACCCAGTTCAGACACTAACTGCACCAACAGTGTACTTTAAGAATATGCATGTGTATCCAGTAATAAAAGGCATATCCGGGAGCATCAGTGTGCCCACCCAAGAGTGTAAATGAAGTGGCAAGTGTAGAAGCAGACTTGTGACCCTGTCGTGGTCCTCAATCCCCACAGTCCAGACCGTACTGGCATGCAGCCACATTGTTCTGCTTCTATCATCAAAAACTGTTGTTCCGGCAGAGATCCGCATGGCTACCCTACGGACCCTAAGAGTACACTTGCACTCCCAGGAACTGCATGCACGCTGGGGATCGGCTCTCACAGATGTGGGCAGACCCCCAGCAGCTGACACTGTGGGGGAATACAAGGAACAGTGGTGAGTCATTGTGCAAGAGTTGGGGGTGCTGGTGGGGGAAGAGGACTGGTTTCTCTTTGCCAACCCCATATGCGTTAGGAATATCTTCAACAAAAATAGGCTTTTTGCATCCCCACAGGGACTGTTCACTTTTTTAAAAAAAAATGTTCTCGCAGTTACACGATCCAAGCTCCCTAAAGGCTCGGTTTCCTTCTTGGACGCCTCACTCTCCGTCGGAATAGCTCCCTACAAGACCGAAATCTCCAAAGTCATACAATCAGCACGGATGGGGGGGGAGGCGGTCTGTGAGGGTTTGGCCTTGTTTAATTTTGTCTCTTTTTAATGGAGTCGTGAGACACGAACATTACCCTGAATTCCTCATCTTCCAACCTAAAACATGAGGCTGGCTTTCAGAAGAAGATACATGAGCTCCCTGCTCGTCCCACACCAGCTGTGGGGAAGGCACAGAGGCAGAGTCTCGGATGGCTCCACATGAACACTGACTCCACTAAAAATAAAGTTCCCAGATGTCGTTTTCACCAATGGGTCGGAGTCCAGGCGCGCCCTGGAGGCTGGGGCTTCTGCCAGCGGCCTTCCTCCCCTTACTCGCGGTCACGCAGTCGCCAACATGCACACACGTGAACCGGCTGTCAGTCCTGGTCGCTGGGGCTGGATGCCCTGTTAGGTGGGCCCGTTCCGGGGCTCTGCTCTGCGGCTCAGCCGAGGCCTCCGTGGCCGGGGTCCAGCCCGGGCCCTGCCTCCCGGGCGGCGGGAGGTGCCCACGGCCTGGGGTTCCCGGGCCCGGCCCTTCCGCGGGGCGCGGGGAGGGGCCGTGGGCCTTGGGGCTGGGGCGGGAGAGCTGAAGGGGGTCGCGGGACCCCTGAACCTGGGCGCAGCCGCCCGAGCGCCCCGAGCGCCCCGAGCGCCCCGAGCGCCCCAGCGCAGGTGCGCATCCCCCTGGCGGGGCCGGCGGGGACCCCGCGGTTTCCGCCCCGCCCCGCGGCCCCGGAGCCCCGAGCCGGCGGGCCCTGCGGCCGTGGGGGGCAGTACCTGGCGAGGCGGCCGGCTCCCGCCCGGGCGGTCCGCAGCTCAGTCCCCCGCCGCCGCGCCGGGCGCCCCCCGGGGCCGCGTCCTGCCGCTCCGAGTCGCCCTCGGCCGCCGCGTCCCGCAGCAGCCAGACGAAGATCGCGCCGGCCAGGCCGCCCCCGACCAGCAGGGCGGACCACACGGCGCCCATGGCGGAGGCCAGGCGGCCGCTGCGGGGACCACGGCGCCCGGACGCGCCTCGGCCGCGGGCACAGCCGCCCCCGCCCCGCCCCGCGCTGCGTCCCGACCTCGCCGGGCCCCGGGCGCCTCCTCCCGCGGACTCTCCAGGGGCGGGGCCGGGGCAGGGCGGGCACAGCCTCGGGAGCCCCGCCCGGGCGACGAGAGCATCCACCACCAGGGCCGCTCGTCGCAGCCACGTCCAGTCCTGGCTCCTCCCTCGACCGCTCTGGGGTGTGCTGGCTGCAAACTGCGTGCGCTCCGGTCCGCACTGCGCACGGCAGGGACGAGCTCCCACGGGTGGGCTTTTTTTTTTAATTTTTATTTATTTATGATAGTCACAGAGAGAGAGAGAGAGAGGCAGAGACACAGGCAAAGGGAGGAGCAGGCTCCATGCACCGGGAGCCCTACGTGGGATTCGATCCCGCGTCTCCAGGATCGCGCCCTGGGCCAAAGGCAGGCGCCAAACCGCTGCGCCACCCAGGGATCCCGAGAAAGCTCTTCTTAATTTTTTTTTAATTTTTATTTATTTATGATAGTCACAGAGAGAGAGAGAGAGAGAGAGGCAGAGACACAGGCAGAGGGAGAAGCAGGCTCCATGCACCGGGAGCCCGACGTGGGATTCGATCCCGGGTCTCCAGGATTGCGCCCTGGGCCAAAGGCAGGCGCCAAACCGCTGCGCCCCGCGGGGATCCCACGGATGGGTTTTCTCATAAAACTCGCGGCCCTCTTTGTTAAGCGCTGCGGTGAAGTGCGAGCGTAACCAGACCCTCGCAAACCCAACAACCGCGCGAGAAAAGAACTTCCAGCTCGTCCTCCCCTCGCCCGCGTGTGCAGCTGGAGCCCTTCGCCCGACGCGCACGCGCTTCTGCACCAACTGCTGCGGCCCGCGGGCAATGCCGCCCGGGGAGACCGAACGGAGGGGCTCCCTCTGGCAAAGCAGATCGTTCAAAGGGGCCCCAGGTTCGGGCACACGGCAGCCCTGGCCCAGGTCCTGCAGGGCCGGGCCGTGCCTCCCCCGGGTCGGCCACGACGCCCGCAGAGGCTAAGGGACGGGGCGAGGCAAGGGGGGAAGGAGCCCGGGCCGGCTTCCGGGACGCTGGCAGCCGCCCAAGCCCAACTCCCTGGAGTGTGACCTCCCACCTCCTCCCCAACCCCGCGGGGGCAGCCCCGGCAGCCCGACGACGACGTGGCAGCCACACCCTCCCCAGGAGCAGACCCCAGCAATGTCCAGTCGCCCTCGGCTACTGCTCTCCCCCTCACAGTAGGCAGGAAGGAGCCAGCTGCTGCTCTCTCTGCAAAATCCCACATTAAGAATCCTACTCCTCCGGGCGCCTGGGTGGCCCAGCGGTTGAGCATCTGCCTTGGCCCAGGGTGTGACCCCAGGGTCGTGGGATCGAGTCCCCCATCGGCCTCGGCCTCCCTGCATGGAGCCTGCTTCTCCCTCTGCCTGTGTCTCTGCCTCTCTCTCTCTCTCTCTGTGTGACTATCATAAATAAATAAAAATTAAAAAAAATATTAAAATAAATAAATAAATAAAAAATAAAAATAAATAATAAAATAAAATAACATTCTCATGGACTCTTACTAATTCATTCTTAAGTCATAAGACTATTATAGCTCTAATTGTTTAATGGTCAGAATTTTGTAGAAAATTTTAGAATTTATCTCCTTTTGTCAAAGTAAAACTTAATGTCATAGGATGTCCTTGAATTTTACAAACTCTAAAACAAGTAGAGTGATTTTACATATAGTATGAAAATTCTTGAACATTTTCTTTTTATTTCCTCACGGATAACTTTGTGAGCTGCTTCATTGGTCAAAGTTTCTTTATCAATTGTGCTCACAAATGAAACCTCAACGGATCTGTAAAATCAGAGAAAGCAAGCCCCACTATCCATTTCTAATAACTAGAAGGCTCTTAGTAAAAGTTTATTGTCATCAATCGCTATTTATTAAAAATATAACCAGTAAATGATGTAGTTCTTTCCACCCATCAGAATTCTTTCTATCTTGCATCATATTTCTCATGCAACATTTTAAAAGAACATTATTTGTCTTTCCTTTTGGCTTTTCTAAACTTAAATGTTGACTCATTGATTTCTGTGTTGCTGCTTTAAAAAAAAATAAAGGCAGTACTCCACTCACTGCCATATTTCTTAGAAGTCTTTGGCTACATATTCTAAAAACATGTTTTCCACAGTAACTGTACCATGTTTATCACGATACAGTTGCAAACATTGTTGCTTTTATATAGAAGTCCTTTGAGCCTAGGAAGACAGAAACAGAAGAGAAAGGCAGATTCAGTAGAAACAGGGGAGGAAGATGATGCATTCTCCCGGGATGGGTTAAATTTGAGGCAATAGCAGGAAGCTGAAACTGGGGGCATGTAGTTTAATGAGATATTGGAAATTCCTCACAGAGAGGTAGCAGTAATGTTACAAAAGAAAAAAATGAGCTTCAGCCATTGGCATAATTTCAAGAAGATTGGAAAGCTGCATCCCTATTGCCACTTATGTTGCTATTATATCTTTATGTTATATTTTAGGGGCCATAATGTAGTGCCCACTTTCTAATTGATTACTATTCTATTAGGAAGAGTATAAATAGATATAGATATGGATGGGTATTTTAAGTTTATATATTAAGTATACTTATATATTTTAAGTATATATATGTATATGAGATGTATATATGACATATATAAAAATTTTAAATATCCAATATACATATTAGGGAGTCAATGATGGACTTTTAAAGACCATTTACATTTATTCATACTTATATGTAATATGTTAGTATTATTATCTATACATATGTGTATACTTTTATGTAACATATTTTTTTCTTTAACTTCATGCAAGAAAAGATTCCTCCCTCCTTGTGTGGAAGGATGAAGACAGAACAATTAAAACCTTTGTTTGCAGGGCTGGAGGATTAAAGAGGATGGGAAGGAAGAGTTAGGGAAGAGAAAACAGGGAGACTTGTTTCCAAAGTCAGTGCAAGAAGGTGGTGGGAAGGGGAGAGAGGGGTGTCACTCAGCAGAATTTAAGAGGATAGAGGATTAAAAGAGAAGTGATTGGATTTGACATATAGGAGGTCATCGACTTTACTGAATTTGTGAGGGTAAGCATCCAATTTTGGAAGGCTGAGGTGTAAATGTGGTGAAGGCTATGAAGTCAACACTGAGTTAGCCCTCTCTCCAGAAATTCGGAGCTGGGACGTCTGGATGGCTCAGCCATTGAGCATCTGCCTTTGGCTTAAGGCATGATCTTGGGGTCCTGGGATCGAGTCCCACATCGGGCTCCCTGCATGGAGGCTGCTTCTCCTTCAGCCGATGTCTCTGCCTCTCTCTCTGTGTCTCTCATGAATAAACAAATAAAATCTTTTTTTTTTTTTTTTTTTTTAAGAAATTTGGAGGCTAAGGGTGGGAAAGAAATAGAAGTATCCTTTAAGAATAGAACAAGGTCCAAAGGAATTTCTTTCAGACCAAGGAAGACCTACCCAGGCGTGTTTGTAAGGAGGAAAGAGCCAGCGAAGTCTGAAAATTAATAAAAGGAAAACCTCCTTTAAAATGGAGTTGGGAAGACAGAAGGGAGAGCTCCATCTGTGATCAACTAGTGCACCAGCCCGCCAGGAGGAAGAAATGTTTCTCTCTCCCAGCAACAGGCCAGCCAATGAGAGACTGTCACAACTCAGCCAATGAGAAGCCATTATACTTCCATCTCCCGGTTTACTCCAATGGACTTTTTGTTAATAGTCCTTCCAACTTGCCCCTTTCCTCTATAAAGGGGTGTTCCTTTCCTTTGTTCTTCAGATTAGTCTCTGGTTTTGCTACCCATTGATTGTCTTGCATTCACGTTGCAATTCTCTCCTAGTCCCGAATAAGCCCATTTTGCTGGTAAAGTAACTGGCAGTGTTAGTTTTAAGATTAATAAGATCACACCTGAAGATGTGAGAAGAAGAAATAGTTTATGGGAATTCAATAAGGAAAGAGGAGGCAGTGGCTCCAGAACTCCCGGGCAAGGGTTGGCCTCCGATGAATGAAGGAGAGGAGACAAGCATGCATAGAGGAAAGAAGGAACATAAGAAACACTTTGAGGTACCAAAGGGGCAGGGAGGGATGTTATCAGCTGAGTGAGGAAAAGGAGGTCCAGCTGAGGTTTGAGGGAAAACAAACGAAATCACCACTGGGAGAAGAGATCCAACTAGCAGGAGATCTGTCCTTCCTGCATTACATGGATTCTTCCGTCCTGGGCTTCTGCTTTGCTCCCTTCCCTGACATTCCAGTATCCTTGCCCCCACTCAGATCCCACCTAACTGGCCAGAGGACCACAACCACTTCCCAGTTCCTGTCAGCATCTCCCTCCCTTCTGGCCGTGATCCACTCTGACTTAATCCTGCTAAACTACAGCTCTCCAGAGGGCAACTCTTTGGTGTACCAGATTAAATTCAACCCCATGTTAGCCTCCAAGGTCACTATGATACAGCCCGAAGGACCAGTCCAGGCCATTCCCTTACCATTGATCTGCACTCCAGCCAAATTGGGACTCTCCTGCTGAAACCTTCACTCCTTGGTCTAGAGACTTCCTAAAAGCCACTTACCTCCATGAAACTTTACCCCAGTCCACAGTCCCATTCCCCAGCCCTCAGCTCTCAAACTAATAATGTCATCAGACTTCAAAGAATTACATATTTTAATTTAGAACAAAACATGAGATTTTCTGTGATGGTATAGTTATTTTTGTATTCTATCTCATCCCCTATTAGATCATAAATTCCAAGGGCCAAAGTTTGCTTATTCTTTGAATTTCCTGGAATGCAAAGTCTGTTATCTAATAGGCCTTTTTATTGTCTTTTTTCATTGAATACCTACTGGTACTAGGCTAACTGCTTTATAAGGTTTATCTCATGCCCCAATTGAAGTAAGCTGCCCAAGGTCACACAGCTGATGAGTGACTGAGCTGGGATTTGAACCCAGTATTCTGACCTCCCAGGACCCATGCTCCGAAACTCCAGCTACACTGAATCTGAACAGCCGGCTATTAAACCGTGTCCAAATTTCAAAGCATAAATTTTAGACGTGAGTGTGCAAATGTGGATGTGTGACATCAGGGAATGCCTCTGGGTGGTATTCCAACATTTGCGATGAATTTCAGCCTTATTCTTAATTTGTAATTGCTCTCTCTGCAAGCCCTCACCTCCTTAGAGAAATGTACTCACCAGCAGCAGCACCTGTCCCCTGCTGTCAAGCCCTTGGCTCCTGCTCCTCCACAGAATATTAACCACAAGTCAAACCTTTCTGCAAAGCAGTCACATTGGAGCTGCCCAGGTTCAGATTTCACAGGGACATTTTCTCACTGCAAATGTTTGCAAACCTCTGACTCATCTTAGTTCCAGAATAGACTCAATGCTGAGATCTCTTCTTATGCTAAGGGGTGAAGGCTTTAGAAAAGAGGGAAATCTGTTGGGGAATTGAGCTCACTGTATAAAAAGAAAGTTACATTACTACTTTACACCATTACCACTACAATGGCAGACTCTAGAAGGAATAAAGCACTACTTGTAAATGGTAAAACTACCACAAAACTGCAAAACCACTAAAAGCTAATAAAACAAGATCTGGGAAACTATCACTGTGATATTGCAGAATATAGGAGGCCAAAATATTTCTTGACCTTATCAAAATGAGGTTAATCACTGAAGGAGGCCACAGACAAAGTTAGCAGACAGATCCAGATAGGGAGATTTTTGTGTTATTAAAACTGACAAGGGATTAATATGTAGACCTATAATGAACTCTGACAAATGGCCAAAAATAAAAAAAAAACATAAGTTCCAATGTAAAATGCATAGGGGATGCTTTTCCCTGGGCCCTAAAACAGTGCCTGGAACATATTACGCACTCACACTAATTTTTGGTTGAATAAATAAATGGCTAGCAAAAAAGGTGCAGAAATACTCAAATTCATTGGTAATCAGATGAATGCAGATAAAAGCAATGACATACCATTTTACATCCAAATATTTGAAGATGTGATGTTGCCGATGAGAGTAAATAAGCAGAAACAATCTGGAGAACAATCTGAAAGAATTTTGTGAAGCTTAAGGATGCGTATACTTCATGACCCAGTAGTCTCACTCCTGAACATGTTTGGCCGAGGGAAAATTTTGCATAAGACTGTAAGGAGAAACACAGTGTTACCTGAGACAACAGTAAGCTGAAGGCCACCTAGCTGCCCATTATGGGGAAATAACTAAGTAAAACATGGTGGATGCCTATGAAATACTATGCAGTAGTTAGACCAATGAACTAGACCTACACATTGCAACAGAATTAAATCTTAAATACATGAAGGTGACAAAAGGTGAGAAACAATAAGATTTCAAGTACAATAACATTTATGGAAGTTGAAAATACATGCAACACTACAGAGTTTCAAAAACACATCATATTTAAGGTCAATTATTTAAACAGATTAAAGAGAGTGACTTTGGTAGGCAAAAGGATAGGACATTGGAATAAAAGAGGAACGAATACATACGTAACCAGAGAAAGACCTTACACAGATATGTGAGGACAATAGCTCTGAACTAGGGCTTCTCAAACTTAAATCTGCTAAATGCAGCTCCTTATTCAGAAGATGTGGGGTAATGCCTGAGGCTCTGCTTTTCTATTAAGCTTAAATTGATACTGACCCTGCAGCTTAATAGACTTTAAGTAGCAAGGAGACTAAGGAGTAAGGTTGGCTGAGATCTAGAAGGTTTGTTTGATTGTTTGTTTGTGAGAGCGAGAGCGAGAAAGAGCATGTGTGCAAGGGCTGGAGGGAGGAGGGAAGACCAGAGAGAGAACCTTAAGCATACTCCACACCCAGCGCTGACTCTGACCCTGAGACCCTGAGATCATGACCTGAGCCAAATCCAAGAGTTGGACACTTAACCAACTGAGCCACCCAGGAGCCCCAAGATCTGGAAGGATTAAAGAGGAAGAGAAGGAAGAAGGGGATCAGGAAGGGAGAAACCAATCATTTAGGAACGGTGTTGGGGACATCTAATGCAGGGGGACTGTCTAGAACACACAAAAGGGAAGAGGTAGTGGCCATGATCTCTGCTCTTTGCAATCAGTCATGCCAAGCTATGCCTCACACCCAACTCTTCACCAAGTGGAAAGAGGAGACTCCCATTTCCACTAGATGCAAACTGTTACTGAAGAGAATATAGGCCAAAATTCTTTTTTTTTTTAAAGATTATTTATTTATTTACTCATAGAGATGCAGAGAGAGAGGCAGAGACACAGGCAGAGGGAGAAGCAGGCTCCATGCAGAGAGCCCGACGTGGGACTCGACTCCATCTAGGGTCTCCAGGATCACGCCCTGGGCTGCAGGCGGCGCTAAACCGCTGAGCCACTGGGGCTGCCCTAGGCCAAGATTCTTCAGAGAGGTCTTCCCCAACCTCCCTGTTCAAAGCCATGCCCTCCCACTACGACAGTGGGCCTGCTGCCTGTTATTCTCCATCTCGCCCATTATTGATCACAGTGTATCGTGCATCACTCACCATATTATCTTCTTTGGTTACTCCTTTATGATGTGTTTCCCTCACTGGAGTATAAGTTCATGAGGGTGGGGAATTTATAGGTTTTTCCCTGTGTTCTATAGAGTGTTTTGAGTTCTACATAGTAAGGGCTTTAACTATGTATTTTTTGAATGAATGAATATCAGGATTGGTGAAGCACTAGAATATATTACCAAGTATTGGAGGTAAATGTTCAGAAAAAAAATATATATTTTTTTTATAGAATTGACCATTACAGGGTGCTCAGTCATTAAGAATCTACGTCTGGGATCCCTGGGTGGCGCAGCGGTTTGGCGCCTGCCTTTGGCCCAGGGCGCGATCCTGGAGACCCGGGATCGAATCCCACGTCGGGCTCCCGGTGCATGGAGCCTGCTTCTCCCTCTGCCTATGTCTCTGCCTCTCTCTCTCTCTGTGACTATCATAAATAAATAAAAATTAAAAAAAAAAAAAAAAAAAAAAAAAAAGAATCTACGTCTGGCTCAGATCATGATCTCCAAGTCCTGGGATTGAGCCTTGTGTGAGGCTCCCACTCAGTGGGGAGCCTGCTTCTCCCCCTCCCTCTGCCCCTCCCCCTACTTGTGCACTCGCTCTCTCTCAAATAAATAAATAAAATGCTTAAAAACATAATTGACCTTGATGCTTGAGAGAGAGTGAGGTAGGTTAGAAAAGAACCATAATGGGGGCAAAATCTGGGGGTAACCATTTTCTTCTGTTTCTTCTGTCTCTTTTCAGTATTACCTTTTTTTAAAAAGATTTATTTATTTTTATTTATTTATGATAGACATAGAGAGAAAGAGAGAGGCAGAGACACAGGCAAAGGGAGAAGCAGGCTCCATGCCAGGAGCCCGACGTGGAACTCGATCCCAGGACTCCAGGATTGCGCCCTGGGCCAAAGGCAGGCACTGAACCATTGAGCCACCCAGGGATCCCCTACCTTTTTTTTTTTTAAGATTTTATTTATCTATTCATGAGAGACACAGAGAGGGAGAGGCAGAGACAGAGGCAGAGGGAGAAGCAGGCTCCCTGTGGGAAGCCAGAGCAGGACTTGATCCCAGGACCCTGGGACCATGACCTGAGCCTCCCAGGTGCCCCTCAGTATCACTTTTAACTACTTCCTGGTCCCACTCACCTACCCAACCATGGCACTGTAAGTATTGTTGTCTGTACCATGTATGAACTAGAAAGTTGATGTGTCACCAATACTTCAGAATTTGCTTGATAATTTAAGGAAATCTAGAGGAAGAACAAACTGGGAGAATGGACTTCTAATGGAAGAATTTCAAACCCTGGGCATGTGCCTAGGAAAGGAGTTGAAGAAAGCAGGACTCTCCCAGCTCCCCACACCAGATGAGCAGGACTGCCCTTCTGCTAACAGAGGAAGGAGAGCCTATGCTTGCAACACTGCTCATGCCACAGCAGAAACACAGGCTAAGTTACAAAGAAATACAATAGAACAAAATAATTTCTTAAATGGTAAAGGTCGCCAGTAATAAGAGAAACACAAATTAAAACAATATACTAATTTTTGTCTATGAAATTGGCAAAGATTATTTTTTTAAAGATTTATTTATTTATTTATGATAGAGAGAGAGAGAGAGGCAGAGACACAGGAGGAGGGAGAAGCAGGTTCCATGCCGGGAGCCCCACGTGGGACTCCATCCTGGGATTCCAGGATCACGCCCGGGGCCAAAAGCAGGTGCCAAACCACTGAGCCACCCAGGGATCCTCCGGCAAAGATTATTTTTTTTTTAAGACAAAACTCAATGCTGGCAAATATGCTGAGGAAAAGGCGCCCATATTCAACTTGTGAAAGGAGGAAAGATATAAACTTTTGGGAGGGCAATTTGGCACTATATATCCAAAGCCTTAAAAAAAAAAAAAAAAAAAAAGAATAAATAAGCAACTGTGTGTGTGTGTGTGTGTGTGCACATGACCCTGCAAATTAACACAGCACTTCAATTGGGGGGATTTTGAGTGCCCAGAGGCCAGAGATGCTGCAGACCATCCTACAATGCATAGGACAGCCCCTCACAACAAAGAATAAGCCTGTCTAAAATATCAATAGTGCTAAGCTTGAGAAACTCGGCCCTAGAGCACATCATCCAAGAGAAAGCAAGAAGGAAGCACCAGGCTTTTTATGACACAGACTTGGAAATTACACATCCATTTCTACTACATTTTATCATTAGAAGTAACTTCAGCCCACACTCAAGAAGGGAATTAAACTCTGCCTTTTGAAAGAAAGAGTATCAAAGAATTTGTGGACATTATTTTAAGACCAGCAAGTGTGTCTTCCGGCCACAAATTATTAACATTCCTCTCATATGCAAATAGGCTTATCCCCTCATAAGACCCTCCTCATTTTAGTCCAAGCTTGCACTGTTTATGCCAATATAATTCTTTGAAAAACTTTGCAGGCCTCCTGTGAATCTTACTGGGTCCACACCTCTTCAAGATAAGCCCTTCTCTACCTTGAGATTCTGCTGGAAAACAACATCCTTCAGTTTCTTAGAAGCTCTATTGTTTGATGGAGAGAACCTGTTGAGGCAACTCTAAACCTTTTGGTAGACTTTTGCCCGACTGAATGGTACTCAGAAGCATCACCTCTGATCTTTCTGAGGTCTTAATGATGGATTTAATAATTACATCTTAGATTCATCTTCAGACCATGTTTTCCTGGAAGTGTCATTTTCTGTGTCCTTTTGGATTTGATCTTTGCTACAAATCATTTCTTGATTTAAACGTCTTGTCATGTGAGACACTAGGAATTTTCAAAATGGTAACATCCTGTTTCTTTTTGTTTACTTGTTTTTTTTTTTGTTTTGTTTTGTTTTTTTTTTAATGATAGTCACAGAGAGAGAGAGGGGCAGAGACACAGGCAGAGGGAGAAGCAGGCTCCATGCAGGGAGCCCGACATGGGATTCGATCCTGGGTCTCCAGGATCGCGCCCTGGGCCAAAGGCAGGCGCCAAACCGCTGCGCCACCCAGGGATCCCTACTTGTTCTTTTTTCAGCTTATCTATGTCCTCTTGCATTTTACTATAAGCAGCAAGAAGCAGTATCTTCAGTGCCACCAACAGTCTATAAAAATCTCCTTAGTTACATCACCCAGTTTATCAGGTACCCTCTCTACTTTCCACATTCCTTCAGGTGACAGTGTGGCTGGCTACACTTCCTGCTGTTACATAACAAGGAGACCATTTCTCCCAATTTCCCAAGTATGGGAACTTCATTTCATTTTCCTGCAAGCCTTCACTCACCAGCTTCTCAAAGTGCATGAGGCTTCTGCTAACAGTTTGCTCAAAGCTCTTCAAATTTTCATTAACACTGTCCTCAAAGTTCTTCTAGCTTCAGCCCACTACTCAGTGGGCCTCCTGCTCTCTTCCACATTTCCAGTTCTTGTCATAGCTGCATCCCACTTCCGGGCATTAAGATCTATATTGTTCATCTATTGCTATATAACAAATAATCCCTAAGCTTAACAGCTTAAAACAAGAATCATTAGAGTAGTTTTCATGGGTCAGGAATTCAGAAGCAACTTAGTTGGGTGGTTGTAGCTCAGAATCTCTCATGTCAGAATGTTGGTTGGGCTTCCAGTCTCATCTAAAGTCTTCATGGGGCCACTTCCGAGACGGCTTAGTCACATGGCTGTTTGCAGAAGATTTCCATTCCTTTCCATGTGGGCCTTTCCATAGGAAGGATGGATGTCCTCACAACATAACAGCTGGTTCCTCCCAGAGGAAATGATCCAATGAAAACAAGGAGAAAGCCACAATGTCTTTTTTTTTTTTTTTAAGATTTTATTTATTTATTCATGATAGTCACACACAGAGAGAGAGAGAGGCAGAGACATAGGCAGAGGGAGAAGCAGGCTCCATGCAGGGAGCCCGATGTGGGATTCGATCCCGGGTCTCCAGGATCGCGCCCTGGGCCAAAGGCAGGCGCCAAACCGCTGCGCCACCCAGGGATCCCCACAATGTCTTTTATGGTTTAGTCTCAGAAATCACATCATCACTTCTCTCACATTCTACTGCTAAAAAAATGAAGTCTAGATACAGGGGTGGGGGAAAGGAGTTACACACATTTTGAAGAGAGGAGGATTGAATAATTTGTTGACATTTTTAAAACAAACATAGATCCCCTCAAATCAGGGACTCTAAAGGACTTTCTAAAGGAATTTCTTGTCTTGCAGCTGCTGAACTGAGAGAGAAAGAGGGGGAGAATTGACCCTTTTAGTTTGCTGACTTAAAATATCACTTAGTTCCAGCTTTGCCAGATCTCTTTAGTGAAGAAAGAGCATTCCTTGGGAAAGAGTGAGACCCTAAACACTGAAACATGACCACCACATGGAGAGATTCAGATGGCTTCTAGTTCCTAAACTCCCACGCCCATAGAAATACACTCTTCGGGTCTGCTGCTACACAGAATATACACTCAGCTGCTGCTCACCCTTGCCCTGAAGCCATGCCCTTGGGCTGCTCCCAACCAGTGATGGAGCACAAGGCAGGCCCATTCTGGCAAGATGTGAGAATCCACCTTTGGGGCAACTCCCCATTGGCCTGGACAAACCTTTAGTTGAATTGTGCCGCAATCAAGATTCTTCCTTCCCCAATTTCCCTTCCTCCCCACTCTCCTTCCAAAGGCATCACACATGCATCATAATCTAAAGGCTCTCTCTATGTTCTCCTGATTCCTCCCCCAGGAAGTCTCTTGAACTTCTAATCCCATTTTGCCATCAGATGAACTAATGCAGCTGCCCTTGTCAGACAAATTTTCGCTACTCCCCAGTGTGTGAGGTTTTTCTCACCTCGCACAAAGACTCTGCAATGTCCTTTGTGGAAATAATCTAATACGGGGTGGGAGTAGCCAATTCTCTTCATTCTTCACCACTAACATCATTCCTAGCCTTGAATCCTACCATCCTAGTAATGTGCTAGAGACAGTTTGTACCAGAATCATAAAAGTCAATTGAGAACTTTCAGGAATCTCATGAACTGGTTGATTAATACAGTCATTATCAAAATTTAAATATACCTACAGTTAAATAATTATATTAACAGCAAAGTTAATAAAAATTCCAAAATGTATCACTTTCTAGTTATTAACAAACTTTTCTTAGTATCTCTACCCTTGAAGCTACTTACATCTATTATATCTGGGTGTTGGAAAGAATATATAATGGTGTGCCACTGGCACTTCTCTTTGGATATTGAGGCCAGATTTAGATGTGCTGTTTCAGCTCATTTCTGCAGTAATCTGAGAGGTTACCAGCTTTGAGTGCAGCTTGAAGCAAGAGAAGGCTTGTAGCTGGTCCAAGAAGCTCTGCCCTCTGATCCAATGAATCCAATGTACTTGAAACACCTGTGGCAAGGCTGCCGCATGGAGCTTTGGCACATCCCAGGCCCCCAGGGTTTCGCAGCCCAGCCATGAACTCTGTGGCATATAACTGTTCTCATTTTTGAGAGGCCAATCTTGGTTTGTCACTTGGCACTGACAAGTACTTCGGCCTGATCATGAGCCATTAGGTAACCAAGCAACTAGTGCCCATTGTAAACTCGGGGTTATCTGATACACCAAGCCATAAAGTCAGCTAACATTTAGTGTGTGGACACAGCATGCCAGGCTCTGTACATCACTGGTAACATTTCCTTTAGTCTTCACCACAATTCTGGGAGGCAGTTCTGTTACTATTGCTGTTATCCCTACTTCAGCTGAGAAAATGGATACAGAGAGAAGATAAGCAATTTGCCCCCGAGTCATATAGCTCATAAATAGCAGAGCTTGGTTTGAACTCAGACCCTCTGGCCCCAAAGTCCACATGTTTAATTATCAAATTATATGGCTTCTCATGATCAAGTGGAAGTTTTCTGTATAGGATTAGGCTTGAGCAGAAACTGAAGACACAACAGATTGCAGAGTGTGCGTGGTCCTCACACACTGTCACTCTTCCTCAGCTCACACATCTGAGTTAGGGATGTTCTCTAAGTACAGGTGACTGAACAGACAACCTGCACAGTATGACGGCAGCAGCCACAAGTGGATGCCACAACACTATAGCCCAACTCAAGGCTGGTCCTGAAGATCAACTAAGGAGAATTTTCCAGTAGGCAGAATTTTTAGTATTTCATCCTATTGACTACCTGGTCCGAAAGTAGAAATGGCCTGAGGTGCACATGCCACTTGTAGTGGCCAGTAGCTGATGGTTTAGCTCAGGAGTCAGACTTGGAAGGATCATGAATGCAAGGCTGATGGTGACAAAGATGTTTAGGGGAAGAGGCAGTCGGGGGATCTCCCAGAATGGATCCTCTTGAGTATGAGGATATTTAGTTCTTCATGAATACCCACTGAAGGTCTCCACTGTAGAGGAAGTGCTCAATAATCAGGTGAAAAGTCTAACCTAGCCTTTGCACGTCAACCAACTTCTTTCCCCAGGCACTCCAATGGTTCCGAGTGATCTCATAAGTGAAGTACACATGAGGCAGCCCTGGTGCAGCGGTTTAGCGCCGCCTGCAGCCCAGGGCGTGATCCTGGAGACCCTGGATCGAGTCCCACGTCAGGCTCTCTGTATGATGCCTGCTTCTCCCTCTGCCTGTGTCTCTGCCTCTCTCTCTCTCTCTGTCTCTATGAGTAAATAAATAAAATCTTAAAAAAAAAATAAAGTGAAGTACACATGGATGTAGAAGAAGTACAGACTATGTTCAGGTTTCAGCAACTTGGACTTCTCCTCACCAAAGGCTGATCTGGCTACTGCTTCTGTTGAGTATTTTGTTGTCCAGAAATTAAAACTAAACCTGAGTGCTTGATATGAATTAGGTATGGATGTAACAAAGCCTGAAGCAAGGTGACCAGGAAAAAAACTAGACTCTCACCAAACCACCACTGCCAGCATCACTTTTCAGAATCCCAGCACTGAATGCCAAAATCCTGCCCCAGCCTGCCTGGTAGAACTGGATAATTCCTCCACTGGGCTTGCAGGAGGAGCAGCTCTCCCTTTGTTGCTCTTGTAGGCTACCAAACATGTGTGCATGTGTGATGAATTGAAAATATCAACAAAGTCTGAGAAAAGTGGCCTTACTGCAATAGTTACTTTTTCTGGATTTGGGTTTCTTTTCCTGTTTAACTATACCTCTGCCCACACCAATATGCATAGATCTACTGACTGCTTATTCCCCACCAACCTATTCCACCCAGCATTAGTTCTCACTAAGTAACTAATTTTTTTGGAATGGGCTGACACTATGGGGTTCGTGCTTCTATCATGTACTTCATCACCCTAAAGTGTCTGGCCTCACAGACGGCATGGCAAAGGCTCATTTCCAGCACAATTGCTATGTAGTCAGTCTAACAGACAGATTATTGAGATGAAATTGTGACAGACCCAGAGGATGAAAGGTCATCACCCAGAGATTTTGTATTTAAAGACAGATGCAATGACTCACATAACTTTGGGACTCAATATTCTTTTAATGAATTCCCTTTTTGATTAAATTTTACAGAGTGGGTTTCATAGAGAAAGATCTAAAAGGATGTATTCCAATGAATGAAGAGTGGTTATTTCTGACTCTATAGGAATAGTCACATTTTCTATATTCTTTTTGTTAGTTTATATTTTCTGATTTTCCTAACATGAGCATTAACATTTTTAATTAAAAATTAATTTTTGGAAAATTTATTGAAATACATATACCATTTTGAGTTACCATTAAACTCAGTGACTTATGACTTTATCTTAGAGGTACATTAATTATTGAGACTAACATGCCTAAAAAGGGAAAAAACTTCACTAAGCTTAATTCAAAATTAAAATAATATTCTAAAAAAATAAAATAAAATAAAATAAAATAAAATAAAATAATATTCTAAAGAAAGAATAAAGGAGGTGTTCACTCAAAACCAGGGAAAATAACACTATGAGAAAATGCAGTAGAGTAATTCAGATTTTTTTTTTCAAGATTTTATTTTTAAGTAATCTCTACACCTAACATGGGGTTCAAACCCACAACTCTGAGATCAAGAGTCCCATGCTCCACGGACTGAGCCAGGCAGGTGACCCAGAGTAATTCTGCTTTTACTTACAGTTTTATTTGTTTTTTCTTACAAGTAGTTATATAACTATGTAATATTGACAATGCTACAAAAATGTGAGAAGACTATGTGTGAATATTGATCTCATTGCTGATATGATATATAAAATATTAATTACCAGAAGCAGACAGCCATTGTGAAATGTTTTCAAGTATTAAGTATGAAATTTATAGATGTTGCCAAGTCAAAGTTGTATATCCATGGGACACTCATAAGTCTTATTTAAGGTTTAAAATGAGACAGAGAAATAGCCAAGTATGTAGTAAATAAAATTGATCTAATCATCTTCTCAAGATTCTTCCATGCTTGAGTTATTTTATAGAAGTCATATTACAATCACATTTACGCTCCTTCCTGATATACATCTTCTCAAGGAACTTAAAAAAGAAACAAAGAGTAAACCTTCATTAGATTGGCAAACAAAACTGTATAGTTCTCCCACAGTTACTACCATACCCAAACTCACAATCTCACACTTCGACATATATCCTTCTACTACTCAAAATCTCATGTTGATAATTGGCCATGATAAATGTGGGACTTTGGAAGGTAGTTGCATAGCATCAAAAATACCTAAATCTAATTCCCATTTGTTCTGTGCCCAAGTCCTGCCCAGCTCAGCTCAGCAAAGCCTTGTGCTACTCATCTCTTCTATTAAAAACCTGCGACCCATCTGTGTAGTAGACAGAATGAAGCTGAGGGTAGATAATCCAACAGCAGATCCTAGAATGTGCTCATGTAACATACATGAATGTGTATATGCAGTGTACACAGACCTCATATGAACAAAAAGAGAATAATGTTTATATATACATATATATTAAATATTTTATTTATTTATCCATGAGAGACAGAGAGAGAGAGGCAGAGACACAGGCAGAGGGAGAAGCAGGCTCCATGTAGGAAGCTCGATGTGGGACTCGATCCCAGGACCCCAGGATCATGACCTGAGCCAAAGGCAGGCGCTAAACCGCTGCGCCACCCAGGTGTCCATATATATTTTTTATATATATACATATATATATATATATATATGCATGTGTATAAATATTTAAATAAGAAATGACACATTTAAATATATAATATGTATTAAATAGATAATAAAATGCATTCCCTCCCCTCTTTCAGTTGAAATTTTATTGATAAAATAGAGGATGGAGGATGTAAGAATAAAGGAAGTAAATATATTCCAGGGTTTTGGATAACAGGTATTCTCAGAGGACTCCGATACAGTCAGGGACATTATCTCTAGTTAATGCAGCTGGAAGAGTATAGCCAGTATGTGAGGCATGCTTCTCTTTGCCCAAAATTGAGTTAACTGTCCATCAACAAAATGGATTAAACCAACAAGGGACAAAAAAAACAAAAAACAAAAAACAACAAACAACAAACAAGGGACAGATCAAAATGAAAAAAAAAAAAAGTGTTCTGTCACACACAAAATGTTCAGACAGAACTGAGTTATTATAACATCAAACAAGGAGAAATATATATATAATTATATATACATAAAATCTTTGGTAAGAGGAATATATATACATTTAGATATATATATACATACATATCACATAATTATATTTATGCTTAAGTATATTTATATATGTTATAAAAGATGTAATATGTGCAATTATGTAATCATATAAAATATTATAAATATAGGGGCACCTGGGTGGCTCAGTCGGTTGAGTGTCTGATTCCTGATTTCGTTTGGCTCAGGTCATGATCTCAGGGTCATCAGATCAAGCCCCATTTCAGAGGGGAGTCTGCTGGGGATTTTCTTCCTCTCCCTCTGCACACCTCAACCCACTACACACACATGTTCTCTCTCTCTCTCTCTCTCAAATAAGTAAATAAACCTTTAAAAATATTATTAACACACTTTATATATCATACATGTAAATTTATACTTATGTGACCCTCATATACAGATTAGGCAGTTCCAAGTACATAAATGTGTATGATGATGTTAAATACATTTCACAAGCCTATTATTGATGCCCAAAGCTCAAGGAGATATTTCATCTCAGTCCTATCACAGAGTCTTTGACCCCTCTCTACCTCACACTCTAGACTTCCCCTCACATGAACTTTGAAACCACTCTGGATCTGAGCTTGGTCAATATATTTATTTGGCAATACATAAAAGCTATTGTTAGTTCCACCATTCATGGAAAAAAACAAATTCAGTATTGCATTTTCTGAACTTCTGACCATGTTGGCTGCATGGCTTCCTAAAGACACATGAGATGTACACACAGAAGACACTGGAGAAATGCATGACTTAACAGCTATGATTTTGGAGAATGGCTACCTGGTTTCTTGCTGTGGTCACAGGGCTGGTCTGGGCACAGAATTCCAGGTTCTGAGGCCGTCCTGCTAAAAATGGTCTGCTCTGCCAACCTCCCACCCATCGTGCTACGTGAGGTCTTCCAAGGGTGGTGCTCCAGTTGGGAGGCAGCTGGGGTTAGCTTTACAAGTTAAGAGAGGGGAAACTAGATGAAGGGGTAAGAAAAAGTGGGGAAAGGATGGAAGATACTGGTGGGTCCCCCAGGAATGAGCTTTTGCCCTTGTCTGTTTCCATATGAGGCTGACCCTGTGGTACAAGACTATTGTGAATCTCAATTCCATTTTTCCTGACTCAAGCCACAGCTCTTTGTCCTTAGACGTGAAAGTAAAAGACACTCAAAGAATTCCTAGAGACTTTGAAGTGTTTGAGTAACAGAGTTTGCAAGGTATGTGTCCTGCACATAGACCCCTTTCACTTTGGTCCCATTAAGGCCAAACTCAAGGCAGGTGAGTTAGCAGGAAGACAGCTCCTCTGGCAGCAAAACCCAAATAAGCAGAATAAGAAAAGCAAAAGCCGGGCAGCCCGGGTGGCTAAGTGGTTTAGCGCCGCCTTCAGCTTAGGGCGTGATCCTGGACACCCGGGATCGAGTCCCACGTCGGGCTCCCTGCATGGAGCCTGCTTCTCCCTCTGCCTGTGTCTCTGCCTCTCTCTCTGTGTGTCTCTCATGAATAAATAAATAAAATCTTAAAAAAAAAAAAAGAAAAGCAAAAGCCAAATCCTATCTCTGGGCCTTTGGGGAAAAGCATGCTCTCTTTCTTCCGGGGGCCTGAGTTCTGGTATGAGAACATTGACTCTTGAACAATATACTGCAGAGGTTAAGGGCACCAATCCCCTATTTAGTTGAAAATCCGTGTATAAGTTTTGACTCCCTAAAAAAAGCTTCACTAATAGCCTATTATTGACCTGAAGCCTTATTGATAACATAAAGTTGGTTAGCATATATTTTGTATGTTATATATATTATATACTGTCTTCTTACATTAAAATAACCTACAGAAAAAGTGTTATTAAGAAAATATTAAAAGGGGCACCTGGGTGGCTCAGTGGTTGAGTGTCTGCCTTTGGCTCAGGTAGTGATCCCAGGGTTTTGGGATTCAGTCCCACATCAGGCTCCCTGCTCAGCGAGGAGTCTGGCTCTCCCTCTCCTTCCCTCTCTCTCAAATAAATAAATGAAATCTTAAAAAAAAAAAAAAAAGAAAGAAAAGAAAATCATAAGAGAAAATAATATATTTACAGTATTGTACTTCATTGATCACAAAAAATTCACATATAAGTGGGCCTGTACAGTTTAAGCCTGTGCTGTTCAAGAGTCAACTGTATTTTGCTTTTGTCAGGGTGCTGGCCCTGTCCCATCAACAACTATGAGCCCCTCAGCCAGTTTTTCTGAAATGCCCCCTTACTCACACTTGGCATTGTGTAGCCCCTGCTCAGAATGAAATCCTTAAAGGCAATTGTCCCTTGAAGGTCGGAAAGTGACTCCTCCTAAAAAAAAAGTATCCACAGTAAAAAAACAAAAAAACAGCTGTCAGAAGTTTGATTTCATACTTGTCCTAATTCAAAGCAGTTAGCTTTTTATAAACTACTTCATTTTAAATCACTTTCTTCTCATCTGGGAGTATGTGTGTAGGTAACATCCATGAGTTGATGCATATAAAGGCTTTCAAAAGATGTCCGACTTTCTCTCCTTTCCCTACCCCCACTTTTTTTAAACCCCTATATTAAGGATAATCAACATTTTTTTAGCAATTAGACAGTTACTAAGCTCCGATGTCTGGAAGCTAACCTATTTGAGATTAGCAAGTGTGCTACTGTGATTTTTAGTAGGAAATACATATTTGGTCTTCTTCCCATTCCTGGCACAGAGCTCCTAAAACCATTGGCATTTCCTAAGTGATAAGAGCCACAAAGGTGAAAGGAGAATTTTTTGTTATTCATAACTAGCCCCTTTCAACCACAAAAGAAATGATGTTAACAAGGTGATTTTTGGAAAGCCCTCAGAGAGCCACAGAATGGGGTCTGGTTGCCAGAAGAAACAACCACATGATGAGAGGGTTGGAACTTTCGGCTCCATCCTGCAGTCTGCGGTTGAATTAATCACCTATGACCAGTGATGTAATCAATCATGCGTACATACTAAAGCCTCCATAAAAACCCAAAAGGACAGGGTTCAGAGAGCTTCCAGGTTGGCAAATACATGGAGGTTTTGGGAGGGTGGCGCAGCTGGCGAGGGCACAGAAGCTCTGCACCTTTTTTCATATGCCTTGCTCTGTGCATCTAGCTATTCCTGAATTATATCCTTTTTTTAAAAAATGAAATGCTTTTTTTAAAGGAAGATTTTATTTATTTATTTATTCATGAGAGACAGAAAGAGAGAGAGAGAAAGGCAGAGACACAGGCAGAGGGAGAATCAGGTTCCATGCAGGGAGCCCGATGTGGGATCTGATCCTGGGACCCAGGATCATGCCCTGGGCCAAAGGCAGGCACTAAACTGCTGAGCCACCCAGGGATCCCTGAATTACATCCTTTTATAATAAATTCATAATCTCATAAGTAAGCTGTTGCCCTGAGTTCTTCCAGCAGATGACAGAAGCTGAGAAGGAGGTGTAGGGACCTCCCATGGACAGCTGGGTGGTCAGAAGCACAGGTGACAATCTCATTTGTAAAGACATCTGAAGTAGGGGCAGTGTTGTGAGACTGATGCAACCTTAACCTGTCCGGTCTGATGCAAATTCCAGGTGTTCAGTGTCAGACTTGACTTAAATTTGTGGAACACCCAGCTGGTATCTGGAGAATCAGAGAATTGCTTGGTGTTGGGGAAACAAAACAAAACAAAACTGATGCATCTAGTGGCTAGAACTAAGAGTAGTAGAGGAAGAAACGAGTGTTTTTTCCACTTGACAATATATCCGTAATTTTTAGATCTGTTAGAAAGGAACAACAGGCCCAAAATGGAGTCACTTCTGTTAAGCCACCAAGATTTAAGACCTAACCTAACTGTGGGTTCAGCCTCCCCCAGGAGTGGGATTTTAAACCAGTCAGTGGACTTTCCTGATGAGCACTAGGGGACTCAGGGGGTTAGCGAGGCCTTCAGCCCAGGGTGTGATCCTGGAGACCCCGGATTGAGTCCCATGTCAGGCTCCCTGCATGGAGCCTGCTTCTCCCTCTGCCTGTGTCTCTGCCTCTCTCTGTGTGTGTCTCTCATGAATAAATAAATAAAATCTTAAAAAAAAAAAAAAAAAAAAAGAACCCCAGGCTTGAAGGTGACTTTGCCTACAACAGTCCTTTCTTTTCTTTTGCTAATAACTTCCTTATCCACCCCCTCCATTTCTGCCTATAAAAACCTTCCATTTTATAAAAGTCCTTGGTGCTTCCTTCTATTTGTTAGATGAGATGCTGCCAATCCATAAATCATTGAATAAAAGGCAATTCAATCAAAATTTACTTTCTAGCCACTTCTGAAAACCATTAGTAATTTCCTCTCAGTTCTGAGCTCCACTCTCCGCATCGCACTTCTGATCTAATTGGCTTTCCACAGTTCTCCATCCCTCTGGAAACCCCAGACCCTGGTTCTATGTCCAGATCCACATTGGCAGCTATAGTTCCCCATTTATTGGGAATCGGCCCACACCCCTCATTTTTTCAATGCTTTTTCTTCTCCAGATTCCATACAGGGAGCTGCTGGTTATTGCGTCCAATTTAAAAATCCAGGCTGGATTGGATTTGGGATTGGACTGGGTCCAATTTGGGCTGCTCTGAGTCTGCTTTGAGCTGGATGGGCCCAGCAGGAGGCCTCAGGTATTCAGTATTAAACAGGGCTAGTTGGGATCCCTGGGTGGCGCAGCGGTTTGGCGCCTGCCTTTGGCCCAGGGCGCGATCCTGGAGACCCGGGATCGAATCCCACATCGGGCTCCCGGTGCATGGAGCCTGCTTCTCCCTTGGCCTATGTCTCTGCCTCTCTCTCCCTCTCTCTCTCTGTGACTATCATAAATAAATAAAAATTGAAAAAAAAAAATTAAAAAAAAAAAACAGGGCTAGTTGCTAATGATAATCGCAAAAGTCAAGCTGAAAGCATTGGTGGGCAGAAGTTGAGCATTTAAGGTTGTTAGGGTGCCTGACACTTTGAGAAGACTCCTGTGATAGGCCTTCTTCAGTATTAGTTTTGGCTCCAAGAAATCCAAAGGCCTAGCTAAAAGAAATGAGATCCTTTATATCCAGAGACCCTCCTTCCCACATAATTATGTTTAAGAACTCTGGTCCCAGAAGCTATAGATATCTAGCAAAATGGCAAACTTTTGCTAGAAATAACCTAGAATTACAAAGGCCATTATGGGGAACCTTTCAGTTAGATAAGATCACTCATTCAAGAAATGCACTTGAGAGCAAGAGTGTTCCAACTGGAACATACAGAATGGGATGCTACTTTAATTGCTATGCAGAAGCCTCCAAAAGGTTTGAAGATTCCAAAATAGCTTCATTGAACTACTTCATTACAAAAGACCAATGAAAAATTAGAGACAGGGAGCAACCAAAATAAAAGCCCATAGGACTGAGGTGACTCCTATTGCTCCCCTCTAACCTTTTTCACCTAAGAACTCATATTTTACTAATCCTCTGTCCAAACATCCTTTCCCCTCTGAAGAGACTATTGGACAGTTACCTTTTAAAATAAAATTACTCAAGGTTGCAGATGAACCTCTCAGGTATCTGTCATGCCTTGGTCAAAGACTGAACTAATGACCATAATTAAAGAAATTACTAAACTCTAGGGAGGAAGCCCAAAGTTTTTTGAAGAATTTGAGTATTATCTGTGCCCATGACTCCAGGCTGCCAGGTCTTTATCAACACATACACATGTTGGCAGGCAGGACCTGGTGGAATCCGAAAATGGATGTAGGAAGCAAAATCCCACGGATGATATTTGAGATCCTTGGTCTTCAACATCTCAGGGACCAGAAAAAGCTCACAAAATAGCAGCTGAACTTTTACAAGGCATTCTTAGAGACTTCAGATAGGTATAACTAAACCTCTCCCTAAGTTACCTCACTAACCATTAAAGCCTGAGGCCATACAAAGCCTCACGCTAATTGCCCAGAGGTTAATCATTCCTTGTACCAGTTCCTGCAAAACCCAAGCTAGTCAGTCTGGAAACCTAATGGATGGGATGCTGATTTTCCCAGGATTTGAGAGCTATTAATAAGACAATTATTCCCCACCTCTCAGTCATTCCAAACCTGAACACCCTTCTGTCACAAGTTCCACCAGACTCAAAATGGGCCTCTGCTGTGGACCTCTGTTCAGCCTTTTCCAACATCCCTGGAGACCCAAGTAGCCAACTACTATTTGCCTTGAACTATCAACACTGTAAGTGGACAGTCAGGCCTCAAGAGTTTATGAGGCCCCTTCTAACTTCTCTCAAGCACTTCACCAAGATTTAAGCAACACTCCAGTTCCCCAGGAAATCCACCCTTTTGCAATATGTAGATGACTTGCTATTTCCAGCCACCAAAGAGGAGTCCATAAAAGAGTCCGTTTATTTGCTACAGTAGTTAGCTGAAAAGGGACACAACGTCTCTAAGAAAAAAAATACAATTCTCTAGACATTGTTCATTCCCTGTGTCATTATCTAAACCCTGAAAAATTCAGCTGTATCCCAAAAGAATTAAGGTAGTCCAGGAACTTCCTACACCCACAATGAGGAGACAGATTTGTGGATGGCTAGGCTTGGCTGCTTATTGCAGACTATGGGCTCCTAATTTTTCTCTATTAGCTACCTGACTCTATGAACTTCCTAAAATTTCAGTCCCTGGACACCTTCTTTGGAGCAGGCTTTTCGGAGGCTAAAACAAGCATGGTAAGAACTGCCTGCCTTTGGGCCACCTGACTACGCAAAACCTTTCAGCTTATTCATGCAGGAAAGGGATAATCTAGCCCTAGGAATCCTCCCGCGAGAGCCTATTACCCAGTACAGCACACAGCTTGATTCAGTTGCTCAAGCTGATCCAGCTGTCCTAAGGCTACAGTCAAGCTACGAAGCAATGGAGGTCTCATCAGATTTGACCCTAGCGAATGACATTTATTTGTAAACTCCACACACTGTCCCAAGTCTTCTTAACTCAGAATTGACTCAACATTTCTTGCAGGTAGACTAACTTCCTATGAGATCCTTTCTGCTTTCACCGCCTAATCTGTGTCTTAAACATTGCAACACTCTTAATCCTGCGATGTTACCACCTCCACCTGAGGAGGGTGAGTCCTGATTCAAGGTTCTAACGTCCCATTTTGTGATACCATGTCCTGATTTATGACATACTCCTTTAAACTACTCCTGATCTAATCTTTGTTGATGAGTCATACCACAAAAATGAAAACGGGGATATTTTCAAGCTGGCTGTGCTGTTATTACCCAAGATGGACTACTCAAAAGAGGAAACCTTCCCTCAGCTACATCCACACAACAAGCAGAGGTCCATACCCTTGCCCTGTGGTAAGCTGGATACATATGCCAGCTATCAGGACAAACTCAATATTTATACTGATAGCCAGTATGCCTTTGAGGTCGTCCATGATTTAGGGATGCTGCAGAAACAAAAGGGCTTTCTTATGTCCTCTGGGACTCAATCAAAAATGGGCAACAGGTAAATGATCTTACTGCCAGTCTCTTACCTCCTGAAATTGCTGTCATCAAAACTGAGGCCCACACTGAAAAACTGAATCTGAATGTCAAGGAAATGCCCCAGCTAACTTTCATGCAAAGGCAGCAGCAAATAAAACTATAAACACGGTGGCACATGTGGATGAAATCCATTCTGCTTCTGCAAATCCATTCTGCCCATCCTGACATCCTTGTAACATGGCAACAATCTGCTCCTGAATCAGAAACTAAGATAGGTAAACAAGGGCTATAAATGAAGTGAACAGTTGGGGCTATGGGAAACCCGAGACAGCTGCTTGGTTCTTTCTGACTCCCTGACAAAGCCCACTTACTGGTTTTTGTATCACTGAACCCATTACAGGGTATTTAAGATGAACTCAAATTATGAATTGACATTTATGAAGAGACTTCTATAAAACTGCAAATAGTCTGCAGCCATGTCTGACCTGCCAGGTTCATAATCCCAGAGAAATTATTTTTGTCTCCAAAGGCCTCAGACCTCCTCCCTCTGGACCCTTTGGGTTTTTTTGTTTGTTTGTTTTTAAGATTTTATTTATTTATTCATGAGAGATGGAGAGAGAGAGAGAGGCAGAGACACAGGCCGAGGGAGAAGCAGGCTCCATGCAGGGAGCCTGGCACGGGACTCGATCTCGGATCTCCAGGATCATGCCCTGGGCCGAAGGCAGCGCTAAACCACTGAGCCACCCAGGCTGCCCTCCCTCTGGACCCTTTGAACATCTGCAGCTGGACCTCATTCAATTGCCACTTAGTATGGGTTGTCAATATGTTCTTGTTACTACTTGTAAGGCTGATGCCCTCACAATGGCAAAGAAACTGCCAGAGAATGTGTTTCCCACTTGGGTATACCTTCCACAATCTCCAGTCACCAAGGCACCCGTCTTACTTGGCAAATCATATGAGGCTTAATGAAAACCTTACAAACTTCTTGGAATTACCATTGTCTTTATCATCTGGAATCATCAGGCAAGGTTGAGAGAACTAATGGAATCTTAGTTTCTAACCTTACTGAAATCACTGAACTCACCTGGCTTAAGGTATTGCTTTTGGTCTTCCTGACCATTTGTAGCACCCTCTTTGGGAAACATAAACTCACTCCATAGGAGATAGTCACTGGCAGACCAATGTCTTATACAATCTTCTGCTGATCCCTTGTTGTCTCATGCTAGTATCACCAGCTACTGTAACTCTTCACTGTCTGATGCTCAAGCATATCATCAACAGAGTAAAGAAGATTTCCCTGAGCCCAATTCAAGGTCACAGTCTAGAGCCTGGTGATATTCCAAAAGCATCATCAGAAGTAGATAGCCCCTGAGCCACAGTAGAAGGGATCCTACCAAGTACTCTTGACCACTGATACCATCTATAAAACTAAAGGGCACAGAGCCTTGGGTACACATCCCACACCTAAAGGAGGCTCCACTTGACATCTGGTCCTGTACAGATGCTGGAGACTTCCAAATCACATTGATGAGGAAGGAAAGCATCTGGCACCAAAGTAGACTGCTTCTTCCCAAGACACTGATTAACACTTTACACTTTGACCAACCTTCTTCTTCTCTTTCTTTTCTTTAACATTGACCAGGAAAGATAATTCCATTCTCTGCATCTCCCAGTCCACTGCTAAGGGAGGCTAACTTTCAGATTACTGGATTCGTCATGATGCAAGAGGCCCCCTGGCCTTCCCCGTGGCCAATTTCTCTTATATTTCCAATGTCACCACAAACTATAGTTGACTTCTGCTTAGAAGTATGTATCCAAGTAGACACATTTACTTACGTGAACCTTTGTACATTTGCACCCCCACATTCCTGTGACTATCAAGATCAGATCTGCCCCCACTCATGGAGAGATCTCACCAGTAGGACCTATCTTTGTCAGGCACTTAGGATGACTTTTTATTTCAGGCTAGGCGATTCTCTTCTCATATGCACTAGAAACCTGGCTGACCCCTAGTGTAGGAGTAAACACAAATGAGACTATGATCAGAAACTTCTTAATTCTTGGAGACATTGCAGATTGCATTGCTAAGACACTAGCTGCCCCGCAAAATCCTTAGACTTTCTGGCCAAAGTTGTTTTTGATAACAGGATTATCTTTTAGCTGAGGAAAGAAGCGCCTGTGCTGCGGCCAACACCACATGCTGCACCTAGATTAACACTTCTGGGGAAGCTGAAACTCAGTTACATAACATCACTGAGCAAGCCACTTGGCTTAAAAGGTGACTCTCACCACTGAGTCATTCTTTGATTGGTTTGGTCTCGGGGACCATGGCTCCAAAGTGCATTCCAAACATTGGAAATTATGCTGCTTATGTTATCATAATAGTCTCTCTGATGTGTTCCATTCTTTCAAAAGCTTGAAATGCATGTTTGTAGCTGCTTATCACCAAGCAAAAGATCTCCCTAAGACTGGAACATCAAAAAAGAAATGAAGAGAAGGACAGGGTAAGAAATTGTGAACCTAACGTCGTGACCTGTGAACACCATAGAGATTCATCAACAAAACGAAACAAAACAAAAACCCAGGATCAACAAAAGCTTTTAAAACTACAAAGCACTAGCTGAGAGGGCACCGATGCCTTAAATTTTGATCACACTTTCCAGTTCAGCTGACAGTTTCATGAAGGGGAGGTAGGGCTATTTGTTAAAAAGAAATAACAGATCCAAAATGGAGTCACTTCTGTTAAGCCCAACAAAGATTTAATACCTAATCTAATTGTAGTTTCGGCCTCTCACTAATGGGATTTTAAACCAGTCAGTCTGGAATTCCCTGATGAGCACTGGTGAGGTACTCTGCATAAGATCCCTGCCCTTCCCCCTAAGAAAGGTGACCTTGTCTGGAACAATCTTCTCTTTTGCAATAATTTCTTTGGCCCACTCCATTTCTGCCTATAAAAGTCTTTCTTTTTATACAACTTCTTGGAGCACATTTCTATTTGTCAGACAGGATGGTGCCCAATTCGTGAGTCATTGAACTAAGCTAATTACACCTTTACATTTATTGGGTTCAATGTTGTCCTTTAATAGATTTTGACTTCAAAGGGCATGACAATCAGAAAAGATTTGATCTAGTCCCAACATCTTTGGGGTATTTATATATCCTTTGGGTTTTACCTTTCATTTACTTGAATTTTAAATTTGGATAGATAAGTTTATGTCATTTTAATTCAGTGCTTTAACAGGATTTCACCTTCCAAATGAACTCCATCAAGAACAGACAAAACTCATGCCACCAGCAAGACAACCATATCACCATACTGACTGCCCCTTATCAGCATCCCATCACTCCTGTGTCTTATGAATTGGGATGCCATAGTCAAGTGGCACCAACCAAAATGCACAGGGTAATTCAATCTTTAGGAATTACAAGACTGTGATTTATAAAAATCACTATGGAACAATTTCTCATTGTTTTGACTCCTTCCTGTCTAAGCTGTTGGATAAACAATCTTTTACTGCAACACATACCCATATTTGCAAAATTTAAACATTACTTCTTTTTCATGAGTTGACTGTCACCATTTTGGCAAACATTCTTCAAAAAAATGGAATATTTTTGTGAAATTCCTTAAGCCTTTAAGAATTAGTCTTTAAGGGGATCCCTGGGTGGTGCAGCGGTTTGGCGCCTGCCTTTGGCCTAGGGCGCAATCCTGGAGACCCGGGATCGAATCCCACATCGGGCTCCCGGTGCATGGAGCCTGCTTCTCCCTCTGCCTGTGTCTCTGCCTCTCTCTCTCTCTCTGTGACTATCATAAATAAAAAAAAAAAATAAAAAAAAGAATTAGTCTTTAAGAATATATTTCTAAAAAGAGAACTTTTAGCCATCTTAAAAGAATAAGTTTTACAAAAAAAATAAGTTTTACAACTATTTTTTGATTTACAATATTTAATTCATTGAAAATTATTCATTCATTCGTTTTATTATTTTTAAGTGCAACTGGAATGTATTAAATTCACATAAACTTAGATATTTTGCTCCAAAACCATACCTCAATAAATTCTACTGAACTTTATTTACATTATTTATAGACTTATATAAGCATCTCATGCTTATAAATTTGTATCATGCTTACATCTAAAAATAAGAATTTCATATCCTACTACTAGAAAATATAAAAATGACCATCCTTTCTGTCTCAGCTTTCCAATCTAAAGGGGGCACTCAATGAATGATTACTGAATGAATGGATAGGCAAATATGTATAGCATTTTACTTTTTTTTGGAGTGTTTTCACATCATTACCTGGGAGAAGTTTTGGACCTATTGTAAAAGAGAAGAGGTTCACAAATATTCTTATCAGGGTTCTGTTCAAGTGTTGCATCATTATTTCTAAATTTCCAGGACTACGAGTATATTCTTTCTGTTAGGTATCTGTTCCCAAGAGTTGGACAGGCGCAGAGTTTATTTGCCATAAAATTAGAGCACATCCTTGTTACATGTGTTTGTTGCTTTGTGATATCAATTGACCGTTCTTAACCTTTGTCCTTTTTCTCTCAAACAGATCCTACAACTCTGCTGAATTGCATAAGAAGTTTCCCAAATGCAATTTTGAATTCTTTAACATTCATCCATTGCTAGCAAAAAACAAGATTCACATTTAGTTCCTCAAAGAGAACCCATGATGCTATATTCATTCTGAGTACTGAAGGGGTCCTACCGGGTCACACCACCCTTTGAACAGCCAATCTATCCATAGGATTGATTATTCTAAGAATGCTAGGAATACGATGAGTGGTTGTTCCTTCTTTAGAGACATTGTGTCTACCGTAAGCTAGGAGATTTCAAGTCTTACTTATTACATTTCCAATGTGTGTATGTGTAACCCCATATAATGGCTTAGCTTTCTCATAGCTGGGGTCAATATGCAAGCTGTAAGACTTTCTGGAGCCTCTGTTTCACCCAGAGACTCTGGCTTTAATATGAGGTAGCAGTTGTACTGTGATATTTTTTAGATCAGATGATCAAATGTCATGATGCATATACACATACCTGTTCCTGTAGCTCCCTTTTAAAATTCTCATCTTGAGCTTTACATGAGACCTTGGGGTCAAGCAAAGGTTCATCTGCTCTTTGCTTTTTCCATAACTTGGTGTCCAGATACCATGCTCCATACCTCATCTTCACACACTTTGCATTATGAGGATTCTACAGAAAATAACATAATTCCCAATTTCATTAGTTTCTTTTTATGTTTGTCATTTCAATAAATCTAAGATTTAGCTTATTAAAGCAGTAGCATTTATTTGTATTTTTTTATTTTTTAAAAAATATTTTATTTATTTATTCATGAGAGACAGAGAGAGAGAGAGAGAGAGAGGCAGAGACACAGGCAGAGGGAGAAGCAGGCTCCCTGCAGGAAGCCCGATGTGGGACTCGATCCTGGGTCTCCAGGACCACACCCCAGGCTGAAGGCGGCACTAAACCGCTGAGCCACCGGGCTGCCCAGTAGCATTTATTTTTAGCTTATGATTAATCTTGTCAAAGTATTTCATGAGGTTTTAGTATGCTTCGATTTACAAAGGTACCCTGAAAAGTTCACGAATGAGAAAATAAAGTGATAGTTAAGTATGGCCTTTGGACTTAGACAAACCTGGGTTTAAATCCAACCTCCCTTACTTAGTATCTAGGAGTCCATGGGAAAATTACTTAATTCTTCATCTGTAAAATGGAGAAAAGAGTATCCACTCCATAGGGTTGTAGGAAAGATCAAAGGAGAAAGTTATGTAAAGCAGCTAGAAATCATATAAAAATCACATTTAACTGAAGGGTAATGACCTTAAACACAATACTCTGTCCACCAGGGCACCTGAGTGGCTCAGTCAGTTAAGCGACCTGCTCTTGATTTCAGCTCAGGTCATGATCTCAGGGTCCTGTGGTCAAGACTCATGTCAGGCTCACCACTCACCGCTCACCCTCTTCTTCCTCTTCCTCTGCCCCTCCCCTAGCTCCCACACAGTCTCAGTCATCTTCTCTAAAATAAATAAATTTTTAAAACAAAAAACAATACTCAGCCAACCAAATTAATGAGTTATAAACTTACTATCGGCCCAGCACCGTGTTCAGCCTGGTAATTGCTATACTACTTTTGATCAAAATGCTATCCAGCAATAGCAATAACAACAAATATGTTATCCAACACCAATCTCGTGCCTCTAATTGGAAGAGAGAAAGAAAAGAATAGATGTCATTCCTTTCCTTCTTCCATTCCTCAGTAGTGCATGAAGGATGTAAAGAGATCTGCTGGGTCATAGCCTGGTAGTGTGGATGTAACACCCACACACTGTCTTATCACATGTGGGGGTCTAATTCTTGAGAGAGGCAAAGGTATGACACCACAAAGATTCTGCCCCTTTCATCCTCTGAAATATAAGCTTCAGAGATTGTTCCCAGATACAACTCCCTGACATCTAGAATAATATATTTCAGATATAATAGATGCTCAATAATATTTGCTGAATCAAAACTGAGTTGCTTCACTTGGCATTATTGACACTTTGGGCTGGATAATCCTTTGTTGGGGGGTCAGGGAGGGTGCTGTCCTATGCATTGTAGGATGTTTAGCAGTATCCCTGGCCTTTGCCTACTAGTTGCCAACAGCAGTGCCTCCCCCAAGTTGTGACGACCCAAAATGTCATCTTCAGACATGGCCAAATATCCCCAGTGTGTGGGGTAGAAAGCAGGGCAAAATCACCCTCAACTAAGAATCAATGAATAAAAGGAAGGCTGGAAGGAAAGAGAAGGGGGGAAAAAAAAGAGGGGACAAAAATCTATACTATTGTTACACTACGGATCTAAGTTCTGAAATCTGTTATGTTGTTGGGTGACTAGTAAGCTTTCAAGACACTGCAAACATCATTTCTTCTGTGAGACCTTGATTGGAGCCACCCTCACCTTGTGCTTGGTGGAATTGATTATTTCTTCCTATGTCTCTATTTATGAACCAGGACATCATTTTATTACAGTTAATCGTTTACCTGTTGACCCAACTAGGCTGTAAGCTCCTTAAGTGCAGGAAACAGGCCTTTGTCTCTGCTTCATTTGTTCCCAGCACCTTTTGGCACATGGCAGTAAATTATGGGAAATGTTTGTTGAAGGATTGCATAGACGGATGGATGGATGAATGAATATACAGGGCAAAGAGGGGCACGGACTGCAGTGAGAGATCAGAAGTAAGAATAAATTAATGTCAACCAAGGGACCTGAAAAAAATCTCCTTGAAAAAACTGGCTTATGACCGGGGTCTAAAGGAAGATGTAAGAAGGTAGACATGGGAAAGGGGCACTTCAGGCAGAGAAAATATTGTGAACAAAGGTATGGTAGTGGAAAAGCTCAGAGTTTTAAGGAAGACCGAAGAGCAATGGAGCAGAGGCCTAAGAGTATGTGGGGAAAAAATAAAGATGGGAATTTCCATTTTTAAAAAATTTATGATAGTCACACAGAGAGAGAGAGAGAGGCAGAGACATAAGCAGAGGGAGAAGCAGGCTCCATGCACCGGGAGCCCGATGCGGGACTCGATCCCGGGTCTCCAGGATCATGCCCTGGGCCAAAGGCAGGCGCCAAACCACTGCGCCACCCAGGGATCCCCTAGATGGGAATTTCCATTTCTGAAATTGAGACCAGATTTACCCTCCCACATGTAGCAGCCAAAAAAGTAGAAATCAGTATAAATATAAATATATGATATATAATGGCTTATAAGACACTGGCCATCAAATAACAAGTACAGTAATCCCCTGAGAGACAAAAAACAAACAAGATAAGCCCCACAATTGCCCCAGGTCACTGTCCTCTTTTTTTAAAAAGACTTTATTTATTTATTTGAGACAGAGAGAGAGAGAGAATGAGTATGAGGGAAGGGGAGGGTCCCAGGACCCTGAGATCATGTCCTCAGCCGAAGGCAGACACTCAACCCACTGAGCCACCCAAGCTCCCGCTCCAGCTCACTGTCTTGTGATACTTTCCAAGCCACAGCACAGGGACACTCTCAGGAGGAGACCAGCAGACTCTCTGAGTTGAGGAGACAGCATTGTGAGAGCAAACAAAGGTGGTTCTAGTTGGCAACAAAGAGTAAGAGAAAGGAGAGAACTGCACAGCAAGGGAACTCCAGAGGTCTGCAGATGGTGTCCCTCAGCACTTGTATGGGAGGAAACCCAAAAGGATTAGAAGAAACAGGGCCCAGCATGCACACAGGGCCAGGGACAGTGCTTGTTCCCTTCTGAGAAACCTGAAGATTCACAGGGCACTGGGTAGAATAAACTGAAGAGTCTTGCCTCAGTATTAGAGAATGAACCATAGACTGAACATTACTTCAGTCCTTCCTAACACATCTTTAGAGCCAAGACCCAGAAGGTTCAAACTTTTCCAAGTAACTTTAACTACATCCCAGAACAAAACTCAAGTTTACAGGAATACAAAAGTCCCCTGCCCGGATAAGGTAAGATCCACGGTGTCTGGTATCTACTAAAAAAATTACGGAGCATGAAGAGAGGCAAGAAAACATGATCCATGAAGAAGAGATAAATAAGTTAATGGAAACTCACACAGAACTGGTGCAGATGTTAGACTAGAAGACATGAACATCAAAAATAGTTATTATAACTATATTTCATATGTTCAAGATTAAGGAGAGATGTAGAAATATTTTCTTAAAAATTCAAGTCAAACGTTTTGAATTGAAAATTACAATAGTATGAGATGGAAAAATAGACTAGATGGGATCAGTGGCTGATTAGACATTGTTAGAAAGAGCAGATTAGAATATACAAGGACACCACAGAGAGAAAAAAGATTCAAATACCAAACAGAGCCCCAGTGAGCAATGAGACAAGTCCATGAAGCCTAATTACCTGTAATTGGAATCCTTGGAGCAGGAAGAGTGAAAGGTAAAAAAATTTTTTTTGAAGAAATAATGGTCAAAATGTTTCCAAATTTGATGAAAACTAGAAACTCATGGATCAAAGAGGCTCAGCAGACCCCAGGCACAAGGTGTATATAATAATTACATTCACGATCAGTGACAAAGAGAACATCTTTAAAGGAGCCAAGGTGGGATCCCTGGGTGGCGCAGCGGTTTGGCGCCTGCCTTTGGCCCAGGGCGCGATCCTGGAGACCCGGGATCGAATCCCACATCGGGCTCCCGGTGCATGGAGCCTGCTTCTCCCTCTGCCTGTGTCTCTGCCTCTCTCTCTCTCTCTCTCTCTCTGTGACTATCATAAATAAATAAAAATTAAAAAAAAAAGAAGGAGCCAAGGGAAGACACACATCCAGAACAACAAAGACAAGGAAGGTTTACGATTTCTCATCAGAAACAACACAACTAAGAAGGCAACAGAACACCATCTTTTAAGTACTAAAAACAAACAAAAAACTGTGAACCAAGAAATCTATACCCACAAAAATATCTTTGGAAATGAAGGCAGAATGAGGATATTTTTAGACATACAGAAGCTAAAGGAATTAATCACCAGCAGATCTACACTAGACACAGGGTTAAAAGATGGTCTCCAGGCAGACGAAAATGACACCATATGGAAATGTATTTGAACTTTCACATAATGACCCTCTGTCTGCCAGTCAAAAGTTCAATTTTGGCAATAACCACCATGGCTTATAAAGTAGTAGTTGTGCAACAATTTGTACATACAAGGAATTGAGCAATTTGATTCAGCCCAGATTCAGGACAAGCTGTGGTTCAGGCCTTGGGTGTGATGACATAATTTGCCTGTCCAGCATCACTTTGCATTTTACCCTTTAGAAACATGGGGAGCAAATGGAAAAATGTAAATGCTTATATGAGTGCCAGAACGCATAGTTTTCATAAACCTTATGCAACAAAGCCAAGGGTGGAAAACATCACATATGTAACAACAGGTCAGTCCATTGTATTCAATTATAAAGGAAAAAGTTAATTAATATGTTTAAATGTGAGAAATACAGTATCAAAGATCACATGTAAAAGACAGAGGGTAGTTAGAGATAATATATTGTTTTTCACTCTCAGAGAAAGGAACTTCTCCACCCCCAATCCCACTCCTGACCACCACTTAGGTACTTAAATCTCTTGTTGGACTTGAGGCACTTAGGTGGTTCAGTTGGTTGAGCTTCTGACTCTTGGTTTTGGCTCAGGTCATGATCTCAGGGTGTCAGGATCAAGCCCTGCGTCAGGCTCTGCACTCAGCTTAGAGTCTGCTTCAAATTCTCTCTCCCTCTCCCTCCTGCTCACTCTTCCTCTCTCTCTCTCTCAAATAAATAAATAAAATAAAATCATTTTTAAAAAAATCTGTTGTTGGACCTATACAATTTGATCTGTGTGTGTATACATATTTGTGTAGAAAAGTAGAAAAACACTTAAGAGTCCATACTTCTTCCCTTTGGAACACAGTATGTTTTTTCTCCTCTGTTTCCTTGTTCTATCTTCATGGGCAAGTGGTATTGAAAAACTCAACAATTTGTTAGTAATCGGGCAAGCATGTGGTCAAGAATGACGGTGCGTGGTCAATAAGACTGCTCCCAAAATTCAAGAATTCTTTGGACAAAGAATAGACAACCTTCATGATTACTAATTGCAGCATTTAACTCTTGGAATAATAAACTTTCATATATATTTCCATCAACTTTTAGAATTTCAACATATAAAACACATAAAGAGAGAATTTCAACATATAAACACAGAGATAACAAAGACTATTCAGATATCGACAATAATGCTGAATGGCATGGCTTGTTTGTATAGCTAGTTTTATTACCTATACTAAATATTCATTGATTTAACAAATATTTATTAAACACCAAAAAAATCCTTCAAGAACTCTACTGAAAAAGGCCAGTGCCCTCCCTGAAGTACCAGAATTCAAGAACAGTTAAGATTTTTTTAAAAAGATTTTTTATTTATTTATTCATGATAGAGAGACAGAGAGAGGCAGAGACACAGGCAGAGGGAGAAGCAGGCTCCATGCTGGGAGCCCCACACAGGACTCGATCCCGGGACTCCAGGATCGCGCCCTGGGCTAAAGGCAGGCACTAAACTGCTGAGCCACCCAGGGATCCCCCAAGAACATTTAAAATTTTAATCCAACCTAATTTTCTTTGATATTCAGTCTTCTCCTGTTTGGCAATTACCTGTGGTTTCTGGTGTTTCTGCTCATAGTCTAGTTTCTGGAAAAACTGTGGCTTCTGCAGCTTCTTTAGCCCCACTCTCTTCTTTAGCTCCAGAGGAACCTGGTTGAGTCTCCTCGTGTGGAGCACATCATGGCTTGGTTTACTCTGATAGTCGATGTCAAACTGTTTCAGAATGAACTCTTCATCGATGTTTGAACTTCCCTGGAAGAATATCACATTGCATGAATCAAGGACAAATCCTTCTTTAATCTAAAGGAGGCATGTGACTATGGCTAGAGAAGAGGTAGTTTAGAGGACAGGCAGGAAATGCTCAGTCGGCATTCATTGGAGACAAGAAGTATTGGGGTTCTGGAGGACTTTGTCAGTGCATTAAGGGACAACTTAGGACCAGATAGAAGCAGTGAGTCCTTGAGAGAATTAACAGGCTGAGAAAAATTCAGTCTGTTTAATCTTTTTTTTTTTTTTTTAAGATTTTATTTATTTATTCATGAGAGACAGAGAGAGAGAGGCAGAGGGAGAAGCAGGCTCCACTCAGGGAGCCCGATGCGGGACCTGATCCCGGGTCTCCAAGATCATGCCCTGGACTGAAGGCGGTGTTAAACTGCTGAGCCACTGGGGCTGCCCCAGTCTGTTTAATCTTAAGCAGACTTCTGAGTGCATAAAGAAGATGTCATGGTACACACACACACACACACACACCGGAATATTACTCAGCCATAAAGGAGAATGGGATCTTATGATTTGTGATAACATGGATGGATCCAAAGGGTATTGTCCTAAATGAAGTACAACAGAGAAAGACAAATACCGTATGACTTCAACTATATGTCAAATCTAAAAAACAAAACAAATGAACAAACAAACAAGAAAACAGAAACAGGGGCAGCCCGAGTGGGCTCAGTGGTTTAGCGCCGTCTTCAGCCCAGGGCATGATCCTGGAGACCCGGGATCGAGTCCCACGTCAGGCTCCCTCCCTGGAGCCTGCTTCTCCCTTTGCCTGTGTCTCTGCCTCTCTCTCTCTCTCTCTCTCATGAATAAATAAATAAAATTAAAAAAAAAAGAAAAGAAAACAGAAACACGGGATCCCTGGGTGGCTCAGTGGTTTGGCGCCTGCCTTTGGCCCAGGGCGCGATCCTGGGGTCCCGGGATCAAGTCCCGCACCGGGCTCCTGGCATGGAGCCTGCTTCTCCCTCCTCCTGTGTCTCTGCCTCTCTCTCCCTATGTCTATCATAAGTAAATAAATAAATATTAAAAAAAAAAAGAAAACAGAAACAGACTCATAAATACCGAGAACAAATTGGTAGTTATCAGAAGGGAGGTAGGTGGAGGAATAGGCAAAATAGGTGAAGGCAATTGGGAGGTAAATGCTTCTAGTTATGGAATGAATAAGTCATAGAGATAAAAGGTGGACCACAGGAATTTAATCAATGATATTGTAATAGCATTATATGGTGATAGATGATAACTACACTTGTGGTGAACAGCATAATGTATAGAATTGGCAAATCACTATGTTGCACACCTGAAACTGGAGTCAGATAAATGGATTCAGATAGAGGGGAGCAGCCAAGAGACAGAAGGAACACCTAAAAGCATTTTAGTGCCTAGATCTAGCTATACCTGAAGCTCCTAGGATGTCTGGATGGTTCCTTTACCTCCCTTAATCCAGTCTGAATTATATTTCAGTCACTTTTCAAGGAAATAGTCCCAAAAATACATTGTCTAAACTGACTAATGTTCTCAAAATATAGGTGAAGAAGATTACAAATCCTAGATCTTAAATCCGGGAAAAACCTAAGGAACCCATCTACAGGGACTTGAGAACACAAATAGGTATTTAAATGGATTCTTGGAAGGAAGGCAAGGAAAGGCTTTAAGAACTAAGTCAAAAGTCCATTCATGCCAGAAATATCATTTGTGAAGGTTGTGGTTAAGCATAGCTGTCCAGGGGCAGCCCCAGTGGCTCAGCGGTTTAGCGCTGCCTTCAGCCCAGGGTGTGATCCTGGGGACCCGGGATCCAGTCTCACGTCCGGCTCCCTGCATGGAGCCTGCTTCTCCCTCTGCCTGTGTCTCTGCTTCTCTCTCTCCTCTCTGTGTATTCTAATGAATAAATAAATAAAATCTTTTAAAAAAAAAAAGCATAGCTGTCCAAGTACTTACAGATAAATTAACTGAGAAAAATATGTTGAAATTGTGAAGGACACAGAAAAAAGAACACTGAAATGGAAAACAAAAATGTGAAACAACAAGGTGAGGGAAATGAGTAGTGATTGGCCAAAATATATAAACTTTCAGTTATAAAATAAATAAGTTCTGGGAATCTAATGTACAGCATGGTGACTATAGTTAATAAAATTGTAATTGTACTTGAAAGTTGCTAAGAAAGTAGATCTTTTTTTTTTAATTTTTTAAAGATTTTTATTTATTTGTGATAGTCACAGAGAGAGAGAGAGAATGAGGCAGAGACACAGGCAGAGGGAGAAGCAGGCTCCATGCACCGGGAGCCCGACGTGGGACTTGATCCCGGGTCTCCAGGATCGCGCCCTGGGCCAAAGGCAGGCGCCAAACCGCTGCGCCACCCAGGGATCCCAAGAAAGTAGATCTTAAATGTTCTCACCACACTCCAAAAAGGTAATTATGTGAGGTGATGGATGTGTTAACTACCCTTACTGTGGCAATCATTTTGAAATATACATATATATGTATCAAACTATCACACTGTACACCTTGAACTTACACAGTGTTATATGTCACTTATATCTCAATAAGGCTGGCAAAGAAAAAGAGCCACTAAAAAGATAGAAAGAAACAAGAGCAATGTGACATATAAACAATAAACATTCAAATAGGCTGCAAGCT
The DNA here is from genome assembly GCF_011100685.1 of Canis lupus familiaris. Taxonomy (NCBI): domain Eukaryota; kingdom Metazoa; phylum Chordata; class Mammalia; order Carnivora; family Canidae; genus Canis; species Canis lupus. Next base: position 39,287,329 of record NC_049253.1, read on the forward strand.
TGCAAACTTTCCAGAAACATCATCTAGGAAATATTTCTATTATAAATAGTAGAAGAGTCACAATTCCTTTATGACTCTGATTATTTGACTTAAATTGTATACTAACATTGTTTTTTATTTTTTTTTAACATTGTTTTTTAATAATAGCAACTCAGAGCTTGACTTTAAAAAGTAGGTTGTATGGAATACTACTTAGCCGTCAAAAATGAAATCTTGCCATTTGCAATGATGGGGTAGAACTAGAGGGTATTATGCTAAGCAAAATAAGTCAACCAGAGAAAGACAATTATCATACAATTTCACTCATATGTGGAATTTAAGAAACAAAACAGAGGAGCATAGAGGAAGGAAAGGAAAAATAAAACAAGATGAAATCAGAGAGGGAGACAAAGCATAAAAGACTCTTAATCAAAGGAAACAAACTAAAAAATAACAATAACAAAGGAAACAAACTTGAGGTTGCTGGAGGGGAGAGGTGTTGGGGGGATAGGGTAACAGGATGATCGACATTAAGAAGGGCACATGATAGGAAAAAAGAAAAAGAAGGGCACATAATGTAATGAGCACTGGGTGTTACAGAAGACTGATGAACCACTGAAGTCTACCTTTGACACTAATAATACACTATATGTTAATTAATTGAATTTAAATTTTTTAAAAAGGAGGTGATTAGTATTACTACTAACTTACAAAAGCAGTAGCCCAGTTGCAGAAGTCCCTAACTCCTTTGTGCACATTTTCATGAAGAAGAGGACCATCTTCATGGAACAAATCTGTTTCACTTGGCTTCTTTTCTTCATTAAGCCATTGACCTGGATGTGCCACTGAAGTCTTCTTGGGACTAAGGATAATGAGATCATCAAAGAATCACAGTATGAGCCACCAGGAATCAAAGTAGATTTCCAACACTATCTTAAGGAAAAAGTATAGTAATGCAAGCATTTCTAACAGTCTCTCACAAGCTCATACAAGGTATATGCTAATTTTCCAAAGATCACATTTTCCTTATCTATATCATAAAGGCAATATCATGAATAGTTATAATAATTAAAATATATATAGCACCTTACCAGTTTAAGTTGATTTTTTTTGAAATTATGGGTTGCATTTATTAAAATAAGTGCCAAATTACTGCACTTGGAGTCTGCTCCAGATATAGACAATCTTGACAAGCAAGAGATGTCCTTGATTTCCCTCTGTCTTTTGTCCTAAAACCCAGCCCATTAGTAAATCTGGTAGGTTTTAATTCTGTCCCCTTCTCTGGACTATTGCAAATGCTCTTCACTGATCTTCTCCTAGGGCCTCAACTCCCAAAACCCTAATCCATTTGCAGCACTGCAGCTAAAATAGTCTTTCCAAAACATAAATCTGGTCATAGCAGCCACCCTTCATCCTCAACTAAACCTCTCAATAGCTTCTTTTTAAAATTAAGATATAATTCACATACTATAATATTAACCATTTCAAAACATGCAATTCAGTAGTTTCCATATAGTTAAAAAGTTATGCAACCTCTACCATTATCTAATTCTGGAACATCTGCATCACCCCAAAAAAGAAGCTCCATAACCACTGACAATCACTCTTCATTTCCCCCATTCTCTCTGCTCCTGAAAACTAGTTCTGTCTCTATGGATTTGCCTGTTCTAAACATTTTATCTGAATGCAACCTTATAATACATTGTATTTTGTGTCTGGCTAACATCTCAAGGTTTGACCATGCTATTAGCATGTAACAGTGGTTTATTTCTCTTTATGGCTAAGAACACATTGTCTGAAGAGACCACATTTTATCTATCATCAGTTGATGGACATCTGGGCTCTTAGGCATAGTGCTGCTTGGTACGTTCAGGTACAATTTTTTGTGTTTAAAAGATTATTACTCTTCCATTAAAGACCTACGTCTTAACTCAATTTCCAAGACTCTTCATGGCCTGATCCTTGCCTGTATCTTCAGATTCTTCTGGAATTACCACCCTCCCTCACTCTCTGAGCTCCAGCCATTATGGCCTTCTCTCAGGTTCATGAATTCATCATGCTCTCTTCAACCACAGGGCCTTTGCCCATGTTGTACCATCTGACTGCAATGCCTTCTGCATTTCCTCATCTCCCTTATGTTCCAATATACATGTCCCTTCCTTAGGGAGGTATTCACAGGCTGTCCCCAGAACCCACACTTCCTTCCCAGCATTTTGTACCTTTTTTTCATAGCACCCAAGTATTAATTTATCCATCCATACATTCAACAAGCACTTATTAAATACCAACTAAGTACCAAGCACAGTTCTAGACACTAAAACTCAACTGTAAATAAAGTTTAGTCCCTGTCCCAACAGAACTTAAGATTTGAGTAAGGAGAGACAGCTAGGAAAGAGGTAAACGTATGCCAAGTCATTACAAGCGATAAAAAGAAAAATAAAACAGGGCAGGAGGGATGGAGAGTATTGACAGGGGGCTTTTTATTTCTATAGGGAAGGCCTCACCACCAAACTGATAGCTGAGCAGAGACCCAAAAGAAGGAATCAATCAAACCATGCAGATATCAAATATCAAGCGTGATGATCATTGAGAACGGACTAGGTAACCTAGATGTCAATGGCAACCTTGACCAAGGGCAAATCCACTGGAGTGCTGATGAGTTACAGAAAGAAGAGTACGTAAGTATGGACATGTCTTTCAAGGAGTTTTGCTCTAAAGGAAAGGAGAGACTATATACTCAATGAAACTTGTTTAGAAGATGGGAGATGTTACCTCATGCTGTGGTAGGCTGATAATGGCCTCCAAAGATATCAGGGGCTAATCCTTGGAACCTGTAAGTGTTACTTTGCTTGGAAAAATCATCTCTATAGACATGAGTAGTTTAAGGAGTTTGAGATGATGAGATTACCTTGGATTATCTGGGTGGGCCCTAAATGCCATCACGAGTGTCCTTGTAAGAGAGGGACAGAAGATTTGACAGAGGAGAAGGGGATGTGAAGACATTGACCTTGAAGATTGGAAAGATGTGGCCATAGCCCTGGAATGCCACTAGCAACCAGAAGCTCGAAGAAGTAAGGAGTAGATTCTTTCCTAGAGCTCCTGGAAGGAACATGGTCCTGCTGATACTTTGATTTCAGCACAGGAATACGGATTTTGGGCTTCTGGTCTCCAGAACTGTGAGATAATAAATTTCTGTTGTTTTAAGACATCAAATTCGTGTTACTTTTTTTTTCTTAAGTATTTTATTTATTTATTCATGAGAGACAGAGAGAGAGAGAGAGGCAGAGACACAGGCAGAGGGAGAAGCAGGCTCCAGGCAGGGAGCCTGACAGGGGACTGGACCCTGGGTCTACAGGATCAGGCCCCAGGGCTGAAGGCAGCGCCAAACCTCTGCGCCCCCCAGGCTGCCCAAATTCATGTTACTTTGTATAGCAGCCACTGACAAGAATATGCCAAGAATATGGTGACAGAAAAACTTGCCATTAGGTAATTATACATTCATTTGCGATGATAATTTATTAAGCTATTAGTTTCATTCACTTCCTTTATACTATTATCATCTCTCCTTTTAAATAGATAGCCCATTTGTTTTTAATTTCTTGCCCCAGAGATGTTTTTCAGGGTTGACCAAGGAAACTGCCTCCAGTTAAAGGCAGAACCTATATTGTGTAAAAGCCCAAGCTTATGGCAGCAATTATGCTTGACGTTATGGATGACATGGAGAGAGGGGTGGTCCCAGAGTGTCCCACAAACAGGAGGAATGGAGAGAAGAAAGAGTCCCAGAGACCAGAGAGAAGTTAAGATCAGTCCTGAAACTCCTCAAATGTTTCGGCAGGTGACAGGAAAGGGCAAGGGGTTACGAACAGTACTTACAGCCCGGGTAGACCGGGGAAGAACGTTTTTTTAAAAGCTTTGCTGGTTCCTTTGTTCTTTTCCTGAAGCCCTGACAATAAGCCCATGTGTCCTCCAGTCTCTTGTCAGGATCCAGCACTTCCAGCACCTTTGATAAGAGCTGTACACACAGAAAACGGCCTTAGAGGAAAGAAAAATGTGCTGAAAAAGAAGAGCCCTTGATTCTAAAACAGAACAGACCAACATGCCCCTTTGCTTTGCATTTCTGGCCGGCTGTGCCATTCATCCGTTTCGGTGCAAATACTCTGATGGCTGCTGTGGGTTAGTGTCCCCCATCTAGACACTAGTATGTGCCTGTTGTGCTAAAATTCTGTCCCTGGGGCCCACCCCAGTCCCTTCCGGCCCCATTGAGCCAAGAGCCTCTAGAGGTTTCTATAGCTTTTGACTGCCCAGTACCCATTCTTCCTCCTATAAAAAACAGTGTCTAGATTTTTCTTTGGACCTTCTCCTTGCTCCACAGGCAGGTCAGAACAATGGAGACCACAGCGACTGGTTTAGGAACAGGCACATAACCCAAATTTTACCCATGGGAACTAGACTATGGGATTTTGCTGGAAGCATACAGAAAGAGGCGTTCTTTTTCTTGGTAGAACTTAAATCTAGAGAAGCTGGTGGCTATCAGAGTACCATAAGAAGAAATCCTGCCTTGGAAAGAAGACAACACACCCAGCTGGACAGGTGAAACGTGGTAATAAGGACCACAATCCCAAGTGCCATCTGAGGGTATGTGGAAATCATCTATTTGTCATGGCCTTAGAAACTCTGGCCTGCAGGAGGCAGTTGGAGAAAGCCCCAAGTGGAAAATAATTGATTAGAATTCTACAGATTTTCTGCCACTAATAATTTATTCATTCATTCATTATGCACAAATATTTGTTGAGTGACTCTATGCCAGGTATTAATTAGGGACACACAGTGAAAGACACAGGTAAAGTCTGTGTCTTTAGACACAGAGATTGGAGATTTTATTCTGGCCCAGCGGTAACAAGAGCTAGGATGAAAAATAGATCATGATGAGGGATAGAGGGTGGGGAAGAAGGAAAGTGTTGTTTTATGAGACATTGGAGCAAGGATCTGAAGGAAGCGAAGGAGTGAGCCAGACAGGCATGTAGGGGTAGTTGTCCCAGGCACAGAAGAGAGATCTGAATTGGACATGCTCACTCACGTTCACAGAGTAGCCAGGAGGTCAGGGTGGCTGGAGCAGGGTGAGAGCAGAGGGGTAGGTGGTGAGGTTGGAGGGGGTGCAGAGCAGGGGTGGGGCAGAGAGTAGACAGAGGTGCTGGGCCTTTCAGACCATGGTGAGGACTTTACTCTGAGTAAGAAAGGGCCATCAAAGGGCTTTGCGGGGAAGTTTGCCTTTCTGAACAATTGCCACGCCGACCGACTTAGGGAACAGATTACACAGGTGGGGGTAGCAGGCACCCAACATCCATTCCGCCTTTTTCCTTAAATCTGACAGAACTGTATTCTAGATTTTGCTCTCTGTCCCAATGCCCAACCAAGAAACTCAATTTTCTAGATTCCCTAGCAGCTAGAAGTGGTCAGATGAATGGGATGTTTACTGGACAAGTTCTTACTTGTCAAATTAAAAGACAGAGTCGGCTGGCATGGACCCTCTAAGCTTCGCCCCCTCCCCCTGACCGACCTGATGCCCGAAGGTGTGGAAGCCATCCTGAGAAAAAAGAACAAGAGACATACGCTAAGGACTGTGGAGCTCAGAGTCTGAAGCAGCCCGGGACACTGTGACATAACGGAGCTGTCATCCAAACCCAGCCTGACAAAGTGGGGACTCTTCCCCATGACCTCTCAGGTGCCCCTCTGCCTGCTACCCATCCATTAGTTAAAGGCTACGGACACCTCCCAACACCAGGCTAAAGTAACAGGAGCCCTGGACAATCTGCCCTTTGGTTTCTAGCCTCAGCAGGTCCCGAGCAAAGTAGGCCGGTCGAACGTCGAGGGAACAGAAGCCGAAGGTTTCCGGTTTACTGGGCCTCCAGAAGTTGCGCGGCTCCGTGGAAGTGGCAAGTACCTCGCTGCTGGTGTCCTTCCCAGAAGCGGAGAAGGAAGGTTGCCCCAGCCCCTGAGAGCTCGCCCTGGCAGGCGTTTGTCACCCCCTCCCCCAGACAAGTCTGTCTCCCCTCAGAGGAGCTCCCACACATCTAAGGAAAGTTCTTTTCCAGGCCCCAGGGAGGGCCCTCCCACAACCCCGGGTCAGGAGGTCGCCTCAGCAGGCCCGTCTTCCCCCAGCTGCGGGCAGAGAGCCACGGGGCGCGGGGTCAGCTGGGCCTCGGCATCTGCAAGGAGCCTGCTCTGTGCCCCGGGGCTGGCGAGAGCTCGCTTGCTTCCTGGGGCGGCTGCGGCTGCCTCTTCTTTAGGGGAGTTGTGTGATGGATCTGGGGGACAAAGGCCTCCCGTGGACCCTGAGTGTTCAGACCCTTGTGTGGTGGGCAGCGTCTCCTAAAGTCATCCAGCCCCTTCTTTGAGAATGTCCCCCGCAGGCTGTGCAGGCAGGTGCGGCCCGCGGGCCCGGGCCTGTGCTTTGTGAAATACTTGGGAGGTAGATTCTCTTTGTACCTGGAGGGCAACGTGCCTGATTGTAGGGATCGTGGGGCTTGGGGTGGGGGACTGGGGCTGTACGGAGGCTGGCCTCCACCTTTCTGGAGAAGGGGAGGTCGGGGGGAGGGGTTCCGTGGAGAGCTAATTCGACTCCTGCTCACCCGCACCTTATCTCTGCTCTGTGCAAGGTCCCTCTCCCATTTCCTTTAGGCTCTCATCCTACATCCCGTTCTCATGGCTTTCCTGGCACAGGCAAAACCACTCTCGCAGACTTAAAATGTACCCTTTGCCTGTACACTCCTCATAATATCTGCATCATCCTTTTACGTGCATGTGTTCTCCACTTACCTAGAAGTACTCTTCTGTTTCTTACTGGTATGCCAAGCACCACGTTAGAAAGACCCATCCATGTCACTAGGTGTAAATCTCATTCATTATTACCACCTGCTGCCACCACGGTTCATCTATCCATTCTCCTTGTGAAGGACACTCACAAGCTGCTGCCCCTCCAGGGACTTTTTCTTATCCTTTAAAGAATCACAGTGGGCAGCCCCGGTGGCAGCGGTTTAGCGCCGCCTGCAGCAGCCCAGGGTGTGATCCTGGAGACCCTGGATCGAGTCCCGTGTCAGGCTCTCTACATGGTGCCTGCTTCTCCCTCTGCCTGTGTCTTTGCATCTCTATGAATAAATAAATAAAATCTTTAAAAAAAAAAAAAAAGAATCACAGTGCAGTGGGAAGAACCTGGATCCCAGGGACAACTTGCCCCTTACTAGCTGAATGACCTTGACATTTTATTATTTATTAACTCTGTGAGCCTGAGTTAAGCCCCTAAACTTAGAGGGTCAAAGGTTGCAGACTGGCAGTCCAGGGGCTGCATGGGGCCTACAAACCTGTCCTGTGGTCCCTTTTCGGTTTGCATAAGAATTAGAATAGCTAACACATACCGAAGACTTTTTTCTATAATAAGCATGTTCTAAATGCTTTACAGGTATTAACTTACCTAATCCTGTAACAATCCAATGAAGTAGGTACCAAGTACTGGCATTCTTCCCACTTATAGATAAGGAAATTGAGGCACAAAGAAATTTAAGAGCAAAACAAACCCTTGTGAAAGATCCCACAGCTAATAAGTGTTAGAGGTGGGATTTTAATCCACGTAGTGTGACTCCAGAGAAAAGTGTTTAAACACTAAACTAGAGTTTCTGACATTAAAAAAAAAAAAAAGTTCACATACATAATCTATAACAAAAGTCAGGCTCTCAGGGAACACGGGGTCCATCTTTCTGTGGAGTAGCAGTTGGTACAATGGTTGCCCCTACAGACAGTCCTATGCTCTCTTAGTCACAGACTCCACCCCTCCCTACTGATTTCTTCTACCCAGGCTGCTTCATCCACTTTCCTTGCCCACCTGACCCCTGTCTGCGCTGAGTTGTTAGGGCATAAATATGAGATGGAAGCAGTTGATGGAAGGAAAATAAGGCCAGCTCCTCGATTATCTAACACATCCAGCCATTGCCTACCTAAGCCATGACTTGGGACCAAGTACTAACAGGTCAAGGGCAGATCACTCATTATCTTTCTTTCTTTTTTTTTTTTTTTTAAGAATTATTTATTTATTCATGAGATTCACAGAAAGAGAGGCAGAGACACAGGCAGAGGGAGAAGCAGGCTCCACTCAGGGAGCCCGACGTGGAGCTCCATCCCTGGTCTCCAGGATCACGCCCTGGGCTGAAGGCGGCGCCAAACCACTGAGCCCCCCGGGCTGCCCAGATCACTCATTATCTTACTACATCACTGCCTTAGTCAGATATTTCGATATTATTGGTGTCTTTCCCTGAAGCCTCTTCCACCCCTAGGCTCCTTTCATCTGTAATGGCTCATTACACCAAATCTACTCCTGTTCCACTCATCTTTACAGGCACAAAGCATTTTTAAGAGGTTCCAGCTTAATCCCTATTCTTTTCTTGTGAGTCCCAGAAATTTACCGCTTGCTGTGTGTGCATATGTAGGTGCTTGGCCTTAAACCAGTTCTACTGTGAAGATCTAAATGAAAGGATACAAAAAGCTGCTCTCTGAAATTAATAAACCACTCTTAAATAGCTAAGTGGTGGGAACTGAAATTACATTTAACCTTAAGGTTTGATGACCCATCATCATGACCCACTAGCAAGTAACCTCCTACAATATTAGATATCTTTACAAGGTTTATTTTCCACGCATTGACGACTCACTCAAACACCCATGCATTTCATGAAATCAAACTTGATGACTTGAGATTTTTGCTTATAGACTTTATACCACTCAAATTGAGGAAAGCATGGCAGCTAGCTCAAGCCTCATAGGATGTTAGAGCTAGCAGAACCTGAGGAAATCTGGTCCACCTCCTCCTCCCTTCTAAAGGAAGAAACTGAGTTCTCAGAGATGAACAGGCAACCACTATAGCAGGAGGGCGTCCCGCGCCCCTGCTTTGCTTCTCGTAGCTAATAAACTTACCTTTGCATTTTGTTGACCTTATGAAAAGTCTTGCTTGCCCCAGGAAATAAAACTGAAAACATTTTTTCCCTAAACATTTACTATTTTCACAGTTATTAGCATATGGTGTATGGGTGGTTATCTCCCTCTTTAAGAATTGGGAAAGAGTATTAATCATTTGTCCTAAAGAAATGAAAACTTTTGTTTGTGCAAAAACCTGTACACAAATATTGATAGCAACAGCCATAAACTAGAACACCTGAATGTGTCTCAATAGGTAAAATGAATAAACAAACAGAGGTACGTACACCATACAGACAATAAAAATGAACAAACTCCTGGGGCGCCTGGGCGGCTGAGTCAGGTAAGCATCTGCTTTCAGCTCAGGTCATGTTCTTGGGGTCCTGGCCTTGAGCTGGGCCTAGGGCCTAGGGCCGTCTGCTTCTCTTTTTCCCTCTCCCTCCCCTCCTGCGTGCCCGCGCTCTCTCTGTCTCTCGCTCAAATGAATAAATAAATACATCTCTTAAAAAATGAACAAACTATCAATATGGTAGCTTGGATAGATCTCAAGAGCTGAATGCTGAATGAAAAAAAAAAGCCCATCTCAAAGGTTTGTTTTTTTTTTTGTTTTTTTGTTTTTTTGTTTTTAAGATTTTATTTATTTATTCATGAGAGACGCAGAGACAGAGAGGGGCAGAGACACAGGCAGAGGGAGGAGCAGGCTCCATGCAGGGACTCGATCCTGGTCTCCAGGATCAGGCACTGGGCTGAAGGCAGCGCTATACCGTTGAGCCCCCCGGGCCGCCCCTCAAAAGATTTTCTACTCTATTATTCTATTTATCTAACATCCCCAAAGAACAGAATTATGGAAATGAACAGTTATGGTTGCCAAAGGTTGGGGTGGGGAAGGGAGTGTGGATAAAGGGGTTGCAAGAAGTAGTTCCCTAGTGGTGAGGCAATTATTTTGTATCTTGATGAATACATATGACAAAATTTCATACACACACAACTGCAAGCAAAATGTGGTGAAATCCAGGTAAAGTCTGCCGTCTAGCACATCCTGCCAACGCCCATTTCCTGCTTTGGTCCTGGACTACAGTTGTGAGAGCTGGAAGCCGCTGAGGAAGGGTACAGGGGCCTCTGTACTACTTTTGCAACTTCTTGTGATCTATAATGATTTCAAAACAAAAACTTTGAAAATGGGGGGGGGGGGGGAGGATTCCCAGAGTGTTGGTGACTGCTAAAATGTATACCCTATACTGTGTGCCGGTAACCGCCTTTACACGCCCTGTCAGTTAATCCTCAGACGGTCCTACAGAGCTGGTTCATTTGTTGTTGCCATTTTACAGTTGAGCAAACCGAGCCCAGAAGGAGCAAGTACCTTGTGTAAAGTCTCTAGACAAACGGGCACCAGCCCGGACTCCGGTAGCCCCGAACCCGCCGCCGCGTGGGGCCGCCTCCGAGACAGCGCAAGTGCCTCCTCCTAAGTAGTGCCGGAGGCTGCGGAGACCAAGCGGCGGGGCCCTGCCCTGGGGCCGGGACCGGGGTCTGAGCCCCCCGCACCCCGCAGTCGGTCGCAGGCCCCGGGGGTCTCCGTCACCAGCCCGGTGGCCCCCGAGAGCCGGTGGCGGGCTGAGCCGCGCTGTGCGGAGGACCGTTCCCCGGCGGGCGGGCTGCGTCGCTCTGCACCCCCGGGGGGCTGGACCCGAGCGCCGAGCGCTGGGGAGCGCGGGTACGAAGATCGCTGGGCTGCCGGGGACCTTGGGGACGGAAGGCAGCGGGGCCTCCGGCCGCCCGGGTCTGCAGGAGACCGCGGACCCGCCCCCGCTGTCCCCCCGCGCCCCTCGCTGTCCCCCGCGCCCCCCGCTGTCCCCCCGGGGCCCCCGCTGTCCCGCCGCGCCCCTCGCTGTCCCCCGCGCCCCTCGCTGTCCCCCGCGCCCCTCCCTGTCCCCCGCGCCCCTCGCTGACCCCGCGCCCCCCGCTGTCCCCCGCGCCCCCCGCTGTCCCCCGCGCCCCTCCCTGTCCCCCGCGCCCCTCGCTGACCCCGCGCCCCCCGCTGTCCCCCGCCGTCCCCCCGCGCCCCTCGCTGTCCCCCGCTGTCTCCCCGCGCCGCCCGCTGTCCCCCCGGGGCCCCCGCTGTCCCGCCGCGCCCCTCGCTGTCCCCCGCGCCCCTCGCTGTCCCCCGCGCCCCTCGCTGTCCCCCGCGCCCCTCCCTGTCCCCCCGCGCCCCTCGCTGTCCCCCGCGCCCCTCCCTGTCCCCCCGCGCCCCTCGCTGTCACCCCGCGCCCCTCGCTGTCCCCCCCGCGCCCCTCGCTGTCCCCCGCGCCCCTCGCTGTACCCCCGCGCCCCTCGCTGTCACCCCGCGCCCCTCGCTGTCACCCCGCGCCCCTCCCTGTCCCCCCGCGCCCCTCGCTGTCCCCCGCGCCCCTCGCTGTACCCCCGCGCCCCTCGCTGTCACCCCGCGCCCCTCGCTGTCCCCCGCGCCCCTCGCTGTCACCCCGCGCCCCTCCCTGTCCCCCCGCGCCCCTCGCTGTCCCCCGCGCCCCTCGCTGTCCCCCGGCGCTCCCCGCTGTCCCCCGCGCCCCTCGCTGTCCCCCGCCGTCCCCCCGCCGTCCCCCCGCCGCCGGGAGCGTCTTCTTCCCGCCGAGACCTCGCGCAGATGGGCCGCGCCTGCTTCGCTCACCGCCCCCAGAAGGGGTTTGCTCGACGGAAGGAAGAAAGCGGCCGCGGAGAGCAACAGAGTGAGAAGGGAAGGGAAGGGATAGACCGACTTGGGGTGGCGGGAAGGCGGCTCAGCATGGAAGGTGTTTGGGGGCCTCGGGAACCCCGGCCCCGCCTCCAGCTAGGCCCCCCCGCCCCGGGTCCGGTGGGCACACGGACTGCAGGAGGACGGGGTGCGTTCTGCCAAGTTCTCTTACTCCTCGGGAATGTCCCGGACTTAAGGACGAGGCGTGGCCTCCAGAGGCACAGAGCAGCAAAGCATTCTCCTGTCCTCAAATGTTAAATTTCTTTGAACTGTTTCTGTTACTCTGGGATGATCTTCCTAATCGTTTACAGACGAGTCTTCTCACCTTCAAACTCTCTGAGAATGAACTAGCTTCCCCTTCGAAAAATCTGTTAAATACCTGGATACTAGTAAAGTTGCTCTAACTGGTACTAGTCAAGGAGGCAGAACCAGTTCTTAACTCAGGCTTGGTGCCCGCAGCTGCAAAGTCAACGCGGGAGACACAAGCGATGAGAGGAAAAGAAAGGTGCTTCACTCAGGAAGCCAGCAGCCCGGGAGGACGGCGGACTGACGTCTCCGAGACCATCGTCCACGTCCAGGAGAAGCGGAAGGATTTTTAATGGGGAGGGCGTGGGAAAAGGGAGACAGGCTGTGGGCAGGAGGAGCAGGTCCCAGGCAGTAAGTCCTATGACACCATGACCCTGAACAGACTTGCTGGCACCTATGGTGGCTGTTTTCTAAGGCCTCATCTTCTGGGGAAGTATGTATGCTCTTTCACTCCTCAAGGCCACTGCTCCGGATATCCCAAGGAAAGCAGCCTAGTTGTGCTACAGATTAAGGATTTGGGTCAGCAAGCAAGGAATGCGTAAACTCGAAGCAAGTTAATCCTTAAAGCTGGCTGAATTGCTGTTACACTAGCTCCAGCATCTTCACTTGCTTTATGTGTTCAGCTACCTTTTCTGTGCAGTATAAAGCCCTGGAGTCCCACCGCCTGAGAGGAATCCTGACTCACCTACTTAATAGTTAGGTACCACCCGGGCACAATTACTCAAAATTTTTTTTAGTTCCATTGATTTTCTAGTCTGAAGTGGAGGAAATAATAGTATCTCCTTATAAGGGTTACCGGCAGATCAATGAGATAATGAATGTAAAGCACTTAACAGTGCTGGCGATTAAGAAGCCCTCCAGAACGGCTGAGCAGTAGCAACATACAGTACCTCACCCCAGTGAGAATGGGGAAAATTAGCAAAGCAGGAAACCACAAATGTTGGAGAGGATGTGGAGAAAGGGGAACCCTCCTGCACTGTTGGTGGGAATGTGAACTGGTGCAGCCACTCTGGGAAACTGTGTGGAGGTTCCTCAAAGAGTTAAAAATAGACCTGCCCTACGACCCAGCAATTGCACTCCTGGGGATTTACCCCAAAGATACAGATGCAATGAAACGCCGGGACACCTGCACCCCGATGTTTCTAGCAGCAATGTCCACAATAGCCACACTGTGGAAGGAGCCTCGGTGTCCATCGAAAGATGAATGGATAAAGAAGATGTGGTCTATGTATACAATGGAATATTCCTCAGCCATTAGAAATGACAAATACCCACCATTTGCTTCAACGTGGATGGCACTGGAGGGTATTATGCTGAGTGAAGTAAGTCAGTCGGAGAGGGACAAACATTATATGGTCTCATTCATTTGGGGAATATAAAAAATAGTGAAAGGGAATAAGGGGGAAAGGAGGAAAAATGAGTGGGAAATATCAGAAAGAGAGACAGAACATGAATGACTCCTAACTCTGAGAAACGAACTAGGGGTGGTAGAAGGGGAGGTGGGTGGAGGGTGGGGGGGGTGGAGGTGACTGGGTGACAGGCACTGAGGTGGGCACTTGACGGGATGAGCACTGGGTGTTATTCTGTTTGCTGGCAAATTGAACACCAATAAAAAATAAATTTATTAAAAAAAAAAAGAAAAAAAAGAATTGGGGGTAGTAATATTTGCCCTGCCTACTTCATAGAGTTATTTTAAGAAATGGAGAAAACAACAGATGTAATCATTATAAGGAGTCTGATTCATTGTTTTCATTATCTTTGGTAGTATCTTTCATGGTTGCAGATTCAAGCTTCTAGGACTTTGAGGAAGTAGGCTTTTTCATAAAACCAAGGGTAGGAGTTTTGTCTTCTGTGCTCCTAGTGCTGGACCTGGCATTCGGTAGGTACTCATTCAACAGGTACTGGCCGTTATGGCCATCTGAGGCACTGGGGATGCAGTGGGGGAATAAAACACACTTGGTCCTTGTCAGCTTGATTCTTGGTATCTAGTGTTTGTTGCACGAATTACTAAGAAACCACCTATTTCATGACTTTCACATCCTTACAAGTTGATCTTTGCTCCATGTGGTAACTTTGACTCCAGATCTAGTAGTAGACAAATAACCTTCTTTTTATTTCATCACATTCTATGCCTAAATTATAGTCATAACTCAGGGAATCTCTCATTTATTCTGACTCTGTCTCTTGCAACACAAAGGTAAAATGTGTTATATATAGTAATCTAATGAGTAGATGTTACTGAAGAGTGAGGATAATGAGGTCCTGGGTATCTCTTCTAGCTTTCCTGCCAGATGGTATAACCATTTTATTTCCAAATAGGATTACTCAAATACCCATTACAGGGTTGCCAAACACTGTTACTGCATCCTTCCCACTCAAGGACTAATTACTGTCTCTGTAAGCAGTCTACTACATATGCAGCAACACTTACTTAGTTCATGGTACTTTCCAGACCAAAAAAAAAAAAAAAAGCATTTGAACAACTAGAATAACAGAACTTTAAGCTGGGAAATTATAAAGTGGTGCTGGATTAGTAGAAACCTTTGGTATCTGTACAAAATATTACCAGTCATCCCTGGAGGGCTGCAAGGAGTCTAAACGACTGTACCCTCAGCCAATTCTTACAGCATTTCTACAGCATTTACAGTGGACATAAGCTCACCAACAAAAATAAAACCCACAAGGAAACAAGGCACAGTGACTAAGAGACAGCAGAAACACCAAAGAAGAGAATCAGATCTACAGAAACTTTATGTATTGAGATGTTCGATACAGAATATATGTAAACAAGATTAATTTTGTATAAATACATATGTTTATGTACACAAAATAAGCATGTTTCATGTGTTTTGGAAATAATAATAGAGGGAATCAGAAATATGAGCAAAGCACAAGACACCATTTTTTAAAAGATAAATTTGAAAAAGAACCAAATAGAACTTCTAGAAATGAAAAATATAATTATCTCAATTAAAAACTCTGGACTGGTTAAACTGATTAGGCCAGTGCACAAGAGAATTAGTAGAGATAGCTCTGAATAAATGCTGAGAGTATAGCACAAAAAGGTAAAGAAATAGAAAATATGGAAGAAAAGAAATTTGTGTGAGGAGGTCTCCCATACTTCTAATCAGATTTCCACAAGAAGATAGTAAAGAGGCAATATTTTAACAGATAATGGCTGAGAATTTTCCAGGCTTTTTAAGATATACAAATCCTCAATTTTAGGATGAACAATAGACCCCAAATAAGATAAATAAGAAGGGTGGTTGGGGGGGATCCCTGGGTAGCTCAGCGGTTTAGCGCCTGCCTTCAGCCCAGGGCATGGTCCTGGAGTCCCGGGATCGAGTCCCACATCAGGCTTTCTGAATGGAGCCTGCTTCTCCCTCTGCCTGTGTCTCTGGCTCTCTCTCTGTCATTCTCTCTCTCTGTTTGTCTCTCATGAATAAATAAATAAAATATTTAAAAAAAAAAGAAGGGTGGTTGGCTGGCTCAGTCAGTGGAGCAGGTAACTCTTGATCCTGGGGTTCTGAGGTCAAGCCCCACATTGGGTGTAGATATTACTTAAAAATAAAAATATTAAAAAAAAAAGAAGAATAAAATCTTATTTAGCATTTCACCATGAATACAAAAGACAAATAACTGATATTAAAAGTAGCTAGATAGAAAAGATAGACTACTTACAAAGGAACAAAAAATAGATCAAAAGCTAACTTCTTCTGAAGCAATGATAAAAGTAAAATAACCAAGGTTTGAGTGAAAACAACCGTCAATTAAGAACTGTATACCTAGCAAAACTCCCTTTCAATAATATGGCTCAAAAAATACTTTCAAGGGTACCTGGCTGGCTTAGTTGGAAAGAGCATGTGACTCTTGATGTCAGGGTCATGAGTTCAAGCCCTATGTTGAGTATAGAGATTACCTAAAAATAAAATCTTAAAAAAAAAAACAACAGATTTTCAGACAAACAAAAACTGGCAGAATTTATTATCAACAACAGACCATAACTAAAGAAAATTCTAAAGGTTGCACTTAAGATAAAATTAATCCCAAAATGAAGATTAAGGAGTGAGATGGAATGTTGAGCAGAGGAAATTATAAATATGTAGTTACTCTTTTATTTTTTTATTTTATTTTTTGTAGTTACTCTTTTAAAAGGAGGGTTGTATACAAAAGTAATAAAGATAATTGGCAGAGATTAATAAAAAGGATTTATCTGAAACAGTAAATTATTTTATCTAATAGAGAAGAGTGTAAATATATTGATTAAAGAAATCTGAAGAAAGGGGTGCCTGGCTGGCTCAGTCAATCTCTGGCTCTTGATTTCAACTCAAGTTATGATCTCAGGGCTCTGAGATCAAGCTCCACGATTGGCTCCTACTCAGTGTGGAGTATGCTTGGGATTCTCTCTCTCCCTCTCCCTCCCCCAATTCACATACTCTCTCTCTCAAATAAATAAATATATCTTTAAAAAAGAGCGAGAAATATAAAGATGTACTAGTCAGGTATTAACCAAAAGAAACCTAATTTAACTATATTAATACCAGACAGAATAGACTTCAAGAGAACAAAGATTAGATAAGATGGGTCGCTTAGTGGTTGAGCATCTGCCTTCAGCTTAGAGTGTGATCCTGGAGTCCCACTTCCGGCTCCCAGCAGGAGCCTGCTTCTCCCTCTGCCTCTGTGTCTGCCTTCTTTCTCTGTGTCTCTCATAAACAAATAAAATATATTTTTTAAAAAGATTAGAGAAGGGCAGCCCTAGTGGCGCAGCGGTTTAGCGCCGCCTGCAGCCCAGGGAGTGATCCTGGAGACCCTGGATCGAGTCCCACGTCAGGCTCCCTGCATGGTGCCTGCTTCTCCCTCTGCCTGTGTCTCTGCCTCTCTCTCCCTCTGTGTGTGTGTGTGTGTGTGTGTGTGTGTGTGTGTCTATGAATAAATAAAGTCTTTAAAAAAATAAAATAAAAAATAAAAAAGATTAGAGAATATGAACATTTTAAAAGATACTTTTATGCAAAATGATAAAATTTTCCATTCACACACATGCATGCACACTATATATAGATATATAATTCTAAGCTTCTATGCACTGATAGGTTAATATATAAAAGGGAAAATTGATAGACCTATAAAAAGAAATTGGTTAATATGATATCCTAATCAGAAGATTTCAATACAACTCTCATTAATAAATCAAACAGGTGGGGATCCCTGGGTGGCTCAGTGGTTTGGCGCCTCCCTTTGGCCCAGGACGCGATCTTGGAGTCCCGAGATCAAGTTCCGCTTCGGGGTCCCAGCATGGACCCTGCTTCTCCCTCCTACTGTGTCTCTGCCTCTCTCTCTTTCTATGTCTATCATAAATAAATAAATAAATAAATAAATAAATAAATAAATAAGCAAATCTTTAAAAATCAATCAATCAAACAGGCCAAAAAAATCAGTAAAGAGAAAGGATTGGAAGCCTGATCTAATGGATATATATATAGAACTTTACATCTAACAAGCACAGAAAACACATTCTGGAACATTATATTTACAGGTTCATAAAGCAAGTTTTAACATATCTAAGTTGATGTAATTTAACCCACATCCCTGATCATAACGAAATTAAGTTAAATATCAAAAATAAAATCATATTTAAAAGAATTTATTTGGAAATAAAACACATATTCATGGGTTAAGAAAGAATATGTAAATTTAAAAATAAATGTTAAAACATCAAAAATTGTAGGATGCCACCAAAATGACACTTAGGATGAAACCACTTTAAATTATTAAGCTAAAAAAGAAAGATTAAGACCTAAATAAATGGAAATGTATCTCATGTTCTTGGATTGGAAGACTTCATATTAAGATGATAATACTATCCAAAGCAATATACCGACTCAATGCAATACCTATCAAAATCCCAGTGGTGTTTTTTGCAGTAATAGGAAAACTCATCCTAAAATGCATATGGAATTTAGGGTTTAGAGGCCCAAAATAGACAGCAATTTTGAAAAAGAACAAAGTTGGAGAACTCACATTTCCTTTCTTCAAAATTTACTACAAAACTAGAATACTCAAAACAGTCTGTATAGACCAATGGAAGAGTCTCTTCAATAAATGGTGCTGGGAAAACTAGATAGAAACATTCAAAAGAATAAAGTTGGACCCTTACCTTATACAGTACAAAAAATCAACCAAGAATGGACTAAAGTCTTGAATTTAAGAGCTGAAACAATAAAATTCTCAGAAGAAAACATAGGGGCAAATCTGTGTAACCTTGGATATAGCAATGGTTTCTTAAATATGGCACTGAAAGCGGAGGTAACAAAGAAAAAATGGATAAATCAGACTTTGTAAAAATTACAAACCAATGTGCCCCAAAGGGCACTATCAAAAGAAGGAACAGACAAGCCACAGAATGGGAAAAATATTTGCAAATCATATATCTGATAAGAGTATGATATCCAGAATGTGTTTTTTAAAAAAGAGCTCCTACCATTCAACAACAAAAAGACAACCCAATTAAAAAACAGACAAAGTGGGGCATGCGGGTGGCTCAGTCACCACCCTCTCTTAGAAAAGAAAAGAAAAAAAGAAAAGAAAAGAAAAGAAAAGAAAAGAAAAGAAAAGAAAGCAACATCAACAAAAAGAAGAAGAAAGGTTGAAACTTGTGATGAGCACTGGGTGTTGTGTGGAAGGGTTTAATCACTATATTGTACTTCTGAAGTGAATATTAGACTGCATGTTAATTTAAATAAAAACTTAAAAAAAATAAAAATAATGAGGGAAGGATGCAACTTAACCAATTAGAAAAAATGGCCAAATAAACCCCCAAGAGAAGGATATTCTTCATGTTGTGCAAAAGAAGCCAGAGTATATACTCTGTGCTTTCATTTACACAGAGTTTTGACGCAGGCAACACTAATTCATAGTTATAGATGCCAGAATGTAGTTACTGGGGGATAACTGATGGAAAGGAGGCACAAGAGGCCAGCTAGGAGGCTGGAAATGTTCTAGACCTTAATCTGGGGGTGGATACATGGGTGCATATAAGGAAAAATTCGAAGAACTCTACACTTCAGACTGTGCACTTTGCCATGTGCCTTATGCAGTTAGCCCTCCCTTGGCCAGTTTCACTTTCTGCAGTTCAGGTACCCGTGGGCCACCACAATGTGGACAGAGGATCCTCCTTCAGTCAAATGCAGAAGGTCAGTAATAGCCTGACGTTATTAGGCTACGTCACAATGCCTATGTCATTCCCCTCACTTCATCCTATCATGTAGGCACTTTATCATCTCACATCATCACAAGGGTGAGTCCAGTACAATAAGATATTATGAGAGAAAGGGACCACATTCACAAAACTCTTATTGTAGGATATTATTGTAATGGTCCTATTTTTTAAATTATGTTGTTAATCTCTTATTGTGCCTAATTACTAATCAAACTTTATCATAGGTATGTATGTATAGGGAAAAAAACATAGTATATATAGGGTTTGGTACTATTCATGGTTTCAGGCAACCACTAAAGATCTTGGAATGTGTCTCCAAAGATAAGGGGGTAACTGCTATCCACTAATAGAAAAGGGAGAAAGCCTTTTCCATCAGGAAAACAATCCTGGAGAATTCTTTCCCCTCATCATCATACATAGAAATGAGGGTCCTAGAAGTCATAGGATGCCCAAAAGTCTGCAGACTTTCCCCTGTGCTTCTTCTGTGATACTCTTCCAGGGGAAGATATTTAAAATATTTAACTACTAGTAAGGCATATGCAAGAACCAATCAGGAAAATAGCCAGCCAGAATGCAGCAGCAGGTTCTGGAGCTCCCTGGCCATGCCAGGCTTACCTCTTTAGTTGCTGATCTCGGTGGGAGGGATGGTTTCAAGGAATTGGTTAGGGCAGTCAGAAGACTGAGACCAATAATCAACAAGAGCATCACGTGGAGATGGAGTATAATGCCAGGTAAGGGCTTACAAATAAAACAGATGAGGTTGCTGACCTCAAGAGTTTAATGGTCCAAGAGATGGGTGGGTCCTTGTGATCCAGCGAGCTGGTAGATTTGAGGAGACGCCTAAGGCATCTGTAGTAGGCTAGACACATTCAAAAGAAGATGGAAGAAATCTCAGCTGCTACTTTTTGATGGGCCATGAAGAGTAGATGAGAAGTGGAGATCCCCTGCTGGTAGGAGTGGAGCCAGTGCAGTTATTATGGAGATCAATCTGAAGGACTTAGTCAAATCAATTAAACCATTTGCCTGCCCTCTGATTTGTCCCCACCTGTTCCTGCTCTGCCCTGGCACCTACAGGTTGCACTGGGGGTGGGTTCAACTAACAGAAGGCACTAAGAGGAGATCTTGGTGGGGGCGGGGGTGGGGGATGGAAGGAAAAGTCAGGATATTTTCTCTCTCCCTCTGTCTCCTAGTGGGTATATATATTTCTTCCTTCACTTTCAGCTTCCACCTGAAGTCCTGATATGATTTCAATTCCCATCAGACTCAGGCTCCTATTACAAGTAATTGCTGTGGGGAGCGCCTGAGTGACTTAGTCGGCTGAGTGCCTGCCTTCAGCTCAGGTCATGATCTCAGGGTACTCAAGCCCCACATTGGGCTCCCTGCTCGGTGGGGAGCCTGCTTCTCCTTCTCTCTCTGCCACTCCCCTCTGCTCTCTCTCTCTCTTTCAAATAAATAAATAAAATCTTTTTTAAAAAAGTGATTACTGCAGCTTGGTTGTGGTAGAACTTTCCTGCTACTAATCCCTTTGTTACCTTGGCTCTCAGCTCTTTCATAATCTCTGCAACCTGTTCTTGCATTAAAATCCCTCAGTTTTAATACACTTATGTGTGTTAGAAGTGGCTGTTGCTTTCCTGGTTGGACCCTGATACATATGTTACCTATGACCCAGCATTTCCCCTGCAGGGTATAGGGATCCAGAGGAATTCTCACCCATAAAGAAAGATATGTATGAGAATATTTGTCGCAGAATTATTAGTAGTATTGGTGAGTTGAGGGTGATGAATGTGTCCATTTCTGTGATGCAGTTGGATAAAATGGATGGATAACAAAGCATCAGTTAGAAACAACAGTCTAGACATATACTCAGCAGCATAGTTAGACTTTTTATTTTATTTTTTTAAGATTGTATTTATTTATTCATGAGAGACACACAGAGAGAGGCAGAGACACAGGCAGAGGGAGAAGCAGGCTCCCTGTGGAGAGCCTGATGTGGGACTCAATCCCAGGGCCCCAGGATTATGACCTGAGCCAAAGGCAGACGCTCAACCGCTGAGACACCCAGGTGCCCCCATGGTTAAACTTTTTAAGATGTAGGGCTGCGTGCTCGCTTTGGCAGCACATGTACTATGATAAAATATAGTGCTGGGAGAAGAAAGACACAGAGTGAGATTTTTCACTACAAAATGATTTATATAAATTAAAAATGCATACACACAAAATGGAAACATATGTTTTACAAGAACTCCTACAGAGAGATGGATATACTTCAAACACAGGAATGGTTGTTTATGGAGAAGGCAGAAGAATAGAAATGGAGAATATGGAAAAGAAAAGGAATGTATGAATGAATGACTAAGCACACCCAATTGAGAATAGAGTGTCTTGAATTAAAGAGTAAGATTAACCGGTGTACTATACCTGAAGTTGAAAAAAAAAAAAGATCGCCAGAGTAATAGTTAGTAGGTGGCAGTGAGACATAATTTCAAAGAGCACATTGTGGATTGTGAAAGGTTGAAACAATACCTGCTCCAAAGCCAAGTTAATTGGTAGTAATAAGAGCAACCACATGGGACAGATGAAGCGAGGAGCCAGAGCGAGTGACACGTCCTGGATAAGTCAGGGGTGTTGCTGAAATTCCCTGGCAATATTACGTGAGCCCAGCTTGAAGAGGATTCTAGGTCTCCTGATTTTCTTGTCGATTGCACTCAGATCTGAGTAGACATTATGATTTGAAGTCTTACAACTGAATAGAAAGGTACCCCCAAATCCTGCTGTCATGGCTTTTAAGGGTCGGCTACAGCCTTAAAGCCTGGGCTGCCTCAAGTGGGGCTCAGATTATGATCAACATATGCACTAAAGAAGTGGAAACAAGGAATTTTGGGAGTGTGTTAAGGGGGACTTGAATTCTCGTTCAGTGTAAATTAAAATATGACAATAATAGAAATGTTTAACCAGGACATTAGGTTTTACTTTCTCTTGCTTGTATTTTTAGAGTTGGTATGACTTTCTTGGTTCAAAAAGCATTCAAGTTCTGGAAGATTGGACAGCCCGGGGGGCTCAGCGGTTTAGCGCTGCCTTCAGCCCAGGGTGTGATCCTGGAGACCTGGGATCGAGTCCCACGTTGGGCTCTGTGCATGGAGCCTGCTTCTCCCTCTGCCTTTGTCTCTGCCTCTCTCTGTGTCTCTCATGAATAAATAAATAAAATCTTAAAAAAAAAAAGAGTCTCTCTTTAAAAAAAAAACCATATTGTATGCTTCATTAAGGTTTAAATGAGCATCGCTCTTCTCTTTACAAATGGACACTTTAGAGTGTGTTTTGTTCATTAATTCTGGTGCTGCTCCAAACATAATTAACTCCCCCTCAGCAATTAACATATTTGTTGGTGTTTATTTGGGCTTTTCCACATTTGTACATAATGATGCTAAAGAAATATTTGTTAGGTCAAACTGAATTTTTGTTTTCACAGTTTGTGAAGCCAAAGAAGCAACTCAAATAAAACAATAATGCATTATGGACTCACCAGACTTATTAAGTTCATGTCTAATGACATGGGGAGATTAAGACAATTACTCAAGTTCATGCAACCAATTAGTGGGGGGATCCCATCATAACCCAGAGCTCTACAATGAGTCACCCAGAAAAGAGGTGACTCATAAACCAAGCTAGAGTCAGTATAATATAGTGGCTAATCTGGGTGACCAACCTGGGTTTGAACCACAGCCCTATCACTTAATAATGCTGGGCTAATCCCTTGCAGCCTCTCTACCTCAGTTTCTTCTTCAGGAAAGCAGAGCTAACAGCATTCTACATCATACAGTCATTACAGGGGTGCAATACAGAAATAATCTAAAACTATGCTTTCCAGTAGAAATATAATGCAAGCCACCAATGTGAGACATAGATGTAATCTAAAATTTTCTAGTAATCATATGTTTTTTAAATTTGTTTATTTGAGAGAGAGTGTGCATGAGAGAGCATGAGTAGGGGAGTGGGAGAAGGAGAAGCAGGCTCTCTGTGGAGCAGGCAAGGCTTGATTCCAGGACCCCTAGATCATGAGCTGAGCTGAAGGCAGCCATTTAACTAACTAAGCCACCCAGGCATCCCCTAGTAGTCAAATTTTAAAAAGTAAACAGAAACAGAAAAAATTAATTTTAATAACATATCTTATTGAACCTAATGACTAAAAAATATTATTCTCGTAACATGTAATCAGCATAAAAATATTAGTGAGATATAGCACATCATTTTTTTCATACCAAGCCTTTGAAATTTAAGCACAAATCAGTTTGGACTAGCCACATTTCAAGTGCTCATTAGCCACATGGGGCTGGTGGCTACCATATTGGACAAGAGAGGACAAAAAATATTTAGCCAAGTGCCTAGCACAAAGGAAGCACTAAAAAAATATTGGCTCAAAGGCATCCCCTGGGTTTATCTGTAGGTCAATTGCATTTGTTGCTCAGTTATAAGGATAGAAAATACATGGTATTAACACAAATTTGAAATTTCATACTTTTATAAGTTGTGCCTCCATTTCAGTTATTCTCGTTCTGTTTACTCCATGGAATGAGATGTTGCCCTTTTTCCCTTCTGACATGAGCAGAGGGCGTTAGTCCTGGAGCTGTTCGCATGAGGGATTTTCCCTGAGAACCAAGATGAAGAGTGTAGCCTCCATAAAAAAATTCCGCAGAATTTCTGTCCTGGTGAACGCATTGCATTTGGCTGGGTAAGTATTTAATGTGCTCTTATTACCACAGGAGTATACTGGGAGACAAAATCATAATTTTATTTTATAATTTTATCATATTTTATATTACAATGTGATTTCTTTGAACCTCCTTTTCTCCTTCCCATCCCATCCCTCCTAGACTTCTTGGGAACCTGGAACTAAACAGGTACAATAAGTTCATTTGAATTGTCTCTTTGGAATCTGCTCCGTGCTGGCCTCATAGTTGCCCTTACCTGCTGAATTCCTGGTGATCAGAGCTGAGCTAGGGACCATTCCTTCTGTGTGTGGCTGTCCTAAAGAGAAGTGTGGGGGGATCCCTGGGTGGCACAGCGGTTTGGCGCCTGCCTTTGGCTCAGGGCGTGATCCTGGAGACCCGGGATCGAATCCCACGTCGGGCTCCCGGTGCATGGAGCCTGCTTCTCCCTCTGCCTATGTCTCTGCCTCTCTCTCTGTGTGACTATCAAAAATAAATAAAAATTTAAATAAAAAAAAAAAAAGAGAGAGAAGTGTGGGATGAGGAGCCAAGTTCCTCAGGGCCCTGGCAGATCCATTAGCCAGTCCACCAAGCAGTACCCAACTGTCTTGGAAAGACCACACTCATATATGTAAATGGTAGAAACAGGTTCCCTGAGCTAGATCAAAATCTGACAAAACAGTACAGGTAAAGTTGGAGACTGTCCCTAGTCCCTGAAGGCTGAGCCAGGCTGGGAACTAGCCTAACTCAGGGTGACTTGGAGGCATTCAGGCTCAACCCTGATGCAGAATCTTTAGGGCTTTGGCAAGCACAGACCTAATAATGCCATAACCTTCCTTACAGCCTTCCACAGCTCCCCACTAGACACAATACATTCAGACTCCCCAGGTCAGCATTCTAACCCCCCAAATCTGGCCTGCTCACATATTTCCCTTCTTTGTCACTCTTTTTCCTCTCCAATTATATTATTCTACCTTCTGTTCTTCCCTCCCATACTCTTTCTTTCTTAATGTTGTTCATGGTGTACACTTTGCCTAAAAATTCCTTAGTAGTGGGTCTCCACCACTGTCTCTAAAGTCCCAACTCCAATCCCACATCTTCCAGGCGTGGAATCTTAGCTAACCCTTCACCTCCAAGAGAGCTCCCTTCAGTCTTCCTTCTGATAAGTACCAAGCATGTAGCATTTTTAGTGGACATTACAGATGCTTCTTCAGTGATTATCCTACCCCTTCCCCATTATGCAGCAGCCACTCATTTGGGGAGAATGACTGCACTTAGGCAGCCCAGGTGGATCAGCAGTTTAGCGCTGCCTTCAGCCCAGGATGTGATCCTGGAGACCCGGGATTGAGTCCCTCATCGGGCTCCCTGCATGGAGCTTGCTTCTCCCTCTACCTGTCTGTCTGTCTCTCTCTCTGTGTGTCTCTTATGAATAAATAAATAAAATCTTAAAAAAAAAAGAGAGAGAGAGAGAATGATTGCACTCAACTCTAATAATGGACTCTGACTAGTATAGACCACTGTAGTCTCATTCTACGTGTGATTGCTTCAGGTCTGGACAGTAACATGGCCACAGTGAATCAATGCATGGCATTCCTTGGGGATCTGGCTCTGATCGGCCCAGAGTTCAATACAAGTTCAATGGCTGGCGGGAAAAGAAGACTTTTCTCGTGCTTTTAATGGTATTCATTTTACAATTTACAATTAATTTTTTATTCACCAAAAATATTTGAGGTGGTTGACTTTACCACTGAATTTGAACCATTGGAGGGGGGGGAAAATCATTTACTATCCTACCTAGCTCCTAGAACGGTACCTTACAAGGAGCTCTCCAAATTTTGGTTGAATTTTTGTTCAGACTCTGGACTTGGAGGACACAAACCCAACTCTTCATGGGCTCAAACTCCTGGGTATGTCCTTAGAATGGCTGGACTTTACTTTCTGTGATACTGACAATATATGGAACTGAACTGGGACAGGTAGACATCTAAAAGACTAAAATTAAGTTTGAGTCACACATACCTTTGCTATTATTCATATCAAGTCAAACCAACTTTTACTTGAACGTGGACCCTACTGGGCTGTGGCAGTTTCTAACCTGTATTATTCATATCACCTTTATTCACCTAATTAAATGAAATAAATATATGAAAAAGTTCCAGACCCGGTCAAGGCCTTAAGACATCTTAATTAGGGATCCCTGGGTGGCGCAGCGGTTTGGTGCCTGCCTTTGGCCCAGGGCGCGATCCTGGAGACCCGGGATCGAATCCTACGTCGGGCTCCTGGTGCATGGAGCCTGCTTCTCCCTCTGCCTATGTCTCTGCCTCTCTCTCTCTCTCTGTGTGACTATCATAAAAAAAAAAAAAAAGACATTTAGTACAGAAACAAAGGAACCTTGATAACTGTGCTTACACTGGCATAAATCCTTTAATGTCTGTTTGTCTTCATTACGTTTCTTTTAAAACTCTTGTGATAACTATAAAGTGACTTAAACCTGAATAGCCAGCCTGACAGGTTTCTGCTGGTTTGGGACAGTTAATGAGAATGAGAGTAGTAATGGCATGCACCTCATTGGGTTTCGTGAAGTGAGTTATGACATTAAAATGCTTAGAACAGTGCATAGCATGTAGTTAAGCTCACAGTAAATAGCATGGCTATAATTCAGAAGAGTTCTCAAATGGAGAATCTAAAGAGAACTACTTGGTGAATTTTAGTGATCTGTGCTTCTGAGGATTCCCTGGCCACTGTTATAAACGGCAGGACATGGTGATGAGGTGGTAATATGAAAATGAGAACCATTTTCTTTTCTCTCAGTTGGTTGACAATCCCTCTTGAGACCTTAACTGGGAATCCATATCTGTTGTGCCTAGTTACTAGCTTTATGATCTTGGGCAAGTTATTCAATCTGTCACAGATCCCCCCAGTTTTCTTCAAATGTAAAGTGGGGATATAATCCCTACCTCACAGGATTAGTGTAAAGAAAGGAAGCTATGAGAGTGCCTACCACCATCCCTGGCATATGATGGAGGCTTCCTTCCTCCTCATGCCCACCAGAAGTTCATCAGGAATAAATAGCTTGAGGGGCACCTGGGTGGCTCAGTGGTTGAGCGTCTGCCTTCAACTCAGGTTGTGACCCTGGGGTCCTGGGATCGAGTCCTGCACTGGGCTCCGCACAAGGAGCCTGCTTCTCTCTGTCTCTCTCTGTGTGTCTCTCATGAAAAATAAATAAAATATTTTTAAAAGAATAAATAGCTTAAAACTATATATTTTTTTAAAGATTTATTTATTTATGATAGACATAGAGAGAGAGAGAGGCAGAGACACAGGCAGAGGGAGAAGCAGGCTCCATGCACCGGGAGCCCGACGTGGGATTCGATCCCGGGTCTCCAGGATTGTGCCCTGGGCCAAAGGCAGGCGCCAAACCGCTGCACCACCCAGGGATCCCTAAAACTATATTTTTAAAACTATTTCCCTGACAGAAGCGGTGCCTTTACAGAAAAGGTCCAAGTACAGCTGGGAAAGTCTGGGACAGTCACCTTGGGCTTTTGCACCCAACCAGATTTGCCTTCAGTCTCTGAGCCTTCAAAGCACTTATTTCACTTGATCTTCATCTGTATTGGTGCAGGCTCTTCAATCAGGAAAGCTTATAGTAGAGCCAGGATTCCAAATCCAGGCAGCCTGACACCAACATTCATGCTCTCAACACTCTTTAAGTTTAGACACCAAAACAAAAGGGACTTGAATTTTGGAGAGATTAAAGAACATTTTAATTAACTGTCCCAAACCAGCAGAAACCTGTCAGGCTGGCTATTCAGGCTTAATTAAGTCGCTTTATAGTTATCACAAGAATTTTAAAAGAGCTTTGAATCAAAATGACTTTCTTGTTTGCTCAAGAAATTCGCTTTTCTAAAAGACATGAAGAGCCTCACAAAGATTAATATTACTTTAACAAATAGAGAGGAAACCTGTAGATGAAAACAAGGAAAAGTCATCTCAGATGCAAGCAGCTGACACTGCTTTTATGAGGAACGTTAGTCTCTTAAAGGATATAGAAACAGCAGAAAAGTCTCAAAAGACCCAGATTCCACCAGAGGTGGTTTCTCTTGAGACTCCTTACTGGACGTCAGTAGAAGAATACACTCACAAATGAGAACAATGTCATTTAGGAAGAGCACCTATTCTATCAAGATTGAAAATGAAAATAAAACAAAATACCATTCACAATGAGGCAGTGATAACTTCCTCCCACACTTTTTCAAAAATACCTGTTTAGTACAGCTGAATAGTAAGACATATGCAGGTTGCTTCAGGAACCTTAGGAATCAAATATGTTCATATTGTACCATTCCCAATGACAGTGAAGATAGAATCTGCTGACAAGTCTCAGCTTATCACTTTGAGGCCTACTACTACTTTGAGATCATGCAATTGCTTTCTATCAAACCCATGGAAGAGTTTGTTAGGAGCTAATATTGAAAGGTGAACTGTTTATTAAATAAATCGCTATAAACAAATAAATAATAAATAGGAACAACTATTTCCCTAAAGTGAATTTTATCTTAATTTTTACTATTTAAATCAACCACAAGACAATTTTAAAGAAAGACTAACATTTCCCAGAATGAAATAATGATGGGCCATCCTTTGAAATTATTCATTTAAACAAATTCCAGTGGCCTATTGTATATAAATGAAAACTGCTTACACATAATACACACATAAAGATTTTAACTATTGTTTAATTGAATTTATAATTTAGCATGTTTATTTTTTATAATTTAGCATTTTTAAAGAAAGATTTTAAAGTTGTTTCACTGTGTACATTTAAGCATTTCGGTGTGACAGCTTTTAAGGGAGGCGTAGAAACAACTTGTCTTATCTGAGTGAGGTTTCTTGACTTTTGTGAAGTCTGAGAGCACTAGCAAGTTTTGTCTCTCCTTGTAAACCTACACTCTGTTCTTTTTTTTTTTTTTAAGATTTTATTTATTTATTCATGAGAAACACAGAGAGAGAGGCAGAGACACAGGCAGAGGGAGAAGAGAAGCAGGCTCCATGCAGGAAGCTCGATGAGGGACTCGATCCCGGGACCCCAGGATCACAACCTGAGCCAAAGGCAGATGCTCAACCACTGAGCCACCCAGGCACCCTAACCTACTTTCTGTTCTATTCAGAGTACTTCAGAATGGTAATAACATTTATGGAGCACATACAGTGGCAGGCACTTTATATATTTTTATCTCATTTAATCCTTAAAACATTTCCATGAAGTTAAACACTACTTATTATTTCCATTTTATAGATGAAGAAACAGACACACAGAGGTGAAATGATTTCCTTAAGGTCACACACCTACTAAGTAAGTGAAGCAGGATTTAAAAAGAAATGGGCTCCAGAACCCACTGACAATGGGAAATCTTTTCACAGCCCTCTGCTCCCCGAAAGCAGCTGAGATACCTCGTGGCCATCCTGTGTCCCAGCTAACCACAAAGGGCTCACTGCCCAGCAGAGATGAGATCTGTCTTCACCTTCCCTCAGGACTCTTGTTTACCCGTCTCCACAGGTACCCTCCTTTTTTTTCTTTGAGACATTCAGTCCTCCTTCATGAGTGAGCATTTTTCCCATTGCAATAGTTGGGATAAAATACATCTTTAATTGCCCAGAGCATTTTCACACCAGACACTTAGCCACCTATAGTCAAGGTTACCAATACTTGAGAAAAAAAATCCAACCTGGAAGTTCCTAAACTGTTTTCAGCTAATGTCTCTTTCGGTGGAGTAGCCCACATACATTTTACCCATCCTCTCATAAGCATTTCCGAAATTTTTACCACAGGGAGAGAAGGTAGATTCCTGAGAGTATCTGAAGTAAATTCAGTTCATGGGAAAAAAAGACTCTTAAAGCTGATTTGACAGATTTGAAGTTTTTATTTTTATTTTATTTTTATTTTATTTTTTATTTTTATTTTTTTAGATTTGAGGTTTTTAAAATAGGACTTCTTTCTCTCAATCAATTAATCCTTCCCTTTGCCACTCCCTGCCTCCCTTCCTTCATCTCTCAAAATGTCATGAAATGTGAATGTTCTCAATAGAAGGCTTTAGCAAAATCCCCCACTGGCATTTATGAGCATCAGCTATATACCACTGTACTACTTTCTAGGGTAAAGAAACAAGTAAAACCCACGGTTTGCTCTCACAGAGGTCACATAGAATTAAAGCTCAAGTCTAGTTGTAGTCTGCCTGAGAGCTCTCTATACATGATTGCTTATTTATTTTTTTAAGCATTTTTTAAAAGATTTTATTTATTTATTCATAGAAACACAGAGAGAGAATGAGAGGCAGAGACACAGGCAGAGGGAGAAGCAGGCTCCATGCAGGGAGCCCGATGTGGGACTGGATCCAGGGTCTCCAGGATCACGCCCTGGGCTGCAGGTGGTGCTAAACCGCTGCCACCGGGGCTGCCCGTGATTGCTTATTTAAAGCACATTGGATGAAGACAGCTGTGGAGAAAGTGCCCTAGAACAATGATATCAAGTACAGAAATGGTCATGACAAAAAAGCTTCCTGCTCCCACCTTAGTCAAAGGTTTGACATTTAGTTTTCAACAAATATTAAGAACCTGCTGTGTTCCAGGAACTCTTCCAAGTACTGCAGAAACAATCTCATGGTTGAATCTCTCTGTGCCTTGGTTTCTCCATTTGTATACAATGTCACAATAAAAAGTTCTGTCTTCTTTTGCATGATACTTGCTTTCAATTTCCAGGAGGGAAAACTTAGAGGACATAGAGTAAAAAGTT
Organism: Canis lupus familiaris; assembly: GCF_011100685.1. Classification (NCBI taxonomy): domain Eukaryota; kingdom Metazoa; phylum Chordata; class Mammalia; order Carnivora; family Canidae; genus Canis; species Canis lupus. The sequence continues at coordinate 39,318,009 of NC_049253.1, forward strand.
CTGTCTCATTCTCATAGGTTCACCATGTCTGATATGATTTGGTGTCCAAGACTTGACTTCCTTTTCTCAAGATCCAGAGAAAAACTTTCTTTTTGCTTGTAATATTACCATAGGTGGCAAACAAGACATAATAATTTTGCAGTGTTCTTTGGGGCAATTTTAATAAACCTTAGTTAAAATAAATTTGAGAAATATCTGGAAGAAGGGAGCATATATTGGTAAGGTCATTAATGGGAGTAGTTATGTCATCAACAATAACTATCTAGGTTTCTGTCGGTGTCTCTCCTTTATTACAGAAGTCATGGTCCACTTACAGGACATCTGTCATTTCTCAGCAAGGGTTTTACCTTCATCCAGCATTTTTATGATCATGATTGTTGCCATATTGCTTTGCAATCTTACTTAAATTAGCAATGAGTTATTGTTGTCAGAAGCTGTGTCTGCTTCTTACAAGGCAATTATTGAGAGAAGACAGCTGAGATGGAGGGCGAGTGCCCACACCTGGGGCAAGCATGCCTCAGGCACGGGGATCCTACAGGTTGGCTCCCTCCCTGGGCTGCCTCGCCCCTGTCTGCAGCCATCTGCTTTCTCCCCAGCTCACCTGCTGTTCCTTCCCTTGGATTCCAGTCCTGCCTCTAAGGGTGTTTAGTCAAATTAACCTCTGGGAAGGGTAGGTGCAGCTCTAAGGTACTGGGGGAAGAGCGACCGTGGTAAGGGTAAATACCAATGGAGAAAAAAATGAATGTTCCCCAGCATAGCAATGGAAGGGGACTCTTCCCTGCAGAGGGCTTACTGTAGACAACTTGTAATAGCAAATTCTTCTCTGTATCTTTGAGATGGATGGACATCTTCTTCAAAGCAAAATAAGTGTTTTGCCATCTTTACAATCCGGGAATGTTTTTCTTAAGGCCCTGGGCACCATCTCTTTGATATGTAATCAAGAAAGATAGCATTCCTCTCACCCAGTTTCAGGTGGGATGGTAGGAGCAGGTGCCTGGCTCTAAGCTATACAACCACTACCTGTCCTAAAGATACAGGACAGGTAGTGGTCTTATTTTTCCTTTAGGTGAAGGCAACTGTTAACAGATAACCACTCCATTGCCAAAAGAATTTAGGATGTACTATGTGTGACCAGTGATGCTGTCAAGTCCTCTCATGTGAGAACTAGTCATTGTTCATCTTGAGGACCTGTCCAGAATAGGTTAAATCCACCTGGGTATATAAAAGGATGGATTTTTTTCTGTCTTTGCCATCTCTTTAGCTGATGGCCTGTGATGCATGTCGTATTCTGACTTAATGATTATTCAATTAATTAAACTATTTTCTTTCTCTGCTCCTTTGTGGGGAAGTTTCCTTGGTTGGTAGATTTCATTGTTAATGACATTCCCCCAACATCAGCAGAACCTGAGAAGACAAGGCATGGTTGAGTTATGTATCCCTGGAGTCAGGGCCAGTCGTCATCCCAAGATCAAGCCTGAATGCTTCAGGAAATGCTGATCTTCAGTGGTCCGGAAAGACCCTGGGCGTGCAGAGTAGGCCCGGAACACTGTCTTTAAATGCACATGACAGGGTGGGGGTGGGGGCGAGGGGGAACATGCCGGGGTGGTGGCAAGTGTGAAGAACAATTCTAAGGTTCATCAAAGGAAGACTATCAAAAGCAAGGTCATGACCCAGCCTTGAAGGACTATGGTCTAACCTTGTGCCTCTTAACCTTTAACATGCCCATAGATGAGATAGTTCTGGTTCAAATGCAAATTCTGGTTCAGTTGGTACAGACTGGGGCCTGAGCTTCTCTATATCTAACAAACTCTTCCAGATGGTTCTGATGCTGCCTGTTCTGGGATCTCACTTTGAGTAACAAGAAATCAGAGAAAAAGAGTGAAGGGTATGGCAAGGAGGAAGATGAGACAGGAAAGAGATCTGAACTGGGAACTGGGGAAGCCAGCTGAAAGGCCACAGGAGGAAACCACAGGGCCTTGGGGCAATTAGAAACCGATGCCTAGTCTTTCCCAGAGGGCCCCAGGGCTGGAACACTCTCTGCTCTGAGTCTGGACTGATGATTCTAATTCTGGTTCATATAGGATTCTGCTGTCTTCTAACAGGACCCAGCCCATTTCTGATGAATTCTCCCCCAAATTTGACTTCTGGCACAGTAGAACCAGATAAGGGGCAGGTTACCGAGCCATTCCCAGAATGCAAATTACCTAAAACTGGAAATGTACCAAGATGGAAAGAATTTTGTTTACTGAAACCCCTTTTCAGGCAAAGCACTATATGTGTTATGGGAACACTTGGACAAGCCACTTTAGGTTGGAGATGAGACCCCCAAAGACCAGGTTGGAGTTAAAAAAAATTGCTTCCAAGGAGGTTGGTTTCACTAACAACTATGGGATTTTTTTCTTAATATTGAATGCATATGCAAATATGGTCCTAGAGCTGGATATAGAAAGAGGCTGACCTCTGCCACCAGTCCCCACAAAGCCTTATATTCGATCTTGAACAAATCTGTAAAATCGTGGTTTTGAAGGGGTGCAAAATTATTGTGAGTCTGAGGCATCTACATGTCCAAGTCTGATCCTACCGGACAGCCCTCACACTTAGAGGGTCCACTTCCCTGCATCAGCCTTCACCTGGAACCTCCTACTTGCCTTTCTCCTGAGCTTCAGTTTGGAATTCTTCCTGACTGAAACCCAAACCAACTTCTCAGCTAAGGCTTTTGTCTTCCGTGATGGAAATATCCATGAACAAGTGGGGTTGCTTCCCCTGTCCAGCCCTTCAAAAAATTATTAATATCTGTAACGCCCTTGAAACAGAGCCTGCTATATAGCAGGTAATATTTAACTTTTGATAAGATAGAATAAATAGAGAATTTTTAAAAAAGATTTTATATTTAAATAAACTCTACACCCTACATGGGGCTCAAACTCACACGTCTGAGATAAAGAGTCACATGTTCTTCCAACTGAGCCAGCCAGTCACCAGGAGTAAATGGAGACTTTGAGAAGCTTCCAACATTAGCAAGAAAAGGACCTGTAGACCTCCTAGAGAATCTGGTGATCACACAGGACCTGAGAGGCCCCAACAAGACAGACCTGGAGTTGGGGGCAGGTGAGAAGGGAAAAAAACTGTGATAAGAGAGATGATCCCTGGAGTTTTGTGATGTGAATGCTGTCTGGAAAAACAGGAGACTCAATTTAAAAAGTGAAAATTTGCACCATCAAATATTAAGATTTTATTTCAGGCAAAATATTGGGCCCGCTCAGCCTCTGGAAGTTTTATGTAGAACTCTGCATTGTATTTGGCTGGAACTCTCACTTTTTTACAAACTACTTTAGGGGTGCCTGGTGGCTCAGTTGGTTAAGCAGCTGACTTCAGCTCAGGTCATGATTTCAGCATTCTGGGATCTGGAATTGAACCCTGTATTGGGCCCCCGGCTCAATGGGGAGTCTACTTCTCCCTCTCCCTCTGCCTCTCTCCTGGCTTGTTCTCTCTGTCTCTCTTACTCAATTAAATAAATAAAATCTTTAAAAGAAAAATAAATAAATAAATAAATAAATAAATAAATAAATAAATAAAATATAACCACTTTTTTTGAAGTGTGACATTAAAAAGCTGTACATATATAATACATACAACTTGATGAGTTTGGAGATAAGTATATCCCCATCCATGTTGTCTCAAATGTTAAGATTTTTTTCTTTTTTTAAGGCTGAACAATATAATATTCATTGTGTGACTATAACACATTTCTCTATCCATTCAGGCATTGATGGATATTTAGATTGTTTTTTATGCCTTGGCTATTGTGAATGATGCTGCAATGCACATGGGAGTGCATGTATCTCTTCGAAATCCTAATTCCAATTCTTTTGAATATATACCTAGAGATGGGAATCCTGGACCATACAATAGTTCTATTTTATTTTTTGAGGAGCCTCCATACTGTTTTCCACAGTGACTGTACCAATTTACATCCCCACTAACAGTGCGCAAGGGTTCCCTTTTCTTCACATCCTCACCAACACTTGTTTTTCTGTTTTTTTTTTTTTATACTAGCCAAGGACCCTCGTTCTTATTTTTTAATTAATTAATTTAGTTAGTTAGTTAGTTATTAGAAAAAGAGAGAGGGGAGGGAGAGGTAGAAGGAGAGAGAGAATCTTAAGCAGACTCCATGTCCACTTCACATCTACTCCACTGGACACACAGCTTGATACTGGGCTTGATCCCACAACCCTGAGATTACAACCTGAGCCGAAATCAAGAGTCAGACGCTTAACTGCTGAGCCACCCAGGCACCCCAGGCCCTCATTCTTAAATGTGCAGTTTCTTTTTTTGGTTTCACAAATAGATATTACTGTGCCAAATAGTTCCATCAGGGTTGTCATCTATTGTTAAAGAGTTTGGAACTAATTCCATAATATCACCTGGCATAAGTTTAAGAATAAATTTTGGGGCCACTGTGCCTGGGTGGCTCAGTGGTTGAGTGTCTGACTTTGGCTCAAGTTGTGATCCCAGGATCCTGGGATTGGGCTCCCTATGGGGAGCCTGCTTCTCTCTCTCCCAAGTGTGTCTCATGAATAAATAAATAAAATCTAAAAAAAAAAAAAAAAAAAAAAAAGAATAAGTTTTAGTGGTGAAAAAAAGAACTCACAACACCAGGGTCAAGGCAGGTAGACAGTGTGCGGGTTCTGTTTTGGAGAAGAAAGCTTTTCACCACTACTCCTTTCTCTACCCCCACCCAGTCCCCTCACCACCAGAATAAATTTCCCTTTCTGCAGAACAAGTGTGAGGAAGAGGCCTTGTTTGTAAGGGAGTTGCATGATGCCAGGCATTCTAGGTTTAGGGTTCTGTGTGTGTGTGTGTGTGTGTGTGTGTGTGTGTGTGTGTCCCTCTTTTTAAAGTTTTATTATTAATTAATCTCTACACTCAATGTGGGGCTCAAACTCCCAACCCCAAGATCAAGAGTAGCATGCTTTACTGACTGAGCCAGCCAGGCACCCTAGGGTTTTGGCTCTTTGTAGGTGCTGATTAGCAGTGCCAGCTGCCCTGTACCCGGGGACCTTGGGGCCTGTGGGAAACGCCGTCTCCTATGAGGAGATAAGGAGAGTTGAGAGGAGGGGCAGCCCGGGTGGCTCAGTGGTTTAGCGCTGCCTTCAGCCCAGGGATTGAGTCCTGGGTCGGGCTCTCTGCGTGGAGCCTGCTTCTCCCTCTGCCTGTGTCTCTGCCTTTCTCTCTCTATGTGTCTCTCATGAATAAATCAAATCTTTTAAAAAAATAAAAATGAACTTGACACCTGCGAACCTTGCACACACATATGTGCTTAAGGAGGCATGTACAGCTTTGTCTGCTGCAGCATTGCCTGTACTTTAGGGGGAAAAAAAAAGAATGTACTTATAACTTGTTATCCCTTTTATCTTCTCCCTGGGGAAAAAAAGTGCTAGAACTTTCTAGAATTGTTTTACCATCACTGAATTTTCAAAAGATCTTATTTCAGGAGATATTATTGCTCAAATCAAATGGTACATGAGAAGGAAAAAGAAAAAACCCTTGGGAGTATTTGATATCTATACATCTCTTTCTCCCATCATATATTCTCCCATCTTCTTATAAAATTCCAATATGATTTGTATTTTTTTACTGAAGTGCAATTCACAGGACATAAAAGTAACCATTTTAAAGGGCACAATTCAATGACCTCAGTATAATCACATTGTTATTCGATAACCATCTGTCTCTTGTTCCAAAACTTCATCATCCTCCCCCAGAATATCCTGTGCCCCTCAGGTGGTCACTCCTTACTGTTTCCTGCCCCTGCCCCTGACAGTTACCAATCTCTTTTCTATCTCTATGGATTGACTTATTCTGGATATTTCACATAAAGGAATTGTACAATATATGACCTTTGTATTTCTCTTCTTTTACTTAGCATACCATTTTCAAGATTCATCCATGTTGTAGCATGCATCAGTACCTCATTCCTTTCTGGGGCTGAATAATATTCCACCGTATTTATATAACACATTTTATTTATCCGTTCATCAACTAAGACATTTAGGTTGCTTTGCCCTTTGGCTATTGTGAATAGTATTGCTATGAATATTTATGTGCAAATATTTATTTGAGTACGTGTTTCAATCCTTTTCAGTATAAATTAGGAGTGGAATTTCTAGAACATATGGTAAGGCTATGTTTAACTTTTGCAAAAAGCATTATTGGTGGGTACCAATGTCTCCTCTGGCTTGATTAGAAATGTAGGAAAACAGTGCTGCTCAAGATAGATTGCAATACAGTCGAAGCAATCCCTGGTCATGAATATTCTAAAAATATTTTTCACTGAGGCTAAAAAGAGAGAGTTCGTTATTGATCAAGGAATGGAAATGTCTCTAAACCAATAGTTGTAAAGTTAACCAAATAATCTTTTTTGGCATTGTATTCACACAGGAGGCTTCCGGGTAATAATTTCAAAGAGGTTCAGGGAATGTGGCACTAGTAAGAGGTGAGGGACAGGTCTTATTTTTACCCTTTCCAGAATCTAGCACCTTGACCTCCACTGCCAGCCGTTTCCACAGCCCCGTCTCCAGTTCAGCCAGACACTTCCTTTCTACCTTTCAGGGTCCTCGACAGGCAGAAGTTCCCTCTGCACTCTCCACCGGCCCCTCGTCCCCATCCCCGTCCCCTACCTCCACCCAGAGATAGATATTGAGTAAACTTGATTTCTTCATTTAAAACAACCTCTACCCATGAACTAAATCATAAAATAATAACGGTAAGCACCCGGGTTGCTTATTTAGCCCTGATATTTTATAATACGCCACACTGAGTCTAACGGTATGTAAACACGACTCAAGGGGCACCTGGCTGGCTCAGTCAGTTGGGCATCCGGCTCTTGGTTTCTGCTGGGGTCATGATTTCAGGGTCCTGGGATGGAGCCCCAGGTCAGGATCTGTGCTCCATGGGGAGTCTGCTTGAGCATTGCTACTCTCCCTCTGCCCCATCCCTGTGTGTGGGCGCACTCTCTCCTCTCAAATAAATAAATAAATAAATACATTTTTAAAAAAAGATTTAAAACAAATAAACACAACAGACTTTATTTGCTTCTAGAAAGTACCATCAAACTACCTCAAGTGAGAGCAGATTAGAATACATTTCACAACAAGGCATACATTGGACACTGTATTTTCAGCTACCTTGAGGCTGAGGGGAACCTGCAGCTCATTCCTGGCTTGCCATTCCGGTCCAACATCAAGTCCAGGCAGGCAGAAATATTCTCTTTGTCAAATAGCTAATGCCAACTCCACTGCCCTTCCTAGTTGCCCATGTCACTGACATGGTCGGGGGCAGATCCGCAGTCATGTCCCGCGGCC